>NC_134571.1:217753856-218439689 GCF_050947875.1 Dermacentor variabilis
TTCTGTTCCACAAACTCTACGAATAACTCTTCCCTGCTATTCCTAGTGCCTATGCTATATTCCCCCACTGCCTTGTCTCCAGCCTGCTTCTTGCCTACATTGGCATTAAAGTCGCCCATTAGTATAGTGTATTGTGCTTTCACACTACCCATCGCCGATTCAGCGTCTTCATAGAAGCTTTCGACTTCCTAGTCATCATGACTGGATGTAGGGGCGTAGACCTGTACACGCTTCATTTTGTACCTCTTATTAAATTTCGCAACAAGACCTGCCCCCGTCTCGTTAATGCTATAGAATTCCTGTATGTTACCAGCTATATCCTTATTAATCAGGAATCCGACTCCTAGTTCTCGTCTCTCCGCTAAGCCCCGGTAGCTCAGGACGTGCCCGCTTTTTAACACTGTATATGCTTCTTTTGGCCTCCTAACTTCACTGAGCCCTATCATAGCCCATTTACTGCCCTCTAATTCCTCCAATAGCACTGCTAGACTCGCCTCACTAGATAACGTTCTAGCGTTAGACGTTGCCAGCTTCATATTCCAATGGCGGCCTGTCCGGTCAAGTTTATGCGGCCGATAAAACTACTATTCTTACTTCATATTTGCGTATTTGCCATAGCAATCGATGGTTCGCCTTTCAGATGGAACTGCGAATTTTTTAACCTGACTGCTACATGCATGGGCGGGTGTTGTATGCCTGTGAATTTGCTCTATGAATAAGCAGTTCAAGTTTAGCGCTGGCTATGTTCTTTCTTACTGATTCGAACTAAGTCTTTGTTATCACGTTGCGTACTCCCTGTATTTGTGTGAGTGTGGTTAAAGGGATGTGTTGTCTATGAGTGCTTCGCCTAAAAGAAATGTTGGGTTTTACGTGCCAAAACCAATTTCTGCTTATGAGGCACACCGTAGTGGGGGACTCCAGAAATGGCGACCACCTGGAGTTCTTTAACATGCGCTTATGTCTACGTGTACGAGTGTTGTCGCATATCGGGACCATCGAAATGCGGCCGCCGATGCCGGGCTTGACCTCGGAGGTCACCATAGCCACTGAGCAACCACGGCGGGTAGCGCTTCACCTAAGAGCCTCAGTAATTGTCAATCCGAGTTGTTTGTGCACTGATCGCAGTCAACTCCATTTTATTCGTCTTATTCAGAAATAATAATTTATTCTTTTTTTCAAAATTATGAGTACGGATAATTTTTTTTTTGCATTTAGTGACATTCAGCAGTCGGAGCAGCATCTATTGAGTGTTTGTAAAGTGCAGTCGAGGACCAGATGATCATTGTGTGGGTTATTTGGGTTGTAAATAATGCCGTCATCTGAAAACCATCAAATCTTAACGTGTATATTTGCAGCTAGATGAGTAATAACGATTCGAAAGAGGACTGCATGGAGCCATATACTACACTGGAGAATTCCAGACACCACTTCTTCAGTGCCGGATGGCTGACCATCCACTTCTACGTTTTGATACTAATATTGTCACGTAGAACTGGCGGCAAAGAACACAGTAGCATTACTGTGAATGACCAAGGTAAATTTTATTGGGAAAACCTGTGCCCACAAGAACATGCTACACTCAAAGCTCAATGATAGCGGCGAACACAGTGGGTGATTGTCGAAACACCATTTGCCGGACAAGCGCGTCGGCTTCTATTACGAGCCATTGAACGTTACAGAATCGTCGCTGGTGCCCGCGTGTCTTCCAGAAAGCAGAATCATCCAAAACATGCAGGCACGTCCAGCACTGAGCGATAACGTTTCTTAGACGGTGAAAAACACTCAGCCGAAAAAAACGATGCATGGATGGATTATATTATGAGCGTCCCCTTTGGAGCGGGGCGGGGAGTTGCGCCCCCAAGCTCTTGTTAATATACTGCCTAATATCCTACCTAAGTTAAAAACAATGCGATGAGCTCCCACAACCAAATTTTCTGATCCACTATAGTTAACTTTGCTTTTCTATGTCTCCGTTTTTTGTCGTTCCTCTGCTTTTCTTCCACCAATCTTCCAATCGCCTCTCAATAATCTCTATTGCGGACATGTTTACTTTTCCCCGGCCCTCGATGAAACCAAGGGATTCAGCGAGGCCAGTGGTGCCTGAGTCTACAGCTAGGAAGACGTCTTTACATTCTATTAAAACATGCTCCATCGTTTCCCTAGCTTTACATGCTTCTTCTTCCTTCTTATGTCGCGCTTTATAGGTGCATGTTCTAAGGCATCCTGATCTCGCTTGCAAATGTACTGAGTTTCAATTTGAGGTATCATAAATTGTTTCTTTCCTGATTCAGATAGTCATGGCAAGTAGATAGTCACAGCAGGTTTCTTTTGCACTTCCGCCAACCGTGAGATTATTTCAGCCTCTCTGACTTGCCTGTTGGCGTTCTTTGTTGCTGTGCTGCTCACCCTACAGGCCGCCTATTTGCTGGTCAGCTTCCTAGTTCTTTTTCTACACTGCGAATCAACGTTTTTCTGTACAACGCTTAACACTCTCCCAGCCCATTTACTTTCTTCTATATTCCTGATTTCTTCTTCAAAATAAATTTTACAGTGAAATTTACATAATCAATTTTATATTTGTAGTCTTCCCGTAAGTGCCCAAGGCGAGGCGTCCCACTGACCTTTGGTTCCCATCGAGTCCTGATTGTACCTCCGATTTAAAGCAAACAATCGCATTTCCGAAAGCAAGTCCTGGAACAATTACACCTTTCTACATACCCCTGAGCACCTCGTACCTATTGCATCCCCGTAACACTCTGTGTTTCATTATGGCTGCATTTCTCTTCCCCTTTACTGTTATTACTTTTTCCTGTGTTTCCATATATCTATTGTCTTCGTTTATCCATATACCAAGGAATTTACATTCTGTTACCCGAGGTATTTCCTGGCCCTGTATTGTCACAGTCTGTTCACTGTTTTCATTGAATAGTACAGCACCTGATTTTCTAACACTAAATTTCAAACCTAAATTCTCTCCTTCCTATCCACATAAATTTGCCAGACGTTGCAAATCACTGTGCTTGTTAGCCAACACAATGTCGTCTGCATAAAATAAACCTAGAAGCTGCTGCTCCACTACTGTACCCGCCTGTCCGTATGAGATATTAAACCCTATATTACTTCCTTGTAGTGCTCTCTCCCTCCTTACCATGTACATAATAAACAGCAGTGGCGATAAGGGCAGCCCTGCCTAAGTCCCTTGTCGATATCAACTTTCTCCCCACTCCTCATCCTTCCCATTCAACTCAAACGGCATTTTCACGATAAATCTATATCAAAAGCTGTAGAAAATGGTCGCCTAAGCCTTCCCCTTCGAGAATATCCCACAAAATGTAGCGGTTTACGTTGTCATACACTCCTATAATGTCTAAAAAGACCATATATAACGGTATTCTTTCTACTATTGATATTTCAATACACTGAGTAAGAACAAATAACTTATCATCTAAGCGCGTACCTATACTGAAGCCATTCTGAAGTTCTTCCAAAATGCCTTTAATCTCTACCCATGCTTGCACCTCTAATTTGATTGCCTGCATTGTTAGCTTGTATATTCCCAATATAATGGTCAGTGGTCTATGCGAGTGGATTATACCTTTCTCCCATTAGCTTTATAAACTAAATTATTTCTACTTTGTCGCCAACTGTCAGGTTTTTGTCTATCTTTTAAAGTTTTTTCCACTGCTTTCATAAGAGCTTCCTTACTTTTCGGTCCTAGTTCATTTATTAGCCTAACGGGAACTTCGTCTAGCCCTGTTGCTGTGCGCTTAGAAATTTTCTCTTCGGCATCTTTCTAGTTGAAATTTGTCAGCACCAATTCCTTTTTCATCTGGTTCTCTTTCATGCTCTTTTTTTGTTCAACTATAATCTCGTAATTGCCTTGGAAAGATTCGGCTGTTACTTTTCGGATGTAATTTAATGCTGCTCCCCCTTTCAGTTTGTTTCTGTCTTCGTCTAGGATATGTTGTTGTATTGTCGTTGATTTCCTGCCTAATAATTTTATGTGGGTCCAAAATATTATAGGTACGGCCCGTGGGCCTCCTAATAAAGCGACAGCGCGACCCGCAAGTCGCCAGCCCACTTCCCGTCCAAGCCTGTAATTGAAGTGCATCCCGTCTCGTTTAAAACCACCACACCTTCTCACTTCCCTGTTTATTTCGACAACCTCGAAGCCTTTTTATCGGCACATTTTCCGTATCGCCTCATTAGCAGCCACTACGGCTCTTTGTACGTGACTGTTATGTACAGGCCCCACCGGCACAGTTCACACCACGACCTGCACCTGAGGGCACAGCTCCCGCAAGTCGTCCACCCCTTTCGCGAAGCGCTGGGCTAGTCCTGTTCCTTTCCTGTTTAGGATGTCGTTTAGCCCACTATGACAAGTTTGCACACGTGGGCATTTTCCGCTAGCTTTGCTTTTGCTTGCTCCATGACAGAACCCAGTGTCCGCCCTGGAAATGTTGCTGCCACCACTCTTTTATCACCTTTCACCCTCTCCACAATTCCTTCTGAACACTTAGGCAGGTTGGAGTCGCCAGCGATAATTACAATTTCGGTCTTGCTACCTCTACCTGCTTCCCTTGGTCCTTTTCCGCGTGATTCGGACTCGACAAGGGGCACTGACCCCTCCACTCCTGCTTCTTGTGTATGGTGGCCTCAAGGTAGGTGCCGCTCTTTCAAGCTATCTCCTCCCCACGTTGCACGCATTCCACGTGCTTTGCTGGCACTGCCTTTCATATCATGCCGGGGGACTGCGTTCCATTGTCACGACCCTTCTCGTTCACAATGGCGGCCCTCTTCTGCTTCTCCTCGGCTGATTGAAACCTTTCCTTTCTCCCACTACCTTCCGTGCATCACGCTGCCTAGTTAGCTCATTTTTGAGCTCTTCAATCTGTTTGACCATCTATTCCTGGAAAGCCTCCCTTTTCTTCAGCCTAGCATCGACATCACAGTGTGTGCTGATTGACTCGATTCCCTCTTCATTCTTATCCGTCCCTTCATCTGCCTTGAGGGACCCCGCACACTGCATGCTTTCCCAGCTTTCTTGCAATGTATTTCGCGGCTTTTTGTAATGCAAATACTATACTAGTATAATGCTATAATAATGGAGAGCACGTGTTTTCTAGAAAAAGCCGATACGCAGTGGATCGAAATCCTTAAAATGTCCCAAAGTAATTCTCACCAATGTTTTAAAAGTAATCAATGCACCACGCGGCCACGCTCTCACTTTCCTACCAGAGCAATATTTCCGATACCAAAGCACACATAGTAGAACTTTTGATTTCATCGCCGCCATGGAGCACTGAAAAACGCGGCCATCCGCCCCAAAATTCCACGCCAACTCCACGTGTCAATGCCCCCTCTCAAAAACCATCGTCCAGATGATACAAATGTAACAGGAGATTGAAACACCGAAAGATACATATTAAGCGAAAGTAACAAAAAACAAAGAAACAGAGTCCAAGGTAACAAGTCCAAAAAAGTTCAAAGTTCAGCTTTGCAAACCCCCAAAGCTCATTAGCGCTGGTAGAGCAGCTTACGTTGCCCAACATGGACAGCTACAGGTCGTGAGCGGCGCTGGTGTGATAGCGAAATGCCGTCTGGCACGACCTCACAGTCAAGTGCGCCAATGTGTCGAATGATCTTGTAGGGTCCGAAATAGCGGCGTAAAAACTTCTCGTTAAGTCCTCGTCGGCGTATAGGAGTCCAAGGCCAAACACGCTCGCCGGGTTGGTACCGTCGTCGAAGGTTATAGTGTCGGCTGTCGGTCCACTGGTGCTCCTTCATCCGCAGGTGAGCAAGCTATAGGGCTTCTTCGGCGCGCTGGAGATAGGTGGCGACGTCAAGATTCTCTTCGTCGCAGACGTGCGGCAGCGTGGCGTCGAGAGTCGTCGTCGGGTTCCTGCCGTAAACCATCTTGAACGGCGTGGTCTGTGTTTCTTGGACCACTGTGTTGGAAGCAAAGGTAGACTGCGTCCCACGCCTTGTGCTCGACGTCGAAGTACATTGCTAGCATGTCGGCGAGCATGTCAAGGGCTCCGTGAGGGCATTCGTCGGCGGTTGGTAGGCAGTTCCCCTGTGGCTTCTCTGGCCATACTGCAGAATGGCTTTGGTGAGCTCTGCTGTAAAGGCCGTTTCTTTGTCGGTGACGAGGACTTCTGGGGCACCATGTCGCAGCAGCATGTTCTCGACCAAGAATTTCGCCACTTTAGCTACGATACCTTTCGGCAGAGCTTTAGTTCCAGCGAAGCGGCTGAGGTAGTCCGTCGCCACGACTATCCAGTTATTTCCGCATGTTGACGTCGGGAACGGTCCGAACAAATCCATCCCAATCTGCTGAAAAGGTCAGCAAGGATGCTTGATCGGCTGTAGTAATCCCGCTGCTTGTGTCGGCGGTGTCTTGGGTCGCTGACAGTCTCGGCATGTCTTGACGTAGCGGGCGACGTGGGCGGTCAGGCGCGGCCAGCAGGGGCGTACCCGGGGAGGGGGGGGGGGGGTATGGGGCTTCAGCCCCTTCCCACCAAAGTTTTTCGTGCTACGATGCACCGCCGATCGAAACAACCCCCGGTGCAGGAAATCATTCAGGATTTTGTCTCGAATGTCTTTTTTCACGCACGAAAAGGTATTTCGGCACGAACACTGCGAACTCGGGCTGGATTTCACGGTAACGCTCATGAACCGGAAGTCACATAACGCAAGGAGCCCCATCCGAGTACAATGTTTCAAGGGCATTTTGATGGCGAGCATCTCGCGGAAGCCGCGGAATCTCCGGAGCGTATATATTTCAATTCTGAAATTTTATGAGTATAACGTGCTCATAAACTTGTGATGCGAAAGATGCATTGACATCTCTAAAGTCATGGTTTGGATTTTCAATTCCGGATCTTTGTGTGTTTAATGTTGTGAGAAACATTCAACACTAAAGGCGCATTAACTTTTCTAAAGTCTTACATCGCACCATACAATGAGACAAGCCAAATCAACACACTATCGGACAAGTTGACAAAGCACGCAGCGAGGTCCATGTATGAGACACAGCGTCGTGGTGGTTCATTTGTGCCGTCGTATCACAGAAAAGAACACGAAGATTTTTTTGCACCTGCACCATATAATCTATGTCAGCACAGTAAAGCGAACAATGGTAACTACATTATCATTTATTTTCCTACTTTGACTTTTATTCGCGAGGACACAATGAGCCTCTTCAATTTCCTTGTTCTCACTACCCGCAGGCTGCCAGGACCATCCAGGGCGCATGCGTTTTTATTGTGTTGCCCCGACCACCACGCGGCGCACTTCGCTGCGCGTTCGTTTTTCTCAGGACGAGTGGATTTTCGCCTGGCAGAGTTTTGGACGCGTCCCTGCTAGCAGACGAGAAAAACAAACAATGGTCGCTCGCCGCCATCACTGCGTGGACTTGACCGATTGCAACGCATTCGCTTGAACGCAACCTCTCCGGAAAGTCTTATCCTTCCGGTGTAGGATAACGAGTTGTACGCGTACGGTTCCCTGTGGACCAAGCGCCTCACATTTTCTTCGATATTCCTTCGGTAGGCACATTAGGTGCCCAAAGTAGTCATTCCATTGTGGCCTACATGCTTCCCTTTGCGCTTCTTTATTTGAGTGCCCCGGCTCCAAAAAAGAAAAAAAAAGACATTGTTGCAGCGCAGCGAATTGTCGCATGGTGAAAGTTCGATTTTACTACATCTTCCTCTGCGGAAAGTAATGAGCCATGGGACGCTTCAGTAGCCGGATACTCTTTTTATATTATTACCGTATGAATTATGTGGACACTCCAGCCGAATTCCTGCCGCCGCTGTCTCCCTTATGTTCCGTATAAAGTTCAATAGCGATAACATCGTGACCAGGCCCCGCATGCCGCATGCGCGAGTGAAAGTGGGGCGGGGGGAGGAGTGGCATGGGTGAGCCGACGATGGTGGCTGTCTTGTGTGCGCAAGGGAGAATAGCGGGGAGGAAGCGCGCTGCTTTCCGTCGCACGCGATACATTGTGGGAAGTGAAGGGAGGAGCCTTAGGATTCTGTGATCTGTGATTTGCGCAACATGTTTATTTCCCTTCTTTGACGCATTATATAGAGTGACTTTTCTTAATTGTGTAGATTTAGTGGAGACTTATACGCATATTCAAATATCTTGTTGAAAGGTTATGCATATACGTGCAGCGAACTTGGTTTCCAGTGACACTTTTTTCGCCTCTATCAAGCTGTATCTGCGCATTTCTAATGTGCGAGGATGGGTCAAATCAAAGTGAGCCAACCCACCCCACGCAACAATGGTTCGGTTCATTATCTGCCATGCATGGGCGCAGCACACAGGCATCTATCATTTATAAAAGTGAAACGCAGGTGTGGGGGTAAGTGTTCTTTAATGCTCCCGTACAATGTGCTCAACGTGGTGTCGCGACATAATGGACGCTCCAAAAGTTGAACAGCTTGGTGTCGTGAGGTTTTTGACAAATGAAGCTGTTTCCAAAGAGAAATTATTCACCGTATCGCTGCCGTGTACGTCGAACATTGCATTTCACTGGTCACTGTGAAGCGTTGGACAAAACGGTTCAAAGAAGGGCGTGAAAGTTGCAAAGACGATCCGAGACTAGGCCAAGGCCACCGTGAAATCACCCTGAACACAATTGTACAGGTGGATGAGTTTATTAGACAAGAACGGAGGATAAGTATCGATGAAATGGCAGAGCGTGTGAACACCAGTCATGGTTCGGTTCACACCGCACTTCATGAACATCTCGGTTATCGGCTCTTGTGGGCGCAATGGATGCCCAACATTTTTAAACATTTTGAAGATAGAGAGTTTCGGCGCTGCCTTGACTCTTCTGATCCGGTATCACAATGAGGGTGACGACTTTTTTGCCTGCAGTTGTGACCGGGGACGAATCATGGCACCACTACTACGAGCCTGAACCTCGACAGCAAAGCTTACAGTGGAAACGTTCAAGTTCCCTACCCCCTCAAAGAAGGAAATGCCCTCATTTTCGCCGGAAAGATGTTGACCTTTTTTTCGATCGGCAGGTGTCATTACTGATCGAATTTTCTAAAGCTGGAGAGACTATAACCATTTCAAATATTGTGAAACGCCGGATCAGCTCTGTATTGCAATCAAGCGCAAACGACGTGGCAAATTGACGAATGGGGTCATCTTGCTCCTTGAAAATGCCCGTCCCCACGTCGCTGATGTGGTTAACACAAAACTGGCACAGCTCAAATGGGAAACGCTGCAGCATCCTCCACACAGTTCAGACCTGTCACCTTGAGATTTCCACATTTCGGGGTAACTGAAGAAACAGCTCAAGGGAACCGGATTCGTGTGAAACAGTGACGTGAAAGAGGCAGTTAGAGTTTTTAAAGCAGCAAGCAATGTTTTATGAGACAGGAATAGCGCGACTCGTTAGTCAGTGGGACAAATGCTTAAACGGTCACTGAGACTTCATTTAAATAATGTACCTCGTTTGTCATATATTCGCACTGGCTCACTTTAATATGACTCGTCCTGCTATATTTCGCAGAGCTCTTCTTTTTTATATGTGCTCTCTCTTGCGACAATAATTTCGGATCAATTACTCACAATGCACGACCGGTGGAAGCTGCTGCTGCGCAATACATTGGAACAAAGGACAGCGTCATTGAGATTTTTCCCTAGCAGTTGCATATGTACAAAAATGTAAACAAGATTCTCGAAAGACAAAATTTCATTAAAAAATCTGTCCTGAACTTCTTCATTTTACGGCCTTTACCAATGCTTGCTGATACGGCAATGCTTGCCATATCAGCGGCAAGCATTGCTTTGCTGGTTTCGAACTGATATAGTGCAAAAGCTCGTGTGATATTTTCTTTTATATTCTTCTATGCAAAAATAAATATTTTACTTGTCTTGACAGTGCGTAGCGTTCAGAATTCCTTTGCAGAATCTTTGGCATTTGATCCGGCCCTCGACAAATAATGTAGGGAGGAGGCCGAGCTGCAACGTGAGACCCCCCCCCCCCCCCGCCCCAGAACGAAGTTTCTGGCTACGCCACAAGGCGGCCAGTAATCCCTTCCTCAATCCTCACTAGCGCCCGTGAGAATCCGAAGTGCCCAGTAGTCGCATCGTCATGTAGAACGTGCAGTACTTCTGGACGCAGCGCTGACGGAACATAAGGGTATAGTTGGCGCAGATTGGTGAGAAGTTCTTCACGAGTAGGCTGTTTTGAAGCGTGAACAAAGACAATCCGCGCTTAAATGCCCCAGGGACAACGTCGGTATTCCCTTCTAAATACTCCACGAGGCCTTTTAGCTCCGGGTCTGCTCGTTGCTGTTTAACGAAGTCTTGGTGCTTTGTATTCCAAGGAAGGCGTCGTCATCTTTGTCTTCTTGCGGCAGTGGGTCAATGCAGGCGCGTGATAGGCAATCGGCATCAGAGTGTTTTCACCCGGACTTGTAGATTACAGTGATTTCATATTCTTGCAATATGAGGCTCCATCGCACCAACCGTCCTGAAGGGTCCTTTAAGTTAGTCAACACAATGCTTGATGGCTACTTTGAATGGCTTACCATATAGGTAAGGGCGGAATTTTGCTGTAGCCCAAATTATGGCAAAGCATTCCTCTTCAGTCATAGAATGATTGCCTTCTGCTTTTGACAGTGACCGGCTAGCGCAAGCCGGTAACACCGTTGAAGTCCGTCTTTCCGCTGGACTAGGAGTGAACCGAGGCCTAGGCTGCTGGCGTCAGTGTGGATTTTGGTATCGGCGTCCTTGTCGATGTGCGCAAGTACCCGCGATCTGCATGCATCGTTTAAGTTGTTGAGATACCTCGGACTGCGGCGTTTCCCAGTTGAGCTCGGCATCACATTTTGATAGATGTATCAGTGGTTAAGCGATGCGTAAAAAAAGTTCTTGACAAAGCGCGGGCAGTAGACACACATTCCATGAAATCTACGCCCTGCCTTCTTGTCGATGGGCTGCTGGAACTTTGCGATGGCAGCTGTCTTCTGCGGATTGGGGCGGACTCCAGATTTGCTGATGACGCGGCCCAAGAACAGAAGCTCATCGCAAGCGAAGCGCGCACTTTTCCGGCTTCCGAGTGAGCCCTGATGACTTGATAGCCTCTAGTACTGTCGCAAGCCACCTAAGGTGATCGTCGAAATTTCTGGCGAAGGCGACGCCGTCATCCAAGTAAACGAGACCGGTCTGGCACTACAATCCTGGTATAACCTGGTATAACCATGTCCATCACGCGCTGGAACGTGGCAGGTCCAGATAGCTTAACTTTGAACTTACAGAGGCCGCCTGGTGCGATCAAGGCGGTCTTTTCGCGATCTCTCTTGCCGGCTTGTATTTGACAGTAGCCAGGCTTGAAGTCCATCGACTACAAGTACTTATTGTTGCAGAGCCGATCCAATGAGTTGTCTATCGGTGGAAGGGTGTATACGTCCTTCTTCGTAATGCTGTTCTGTCGAGGAAATCGACGCAGAAACGCAGGGTTCCGTCCATTTTCTTCACCAAGACTACAGGAGATGCTCACGCTCTTTTTGACGACTGGATGATGTCGTCGTTCAGCATTTCGTCGACTTCTTGCCTAATAGCTTCATGTTCTGGCCTCTAAACTCGATAAGGGCTCCGGCGGAGTGGTCCAGCGCACTCTTCCGTTATTGTGCGATGCTTTGCTACTGGTGTTGGTTGAATCCTTGGTGTCGTCGAAAAGCAGTCTTTGTATCGTCAGAGAAGATTTCCGAGCTGCTGCTGCTTGCTCACGGGAAGACTTGGATTGATGTCGAAGTCTGGTACCGTAACTACGGTCGTCGGGGTGAATGCGGCGGAATCCGAGAGGACAAACGCCTTGCTAGTTTCTTCAATTTCCTCGATGTATGAGATCGTCGTACCCTTGTTAACGTGCTTGAGCCCTTGGCTGAAGTTGGTCAGCATCACTTTCGCTTTTCCTCCACGCAGTCGAGCAATACTTCTTGCAACGCTAATTTCCCGAACGAGCAGTAGACGTTGGCCACCTTCCATAACGCCCGCTACGTCTGCTGGTGCTTCGCTGCCGTCAGAAATGACAATGCTGGAGCGAGGGGGCGTGCGGACATGGCCCTCGAATACACTCAAGGCACGCTAACTTGAAGGCCTCTCCGTCGGTATCGCTTGGTCTGAGGGCAGCGTTATTGACCTAGCCCTCAGGTTGATGAGGGCGCTGTGTTGGTTCAGAAAGTCCTTGCCGATAATTCCGTCTCGCGAACACTGTTGGATGACAACGAGAGTTGCAGGGTAGGTCAGGTCATAAACTGTAATTTTTGCCGTGCAGATTCCCGTCGGTGTTGTGAGTTCTACTCCATCTGTGCGAACTTGAGGGCCGTCCCATGCAGTCTTGACATTCTTCAGCTTGGCGAAGAATAATCCACTGATGATGGAGTAGTCGGCTCCTATGTCCATTAAGGCGGTGACTGCCTGACCGTCGACAAGCACGTCGAGGTCGGTCGTTCTCTGTCTTGCGTTACGGTTAGGTATTGGTGTCGGATCACGGCTGCGTCGTGTTGACGTGTGGCTGGTAGGTCGCGTCGTCAGGTCTTTTGTAGGTGCATTCTTTGCTTCCAGGCTTCGCCGGGATGGCATCGTGTTGTTGTGAAGTCTCCTCGGCGTCTTCGTCGGCGGCGGAAGTTTTTGGTCAGTTTGACGAACAGCAACCGCACATCCATCGGTTGCTGCTTTTAGTTTTCCGGTTACGGGCTGACGGACTGGCAACCTGAGCTGGGCCAGTGTATGCATGGCACTGCGCCGACAGGTAGGGGCCTGGTGACGGCGAACGGGATGGTCGTCGAGGGCTCCGCTCAGTATCATCGAAGTAGTCGGCGATGTCACGAGGGCGCTCTCCAAGCTGTGGACACGGTGCGTTAACTGCGAATCCTCGCAGTCCCAAATCGCGGTATGGGCATCGGCGGTATCCCGCAATGGTAGTATAACGGGCAGTGGTCGGGGGCACTCCATGAGTCCGTCTTCCTCGCGAAGCTGCGCTGCTCGACGGGTGGGCGTGCTGGTGACAGCCACGGCGGTGGACGAGGGAATATCGGTGTTAAAGGGCCCTGGCGTGGCCGCAGATGGGTACCTTGAAGGAGGGCGATGGCGGCGTATGTCATCGTTTCTGGCAGCGGCTGCTGTGGATGCGGTCGCGCCTCAGGAACTCCAGGCGATCACTGAACCTCTTCTTTGATGATGTTGGCTATTGAGGCCACTTGACGCTGCGACCTTGGAAAGAGCTTCAACAGTTCCTCGCGAACGACTACTCTGATGATCTGCCGCATTTCATCGCTGCCGAGTGCTTGAACGTACGCGTTACGCCGGCAGCGCTGATTTACGTGTCTTTTTTCTTTTTGCTTCTGCAGCTCAAACGTGCGTGGTTTTCGTGCAAAATCATTTTATTAAGTAAAAATGATTGAGAACAACCTTTGCAAGCCTCCATAGAATATGTGCCACGTGCAATACCATGAAGACACAAGACGCCTTGTGAAATTAGCAAATGTTTTATTCCGCGGAAATGCTCGTTGCGGGATTTTTGTGCATTCATCCAACGTTGTGGTACCAGATAAGCAGTTGTTTCCGTACGAAGCTCCACCGGACGACGTCGGCTCAAAAAAGAAATTAAATTACAAGCATGTGTCATTTTGTTATTAACAAATACGAATAATGCGTGTAGAGGGGAAACGTGCGAAAATGGTGAATGGGTGTCACTACAAACAAAACCAGTTCGCTTTCACATACATGGGGTAGAAAACACCCGACTCATCCCAAACAATACCGTACATATCACGAAAACGTCCTCTTTCGAAGCATTCACCTCTTCCCGGGACCTTTATCCTGCACTTTAAGAGCACGAATACACGGGCTACAGCGCGCTCTGAAAACAATTTGGCAACAATCGGTGCGATAGTACGCTACGAATACGGAGGTGGTTACAACGCAGGCCCTCAACCAGACCATGATGGATGCTCTCAAAATTCCTTCTACTCGCACTTAAGAAAAATGCGGGGGTGCAAAGCTTGTCTTCAGTCGTTCAGAAGACAGAATTTTCGAGTTACAATTTCCTGATGTTAGAGCTCTTTGGCGTTCTCTCTTGCGCATTCTGCCGCCATTGTTCTGCCGCGTTCTGCCGCTCTTGGAAATGGCTCGTCGCGTTTTCAACAAGTCCAAAGAAGCGAAAGAAGGCTTAAGTTCTTGCGGGGTAATAAAAATTGTCACAAACTTGTCGCAGTAAAATTCAGTACACGACAAACTAACTTTGTCACCATGGCCGAGCTGCTTTTCGCACAATGCCATGGCCTCAAAGTATGCCTCAGAGTGGTCCGAAAATGCAACTAAATTGACTACCATCATGTTGGGGGTCAGAGAAAGCGTCACGAACTTGTCAGAGTAAGATTCAGTACACGCGAAAAAAGTGTGCCACACAGCCGAGCTGCTTTTCGTTAACTGCGTCGCAAGGCCAGGCGCGCTGAGCATGCCTCATACGTAGCAAAAAAAGTGCCGAAATTAATTTTCAACATTGTGGCGCGTCAGAGAACGCGCCACAAGCTTGTCTTGTAAGTGCATTAAAGCGCAAAACATAACTGCATACTGGGCCGAGCTGCTTTCTGCTAACCACGTCACAACGCCAGGCGCGGCCACTGCGATTTAAAAGCTCCCCAACAAGTAACGAAATTAGTTGCAATAATCTTGGGGGTTAGAGAAAGCACCAAAACTTGTCCCAGTAAGATTTCGTGTACGCGAAACTACGTCACAGCGCCCTCTGCGACCAGCGTGCCCAAAACACTACCGAAATATGTTAAAATAATCTTTGGCTCATAGAAAGCGTCGCAAACATCTCCCAGTACGAGTCATTAATTCAACTTAATTGCGCCACGACGGCCAAGCTGTTTTTCGCTAACTGCGCCACAATGTAGGTTCCGTGCCGTAAGCCTAATTACTTGAATTGCGTCGCAGATGGTCGAACGAAATTTCTCACCTTGCCGTACTCCAATAGTGCAATAGTGCCGTGTCAAAGTGCAGAAGGAACGCAAGAATTCGCCGGGAGCCCAACAAAGCAGGCTAAATCCGAAAATAGAAAAACAGGCAGACGGATCGCTGAGCAGGCCAACGTTCTGATTTCCAGCCGGTCTCGCCCGGTTAGGCGGCGTGTCTGATGAATGACGGATGGATCGGCGTGTCGCCAGGCAATGGAAGCTGCAAATAATAATTTAGTTTACACGCGGATATTTTTAGTTTTGCCGGGAAACAATACAGAAATAAAACAATGTCTGTTAACTTCATTTCATGCTCGCGGCAGCAAATGGTCGGCGTTAAAACTAGCGTGACGTATTTCCTGTTGCCAGTTTTCGCCGTGTGTCCTCTCTTGTTGAAATCGTTTCTATGGCGCGAACTTGGAAAACTGCTGCGCTAAGCGGCGCAAAAAGGCAACGACGTCGACGGGCGAGTCCCGCTCTGGTCAGGCGAGAGACACGCCAGAGTGAAGCAGAACGCCTTCGTGCGCTAACGGCTGCGAAGTCTTCCACTCGCCTTCGTGAGGGAGACGACGATAGTGGGCCAAACGGAGCGGTCACGCTTCACATTAGCTCCTGCCTCGACGCCTCATTTCACCCGTAATACCTCGACTTCGCCGAAAATACAGTACTCTATAGTCCTCTACTAATCAAGCGAAACTCATAGATAACCGGTTTTAAACCGTAAGTCGGTATTTCCTTAATTCCCTGCTTGTTCGAAGATCCACGATAAAAACGCTGCTCTAAGCCTAGGCGGCGTCGGACCGTCGGCTCAATGGAACGCTGCTCCAGCTCGTGCGGAACGCGCCAGTGTGTCTGACGTTGACGCGTCTGCGACGATCGGAGCCACGAATCCGATCGAAAAGAACGCCCAACGCGAAGACAACGCTACCGACCTCTCGCGAAAGGAAACCCTTGACAACGGGGGATGGTTTCCAGCAAAATACCACAACTCAAGGATGATCGCCGTTCCGGATACCGATGTCGAAGCGGTGGGCAAATCAGCGCCAAGCCAGCGCAAATTAAAGGGGAATCCCATTCGCCAAGAGAAGCTAATTCCACTGCTGAAGACCGATTTCAAAGTCATCATTAGACCGAAGAATGGGCTTAACATCAGTCGACTGAGCACGCATCAGATGGCCTGGGCTCTAAACAAAGCATGTGGAAACCCAGACATGTGCAACGAAGGCAGCTTGCTTATACCGTTGCGCAACGGATCGAACATCGCCATAGTCACCACGCCAAGTTTCGAGACTGCTAATGCTGTGCAGAGCATTCCAAGTCTACGATGTGGTGTGCGAAAGACTATGCAGTTACGACTTACGTTGCAACACCGGATAAGTCGTGTAAAGTGCGATTCACGGACTGGACGCCGGTACAACGCCGACCGAATTACTAGCCCACCTTCGAGTACGTACCCAAGGACCGTACGTACCCGGGTACGTACCTTATTTTGCGCAAGAATGCTTGGAAACTCCCGAATCGCGGTCATTACCTGCGAGGGCAAGATCGCCTCCCGCTACGTTTACTACTACGGCGGCGAGAAACGTTGCTACCTCTATCGGTAATAGCGGCAAGTTTGCTATACATGCTTCAAACCTGGGCATAGGGTGGATGTATGCCCTACACCTGACGCCGTCGTCTGCTCTAACTGCACCGAGCCAGTCATCGAGGACGGACACACCTTCGAGCCCAGGGGGGGTGGTGATTCTGTAAGAGTCCACCTAGTGGACTGTCCATTTCGACCGCTGCTGATTGGATGGATTTGTGCTAGCGAGGAAGAGAGGAGTGGCTCCAGCCAATCAGCAGCGGTTGAAATGGACAGTCCACTAGGTGGACTCTTACAGAATACCCCCCCTGGTGTGCGCTATGCAAGGAAGCGCACGCCACACGGGCAAAGGGGTGCAAGGAACGCCTCAGCAAAACCGAGGAGCCCACGGGCGGGAAAAAAAATGGCTGTGGCTTAGCTAAGGTTAAGCCCAGGATGCGAAGCATACTAGCCTTTATTTTAGTTGTTGAACCACTGTTTAGCCTGGTGAACTGCTGTTGCTTGGCTATATTTGGTTCGGCTAGACGAAGAAACAACTCATGCGTTACTCTGCTTCGCCTTCAAGAGTGGAACGCGACAGCGTTCCCGTCGACCCGCCAAGGGGTGTAACAATCGGTGGACAATGGGCTACGGCGCAGCGACTACGCGCCCCGCATTGGACGCGGTGAGCGTCGAGCAACGCAGCGTTCGGCGCGGCAACGAAATGTGCGCCTGAGCAAGCGACGCACGCCTAAGCCTTAGAAACAGCTCGTTTCTAAGGCAACACCGCATTCACTAGAGACACTTTTGTACCGCTTTGAAGCATCGTACTCGTGGCTCAGTGGTAGCGTCTCCGTCTTACACTCCGGAGACCCTGGTTCGATTCCCACCCAGCCCATCTTGCAAGAGTTGAGCCAAAGCCACCCAGAAACAAGCGCAGCTGCTTATATACCGCCGCGACGCCTCGAGCGACGGCGCGAGTTGGAGCCCCGTTTCTCCTCTGTCGTGACGTCACGGTGTCACGTGGTCAGCCTTGAAGGCGACACCGCCGCGCCTGAGGAGCTGGGTTGAGCTCTAGTAATATGCTTCGCATAAAATTGGAGGACGCGTAACCTTCGCCTTCAAGAGTGGAACGCGACAGCGTTCCCGTCGACCCGCCAAGGGGTGTAAGACAATGGGCTATGGCGCAGCGACTACGCGCCCCGCATCGGACGCGTCGAGCAACGCAGCGTTCGGCGCGACAACGAAATGTGCGCCTGAGCAAGCGACGCACGCCTGAACCGTAGAAACAGCTCGTTTCTAAGGCAACACCGCGTTCACTAGAGGCGCTTTTGTACCGCTTTGAAGCATCGAACTCGTGGCTCAGTGGTAACGTCTCCGTCTCACACTCCGGAGACCCTGGTTCGATTCCCACCCAGCCCATCTTGGAAGTTGCTTTTTATTTATGAAGTGCCTGCCGTGATTTATCGCTCACGGCCAACGCCGCGGACGCCGACGCCGACATCAACGCCGACGACACCGGCTTTTCTGCGACACGAGCTCCTTAACGCTATCGCGTTAGAAGAGGAACCAGACGCCGAAGCCAGTGACGCGGGCGGATGTGGCCAGACCAAGAAACGCTGGTTCAGTAGAGACTCCAGCTCGACATCCAGGTCCAGATCAAGGTCGAGATCCGCGTCCAAGACCAGGCAGGTTCCGGAAACGAAAAAGAAGCAGCAGAAGAAGACCATAAAGAAGAAGAAGACAGTAAGGTGAGCTGGAAAGCGCATCTTTTCTCAGCCTCTTCCACTGCTCCAAAGAACACGAACACGCAGAACGACGAAGTTAATGAGCTAAGGCAAACTATTCAGACTCTCAGCCTAGAAAACGCTGAGCTTAGACAGAAGCTCAACGAGCTCATAGATAAACTTAAGGCACTGAGAATAGAACAGACAAACTCAAACCCGCAAACAGACGAAATCCAGTCGGCCACCATAGGGCGGCAGGAATTCACAACTGCCATGGTAGCCATGAACAATGCACTAGCGAATCTTAGAAACTTCGTTTCTAACATCCAAAAGGAGGCGCGCAAAATACAGAACGCCTAGTACAATATACGGGCATGAAATTCAGAACTAAACCCTATACTAGGCCAACAGCTGAGTATGGCGAGCAACCATAAACCTCGGTCAAGTTGGAAACCCTCGATATATATCAGTGGAACTGCCGTGTGATCCGCAGAAAGCTGGGTCTTCTTAAAATACGCATCACTAACTGCACAGCTCGACCAGACATAATCGCCCTACAGGAAACCGGCTGCTCACCCATTCTTGCGGGCTGCTCAGTATATGAAGGGCTCGGACAGAATAAGGTCGCGATGCTGGTTGCCGAAGCTGTCACCGCAATCAGACACGACATCCACGCAGCGGGCATTGGCCACGTCTTTATTGAAATTGTTATCCAAGAAAGAAGCCAAGAAAGCGTCTTTCTCCGCAACATTTACAGCCCGTCCAGCCAGAGGAAAGCCAACTTGGCTACCTGCTACGCAACGCAAAAGAAGCTGCAGGCAAGAAGGGTCTCGTCATCCTGGGCGATTTTACTGCCTGGCACAAAAGCTGGGGCTACGTTAGAGAAACTCAAAAAGGTAGGGACCTAGCTAGAGAAGCGGATCGCAGAAGGCTCAGTCTCATCACAGATCACTCCCAACCCACGCGATTGGGCAACAGCATCAACGGAGATTCGTGCCCAGACTTGGCAATCGTCCGAGGGGTAAGGGATGTTCGATGGGAGAACGACGGGGAAACGCTTGACAACGACATTTCGCGCATCAAGATAGAAACCCTCCCGATCAGGAAATGACTTCGCCCGGCTAGGCTCACCGACTGGGTAGCCTATAGAAAAACGGGCGGAGTCCGAAGACACTGAGATCACAGATATTACGAGCTGGGTCGCAGGAATCAAGGCAGACTGCAAAAGGCTAACCCGAGAGGTTGCCCTCACCACCAACACACCCGAGGTGGATAAGCATCCTTTACACCTATGGGACGCCCGACGGGAGCTACTAAGAAGATGAAAGCGGCAGAAGCACAACAGAAAACTAACCATCACCAAGTCCGAAAATCGTAAAACGACCCAACGGATCGCGCACCGATTCCAAGGCACAGAGCGGGACATGCTATAAAACATCAAGCAGCGCTACATTGGGGATACAATGGACGTTGACTGCAGCTTGGCATACACGGGTGAAGCAAATCCCTGTCTAGATGAATCCATTATCACAGAAGAACTCAGACACGCTGTGATATCTGCCACGAACACCACACCAGGTGGCATGGCACTTCTCATGGCATCACCAGCGCCATGATAAGGAACCTGGACGAAAACTCGATTAATTTATTTACAGAATTAGTAAATAAACACTGGGAATGGGGGACCGTCCTGCACGACTGGAGACATGCGGAAATAGTAATGATTTCGAAGTTTGGAAAGACTTCCTGCTTGGGAAACCTGCGACCTATTTCGTTAACGTCTTGCTTGGGAAAAGTATACGAGAGAATTGTGCTTCAGAGGTTGGAGAACCACCTGGAGGATAAGAACCTCATGCCACACACTATGTTTGGATTCATAAAATGCCTCTCAATGCAAGACATCCTACTGCAGATTAAGGAGGAGGTACTTACTACCATCCCAAAATACGGAGAAAATATCTTGCTTGCACTCGATCTTAAGGCGGCCTGCGACAATCCAAGTCACATGGCTGTGCTGGAGGGTCTCTGCAACATTGGTTGCGAGCAGATAATATACAACTACGTCAAAGCTTTCCTCAGTGACAGAACCGCCACCATTTGTATAGGACGCATCAGGACTGACACTTTCAACACACCCAAAATGGGAACACCGCAAGGCTCTGTGATATCCCCTATGCTTTTTAACATTGTGATCGGCTTAGCACGGAAGCTCGAAAAAATTGGACTCAGGCAAGCCATATGCGCCGAAGACGACACATTCCGGTTTAGCAAGAGATCCTTAGGAAAAAAACAAGCCCTTCTGCAGAGTGCAACAGATACAGTTCACGCATGCACTGAACACTGCGGACTTGCATGCTCCGCGGAGAAATCCGACCTCCTCAAGTTCTACAAAAAAGGATACAATATGCAAAACTCCGTAGACGTCTTCATAGGGGAGAAGAAGATTTCGAAGGTATCCCAAGTTAAGATCCTTGGCATGTGAATAAAAAGCAACTGTCGTGTGGGTCACACAATCAGACAGCTCGCATGCACTACAGCGCAGATCATGAAGCTGATAGCACGAATCTCAAACAGACGACGAGGTATGAAGGAAGAATACACATGTAGGCTATACAGGCACTCGTGGTCAGTAGGATTGTATACAGTGTCTCCTACCAAACAGCGCTCGAGCAGGACGAAGAACAATTAGAAGCAATCCTTACGAAAGCTTACAAATGTGCTCTCGGACTGCCAGTCAACACCTCGAAGGAGAAATTCCTTATATTGGGCATAAACAACGCAGTGCAAGAGCACGTCGAAACTTACCTACTTGCGCAGAAAATGAGACTCATGCTGTCCCCAATGGACAGCAACACGCTGAAGATAGAGGGTATGGGGATGCTTGCAGAGAAATTAACAGCATGGAAAGCATACCTGAAGTGATTCGAGAGATAGTTGAGATCAGCCCGATACCGAGAAACATGCACCCTAAAATGCACAAGGCCAGAAGAAAGGCAAGCTCAGGAGCACACAACAAATATTTCGCGGGGAGAAAAGACGTGTTATACGTCGACGCGACCACATACAAAGAACCCTCCGGGGTGCTAGTCAGCGCTGTTGCTCACCAGCTTAGAGAAATCAATTGCGCTTCGATCAAAGGCGACAACATCCTCGAGGCTGAGGAAGCGACAATCACATTCACCATCACCCACCAGGGGGAAGAGGCCACTACAGCAATACTTACGGACTCGCAAGAAGCGCACAGAAGGTACAGCAGTGGACGCATATCCACTGCGGCCATCCGCATACTCAAGACGAGAAAAATCACCTCTTCAAGATGATTCATAATGTGGACACTTGGCTATGAAACTGTGACAGGGAACCAGCGTGCCGTCGCCAACGCCCTAGCATACGCCAACCAGGGGGCGCACCACGACGGGGAGCCGGACATTCACCATACGCTATAGAGCATGACATGACATGACAAGAACTTTATTTGAGTCCTGAGGGACTGAGACCTCGGGGAGCCAAACCGAAGGCTCCCGAAGATCAAGTCGGTGGCTCCACCCACGATGGAACCGGGAGATCAAGTCCCGAGGCAATGTCGTGGGCCCTCTGGACAGCCTGGAGTTGAATGTTGAGATTGCTGCTCTTGAGAGAGTCCTGCCATTGTTCTTTCGTGATGGGTGGAGAGGCGTTAAGGGCTGGGCACAGCCAGAGCATGTGGTCAAAGGAGCATGAGTCATGACCACATTTGGGGCAAGACTGTGAGTGTTCAGTATCTATCCTGTGAAGAGACCGAGGAGTGGGATATGTACGGGTTTGCAGGAGTCTTAGTGTGGGAACCTGGGGTTTGATCAATTTGGGGTGAGGGGGTGGAAATATCCTCCTGCCAAGTCGATAATGGGAAACAATTTCGTGGAATGTACTTAATGGATCTTTGTGGATGTTGACCTCGTTCCAAGCCTGGCTACCCGCGACAGCGCGGTGCGTGAAATCGCACGCTCTCCGGTGGGCCTGCTCGTTAGGATTACATCCAAGCGGGTTAATTGAGCTATCTAGATGGGCTGGGAACCACGAGATTTGGTATCCTCCTTCGGTACTCTCCCTAGTCCTTTGTAGTGCTTTGATCACAATACTGTACGCCTGTTCAGATATGAGGGCGGACGAGAAGGATAGAAAACCAAAGAGCCCTAAGGAGGCTATACCCCCCTCCCCACAAAGACTTTAGTAGAGAGCAGTCGGTTGCCTGTAGACAACTGCAGACTAATACATACCCCAATCTCAGTCTACTCAGCAAAATCTATCCAGCAACATATGACAATAAATGCCCGCTATGCGGGGAACACGCAATGCTTTACCACGTTACATAGACCTGCCAAAAACCAAAGGTAGCGCCAGTACACGAAACAAAAACATCGGAGCAGTGGGAGGCTGCTCTGTCCTGCTTGAAGCCTGAAGAACAGCTGAAGCTGATCGACAGAGCTAGCAAGATGGCAAAGGTCACTGGGGCCCTGGACTGAGGGCTCCACCTTCGCCGGCATATCTCCTTTCTGAAAATACAGTTTTTCATTCATTCTCCTTCGCGAAGCTGAGCGCGTCGCAACTCAACTGTCTGCCCAAGACGCTACGGAGCCGCACCAAAAACTTGGAGGACGCTTAAGCTTCGCCTTCAAGAGCGGAACGCGATAGCGTTATCGCACCCGGTTCGCACCACCCACTGATTCGCTCGGCATACTCTTGAGTCACACATAGACGAAACGTGCGCCTGAGCAAGCGGGACGAACCAAAGAACTTGGTGTCTCTGAGGGAGAAATAATCTACGCGCACCAAACGTCGTTATCGGCACGGACAGCCGGGCCGCGACGCGCCATGAAGGCGGACGCGATCATGGGGCTGACGCCTCGATGGGACCGTCCACTATATCGATTGGGAGCAGCACGCAGACGCATGACTCCTCGCCAGCAGCACGGCACACATCACAGGGAACGCTTTCCCACCAGACGCGCTACAGGCGCAGCGATCATGTCAGAGGCATCCCGCATCGGACGCTACACCTAGGAATCGCGCTGTGACCGGAAAGAGGAGCCGCGTCGCCTAAACATTAAGGTTCGAGTGACGCATCATGGAAGTTGGAACTTCTATAGTATTAACGAGAGGGTGGCAGGTCTTGTTGTGAACCTTAATAAGATGTACAAATTGAAGGTCGTAGAGGTGTACGCCCCTACATCCATTAATGACGACGAGGAAATCGAAAGCTTCTATGAAGATGTGGAATCGGCGATGGGTAAGGTCAAAACAAAATACACTGTACTGATGGGCGACTTGACTGCCAAGGTAGGCAAGAAGCAGGCTGGAGACAAGGCAGTGGCGGAATATGGCATAGGCACTAGGAATAGCAGGGAATAATTATTAGTAAACTTTGCAGAACAGAATAAGTTGCGGATAATGAATACCTTCTTCCGCAAGCGGGATAGCCGAAAGTGGACATGCTGAGACTAGAAATGAAATAGTCTTTATACTCTGCTAACCCTGGCATCATACAAGATGTGGACGTGCTCAGCAAGGTGCGCTGCAGTGACCATAGGATGGTAAGAACTCGAATTAGCCTAGACCTGAGGAGGGAACGGAAGAAACTGGTACACAAGAAGCTGATCAATGAGTTAGCGGTAAGAGGGAATATAGAGGAATTCCAGATCAAACTACAGAACAGGTATTCGGCTTTAACACAGGAAGAGGACCTTAGTGTTGAAGCAATGAACGACAATCTTATGGGCATCATTAAGGAGTCTGCAATAGAAGTCGGTGGCAACTCCCTTAGACAGGATACCAGTAAGCTATCGCAGGAGACGAAAGATGCGATCAAGAAACGCCATTGTATGAAAGCCTCTAACCCTACACCTAGAATAGAACTGGCAGAACTTTCCAAGTTAATCAACAAGCGTAAGACAGCTGACATAAGGAAGTATATTATGGTTAGAACTGAACATGCTCTCAGAAACGGAGGAAGCCTAAAAGCAGTGAAGAAGAAACTATGAATAGGAATAAGAAACTAGGAGTTTTATAGAGATTTATACAGTACCAGTGGCACCCATGACGATAATGGAAGAGAGAATAGTCCAGAGGAATTTGAAATCCCACAAGTAACGCCCGAAGAAGTAAAGGAAACCTTGGGTCCTATGCAAAGGGGGAAGGCAGCTGGGGAGGATCAGGTAACAGAAGATTTGTTGAAGGATGGTGGGCAGATTGTTCTAGAAAAACTGGCCACCCTGTATACGCAATGCATAATGACTTCGAGCGTACCGGAATCTTGGAAAAACGCTAACATAATCCTGATCCATAAGAAAGGGGTTGCCAAAAACTTGAAAAATTAGACTGATCAGCTTACTGTCCATTGCCTACAACGTATTCACTAAGGTAATTGCAAATAGAATCAGGAACGCCTTAGACTTCTGTCAACCAAAGGATTCCGTAAAGGCTACGCAACAATAGACCATATTCACAGTATCAGTCAGGTGATAGAGAAATGTGAGGAATATAACGAACCCTTATATATAGCTTTCATTGATTACCAGAAAGCTTTTCATTCAGTCGAAACCTTAGCAGCCATACAGCCATTGCGGAATCAGGGTGTAGACGAGCCGCATGTAAAAATACTGAAAGATGTCTATACCGGCTCCACAGCCACCGTAGTCCTCCATAAAGAAAGCAACAAAATCCCAATAAAGAAAGGCGTCAGGGAGGGAGATACGATCTCTCCAATGCTATTCACAGCGTGTTTACAGGAGGTATTCAGAGACCTGGATTGGGAAGAATTGGGGATAAGAGCTAATGGAGAATACCTTAGTAATTTGAGATTCGCTGATGATATTGCCTTGCTTAGTAACTCAGGGGACCAACTGCAATGCATGCTCACTGACCTGGAGAGGCAATGCCGAAGGGTAGGTCTAAAAATTATTCTACAGAAAACTAAAGTAATGTTTAACAGTCTCGGAAGAGAACAGCAGTTTACGATAGATAGCGAGGCACCGGAAGTGGACTTAAGGAAGGTAGTGACTGCGCATCCGGATCATGAGACTGAAATAATCAGAAGATTAAGAATGGGCTGGGGTGCGTTTGGCAGGCATTCTCAGATCATGAACAGCAGGTTGCCATTATCCCTCAAGAGA
The DNA here is from genome assembly GCF_050947875.1 of Dermacentor variabilis. Taxonomy (NCBI): domain Eukaryota; kingdom Metazoa; phylum Arthropoda; class Arachnida; order Ixodida; family Ixodidae; genus Dermacentor; species Dermacentor variabilis. The sequence goes on from NC_134571.1 coordinate 217,779,289, forward strand.
AAACTATATAACAGCTGTGTGTTACCAGTACTCACGTACGGGGCAGAAACCTGGAGGCTTACGAAAAGGTTCTACTTAAATTGAGGACGACGCAACGAGGGGGGGGCTTGGGCAGGACATGTAATGAGGAGGGAAGATAACCGATGGTCATTAAGGGTTACGGATTGGATTCCAAGGGAAGGGAAGCGTAGCAGGGGGCGGCAGAAAAATAGGTGGGCGGATGAGATTAAGAAGTTTGCAGCGACAACATGGCCACAATTAGTACATGACCGGTGTAGTTGAAGTATGTGCTGCTGCTCAGCAGCCGCTGCTGCTCAGCTGCTGCTGCAGCTGTTGCTGCTCAGCTGCAGCTGCCGCCGCCGATGATGATGATGATGATGATGATGATGATGGAAGTTGGAACGGGAGAGAGCGAGAAAACTTATTAAAGGCAAGGGTATTGGGGCATCCTCGTACCGATCCCCGCACGGCCCCAATGCGCTCAAACGAGACGAAGGGGAGATGCAGGGATGGATGTTATGAGCGTGCCCTTTGGAACGGGGCGGTGGGTTGCGCCACCAAGCTCTTGTTATTATACTGCCTAATGTCTTAGATAGGTTAAACAATAAAAAAAGAATAAACCCTGTCAACTACTACACCCAAATTTTTTGATCCCATATTTCTAACTGTGCTTTTGTACGTCTCAGTTTTTTGTCGTTTCCCTACTTTTATTCCATCCATCCTCCAATCTCCTCTTAATAAAGCCTATTGTGGACATGTTTACTTTTCCACTCCTCTCGCTGAACCCAAGGGCTTCAAGGAGACCAGTGGTACCTAAATCGACCGCTGGGTAGACGTCTTCTCATTCTAGTAAAATATGCTCCGTCATTTGCCTAGCTTTACCGCAGCAAGCACATGCTTCGTCTTCGGTCTTATATCTCGCTTTATAGGTGCGTGTTCTAAGGCATCCCGATCTCGCTCCTAAAAGTAATGAGCTTCCCTTTGATTGATCATAAGATATTTCTTTCCTGATTTCGTTTTTTCCTCTTAAGTAGTTACTCATGGCAGGTTTCTTTTCCATTGCCGCCACCCATGAGATTATTTCAGCCTCTCTGACTTTCGCCTTGACCTTCTTTGTTGCTGTGTTGCCCACCCTACAGCCCGCATACTTGCTGGTAAGCTTCCTATTTTTTTTCCTCCACTGCGAATCAATGTTTTTCCTGTACAGATACCTCAACACTCTCCCAGCCCATTTACATTCTTCCATATACCTCAGTCGTTCTTCATACTCAATTTTACTGCGAGCTTCCCTCACTTCAAAATTAGTCCAGCCCATAACACCCTGCATAGCTTCATTTGTAGTCTTCCCGTGAGCGCCCAATGCGAGGCGACCCACTGACCTTTGGTTCCCATCGAGTGTTGATTGTACCCCTGATTGAAAGCAAACAACCGCATTTCCAAAAGTAAGTCCTGGAACCATTACACCTTTACACTTACCTCGGAGGACCTCGTACCTGTTGTATCCCAATAGCGCTCTGTGCTTCATTATGGCTGCATTTCTTTTCCCTTTCACTGTTATTGTTTTTTTCCTGTGTTTCCACATATCTATTGCCTTGGTTTTTCTATATACCAAGGTATTTATTTTCTGCTACCCGAGGTATTTCCTGGCCGTGTATCTCCACTGTCTGTTCACTGTTTTCATTGAATACCATAACACTTGATTTTCTAACACTAAATTTCAAACCTAAATTATTGCCTTCCTGACGACAGATATTAGCCAGACGTTGCAAACCACTTTGCTTGTTAGCTAGCAACACAATGTCGTCCGCATAAAATAAACCTGGAAGCTGCGTCTCTATTACTGTACCCGCCTGTTTGTATGAGATATTAAACCGGATATTACTTCCTTCTAGCGGCCTCTCCATCCTCACCATTTACATCATAAACAGCAGCGGGGATAAATGGCCCCCCTGACACAGTCCTTTGTTGATATGAACTTTCTCCTCGCTCCTCATCTCTTCCCATTCAATGCAAACGGTATTTTCCAGGTAAATCTCTCTCCAAAGCTGTAGACAATCGCCACCTAAGCCTTCCCCTTCCAGAATATCCCATAAAATGTTGCGGTCTACGTTGTCATAGGCTCCTGCAATGTCTAAAAAGGCCACATATAACGATCTGCTTTCTACTTTTGATATTTCAATACACTGAGTAAGAACAAATAAGTTATCATCTAAACTCCTACCTATTCTGAATCCATTCTGAAGTTCTCCCAAAATGCCACTATTCTCCGCCATTATTCTCTGATGCCATTATTATCTGCCATTATACGATTATGCCATTAAAGTGCCATTATTCTCTGAGAAGCGGGCGAGTGGCCCGCCACCTGTCGGGGCAGCGCCGTACAGTGCGAGGAGGGGGTTGACACTTGACAATACTAAAAGAATTAAAATTTGAATTTGCACAATAAATGGCACGGTGACGCTTACCAAAACAGGCTGCGCAATATTCTGTACATCAAAAGAGAAAAGCAATATATCTACCGTTTATAGAGAGGTAACAAAATAAGATGAACAACATAGGCAGATTTCGAACAAGGACCTAGTTAAATAGAATGTCTAACAATTGATTGTGAATGGACGAGTTTGATGATTGGGAAACACGGCGTCCTCAACCAATCTATGATTATGGTGGAAACAAACTAAATAAATTAGTTGTCTTCATTTGCGTTTTATTGCGATAGCAATTATATGGACACTCCAAGCGCATTTCTGCTGTCATCGTCGCCATCGCCGTCAGGTTGCGCACGAGTGAAAGCGCGTGCGCGAGCGAGGAACCCGGCCCACATGCGCGCCCTCTTTTCTGGAGCGAAAGGCGAGGGGCGAGAGAGGACGGGCGTTTCCTCCTGCGCCTGCTACGGTGCCTCGATGTCCTCCGCCGCACTTACAGAGCGGAGACAACCGCAGCGTCTTCTAGGGCGTTGGCCACGCGAATCGCGGACGCCATAGTATACGCTCTTGGCGGGCGCCGTACGAACGCGTTGCCAGCGTTCGTGTGTCTTGAAAGCCGTCTGCGACGTGGCTAAAGTGCGCTCCCGCGCGTGCCTTATCTCAAAAGCGATCTGCGATGTTTTCATAACGCGCCTAGAGCTGGTAGCCTCGTATGCGCTGTGCTTTCGACATTTTGTACGCGTCTAAGCGACAGATGCACGGAGGTCAATGGCTGGCGGCTGCTGCCGCGAGTCCTTACTCAAGCGTTTCACAAACAGTTTCCGCTCTCATCGAACGATGTGTGTTCGTGGGCACGTTAAATTAGCGCGCTCCGAACTCCAAAGGAGCACGCTCAAGTGCGACGCCTTCGGAGCTTAACGGCCATTTTCGCCGACTGTTTTCGGGTGCACGTCTGGCGAATGTTATGTTGCTTCCGCATCCGCTATCGCACTTCGCGCGTCTTTCAAAAATGGCCCCGCCGACCGTACTCCTGCAGTTCTTGTTAGACGATGAAGAGATTGAAGAACTTGACACATGGCGACGGAGGCAGCAGCAGCGGGTTACGTATGCGATGCAAGCTCAACGTTCACGCCAAACTCAAAGCGCGCCAACACGTTCCCGATCTCGCCTGAGAGCAGCTTCAGACGCCAGGCTGCCTGGCGGCGGGAGGAACGAGTGGACAAGGAGAAGGAGAACGGACTTGCATCAGTGGAAAGATTAGGAAACACGTCATCTTTCCGGAAGCCGTAGCAGGCGCGCGCTCTCACGCACCGTTTCCAGGATGGCGCGCGTAGAGCGCGCTCCCCAATCACGCACCGGAAGTTGCTTTTTAGCCGTGAAGTTTAAAAGAGCGCACTCTGCTGGCTAGAGCACGCTCGAGCGCCTTGACGCGCCCCATGTTTACCTGTGCGCGCCTGACACCGTGCTGCTTAATTAAGTTAAAACACGTTGACGGGATAGTTGGTTTCAATCCACGATAGAATCTGTAAGCGCGACTACACAAGGACGTAGAAAAAGAAGCAGACACACAATGACAGCGCTGTCTCCGTGTGTCTGCTTCTCTCTGGGTCCTCGTTGACTCAGCTCAGGCATTCTATCATTGTTAATTTAGTTAGTAAGTGAATGGTTGCAAATTTATAAGGCCGATAAAGCTATCATTACTTCGTACAGCTATTTACTAGTTTGCTATCGCAATCAGTGCTTCGCCTTTCGGGCGGAACGGCGAATATTTTTCTGCTTACGTTTCTTCAGCTATGTCCCGCTGATATGATATGGGATGCGGACTAGGCAAGTAGGATGACTTGTACTCTGTTGCAAGAAATATGAGAAAAAATCAAACGCAAGAAACGCAGGCGTCCAGACAGCGTGTTGCAAGCGCAAAGTTTCATTGCTGTGGACGCTAGTATGGCCGCGACAGTTCCATTGTGCGTTGCTCGATTCGAAATACGCTGTAAGTTCTCGTCTTGCTTTAGCACAACTCAGTTTGAGCATGGAGGATAAAAGACAGACCGGTGACAGGATTAGCGCTCATCCTGTCACCTGTCTGTCCTTTCACTTCCATACTGAAACCATAGAGAACAACATTGAATAGGAGCGGACACTGCCATAGAACCCCGATCGTCCATAGAGCCCAGCGGCCGAATTCACTGTAGCGCACCAAGCGGATGGGAATAACTCCTTCGGGTTTCGGTTTTGGGCACATGCGTTTTGAACGCCAGCTGGCACGCGCTACGTCGGCTGCACTACTCAGCGCGTTTTTTTTTTTTAATTCTGCTGCTGCTGCTCAGTCGCGCGCGGTCTTAGTGCGGGATTGTTGAATTAAAATTGTTTCGAACGATCTTTACAAGCCTCTATCGAATCTTTGTCACGTGAAAATTCATAAAGATAACCGAAACGCCTTGTAAATGACGAAATATTTATTTCGTTCTATATAAATGCTCGTTCTGGGGCTTTTTGTGAGTTCATCCATCGTTGGATCACTAGGTAAGCAGCAGTAGTTCCTGTACGAAGCTCCATCGGACGGCATCAGCGGAAAAAAAAGTACAAGCATGTCATTTTTTTTTTATTTAGAACTTATAGAAACACTGCGTTTAGAGAAGAACATGCGAATGTGGTGACTGGATGACACTACAAACAAAAGTAATTCGCTTTCACATACGTGGTGTCGAAAAAACCCGACTCCCCATTCCAAGCCGTACTATAAACCATGAAGAACACATCTGATTTTGAAGCACTCCCCGATTCCCGGGCATTATTCCCTGCACTTTAGAGCACAAATGCACGGGCGACTGCGCGTTTCTAAAATAACTTGGCCTCAGCTGACGCGACAGCACGCTACATACACAGCTAAACCATGCTAGACGCCCGCAGAATGACTTCTACTCGCACTCAAGAGATATGCGTCGGTGAAAATCCAGTTTTAAGTCTTCCAAAAGACAGTCCAACAGACAGAAAGCCGTCCAAAAGACAGTTCTTGCTTTTTGAGCTCATCGGCGTTATCTTTTGCGCGTTCTGCCTGCGCAAGCAAGACATTCCAGTATTGTCACTCTTGGCAATCGCTCGTGCCGTCTTCGACAAGCGTGAGTAACGAAAGAAGGTATATGTTGTGAAGCCGTAGAAAGGGGGGTCGCAAACTTGTCTCACGAAGATTCAGTACATGCCAAACTAACCGTCACCACGGCCCGCTTGCTTTTTTGCTGTCTGCTTCCCAATCCCAAGTGCGGCGAGCGTCTCTCAAGAGCATCGCAAAAAGTTATGAAATTAATTACAATAATTTTTGAGTGAGAGAATGCGTCACGATCTTGTCCCAGTAAGGTTCAGTACACGCGAAACTAACTGCGGCACACGGCCGAGCTGCTTTTCTCTAACTGCGCCAAAACGCCGGGTGCGGCCACTGTGTTTTAAAGGTACCCCAAGAAGTAACGAAATTAGTTACAATAATGTTCGGCGTCAGAAAAAGCGACAAAACTTGTCCCAATGATATTCAGTACACGCGAAACTGCGTCACACGGCCGAGGTGCTTTTCGCTAATTGCGTCACAAAGCCGGGTGCGCAAAGCGTGCCCAAGAACTACCGAGTTAAGTTATAATAATGTTGCGCCTCATAGAAAGCGTCTCAAACATCTGCCAGTAGGAGTCATTAGGTCAAATTAATTACGCCATGACTGCTGAACTGTTTTTCGCTAACTGCGTCACAAGTCTCGGTTCCGTGCCGTAAAAGCCAAAATTGCTTGAAATGCGTCGCAGACTGTCAAACAATATTTCCCACCTTGGCGTAGTCCAATATGGCAGTGGCGCCGTGTCGAAGTGCAGGAGAAACGCAAGAATACGCCGGGAGCCCAACAAACATGCTACATCTAAAGCAGGCGGGTCGCCGTGCGGGTGAACTTGACACGCGCAACCGGGCTCGCTTGCTGCCTTTCTGGCGCATGACGCATGCATCTGTCGCGCCCGTTAGCGTGCCGTTAGCTTGTTGCTATAGGTGATGCAAGACAAATAGGTCGCAAAGTATCAGTTCATTTACAAGCAAAACATTTCAGTTTTAGCGGGAAAGAAAAAAATAAAACGTTATCTGTAAGTTCATTTCGCACTCTTTTTCCGATGCTAGCGCCAACTAACGGATGGGATTATTACTAGCCGTGACCCTGTTGCGAGTTTTCGCCGAGTGTAATCGCTTGTTGAATTTCTTTCTCAATGCTCAAACTGACTGGCCCTAAAGCAGGGCAAGACGCGCCACCTCGGCCACTGACTTGTGAACGCTGTCAGTTGGCCGCACATTCGAGTGGGTGGTGGCGTGGAGCGAGCCAAGAACATCGGCATGCTGTTCACATTGTTATAGAAATAAATTAACACCCATATACAATGCACTTTGATTCATTTAATGTCATACACCACGTGGCACACCGTTCCGAAATGTTTTTAATGTATTGTAAGATATCGCTGTCGTTCGGTTTCTTCATTGAGCACTAAACAACACAATCATCCGCATACAATAGCAGACTCGATTGTATCTATTTAGGTATATTTTGATGAAAATAATAAAAAATAATGGGGCTCAAGCAGACCCCCGCGGCACCTCAGACGTAGCTGGAATTGCTGATAATGGACCACTGCTGCCTGCCTACAATTTGAGCCGAGATGTTCGTCAGGTTTCCAAGGATGCTTCTTTTTTTAATCGAGGAACACGCACTCAGCAGGTATCCTTTCATCTAATGCATTAGATCAGTCAAAAATATATTTTGCAAGGTGAGCATGACACGAAAATGCCACAGAAAAGTCATTATTTATTTATTTATTTATTTATTTATTTATTTATTTATTTATTTCAGGAGTACTGCCGGCCTCTCACGAGAGACTTTAGGCAGAAATGGTTACAAATATGAGGAACAATACATTCAATACAAGGTTGGAAGCTTGAACAGACTGTAATAGCTCTCAATTTAAGAAACCACAAACAGCGTGTCATTTGCGAAACCGTAGCATTCAGCTCTAACAACGGGAAACCATTTGAAAGAAATGCAAACTGACCTTAGAGATAAGCTTAACATTAAGTGACAGAAAACAAAAGATTATATGTACACGACGAGTGGCAAACGGTTTCACAACATATATCCTGTCAGGAAAACATTGAAATAAGATGTGGAAAAATGCTTATCAGTGGAAGACGCATCAGAAAACATGCGTGCAATCACGTGGAAGAGCAGGCTGAGAAAAAAAAAATCCATAGAGGGCAGTCGATGTACCGCGCGAATTTATACAAATTCTTTAAGTAATTTTAACAATGAATCAGTCGCAGGTAACTGCAGCAGCAGGAAGTACATTCTATTCCCTAATGGTCCGGGGAAAATATTAATTTCGAAGCGCTTCATATTTGCAGTACTAATTATTAAGCTGCTTAACGCGGCTAGGCCTAGTTTATCGACGACTGAGAGTCTTTGTGTACGTGGGCTTGTCTATGCGTGTTCTGGGGGAAAAATTACGTAGGCTCAAGTGTTTTAATAGCTACTATACACATTATGTTCCATTATTTTTGAAGCACCACATAACATAGAAATTTACTGGTTTTATCGAACCGCACTTGTTTATCATCGCTATGTTCTAGGAATACATGAGCAAATTTCCATTCGTATAGCAAGGCCCTCTAACTCAGTGCTTTAACATACAATGCGTAACGAGATTGTTCAAAAATCAAGCGCATTCTTTTAGCGCTAGCTTTGGCATGACATCAGGCTCTGTCGCTATAGTATTTAGGGTGCAGAGAAAGTGAAGGGCATCGTTTGCTGATAGAGTGACATTGTGCATTTGATCAGAAATTGCGGCTCAGGCTGGCCATACAAAATTGCGCTTTTGCGAATTGTTGGGAAAAGCGGACCTAAAGTAGTCATTGAAAGCGGTGGCGTTTAGTGCATAATTGGTTATAGTGTCGTTTTCAGACACGATATACGCTATTGCAACCTTTTCTTTCCTGCTGTTTGCCGCAGCTTTCTATATCATGATATTATTGGCTGGTAGCTTTGCATTTAACGTACTGGAAAAATTGAATTTCTTTTGTCTAGTTCTTCCATTACAAATCACCTGTAAGGGAAATATTTCTTGAAGGACAACTCAGCTTTTAATACATGGTAATGATATTTGATATTGTGACATGTTAAGGCTCTATACTTCCATAAGAATAAACACAAGGTAAGAAAAGCTTATTTTTTATTCGCGTCTAAGGTAAGCACACTCCCCCCCCCCCCCCCATTTGTTGTTGCGCCACGAATAAAAACAGCCAGGTTTAAACACCTTCTTTGTCTGTAGGCCTTCTTCCCGACTCTGCAGCTGACGCCCTTGCGCTGATGTCGAGCCGTTTTATTTCGACGCTGGTGCTGCTGCTGTCATCGTCGCACTCGCTGGAGCCGTGCCGCGCCGAGTGCAGAGCCGAGTACCAGAAGCTGTCCGAGGGCGGCGTCACACACACGGCATGCAAGGCACCCAACCTGCGCTGCCGCATCCTCGATCGGGGCCTGAGAGGCGGCGAGGCCGAGGAGATCCTGCGATTGCACAATAACTATCGCAGTCAGATGGCGCTAGGCTTGGTGCCAGGATTCAAGCCAGCCGCCAACATGCACCAGTTGGTGAGCTATGTGCTCCCCGCGTAATAACTTTAATGGAATCCCCTGCCGAGAGAAAGCCACTCCCGAAGCTTTCAGATTACACGTGTTGTTCTCCGTGGACTAAAGCCCGTGTCTTCCCGTAGATTCCCATCACTACGTTTGAGAAACATGCCCCTCTTCCCAGCTGCCACTCATGGCGCAACATCTTCTAACGATTCATTCTATTTTACAACGAAGCTGTTAGCCTCAAGTTGGCTCGAATTTTCTGTGCCCACGTCCGTCAGCAAAGGTGTGGGCCGATACCGGCGTCAGTGCAGGGACAGGAGCAGTGCCTGGTGCCCCGTAACTTAGAGCCTTCAAACAGTCAGCAAAGTGAAGCGCACAGTGCATACATTCTTTGGAATCGCTCATGCAGCATACGGAACAATGAAGAACGATTTCAATGAAGAACGAGTGCAAAACAATCGTGCGAATCACACAATTGGTCATAAGGCGCTCCTGTAACAATGCGAAGCACGTAGCGCTTCCCGCATATGTTTGCCAGTAAAGATTACTGTTGCCCAATCTACCCCGCCGACGGCAGCTTTCGACGTGTGGAGTAACGTCCCTAGCCTTTCGTATACAAAACAACCAGCCTAGCAACTTATTTCAATGTTCCTGCAACAGCGCCAGAATTATCATTACTCTCTTTACTACCCTTAATCTATATTATCACTACTAGCACTACTCTAAATCAATAATGCATTGCATAACACCCTCAGCAGTCGTAGTTGTGGTTTTCAACAACTTCACTGGAGATCCACTTCCACCAGGCCAAGATGTAGAGCCAAACTTTTTCCATTCTTTTAGCCCTTCGTCATTGGCTCTGACGCCTCTACACTTTCGTTAACACGGCGATTCCCCATCCCTGTGACAGATAAGGAAAGAATAGAAAAACAATAAAGTTGATCTCTCTTTCATAGGTATCGGTAGAACATGAAAGTTAAACGTGTTTGCACATAAAGAGTTACATGTTTGCTCCATAAGCTCGCGGTCCGCTGCAGCGAAAGGTGCAACACTTGCGGGTCGGCGACCACGTTTCAAGGTTGCTTGGTGCGCGGCTTCCTGTTGGCGAACGGCATCCTGCTACCAAGTCGCTTCGAAGAAGGTACGAGCATTTCCGCCGGCTCCGTACACTCTGAAGCAAAACTGCACCCTTTTGCCACACAACGACAATCGTCATCTGTCTTGTCCGCATTTCCTTTCTTTAACGCGGCGAGCCCAGTACTTCCCAGTAACGAACCGCATGCGAGTTATCAACATGACATAGCATTCCCGACAGGAAAGTAGCGGGCGCGGCGTTTTCAAGAAAGGAAAAGCAAGCAAGGCAGTGATGATTATCGTTGTGCGGCTGATATACACCCCAAAGGTTGTACTTTTGTCTAAGAGTGTAGTGTATTGGGCAGCCAGTTGCGACGCGCTCAGCTTCAGCAATGCGAGTGGCCGAATCCGGCCTTGGAGACTCGGCCAATCCGGTGGCAGAGGTAATTGGCGCAATCCATCAGGAGGGCGGGAAAGCAAATCCACACGCCTTCTACGACCTCCTATATCGGTGCGTGCGGGCGCGCGCCGATCCAGGAAGCCGTGCCCTTTCGTCCCTCTTCTCCCCTTGCCATCTCTTTCACCTTCGACTGTATACGCGCGCGCCCGCCGGCCCGGCGCGAGCTTAGCCCGCTGCGTGATATTTCATGTTTCGTTATCTGCTGTTATCGGGAAGCGTGCCCTGCTGTGCGTTGACCGGCGTGGGGAGTTTCGTCAGTTTCGTGATCCCCGATTGTTGTGTGCTTGCGCTCAAAAACAAGCCTTGCAAGGTTGTTTCGGGTGCCTAAAGACAACAGGTGAGCGTGCGCACCCAAGGGCATCAGAAGGCGCATGTACATGAACACAGCCCTGTGCATGTGTGTGCTCCATGAGTCTGCGGACGTCTTTGCGCCTTGATTGTGCTACACTTCCCTCTTCACGGTAGAGAAAGCTGACAAATAGATGTTCCTCCTCATTGTCTCCTGGTTTATGACTTGTGTTTTTCTGTGCCAAGTCTCATTCTACAACTTCAGTAGCTTGCCCACCTTTCCATTCCGCCCTCAGTGCTTTTTCTGGGTGTCACGTCCTACAAACGTACTAAAAGTTGAAAAATTACTGTTAGTGTTTGTGTATTATCTCAGTATACGCCAATGGGCAAACCGCGCGCACACCCTTCATGTGTAGGTACGATACGCTCTTTTTTTCTTCTAGAAAGCATGGGCATCGCAACTGTCCTAAATGCAGATTTTTGCAGTTCTTGTTTCTTACACAAAAGAGTGCCCAGTAGGTACGACTTAGTGCCTTAAGTGCCGCAATTTTACTGCTAAGCATTGCATTCGGGGTGAAAGAAAAGTCGTGTTGTTGGCTTATTTTATCTGGTCTTTCATTGAGGAACAGGTCTTTTTGCGAACGTTTTCTACGTTTTGCTGAAAAAGCTGACTGACTAGCTTTTGTTCCCCCTTGCCGCAGTTACTGAAGTTGTGGCCAAGTGCAAAAAAATGCGATAATGTGTATTTCCATTTTTAATAGAATGCTATTTTTGTTCTTCCATGTCTTTTCCATATTGTTCTGTAGTAGTGAACATGTCACCTATTTCATATGCTTTTGTGCATATTTATCAGCAAGCTCTTCTTTTTGTTTTTGGTATGGTTGTCAGTCAAACAATCTTAGCATTTTGTTCTATTTTTAGGTATTTTGCGTGTTATTGTTTTTGCCATTACCTGTGAATTTGCCACTTCTTTAGTTGTCATGACTATGTCTCACATGTTACCCAGTTTTGTGCAATATCTCAGTGAGTATATCAGAAGCTCTCAGTGCGCATATCAGAAACGCTTCTACACCTTGTTCTTTAAGGCATTATATAAAATTTTTAAGAAAGCCTTGGGAGCTCTGCAAAGGGGGGAAGGCAGCTGGGGAGGATCAGGTAACAGCAGATTTGTTGAAGGATGGTGGGCAGATTATTCTAGACAAACTGGCCATCCTGTATACGCTATGCTTCATGACTTCGAGCGTACCGGAATCTTCGAGGAACGCTAACATAATCATAATCCATAAGAAAGGGGAGGCCAAAGACTTGAAAAATTATAGACCGATCAGCTTACTCTCCGTTGCCTACAAAGTATTTAGTAAGGTAATCACAAATAGAATCAGGAACACCTTAGACTTCTGTCAACCTAACGACCAGGCAGGATTCCGTAAAGGCTACTCAACAACAGAACATATTCACACTATCAATCAGGTGATACAGAAATGTGCGGAATATAACCAACCCTTATATATAGCTTTCATGGATTACGAGAAAGCGTTTGATTCAGTCGAAACCTCAGCAGTCATGGAGGCACTACCGAATCAGGATGTAAACGAGCCGTATGTAAAAATACTGAAAGATATCTATAGCGGCTCCACAGCCACCGTAGTCTTCCATAAAGACAGAAACAAAATCCCAATAAAGAAAGGCGTCAGGCAGGGAGATACGATCTCTCCAGTGCTATTCGCAGCGTGTTTACAGGAGGTATTCAGAGACTTGGATTGGGAAGAATTCGGGATAAGAGTTAATGGAGAATACCTTAGTAACTTGCGATTCGCTGATGATATTGCCTTGCTTAGTAACTCAGGGGACCAATTGCAATGCATGCTCACTCACCTGGAGAGGCAAAGCAGAAGGGTGGGTCAAAAATTAATCTGCAGAAAACTAAAGTAATGCTTAACAGTTTCGGAAGAGAACAGCAATTTACAATAAGTAGCGAGGCACTGGAAGTGGTACGGGAAAACATCTACTTAGGACAGGTAGTGACCGCAGATCCGGGTCATGAGACTGAAATAATCAGAAGTATAAGAATGATCTGGGGTGCCTTTGGCAGGCATTCTCAGATCATGAACAGCAGTTTGCCACTATCCCTCAAGAGAAAAGTGTATATTAGCTGCGTCTTACCAGTACTCACGTACGGGGCAGAAACCTGGAGGCTTCCGAAAAGGGTTCTACTTAATTTGGGAATGACGCAAGGAGCTATGGAAAGAAGAATGATGGGTGTAACGTTAAGGGATAAGGAAAGAGCAGATTCGGTGAGGGAACAAACGCGAGTTAATGACATTTTAGTTGAGATCAAGGAAAAGAAATGGGCATGGGCAGGACATGGAATGAGGGAGGAAGATAACCGATGGTCATTAAGTGTTACGGACTGGATTGCAAGGGAAGGGCAGCGTAGCAGGGGGTGGCAGAAAGTTAAATGGGCGGATGAGATTTAGAAGTTTGGAGGGACAACATGGCCATAATTATTACATGACCGGGGTAGTTGAAGAAGTATGGGAGATGCTTTTGCCCTGCAGTGGGCTTAACCAGGGAGATGATGATGATGATGATAAATATATTCTATATGTGTGTACAGGAAAAGGCCTTCGCGTTTTCTCGAGTTTTTCTAATCTTTTTTTTATTTCACTGTCTGAACTTTTGTGTTGTTTATTAGTCATGTACATCTCATACCTTTTCACTTTTGTTTATTTTCTGAATGTGTATCATGCCAAGTTGTGCAAAAATATTCGTTTTCGTAAGCGGACGTGAATAAAACGAGACCAAAGATGTGTTGTATTGGAAGTAGAATTTATATAGGTTCTGGAATATGCTGGCATAGTCATAGTCTGGACAAGACTGCGTGCGTGCTACGCACAAAGGAACCCCTGCACACCACTCGCCAGTTCATAAAGAATGCCTGGAGTAGCACACATGCGTGATAAATAAAAGTGAAACAACATGCACCGCGAACAGGCAAAAAGAAAGCAAAAGGAGCGTGGGGCATGGGGAAGGGTGGAAAGGGAGCGGAAGCGGGTCACGTTTTACAATTGCTAGTTGGTACAGCGTGGCGTGACGCTTTTCATGGCGCTCGACGTTTCTGCGCAGGTGCGAGTAAGATCGTGTGCGAGAAGAAAAATATGGGGGCCTTTGCTCCTTGATTATGCGAGTCTGCCTAGACAGAACTGAGGAGGTTGCTTAACGCGTGTTGTATGCGTTTGTCCGCAAGGCATGCCGGCATTGCGGAGTGCGGTCGAGTTTATTTACGCTCCGCCATTGGCTACCCGCGCGGTGAGGCAGTGGGCACGGACGCCCCATTTGGTGATCGCTGGGTCTGAAGGGGTAAGGTTCTGACTGGTGTTGTATAAGTGGGTATATTGCATTTTTGACAAGCACTGCTCCAGAAGGGCACATGTAACCGGCAAACGGAGGCCTCAGGAGAGCACCTGGGGGCATATTAAAGCAGGCGGCGCACTATCTCCAGGGCACCGGGGTATCAGGGGGATCAAAGCTGGAAGCAGGGCGGCCCATGGGTTGGGGCCGCAGAGGCCGAAGCGTGCCAGGGATTGTCCGCATAAAAAATTGGGTGTCCTTTGCCGCGGACAGCCGATCTTAAACACGCCTGGCACGCGCAGGCCTCTTCGAGCCCCAACCCACGGACAAGTCGGGGTTCTGGCGTTGATGTCCCTGTTGCCGCTTTGGTGGCCTAGAGGCGCTGCCAATAATGCGAAATAATGACACGTTGTTTTAATTAGCAAAACACGATTGAATAAATAATATTGTGTCAAGCCGCCAACTTGTGTCAGCACTGCCGCACCCCGCGACTTCTGCTGGCGCGCCTTGGGACAAGCACGTGCAACACGCGCTAAGAAACTCCTCCTTAGTGCCTAGACAGAGTCGTATATTCAAGGAGCAAAAGTCCCCACATTTCCACTCTCGCACCGGCTCTTACTCGTGTGTGTGCGCAAAAGTCCGTCGTCTCCGCAAGTGCTACGCGCCGCTGTACCTACTAGCAATTGGAAATACGCGAGCGGGTCGGCATAATAAAAACAAAACGACAAAAAAAACGCTAGGGACAGGAGGCGCCGCGCGGCTGTTGTTCCTGTTATCATGACAACGTAAACAATCATATGCGCTGCCATTTTGCTAAAGCATCGCCCGCCTGTTAGGGCCATAACTGAAGGGGCCTTTGGCGCTAGCGTCGAAAGAGCGTCTGCTTCAAAACAGCCAATGGCAGCCATGCAGAGATTCACCCCTTGGGTAGAGTTCGCAGCGTCAACGCTGGGAGCGTGCGGCGCGAATGCGCGAAGGCGTTCTGCTTCACTGGCACCTTTCTCGCCACATAAAAGCGATATTCGCCCTTCGACGTCGTTGCCTTTCTTCGCCGCTTAGCCCGCTTAGTCCAGTTTTCTTAGTTGATGCCATCGCAAGCGAAGCAGTAAGCGGCGCGTAAGCACTGCTAATGCATGTTGAAGCTGCACTCTGTACGTGACGAGGCGTCACAATCAATATAGCGACACAACGTTGGCACCCTCGGAACGAGCGATGTATGAGGCGTGCGCATATACTGCAGCGGTCCTTCCCTTTCGCGCTCTCCTAAGATGATGATGATTATTATTTGGTGTCCCCTTTGAAAAGGGGTGGTGCCAAGTAGTCACCTAGCCAGCCTGATTTAAGTAGGCATTCTGTACATTTTTTTTTCATTGTAGCATTTTCTGTATACATCTCCTTAGTCCTTTGTTTTTCTCCCTGAAAACTTGTCTCTATTTTGTGCTATATTTACTTATGACGGTAACGGATCCGGTCATATGAAACTCTTCCCTGCCTTTTTTTCTACCGATACTCTTGCTTATCTCTACTGCTGATCGGTTGATGCTTCCGTCTAATTTAGGTCCAAGCGCTTCTGAAAGCTTACGTTACCTACTGGTCTCAATGGATGAATAGCTTCTTCCCTTTCCACTAGAATGTACTGAGTGCTCTCCGCAGTTTTGCTGCACCGTACACATGCCTCATCTTAGTTGCGATTATTTGCTCCATTATGAATATTTGCTGCTTAGGCAGCCAGCTAGAGCTTCAAATAGCAAGACACTGCCCTTTGTGATTTCGTAGGTTTTATTTCGGCTAATGTTTTTCTTTTCATTCTTTTAAATCGCGATTTTAATTTCTTGTCATTCTTTGTATCCAATTATCCCTCTGTTTCTCTCACTTTATTTCTGCTTACTCCTGGTTGTCCATTTACACATTCAATTAACGTGTATTTGGTTGCCAGCTTTCTTGACACTTTTCTCCATTATACAAATACTTGTGAATAACTTGAAACAGGGCGAAAACGAGGACAGTAATCGAAAACAAACAAAACAGGACGAGCGTGGAACTGCCGACTGAAGAATTCATTGCAGGAAGAACCAGCTTTATAACATGCCAAAAAACGCGAACAAGAACCATAAGGTTGAAGGGTATGCGTTTACTGCATACAAGTACATGTATTTGTCAACAAGTAGTTTCGTTAGAAAAAGTTTTGTTCGACCGATTGACGCTACGCTGACAAATTTATCTTCTGATTTAGCAATGCAGTAAGCATCTACCGTTTCTCTCTTTTTTTGCGTGCTTCAGAAACACAGTCTCACTGAACATTGGGAGCACATGAGGATTTGTTACGTTCGCATTTTTTAGATAGCTCATCGCTTCGAGTGCACTGTGTTCTAGCCGCTTAAGTTCGCGCTAAAGTGAGGCACAGCACTGAGGGGTCATTTAGCTCGCTGTTGCTGTCGCGCTTAATCAGGCCAGCAGTAACAGGGAGTGTCCGAGGTCTTCCAGTGAGGTGTGTTCATGTTAACTTGTGCGTGCCTGACATCATGTTTGTTAATTTATGAGTAAACAAATGTTTACAAAATTATACAGCCGATAAAACCCTCCTTACTTCACATAGCTGTCTATAATTTCCTTTCACAATCGATGCTTCGCCTTTCGGGCGAAACTGCGACGTTCTCTAGTAAAAACTTTGTACTGTATGACTGCTTGGGTTATGCTTCGACTTCCTTGTTTTTCACTTTTATGCTTACCCAACGACAAAGTTTCCATCACGTGAGACATAAAAATATAAATTATAGGGTTTAACGTGCCAAAAACTACTTTCTGATTATGAGGCACTGCGTAGTGGAGGACTCCGCAGGTTTCGACCACCTGGGGTTCCTTAACGTGCACCTAAATCTAGATACACGGGTGTTTTCTCATTTCGCCCCCATCGAAATGCGGCCGCCACGGTCGGGATTCGATCCCGCGACCTAACGCCATAGCCACTGAGAAACCACGGCGGGGGGCCCGTCACGTAAGAGAGAAATGTGGGCCAATCCCGGAGGTACTGCCGTCGATATCGGGCCGACCAGCGGCGGAGCTGATGCAGCCTGCAAGTACACAGCAAAGTGAAGCGAGAAATGCATACATTCTGTGGGATCAAGCATACGATGTCACTACAGCCCGCAGAACCGGGCGGATTTAATTAACTTCGTGTTGCCTGTCTACGTGAAGGAAGCGACGTGAACACAGCATTGGGACAGACATTCCACAAAAGTGCACACTGCCATAGAGCCCAGCGACTGTAGCGCACCATGCGGATGGGATTAACTTCTTCCGGTTTCGGTTCCGGGCGCGCGTAATTTGAACACCAGCGGGCACGCGCTAAGCCGGCTGCGCTGCTCGGCGCCTTTTTTTTTTTTTTTTCTGCTGCTGCTCAGTCGCGCGCGTGTTCTTACTGGGGGACTGTTTAATTAAAATGATTGCGAACAATCTTTACAAGCCTCTATCGAATTTGTGTCACGTGTAAATTCATAAAGAAAACCAAAACGCCTTGTAAATGACGAAATATTTATTTCGCTCTATATAAATCCTCGTTCCGCGCTTTTGGTGCCTTCATTCAACGTTTTGGCACCAAGTAAGCCGCAGTAGTTCCCGTACGAAGCTCCAACGAACGGCATCAGCTGAATAAAGTAAATTACAAGCATGTGTCATTTTGTTATTTAGAACTTACAGGAATGCTGCCTGTAAGGAGAAACGTGTGAAAGTGGTGAATGGATGACATAACAAACAAAAGCAATGCGCTTTTACATACATGGTGTTGAAATACCCAACTCATTCCAAGCCGAACTATGAGTTATGAAGCAAACATCTGATTTCCAAGCATTTCCCGGGCATTATTTCCTGCACTTGAGCACAAATGCACGGGCGACTGCGCGTTTCCAAAACAACTTGGCCTCAAGCGACGCTAGAGTTTGCCACATACACAGAGGTGGCCGTAACACAGGCTCTCAGCCAGACGATGCTAGACTCTGACAGAATACCTTCTACTCGCACTCAAGAGAAATGCGTCAGTGCAAAGCCTGTTTTCAGACGTTCATATGACAGAATTTTCGAGTTCTTGGTTTTTGAGCTCCTTGGCGTTATCTTTTGCACCTTCTACCGGGGCAAGCAACACACTCCCGTGTTATCACTCTTGGCAAGCGCTCGTCGCGTCTTCAATAAGCGTGAGTACGAAAAGAAGGTATTCATTGCGGGGCCGTAGAAAGTGTCACAAACTTGTCTCACTAGATTCAAGATTCATTTATTTCTCCAAGAGAAAAAGCCCGGGGACAAAAAGCTGCCTTGGAGCAGCTTGATGGGGTCCGGGGCCCATTTACAAAATGGCAGCAGTGAAGGGAAAAAAGTACAATTTGACATACATCATGAATCAAAGAACCATACACAATGCAGAATTGCAATTAAACGTAATGTAAGACAAAGTAAAATTCAAATATACAATGCACTGAGAAGTAGCAGAAAAGCATAAAACAGCGGTATAGCAGAAACAGAAGGATTAAAACATAATTGCAAATTCAACAACTACGATATAATATATGAAGTTCAAACACAATACATAGCAGTATTTCTTCTTATACAACGACAAAAAATATAAAGCTATTAGCCTAATTTGGATTGAACCCACCACATGCTCGAAAAATTGCTGAACAATTGTTTTTCTGTTTAGGTTCATATTTTTTGTGTACCATTTGTTTGTGTTATGGGTGTTCGGAACCAGAAAATGCAACATTTGGGAGCCATACGTTGTGCGAAGTCGGGGTAGATGCAATTTCTCTTTGCGTCTGGTGCTTGTATGAGTGTGCGTTTGTGTCACCGAGGAGAGTTGGATAATGAACTTAGCCCGAGGCAAGCTGAAGTTATTCAAAGCGCGAAGAATGGTAAATGACACTAGATGATGAATGGGAGATATTCCATGTTTAATAAACAGTGGTCTGGTATGAGCTAGGTAATCCGAGCCAGAAACTATGCGGACAGCTTTTTCTTGCAGATGCAGTAGTTGGTTTAAATGCACGCGAGCCGCAGTTCCCCACACAAGATGACAATAGCTTATTTGAGAATGAAATAATGAATGATATATTAATTTTTCTAACTTTCACGGGAAACAAGTCGCGACCGCGTGAAAGAGCTCCTACAGATTTCGACAAGGTTAAAGAAAGATGACGGAAGTGATCAGCCCATTTAAGATGTTCGTCAAATATTACGCCAAGAGATTTATATTTACTTACGATTTTGACAGCGTAGTCTCCTATAAGCAGTGGGATTGATATGGTTACTTTCCGATTTATCGAACGAGAAATAACCGCCTTTGTTTTATTATAATTAATCTTTAAGCTGTTTACATGTGACCAGTTATAGAGGCTTTCTAATATGACGTTCGCTTCAAGTAGGAGTTCATTAGATGAGTTTCCAGATAAAAATAAACTAGTGTCGTCGGCATATATTATAAATATATGGAGGCCTTCGTGGAAATATGGACGAGATCGTTTATACATACGTTAAAAAGGAACAGACACTCCCTACGGATACTGCCCTGTGGTACTCCGCATCTTATATATTCAAAACTGCAGCTACAACCATCGACACATACAGATTGCTGCCGTTCTTCAAGGTATGACCTCATCAACTTAAGCGATTGCCTCTTATACCGTATGCAGAAAGTTTATGTAAAAGAATGTTATGATTAATACGGTCAAACGCTTTGCTGCAATCAACAAAAATGCCCAGTGTTAGAAGTTTCATTTTCAATGTTTTGCAAAAAACAGCTGCTCATAGAAACTAAGATTCAGTACACTCCAAAGTAATTCTCAACACGGCCGGCTTGCTTTTCGCTAACTGCTTCATAACCCCCGGCGCCGCGACCATGCCTCAAAAGTATCCCAAGAAGTTACGAAATTACAGTAATTTTTGTGGGTCAGAAAAAACAACCAAAACTTGTCTCAGTAATATTCACTACACACAAAACAGCGTCACACGGCCGAGGTGCTTTTCGTTAACAGCATCACAAAGCGGATGCGGCGAGGGTGCCCAAAAACTACCGAAATAAGTTAAAATAATGTTGGGGCTCATAGAAAGCGTCGCAAACACCTCCCAGTGCGAGTGATTAAGTCAAATTAACTACGCCAGGAAGGCCGAATTTTTTTTTTTCGCTAACTGCGTCACAAGTCTCGGTTCCGTGCCGTAAAAGCCAAAATTGCTTGAAATGCGTCGCAGACTGTCGAACAATATTTCTCACCTTGGCGTAGTCCAATAGTGCAGTGGTGCCGTGTCGAAGTGCAGGAGAAACGCAAGAATACGCCGGGAGCCCAACAAACATGCTACATCTAAAGCAGACGGATCGCCGAACGGGTGAACTTCACACGCGCAACTGGCCCCGCTGACTTCAGTCGCGCCAGTCACTGGCGCATTACGCAAGCATCTGTCGCGCATGGTGTGCCATTAGCTTGCTGCTATAGGTGATTCAAGACAAATAGGTCGCAAAGTATAAGTTCATTTACAAGCAAAACTTTTTAGTTTTAGAGGGAAAGAATTTAAAGAATAACACATTGTCTGTGCGTTTATTTAACACAATTTTTTACGCGCGCCTTAAGTAACGGATGAGATTAACACTTGCCGTGACGTGTTTCCAGTAACTAGTTTTGACCAAGTGTCCCCTCTTGATGACCTTGTTTTTCTATGAAACGGCGCTCACAAATCTCTCGGCACACACCGCAACCCGCCCCTTTCGCACATCGCTTTCAAGATATGAGCCCGCGCGAAGGCGAAGCGGCGATAACACAGCGCTCGAAGCTATCAGCAGTCGTCACTGTCTGCATCGCAGATCGCGTTCCAGATATGATCCACGCTGCGCACGATTTGACGCCGATGGATAAGGCGCCAAAAAGCGATGCCAGCTTGTAATGATCTGAACGTCAACAGCGCACGTGGTGCCGCCACCTGCAGTGGTTTGCTTACCTCATCAGTTCACCTGGCACCGCCGTGCGCCGCAGTTCGTGTTGCCGTAGCACTGTAATTTATACCGGTCCCCCCCCCCCTTATCAGGTTTCATAACATTGCTAACGACACCGGGCTGCGTGGAGATGAGCAAGTGGTACATCCTTGCGGATATACACACAACTCTCACAGTAGTTCCTGCGTGAATTTGTTGTCTCAGTAGCGTTTACACCATGGTGTATACTATTTACTCACAACTTCATTGTTCGTGTTTTGATATAGCTATATAACTGTCTTCCTTTACATAGCAGTATACTTTTTCGGCATCTGAATTATACGTTTAACACCCTTTGATCTTCCGCCCTCCCTCGTGTTAAAGTGAGGCATACTCACTAATTTCCTGGCTATTTTTTTCAGTATGCCTCAGCGATTTTACATATTCTTTCTTGAATAGGTAGTTCCGGTGCCCAAATTGAGTAGTAAAAATTCGTCTCCTAACTATCGCCCGATAACTAGGATTCTCTGTAAAATCTTTGAGCATATCATCTACACCAACATTGCTACTGTTTCGGAAAGGCAATCTTTCATTTGTTCAGTTTTTACAAAGCCTTTGCTTCTTCGTTAAATTAGCGTTTTCTTTTTCTTTTTTTGTGTGTAGACCAACAGGTTTTTATAACTTGTTAAGTGTGCTGTGCATTGTTTACCTACTCAAGTAGCGTTAATTTTCTTTTTAGCATATTTACATCATTGTATAAGTTAGGTGAGCGCGTATTACGCATTCTATGAGTTATTATTCATCAAATGAATGTTGATTGCCCTCATCCCCCCCTCCCGTTTACCCCCTTTATTTAGTGTCACGCAGGGCCCTGATGGCATATAAAAAAATAAATGAACAAATTAATAGTGTAGGAACTCATCTAGATTTATTTCATATTTCACAGTCAGTCTTTAAAAAAAGATTTATTTTGAACCTCCCGTCCATCCAAGGACGTACAGTTCTTCTCCCTGCACTTTTATTCCATTTTTTTATGTGCACCGGACGAAGACGAAGTGTCTGCGCGTAAGGACGCTATTTCTCTAGCTCAGCTGTTTTCTTCTTATTTCTGTGTACATCTTTGGAGGGCCGGCATAGTTCGTGGCGCCGATGCAAATTGGCGTCCCCATGCCCCTGCCGCGAATGGCGACTTCAGCGGCGGCTGCGTCTAGGAAGCGCACCGGCCTCCAGAGCGACACCGACGGCGATGACACCAGCGTCTACTCGCTCAGCAGTGCGGACTTCTCCGGTGACGCCTTCGAGCTTGTGCGGAGCCGCAAGGCGAAACAAAGACACACCACCAGGGCATGCATGTCTTCGAGTACGCCATCGTTGGGACCAACTCGGAATACCGCAGTCCGTGCGATTCCATTTGTACCAGAACTTGCTACCGACAACCTAGGCGACTCAACAGACAGTCTGTATTGGTGAAACTTGAAGCGGTGGCACCAAATCAGGTAACAGACGTTGGAGTCAACACACGAAAAAATGTGTTGGCTGCCGACGTCACACATGAGACTGCGCTAAGAAATTTGACTAAAGTTACAGAACTAGGTGGAGTTAAGCTCCGCTCGTACATCCCCATGAACAGTGGTTCCACTACTGGTGGCATCTACGACGTGGATGTCTCCATCTCCAGCGCTGACTTGCCGATTCTAGTGAAACCTGCCGTTGATGGCGCCGCCATAACACATGTGTATCGCCTCGGCACATCCCGTTGTGTGAAAATTATTTTCAAGGGCGAGACTCTCCCTTCGCACGTCAATGTGGGCCACTTTAGACACCCTGTGCGACCACTCGTCCCAAGGCCACTGCAATGCCGCAATTGTTTGAAGCTGAGACACGTGAGCGCCATGGGCGAAAACACGAGAGCTTGCGAACGCTGCACCGAGCCTCACGCTGCAGACTCGTATGAGCCACGGTTCTCAAATGCACCAATTCCCTTGGGTCCCATGATGCTTCCTCGAAGGACTGCCCCAAAATGAAGAAGGAAAAGCCCATCTTGAAGCAGATAGCGGGAGACCATTCGTCTCGCAGGCAGCTGTTGCGGCCATTAGAAAGCGACGCTCCCGACGCCGTCGGACTTCAAAGAACGCTGAAGCCTCTGCGAAGACTACCCCCCCATCCGACAGCACCTCCTCCCCTGCCCCTAGGCCTGGCGCAATTGAATCTAAATCTGACAAGGTCATGGCGGAGAACAATACAACTTGGTCCGCACTACTAAAGCAACAGCCAAAGCCATAACAACAACAGAAGTCACAACCGAAGCCGCAGCCGATGCCACAGCTGATGCCACCACCGAAGCCGGAGCCGCGTGGAGGGATACTGCTGCGCACGGCTGTAGAGTGCACAGCGCGGGTTCCTCACAAATTCGCCCGAAGAAGACCGGCAAGTGGTTATGATGCTCCGGTCTCTGATTATTACTTTTCGAATGCTCTTAAATAACCTTGACACTCCGTCAGTGCGAGGTGCAATAAAAGCGCTGGGTGCTCTCAATTCAGTACTTCCAACTCTTGAGTTGGCATTATGGCTCACCCGCCTCATTCTATTCGCGCTGACGTCAAAACGGCTGGGGTTTAGCTTAACAATATACTGCCACGCACTGCAACGTACTGCTGACGTCCACCGCCTCCTTGGTCTTCACTGGTGACTTCAACGTGCATCACCAGCTATGGGGAAGCAGCAAGGTTGGCTTCAGGCAGCGGAATGACGGCAGCCTAACGTATCAGCGGAGTACTTGCTTGGACTTGACTGGTTTCCAGGTGCTTTTCTGCGTGCAGACAGTGTTCCCTCTATCCCACTTTCCTCTTTCTGTTCCCCCATATCCCTTCCCCTAGTATAGGGTAGCAAACCGGACGCTCGCCTGGTTGTCCTTCCTGCCTTTCCTCTCTTTGATATCTCGCTCCATGCGCACCAAATGCCAATTTTACAGCAGCTCTTCGATAAATGTCTAGTCTTGGTGAACCTCAAATTTCAGCTACACTACCAAATTACCAACTGTAAGTGAGGTCGTCTTTACATGCCCTTTCCTCGCATTTCTAAAGATTTGTGGAGCGAAAGCGTTCGAGGGCAATCTACCACGTGCAAGCTGCTAAAGGTATGCACTGGTACAAACATTCCATTTCCCCACCTTTTAACATCCTGTAAAAATATAGTTTCTGCCTTTTTCACATAGTGCGCAGTTCATCGCTGGTTACGGGCACGCACAGCGACGACTTCCTCGCGAGGCGTTGCTGCAGTCTCGGGTGTGGCGCACTTGATCACTTGTCCCAGCGAATAGCTGAAGGCCTAATACCAAAGCTGCTGAAGTGTCTGCATCGTTTAGTTAACTTATGGTAATTTTAATATTACCGTTTACGTGGCATGACTACATTTGCAGAGAAGTTAAGGGGGCACCGCGAATTAATCTTCAAATTCCTTGCAATCGTTGGCGCACAAAAATCGATGTTGCCTCCGGACTGCCTACCCACAGCCCCCCTGAAAAATTCGGTAGTACCTATAACAACTACATCCATCATTTGACATATGAGAAAAACGGGTTTTTCTATGGGATCCGATATGTTGCTTACGGGATTATTGGATTTAGGGGTCATATGAGTTTTTTCAATTGGGAGCGTTCTGATAATGCAATGCAAATTGTGAAGGAGCACTTTTTAAATAACCGGTGCTGTTTGTAAAAAGAACAGAACACCGTCCATGTACCTCCTCATACAGATGGTAAACCAGCGAAGCTGAAATATGCGGCACCTGTATTTATGTTCACGTCGAGGTTGTCGCCGGACCATCGGCCGCCGGATCCGCCGGATCCTCGGTCCGTCGTCGCCGCTGCTGATCTCGCTCGGCCGCGGCCGCGTAACGTTGCCGCTTTAGCTCCGCTTCGCGAACTAGCTCGGCCACCCGAGCGGCCGGATCACTGCGCTCGGCATCTCTGGCCCGATCTTTTGCCGAGATGTTCGCGCGACGCTGACGAGATCTCTCCCGCTCCTGCTCCCGGCGCTGTTGCTCGTAGGCCAACTGATCCTCGGAAGAACGAATGATGCGTGGATGTCCCATTGCGAATTCAGGGAGAGACTGCTGCGTGCGCACTTCGCTGCGAGGGACAGGCGGCGTCACCATCGGCGAAACGCTTGCGTCACTAGGCTAGGCTCTCGTCACTAGGCTTTCGCCTAGGCTAAAGCCAACGGCTAGAGCATAGGCGTATACAGCTTTGCTTTAAAAAGTGTCGACACCAACCGTGCAAATGCGCTAGTATCACTGCTCGCGCGTTCGTCGTCGTCTTCTTCCACAGCTGGTTCCGTTGTGCAAAGAACTAGCATCATCAGCAATGGCTCGGGCGTCTTCGTCTTTCACAGCTGGCTTCATTGCCGCTCATCATTGCAGTGTAGAATCTCACTTCTGTCGTCGTAATGGGGAGGCCGCGTTGACGGGAGGAATGAGCCATTGCTTTCTGTGGTCAGACCCCGAGCGTTTCGCCGAGACATACACAGATTCTCAGTAATAAATAGAGGCACAAGTCGCGCGGACACTTTTGTTGTGCCTGATGGCAGCGTCGATGGTATTAAAATTTACAGGGGTTATAAGGTACTTTATATATGAGCAGCGCCAGAAGACACGTTAGATATGCTTTCGCATGACACCTTCCGTTGCGGTTGTCTGTGATTCACTTCTGTAAATTTGACTCTCATTGATGGTACCTGTAACTATCACAAAAAATAATTGTAAGATAAAAAATTTGTTGGATGTTACTACTATTTACTATAAAGAACTTCGCCTGTGAAAATGCGCGCTTTTATTAGTGTACGTGTAACAGCCAAATATCGTGTCCCATTTAGAGCACTTGACAGCAACGTGCACAGGAAACGCAACATATGGAGCGTTCTTCAGTTTCCTGAATACGCTTGCTTTCCAATTTCAGTATGAACAGAAGCAAGTTTATATCCTTTGTTGACTTGCTGACAGAGAATATTATATTGTTTATCTCTACGGCAGCATCGACACCATCAGTGATATGTAATGTCCGCTGTAAGCCATGCATCGAATGCACCCCGCAGCTCTGGGACGCCGGACTGGCCGAGGTCGCACAAGCTCACGCTGACCAGTGCTCGGAGAAGCGCTACGCCGAACACGACAAGAAGCAGGCGAGAGTGACAGGTGAGTGCGGCCTGCCGGTCTTTTGTCTGGTGAAGCATTCGCCAGTGCAAAACCTTTAGGTGAATGGTCGCACTTTCTATGTAATCAGTCGGCGCATTTGTCGCAGAGGATTTGTTAGAAAGCGCTTGGCCGCGGCGGACGAATGTTTTCCGTGCGTATGTCTCACTGCAAAGTAAGGTAGTGAAGCAGACGTAAGCATTCACTGACGTTTCCGCGTGCTACGACGGTTCCGTCTCACTTTCCCTGCAGGGCGACTGAGGAGGCTGTACGCGGGAGTTTACTTTATAAGAAGGATCTTGGGCAACATTTTACAAGCTATCATGAGAAGCGAATAAACAAAGACGGCAAGGACCACACAGGGGAAATTACTTGTACTTACTGATTGAATTAAAGAAATCATAAAGTAATGACAATGAGAGTGGATGAAACAAAAACTATATGATTCATAAAAATCGGGCCCCTTGGTTAATCCCCTGCGCGTTCTTTTCAGAAGCTATGTTACTTGTTCTTGCTTATACCCTTTTACCTTCTACTACGCACATTCTTGCACGAGAGCCCCCCCCCCCCCCCCCCCCCATAGGCAGAGATGAAGTTGACACACTCTGAATCGCCTCCGCGATACCGGGTGATATGCATAATGTGCCATATGGGAGATATGCGACCTAATTGCTGTGAAGTTTCACATGGGCTATCAAACTCATATAGCGCCTCTACTTGATGTACTCAATTAACAAATATACAAATATGTTTTAAAGACACAGTACGTGACTTTACAATTATAAACAACAGACAAGCGCTCATTGTTCCAGACTAGAACAGTGCACGGTCCGACTGTATCAGCCAGGGTCCGCAGGAGAAACTCATTGTACGTGCCTTGATAACATCCTTGCTTAACGTTGTATGCATTCTATCACCAACTATATACATATTTCGATACTATGGTGCATTGCTCCGATAATGAAAAGCATATTTTGTCATGAAATGCAAAGCTTCATCGATGCACATAACCTCCTATCGCCCAACCAATATGGATTTATCTCCGGGCGTCTGACTCTGTTAGCGTTAGATCAACTAACTGATTGCCTTGAAATAATGCTGTTGGAAACAGCGGATTTACTTGCGCATTATTTTTAGACGTAACAAAAGCTTTTGATTACGTGAATCATGATGTTTCACTTTGTAAACTCCATAGCTATGGCTTCCGAGGGCCTATGAGTTTCAGTTTCACTTTATTATTTGTTCATACATTTAGTTACAAGAAATGATATGCAGACAAGGGTCCCATAGTAAGAGACTTCACTGGGACCATTGGTTAATTATTACATAAAAAATAAAGCGGTATACAGAGCAGCGAAACAACAAATGGAAAAAGCAAAAATAAGCAAGAAACTGAGTGAGGACACACATAACAAACGAAAGAAAGAGGAAACGTACGCACTCATAGCTAATTACGCCGCTACAAATTAGCAAAACAATATACAAAGTTAATCAGGCAGCAGCTAATTATTGAGTTAGTATTTAAATGAGTAGAAGGCGGATGACAATTTAGGGGCATATGGTAGATTCCAAAGCTTAAGAGCATAAAAAGAAGTAGCCATCATTCCTTAGCTAGTATGACATAAAGGTAACACGAAATATGCTTGTGCTACAAACCTTGTGTTATTAAGGTTAAGGAGTAGATCAGAACTATAATGAAGTTGTAAGGAACTTATTTAGTTAGTAATTTCAAAATTAACATCACTCAACGATAGTTGCACAAATCTGTAACTTGACGTAGTAGTTCTGCGGAAACTCGCAAGGTGGAGAGAAGTAATGGATGGATGTCTGATGGACGACGAACGGGTGGATGTCTGATTTTCCCTTTATTCAAATCTGTAACTTGAATAATGCGGCTTGTACGTAGTTTTGAGAAGACTTTAGTGAAAAAAAAATGGCCTTGGGTTATAATGCGAATAGTCTTACGTTTAATGTGCTGAATACAGGAAAAATGACAAAGATAAGTATTACCCCTTGAAGCAATACCACAAATGATATAACTATAAATGGAACGATGTGTAATGATAATAATGCTTCTTTGGAAAAAAATGCACGTGGTTTGAATAGTGCTCTATTGCCAAATGCTGTTTTTTGTTTGGTGTGGGTTAGTATACTTAAAATGGGGATCAAATTTATAGCGGACGAAAGACATACAAGTCGAGGCAGGAATGCCATGTCCATTGACGGTTGTGGTCAGAGATAAAGGTAAATGTCCCTACCATGACATAAATATCATGAATTGCGTTTTCATAGCATATAAAATTGGAAAACTGGCGTTACACAAATCAGTAATTTTACACAGGTCACTGTTTAGTTTCAAATTTAGCGAAAGTAAGGATTTATCTGAGAGGGGGAAAGCAGTATTGTCTGCGTATAATATAGGTAATGTATAATTAAGACGTAGGATAAATAATTCATAAACATGCAGAATAGCGGACCTAAAATGCAGCCCTGATTGGTCCTTGGTTAATAATTTTGCTTTCAGAGAAAGGCCTGCATGCGCACGCTGTTAATTCACGATCAAGTAGCTAACTTTATAAGTAAGGACCTGAAGCGTCATGCCAGGCAGGCTAAAGACAAGTTTTATAATGTAAGACTCAAAATGTTTTTAAGCAAAGCACATGGAAAGTTTTGGCGCTCTGTAAATCCTTCGAAGTCTCAAAGTACGAGAGGTAACCATAGTCAAAAAGGAGCTGAAAGCCTTCATTTGTTTTTCTCGTCAGTTTTCACTTCTGATGACGGTTTGTCGCCAATCTTGACAGAATCGCCAGGCTGCCCTCCAGTTCAAGACAGAAATCAAAGAGCAAGGGGTCTTAAGTTACTTCTTCACTTGTGTGTAAGAAAAACCCAGAGCCTTGACGGAATTCCAAATGAATTTCTCTTTCGATATGCACATTGTTTAGCCAAATACCTCGCAAAAATTTTTCAAACATTTATTACCACAGGGTCTTTCCCGGCTGCATGGAAACGTGAAAAAATTATGCCAATTTATAAGAGCGGTTCCACATCCTTCTCAATAATTTTCGCCCAATTTCTCTTAAATGTACCTGTTCCAAATTGCTTGAACATGTTGTGCTTAAACACCTCAGGGCATACCTGGACTATAACATCCTACATTCTTCTTAACATGGTTCCGTAAAGGGTTATCACAATCACCTAGCTTATAGAAACTGCTGACGGCCTCTCTTAAGCAAAGAGCAGCCGTGAAAAAACTAATATATTATTATTGGCTTTCACAAAAGCCTTCGATAAGGTATCCAACTTAAACTTGCTGCAAGAAATTAACGCTATCTTCAGAAAGCCCAAAATAACAAACTGGTTTTTTTCTTATCTCGCGCGAATACTTCGTCGACCTTGGAGGTTTTGAATCGACACTCAAGGGAGCGTTTTGGACCCCCTATTGTTCCTGGTTTTCATAAATGATTTACCAAAATCTAACACAGTTCCAGTAAGATTATTCTCAGATGATTGTGTCGTGATTGTCCCAACTAAATCACCAAGTGGCCGAGAGAAGCTAAGCACTAACTTACAAGAAATAAAACAAATGGTGCTCCACGTGGCAAATGGTGCCAAACCCAGACAAGTCAGTAATCTTGACCGCCACTAAAAAGACAAATGCGATGAAATATCCTTTGCATAGCAGGTACGCAAGTTATTAGCGCAACAGCACAAGTACCTCGGTTTAACTTTCACTTTTGACCGACGCTGGAATACGCACATAGATAACGTGTCCTCAGAGATTATCGGGTAATTTGGGGTCTGAGCCGTAGCATACGCAATGTAACTCCCAATGTAAAATTGCTCACTTTTAGAGAAGACCAGACATTGAACAAAGGATAATTGTGTGGGATTTCTACACCGCATCTAACACAGCAAAAATGGAAAAAGTTCAGAGACTGGCTTCCCGTTTTATTCATAATAAATATCGCTGCACCTATTCACCGACCAAGTTATGTAAACAAGCAAACCTTGAAACTTTTGAAGGCAGAACAAATGTTGAAAGGATGAAGTTTCTTTTCCTGCTAATTCCTTGTCACTTTAACATCAATACAACACAGTACGTTACAGTTGAGCCCGACCAACTTCTAGACATCGCCACAGTAGGTACATTGATGTGCCACTTTGTGATAATGATTGCTTTAAATACAGCATTCGTTTTCCTCGAGGTATTAAAGAGCGGAACCTGCTGCCTGACTCCATCGTGAGAAGTGACTCCTTTGATGTCTTCATTGAACGCCTCGAATATTTCATGCACCACAGCGCACCTACACTATAGCACAAGTCCCTGTCACAACTTGTGTATTCTGTATTCTTGTTCATTGATTCAGCTGTCTTTCTTTTCCAGTGCGTTTGTTTGTATATTGCGTCAGATCTGGTTGTTGAAATTATGCCCATGTATACTAATGTTTTTTCCACTACTGTAATAGCCTACAAAGGCTATTAGGGTTATTAAATGAATATATGAATGAATGAATTAGAGTTTATTGTATCAAATGCTATAGTAAAGCCCATGAAGGCCTAACCAACAAAGCGATATCAAGTGAATATCTCATGTAATCAGTTAAGCAAGCAAACCTAACTTAGTCGAGCTTCCTCAACGCAAACTGGACTGACAATGTTTCAGCAAGCTAACTTGTTAAGGTATCTGTTTATGCCAGTAAAGTAATACATATTCAACAAATTTACTAATTGTACATAAGATACTATAGGACTATAGTTAACAACTTGAGCTTTGTCACCTTATTGTGAGGAGGAATTACCTTAGCTTTTCTTAAACATCTGGCGAATATACCACTTTTAAAGATACGGCTAATTATATTACAGAGAGCATCAGATATAGTCGGAGCAACAAGCTTTAAATGCAATGCATAAATTCCGTCAAGACCAGCACTTGTCCTCTTTAAGTTGGGAATCTCACCGAGGACTTCCCCAGAGGTTACACAAAACAAAAACAAAAATTCGTCGCATCTGCTCGCATGATAGTCAGAAGAAACATGGGCCGTATTATATATCTCATAACAGTGGTTACTGAACGCATGGGCAATGCTAGGGGGGTTAGGGATAGTTACATTAGGCTAAGTTACATTGTTAGCCGAACTGCCAAAATGCGGTACATAAAAAACACGTTGATAAGTTACCATTCGTCTTTTCAATCAAACTTATTTTTCACAAATTCATTTTCGTAATAATGCCTGCTTGACATTTTCAATAAATTATTCAAGGTGACTATTTCTTATAACCACAACGCTAACTTAACTGATAAAGGCCGTTTTGTAACCTGTCTATATATGTTGTCTTTTTACAGCGAAGCGGTATATGGCTGTTTCCCCCCCCCCCTTTTTTTTTTCTTGCGTAGAAGACATTCGCGTAGACCAACAAATCGACATAGCTACGTCCAGCACTCCGATGCGCGTGTCGTCGAGCCGTGCTCGCCCAAGCGCCGATAACGTCAAACTATAGACTTTTTTTATGCTCGGCAGCAGAGTTTCCAGATGACTTCCGGTTAAACTCTCCGGAACAACACAAGTTACGACACTCTATAAATTTATAGGACCCTCTAGATGGCACCAGTTTTGCTGCATGGTTGGACTGTTTGACAAGTGAATTGTATTGTTAACTGCAACAAGAAAATTCACTGCCCTTTCACTCTGTGAAGAACGATGACTAGCCAGGCTGTGATTGTCGGCCTCTACCGGCCGAACTGCATCTCCGCCGCGGGGCAGACCAGCATTGGACAAGCTTATGGATCGGTAAACGTATGGGTGCGCTTGATGCCTGCTTCACCTCCACCGTGGGCTGGCCCTGCATTGTACTATCTTCGGGATCGGCCCACGTATCATGTTTGTATCATGCATTGTACCATGTTCGGGATTAGCCCACGTGTGGGGAAAGCTTAACGCCTGCTCCACTTCCGTCGCCACTCCTCCCTGCATTGCACTATGTTCGGGATCGGCCCACGTATGGGGAGTGCTTAACGCCTGCGTCACCTCCGCCGTGGGCCTAACTTGCATTGTACTATATTCCGGGTCGGCCCACGTATGGAGAGTGCTTAACGCCAGCTTCACCTCTGCCGCGGGTTGGCCCTTTATTACAGTATCTTCGGGATGGGCATACGTATGGGGAGCACTCAACGCTTGCTTCCCCTCCGCCGCGGGCCAGCCCGTTATTACAGTATCTTTGGGATGGGCACACGTATGGGGTGTGCTTAACGCCTGCTTCATCACCGCTGCGGGTCGGCCCGTTATTTTCGTATCTTAGGGATCAGCAAACGTACGGGGAGTGCTTAATGCCTGCTTCGCCTTGCCGCGCATCGGTGCGTGATTACAGTATGTTCGGGATCGGACCACGTATGAAAAGGGCTTAGCGCCTGCTTCACCGCCGCCGCGGGTCGGCCCGTTATTATAATTTTTTCGGGATCGGCTCACGTATGCGGAATGCATAACGCCTACCTCACTGCCGCCGCGGCTCGGCCCTGCATTGTACTATGTTCGGGTTCGGCCCACGTACGGGGAGTGCTTAACGCCTGCTTCATCTCCGCCGCGGGTAGGTCCGTTATTACAGTATCTTTGAGATCGGCCAACTTATGGGGAATGCTTAACGCCTGCTTCACTTCCGCCGCGGCTCGGCCCTGCATTCTACTATGTACGGGATCGGCCCACGTAAGGGGAGTGCTTAACGCCTGCTTCACCTCCGCCGTGGGTCGGCCCGTTATTACAGTATCTTCGGGATCGGCAGATATATAGGGTGTGCTTAACTCCTGCTTCACCCCCGCCCCGGGTCGACACGTCATTTACGTATCATCGGCATCGGCCCACGTATGAAGAGTGCTTAAGGCGTGCTTCACCTCCACCGTGGGTCGGCTCGTTATTCAGTAACTTCGGGATCAGCACACGTATGGGGAGTGCTCAACGCCTGCTTCGCCTCCACCGTGGGCCGGCGTTGCATTGTACTATCTTCGGGATCGGGCCATGTATGGAGTGTTCTTTACGCCTGGTTCACCTCCGCCGTGGGCCGGCCTTGCATTGTACTACGTTCAGGTTCGGCCCAGGTAATGGAAGAGCTTAACGCCTGCTTCACCTTCGCCGCAGGTTAGACCTTTATTACACTATCTTCGGGATCCGCCCACGTATTCAGAAAAGTTGGCCTATGTCCAGGCAGACTAGATCCGCCAGAACCTAGCCATAAAAAAGCTTCGTTTTAAAAAGCCCTTGCTTGAGCTCGACGCAAGGCGTGCGTTCTTTATGTCTGAAAACATCAAGAATATGTGCCTTGAGTAAACTGTGCGGCAGAATGCTTCTTTTTCTTGTGTACCTGGACTGCCGAAAATTGCTGACCGGAAGTTATCAGTGGTCATGAACTTACTGCTGCCGCATCACGGATGCAAATTACCTACAAACGCTACAGGCGCATGTATAGTCCGACATTATGTGTGCGCCTTTTTTTATGATGACGTCAACGTCGCCTAGCAACGTTATCAGCAGTTGCGTTCTGGCCGTGCTTGGCAGGACGCGTATGTTGCGCACCGAAGAAGACCAGCCCTCCGGGAGCAACGGCGTGGGCAGAAGCGGGAATGCGCGCGACGACGGCGGGAAGCCGCTATCGCCGAGTGCGCGTTGGTAGACGGGCCTGGACCGTCGCGTAGCCGCCTTCCGTCCGACAGGGAAAAGCAGCGTGCCCGTGAAGATCGCCTTCGCGAATAGAAACGTGAATGGGCACGGCAGCGGCGCGGAAGGCTACCACCGACGACCAGCGGGCCGCCAACGCCAAGCGTATGCGCTCTGATCGTCGGGACCCCGAATACCACGAGGAAGTTGGGTTCGGTATTCACTGCTACGCACATGTCAATGTACCAACTACGCTTCGTCGGTCACCTATAGAGTGGGCGTTTGCTAAAGATATTTCCAGCAATGTCGTTTAGGCCATGGTGTCTATCATGGTGACCATAAAGCCATGATCACTGTGGTAACAAAATAAAATAAAAGACGGTAGAATCACGAAGCAACTTGTATATGTCTTTTTGAATCTATATAGCAGTCACCATATATTAAATTCATATAGTCATAACTATACACAACTGTTGTCATTCTTTCTTGCTTACTTTCGTTTCTATTCCTGAGAATTATATTGCGATGCGGCGACAGCAGAGCCGCCAGTTTCTTACAAGCGCGAAATGTTCAAACCATGTCTGACTGATCGAAGAAGGCACCACTATAAGTTAAATGAGGCGTACAGCTCCCGTCTCCCTAGTGCTTAGGCTCGCTGCGTTCCCAGAAAAAATACGAGGTCATTTACCTCCCCCCACTCCCTCCATTCCCTCCTTCTCATTAGCTGTAGTATGATCACTGTCCAAAGCTGTAGAAAGGATGAAGACACCACTGAGAGCTGTCCAGGTCGCCTGCTTTGTGCGAATCTCAGCGCGGTAGTGAGATGGTGGTGCGACTGCACACTCTGAATGGCCACCCGGGAACGCGAGTTTTCGGACAAGAGACAAACAGACCCGACGAGCGGATCATACGACACTTGGGGCCTCTCGGTAAGCACTGCAAAACCTTTACATTTTTTTAATTTTCACGCACAAGTGTTAAATGCTGTTCAAATTTAGCAAAAATATACCGTGCTCAAGACCGTGTGCATGCGTAAGATGCGGGAAACAAGAGGCTAGCGCAACCTTGAATTGACACTATGTCGTGCAACCTATGCCAATCAGGAAAAACCCGCAAAGGGCGGACAAATTAGCGGATCTCTTACGCATGTAGGGCCCTCTAGGCCGTACTTATCGGCGACAAGGTAGCCCAGCCGCCTGCAGGATTATCTTACTGCGCTATGTCTTATGCTCGGTTACGGTAGTTAGAAGTTCAAACCCCCCCTCTCTTTTTTTTTGTTTTAACGATGGTGTATCTGCGTGTTACATCCTCCAGCGCATCACATCTGGTGGCTTGGAGTGGCGCCTGGCACCTGTGAAAGATGCTGAGAGCGAGTGGGGCTATACTAATCCAGGTACAACCAAATTAGGGAGGCCCACTAAGCTTGAACAAAGACGCTCCCTCACCAGAACAGGAATTGGCCTCCTTGGTGCAGTATTCGGCCACAACCTAACTTATGAAATGATCTCCTCAATGAAATGGCCCTGTGCCCAGCGGCTGCGGAGCCCCATGAACAAGGCCGCGGTCAGACTTGTAACCCAGCAGAGGGTGCTAAGAATACCTGGGTCCAGACAGGCAAGCCAATGGAAACTGACCCTTGCAAAGTTTAACATCCGAACCCTCTCGAGTGAGGCTAGCTTAGCAGGACTCTTCGAAGAACTATCAGACATTGTTTGGGATATTATCGGCCTTAGTGAGATTAGAAGAACTCCTGAGGCTTACACATTGCTGAATAACGGTCATGTCCTCTGCTATAGAGGTCTTCTGGATAAGAAGCAATGCGGGGTACGATTTCTAATCCATAAATACATAGCGGGAAACATTGACGAATTTTAAAGCATCAAGGAGAGGGTAGCAGTAGTCGTCATCAAACTAAATAAAAGGTACAGATTAAAGGTAGTACAAACCTAAGCTCCAACGTCCCGTCACGACGATGAGCATGTACATCAGTTTTATGAAGATGTTGAATTAGCGATGAGAAAAGTGCAAACGCAGTATACAGTATTAGTGGGGGACTTCCATGGAAAATTGGGGGGAAAGCAAGCGGGTGAGCAGGTAATTGGCAACTACGGTGTTGATTCTAGAAACGCTAGAGATGAGATGCTGGTAGAATTCGCAGAAAGGAATAAGCTGAGAATAATGAACACTTTTATTCAGAAAACGTAACAAGAGAAAAGGGACCTGGAGAAGCCCTAATGGAGGATCCAGTCGTTGTGACTGGATGTTGGAGCGTAGACTTGTACCACCTTTAATGTATGCATCATATTGAGTTTCATTACTACTACCGCTACCCTCTCGTTAATGCTGCAGAATTCGTCAGTGTTGCCCACTATGTCC
Organism: Dermacentor variabilis; assembly: GCF_050947875.1. NCBI lineage: Eukaryota > Metazoa > Arthropoda > Arachnida > Ixodida > Ixodidae > Dermacentor > Dermacentor variabilis. The sequence goes on from NC_134571.1 coordinate 217,815,680, forward strand.
TTGTGGATTTGGAATCCTACCCCGTATTGCATCTTATCAGGGAGACCTCTATAGCAGAAGACATGGTTGTTATTTAGCAATGTGTAAGCCTCACCAGTTCTTCTAATCTCATTAAGGCCGATAATATCCCAAACAATGTCTGATAGTTCCTCAAAGAGCTAGCTAGTTAAGCTAGCCTCAATCGAGAGGGTTCGCGTGTTAAACGTTGCAAGGGTCAGTTTCTATTGGCAGCCTGTCCGACCCAAAGATTCTTAGCACCCTCTGCTGCATTGCAGGCCTGACCGCTGCCTTGGTCTGCTGCGGGGGACTGAGGGTGATGAGTTAATTGTAGGAATCATGATTTAGGTAGTGACCGAATACAGAACCAAGGAGGTGAATTCATGTTCTGGTTAGGGAGTGCCTTTGTTCAAGCTTAGTGGGCCTGTCTAATTTACAGTGTAGATTTGCAGGGTAGTTTTCATTGCTTGCGTTGTTTTGCCGCCAATAAACAGTTCTTACTTGGTAGAGGAACATTTGAGGCCGTTGTCGGCCACGAAGTCTGGTACTGTGCCGGCTGCTGTTCGCAATGCCTGTTTGACGGCTCCAGCATTGCCTTGCCTCGTCCAAATGTTAACATCGTCCGCGTAGATGGCATGGCAGATGAACGGGATCATGTTAAGTTCTTTGGCTAGGTTCCTCATTGCACAGTTGAAAAGAAAAGGAGATAGTACTGCACCCTGGGGTGTACCCCTAGCGCCGAGATTGATCTGAGGGCTGTTGATATGTCCAATGTTGAAGGTGGCTGTCCGGTCGCGAAGAAACGCAATTATGTATCTGTTCCCCGTGCCCCAACGTTCATGTCCGATAGGCTTCTGAGTATGGCCTCTGTCTTACGTTATCGAAAGCCTTGTGCACATCGAGCCCTAGGATAGCGCGCACTGCCCCCGGGATTCCGGCATCCACAACGTCCGTTTTGAGCATCCACATGATGTACTGCGTGGGCAGAGCTGGGCGAAAGCCAAAGAGGGTGGGTGGGAATAATTGGTGTTCCTCTACATGCTCGACGAGGCGTGTTAAAACCACGTGCTCTGGTGCTTTGCCCAGACATGACGATGTGAGACAGGGCCGATGTTCTCCAGATGCAGCGTTTTTTCAGGTTTTGGAATAAATACTACGACAGCCTCCTTCCATGGCTGTGGCAGTTCCCCAGTGCGCCACACGATTGATGAGGTCGGTTAGACTTCTAATTGTCCGGTCATCATGGTTGCGCAGCATTTTATTTGTTATGCCATCGGGCCCCACTGCCGAGGTGGTTTTAGATCGGCGAGCGCAGCTCTCACCTCAGCCTCGGTTGTGCCGGCATATATGCTCTGGTGGCTTGGAGTGGCGCCTGGCACCTGTGAAAGATGCTGAGAGCGAGTGGGGCTATACTAATCCAGGTACAACCAAATTAGGGAGGCCCACTAAGCTTGAACAAAGACGCTCCCTCACCAGAACAGGAATTGGCCTCCTTGGTGCAGTATTCGGCCACAACCTAACTTATGAAATGATCTCCTCAATGAAATGGCCCTGTGCCCAGCGGCTGCGGAGCCCCATGAACAAGGCCGCGGTCAGACTTTTAACCCAGCAGAGGGTGCTAAGAATACCTGGGTCCAGACAGGCAAGCCAATGGAAACTGACCCTTGCAAAGTTTAACATCCGAACCCTCTCGAGTGAGGCTAGCTTAGCAGGACTCTTCGAAGAACTATCAGACATTGTTTGGGATATTATCGGCCTTAGTGAGATTAGAAGAACTCCTGAGGCTTACACATTGCTGAATAACAGTCATGTCCTCTGCTATAGAGGTCTTCTGGATAAGAAGCAATGCGGGGTACGATTTCTAATCCATAAATACATAGCGGGAAACATTGACGAATTTTAAAGCATCAAGGAGAGGGTAGCAGTAGTCGTCATCAAACTAAATAAAAGGTACAGATTAAAGGTAGTACAAACCTAAGCTCCAACGTCCCGTCACGACGATGAGCATGTACATCAGTTTTATGAAGATGTTGAATTAGCGATGAGAAAAGTGCAAACGCAGTATACAGTATTAGTGGGGGACTTCCATGGAAAATTGGGGGGAAAGCAAGCGGGTGAGCAGGTAATTGGCAACTACGGTGTTGATTCTAGAAACGCTAGAGATGAGATGCTGTTAGAATTCGCAGAAAGGAATAAGCTGAGAATAATGAACACTTTTTTTCAGAAAACGTAACAAGAGAAAAGGGACCTGGAGAAGCCCTAATGGAGGAACAAGAAATGAAATTGATTTCATACTTTCTGCCGATCCCAGCATAGTGCAGGATGTAGATGTAATAGGCAGGGTAATGTGTAGTGATCATAGGTTAATGAGAGCAAGGATTCACCTCAATTTGAACAGAGAAAGAGTAAAATTGGTCAAGAATAAATAGGGCAACTTAGAGGCAGTAAGGGTAAAAGCAGACAAATTTAGGATGGTACTTGCAAACAAATATACAGCCTTAGAATAGAGAGATGATGATGATGACCTAGCGGTAATGAATGAAACCGTAACGAGGCTGGCTTCAGAGGCAGCAATGGAAGGCAAGGCACCAAGGCAACCAGTAGGCAAGCTCTCACAAATAACAAAGGACCTAATAAAGAAACGACAAAAAATGAAAGTGTCCAACTCAAGAGACAAGATAGAATTCGCGGAACTGTCAAAACTCATCAATAAGGCGAAAATAAGTGATATTCGATACCATAACGTGAGAAAGACGGAAGAAGCCGTAAGAAATGGACGCAGCCTGAGATCAGTGAGAAACGAGCTTGGCATAGGACAAACCAAGGTGTATGCACTAAAAGATAAGCAGGGTAATATCATCAACAATCTCGAAGATATAGTAAAAGCAGCGGAAGAATTCTACACTGACCTTTACAGTACCCAAACGACTCAGGAGCACTCTATCCGAAACGATAATGAAGAGCACACAGAAACTCCTCCTATAACTAGAGATGAGCTCCGAAAGGCCTTGCAAGGCATGAAACGGGCAAAAGTGGAAGGAGATGACGGAATAACAGTCAATTTATTCAAAGATGGAGGAGACATAATGCTAGAAAAACTGGCGGCTCTCTATACGAAGTGTCTATCGACTGCAAGGGTCCAAGAAAACTGGAAGAATGCCAACAATATACTACTCCACAAAAAGGGCGACGTTAAAAAACAAAAAAAATTATAGGCGCATTAGCTTACTCCCAGTATTATATAAAATATATACGAAAATAATCTCCAATAAAATAAGGACAACACTGGACTGTAGTCATCCAAAGGAGCAGGCTGGCTTCAGGAAAGATTGTTCTACAATGGATCACATCCATGTCATTATTCAGGTTCTCGATAAATCCGCAGAGTACAATCAGCCTCTCTATATGGCCTTCATAGATTACGAGCATGTATTTGTAGCAGTTTAGATACCAGCAATTATAGAGGCATTACGTAATCAAGGAGTACAGACCGCATTGTAAACATCTTGGAAAATATATACAGAGATTCCATATCTACCTTAATTCTACGCAAGGCAAGTAGGATGATACCTATAAAGAAAGGGGTCAGACAAAGAGACACAATCGCTCCAATGCTATTCACTGCGTGCTTAGAAGTATTCAAGCGGTTAAACTGGGAAGGCTTAGGAGTAAAGATCGACGGCGAATACCTCAACAACCTTCGGTTTGCCGATGACATTGTTCTATTCAGCAACAATGCAGACGAGTTACAACAAATGATTGAGGACCTTAACAGGGAGAGTGTAAGCGTGGGGCTAAAGATTAATATTCAGAAGACAAAGATAATAATAAATAACCTGGTAAGAGAACAAGAGTTCAAGATCGCAAGTGAGCCTCTAGAGTCTGTGGAGGAGTACGTTTACCTAGGTTAACTAATCACAGGGAACCCTGACCATGCGACGGAAATTCACAGAAGAATAAAAATGGGTTGGATCACATACGGCAGACATCGTGGGCTCCTGACTGGGAGTTTACCGTTATCATTGAAAAGGAAATTATACAATCAATGCATTTTGCCGGTGCGTACATACGGCGCAGAGACTTGGAGGCTGACAAAGAAGCATGAGAACAAGTTAAGGACCGCGCAAAGAGCGATGGAAAGAAGAATGCTAGGCATAACTTTAAGAGACAGAAAGAGAGCGGTTTGGCTCAGAGAGGAAACGGGTATAGGCGACATTCTAATAGACATTAAGAGAAAAGAATGGCGCTGGGCAGGTCATGTAATGCGCAGACTAGATAACCATTGGACCATTAGGGTGACATAATGGGTACCAAGAGAAGGGAAACGCATATCGCAGTTCCAGCCGTGGTCGACACCGAAAGAGCAACGCCAAGCTGACGACGAAGGCAACTTATAGCCTCCGAAGCAACTAACGCACGTGCGTGCGACGCCCTCGTGTCTCCAGGGTCGCGCGACCGGCGCGCGGGGCCAGGTTCGCAAGCCAACAGCCAAGCCACAGCAACGGTACCCAAAGCGGACTACCCCTTCTTCGGTTCCTACGATCGGTTCGCTTTCAAGGTGATTGAAAGACGCGTGACGTATTCGTAAATTGCGATACCGCCCCGCTGTCTCTGACGACCTGTGACGTAATCAAAATTTTGGTCCATGAGGTGAGGCCAAATGAATGGTTCCCCCAACCAAACCGTTATAAGATTTCGCCTCAGGCCGGCTGCGGCCGCCGGACTGGCTTTGGCTCTCAGACTGTCTGTGGCCTCCGAACTGGCCGCCACCCCTGGAGTGGTTGCGGCCCCTGGATCACCTGCGTTCCCTGGACTTCACGGCTTCATGAGTAGCATTTGTCTCTCGATATGTTGTCAGAATTACGTTTTGGGCTTTGGCTTCGGCTTACGATAGGGACTGTTCTCGTTTGCTTGTGGACTTCTCGTTGTTGTAAACTCTTCAGATAGGCCGCCTCTCTGACCTCTTCATCTGCTGCTTGTCGAACTTCACAAGTAGGGTCATCAGCCTTGTGCTCATTGCCCCTATTAGCGCAGCCTGGTTTGCAGTCATGATCCTCTGCAGGACTTCCAACAGTTTTTCCAGATGTTCTGCACCTTGGTTTTCCAGTGTCGCGGCAGACGCCTGATCAGTGGCTTACGGCAAAGCATGTTCAATGAAATTGCGCCATATGTCAGTGGGGGATGCAGTGGTATATACCTCTGCCGAAGGTGACCTGGCGAGTTACATGCGAGCCCTTGAAAGGTGTAATTGCAGGGGTTTTTTACCTTTCAGACGAACCACAATAATTTCAAAATTTGGGGCTCGAAGTTCCGGCGTCAATTCTTCCGTTTGGGCGTTCAGTTCCTCCTTGTGAATCACGCTTAGCGGCCCTGACCGCTAAGTGCCTCAGTGGCCTTAGCGCGTCTTGAAGCGTTCGTGCATGGGCTCTATTGAGGTAAAAAAAGGCCAGTTGGTGGACGTAAAATAAGCGTTGCAACATGCTACGTACATTGCGCGTATTATGACGCCCGTGTAGGCAATCCGTCGGCGTCGGTGACAAATTTCGAGGCGATAGATACGTGCAGGAGCCCGGGCATTTCGAGTATTTGACGGCCGTTCTACTCGTCCAGGTTTTAGGGCTAAGTGGACGCCCTGTGAGGCCCATGAGAGAGCCCCAAAACTCTCACTACGTTGGTGTCATCACAGCAAGAATTGGTCCTGACGTTGGGATAATGTACTAGAAGAGCTGCGCCTGAGGGCTGGTCCTTGGTGAATAAATTGAAGTAGTAACTTACGAGAAGAAAGGGGGTTAACCAAGGGGCCCGATTTTTATTAGTCATATCATGAGAAGCCAACAAACACTGACACCAAGGACAACATAGGGGAAATTACTTGTGCTTAATAAATGGAATGTAGAAACGATAAGTTAATCGAAATTAAAGTGGATGAAAAAACAGCTTGCCGCAGGTGGGAACCGAACCCACAACCTTCGGTTGTGGGGTTGTGGGTTGTGAGGTTGTGGCTTCGGTTCCCACCTGCGGCAAGCTGTTTTTTCATCCACTTTAATTTCGATTAACTTATCGTTTCTACATTCTATTTATTAAGCACAAGTAATTTCCCTTATGTTATCCTTGGTGTCAGTGTTTGTTGGCTTCTCTTGAAGTAGTAATTTCGTGCGATAAAAACACGGAAACAAGAAAGGTGGACAAGGACAAGCGCTACTCACAACTGTTTAATGGAAGGAAGGATAGTACATATATATCCTCTTGTCACGCATGCGCCTATGAAGCAGAAGAGAAACAGGCACATGCACATCAAAGGTGGTTGCGCAAGAAGTCGAATTCGGCATCTAGTAATGTGATAGAAGGCTCTATTCCTATGTACCTATCTATATTCTTCATAAAGAAGGCCTCAAGAGCGAGCCTGGAAGAGTCGTTGCCACTCCTGCCCAGAATAGTAGTCGCAGAAAATTGAGCGTCACAACCATACGCGCTAACATGAGCCACCAAATGTGCGCCCTTATCCTCCATTTTCTTTAGTTTTTTTCGCAAGTTCCCTTAAACAGTCATTCATGCAACGCGCGGCTTGTCCAGTGCCAAACGGCAATGTGGGGTCGCCACCATAATAAAGACAAAAGGGTGAATGTCCTTCGGTGTCATGTCGGGACGAGTTGTACGCGAACGTCACGTAGGCCATCGTGGCGTCCCAGTCTCGGTCCCAGTCAAGGTGATCGTTGGAGACGTACATCGACAGCATCTCTGTGATTGTTCGGTTGAGACGTTCCGTAAGAACGTTCGTTTGTGGGTGGCAGGCGCTGGACAGCTTGTGCTCAGTGACACAAGAGCGGAGGAGGTCGTCGACAACTCAAGACAAGAACGAGCTGCCGCGGTCTGTAACTGTCGAGGCGTGCCATGGTCAAGAATAACGTCATGAAGGAGAAAATCGGCAGCGTTGGTTGCGCAACTAGTCGGCAACGCCTTTGTTGTCGCGTAGTGTGTCGCGTAATCAGCAGCGACGGCGATCCACTTACTCCCTCTAGTCGTCATCGAAAAAGGGCCATGTAGGTCAAGACCTACGCGAAAAAACGGTTCAAAGGGAACTTCAATTGGATGGAGTCGTCCGATAGGTGGCAGGGGAGGTTTCTTCCGACACTGACACAATTCGCAAGTTGCGACATGGCGACGCACGGCACAGTAGTAGACCCGCCCAGAAGAACAGGCGTCGTACGTGGTCGTATGTACGCAAAACTCCAAGGTTTCCCGCCGTCGGTGCATCCTGAAGTTGTTCGAGAGCGATGGATCGCAGGTGACGAGGAAGGACAAGGAGCAATTCAGGGCCGTCAGCGGTCATATTGCGGCGGTAGAGGGTGCCGTCGTGCAGCACGAACATGCGGCACGTGCAGTCAGTGCTGCCAGATTGCACTCAGGCAATGATGGACTGTAAGGATTCGTCGCGTTGTTGTACAGCACGCATGTGGATCATGTCAGTAAAAGCCATCACGTAGGTCACCCGATCCTGCGCAGCAGAATCAGGGGGATCCACTGGGGGACGCGAGAGGCAGTCAGCGTCCTTGTGGGGGCGTCCATGCAGTCTTGTAACTGACAATAAAGGAAAATTCCTGGAGCCGCAAAGCCCAGCAACCAAGCCGTCATGTCGGGTCCCGGAGAGAAGACAGCCAGCAGAGTGCGTGGTTGTCTGTAACGACCGAAAATGTGCGGCCGTACAAATATTGGCGGAACTCCGCGACTGCCCAAACTAAAGCCGAGCACTCCTGCTCGTGATGGAGTAATTTCTCTCGGCAGGTGACAAGAGGCGGATGGCCTAAGCTATCACGCACTCGGTACCGTTCTGTTTTGGAAGAGAACAGCGCCGATGTCATGGCCGCTTGCGTCAGTGTGGACTTCAGTTGGTGCGGATGGATCAAAGTGGGAAAATATGGGAGGGGTGGTCAGAAACCCGATGAGGGCGGCGAACGCATGAGCCTGCTCTGGGCACCATGAGAATGGCGCGTTCTTCTTTAGAACATCTGTCAAAGGCCGAGCAACGTCGGCGAAGTTCTTGACGAAACGGCGAAAGTAAGAACACCGGCCGACGAAGCAACGCACGTCAGAAGCAGAACTTGGCACAGGGAAAGTGCGTACGGCGTGAACGTTTTCTGGGTCTGGTTGAACACCGGATGCGCCAACCAGGTGTCCGAACACGGTAACCTGACGGCGCCCTAATTGACACTTCGTGGAGTTCAGTTGAAGGCCGGCTTTTCGGAAGACCGCAAGAAAGGCAGTGAGTCGGGTAAGGTGGCTGGCGAACGTGGGAGAAAAAACAATAACGTCGTCAAAGTAACAAAGACAGGTGCTCAATTTGTAGCCTCGCAGAAGAGAGTCCATCATACGTTCAAATGTCCCATGAGCATTGCATAGGCCAAAGGGCAGGACTTTAAATTGATATAAACTATCCGGTGTGATGAAGGCTGTCTTCTCGTGGTCCATTTCATCAACTGAAATCTGCCAGTAGCCGGATCGAAGATCAATGGACGAGTATTCAGCTACGTGCAAGCAGTCCAAGGTGTCATCAATGCGTGGTAGTGGGTAGACGTCTTTTCGCTTGATCTTGTTTAAGTGGCGATAGTCGACTAAAAAACGCCAAGTACCATCTTTCTTTTTCACAAGGACGACAGGTGAAGCCCAAGCGTTGGCTGATGGCTCGATGACCCATTTGCGGAGCATTTTGTCCACTTCTGATTGGATGACTCGACGTTCAGCATGCGATACATGATAGGGACGCCGACGAATAGGATTCGTGTCTCCAGTGTTTATACGGTGCTGAACAGCAGATGTTTGTCCTAAATGCATGCCGCCGAAATCAAAGATGTCACTGTACGATTCACGTAGGACACGTGTGTCCGTGGCCTGCTTCAGTATATAAATCTCGGTTTGTCCTATGCAAAGTTTCCGTCTCAATGATTTCAGGCTGCGTCCATTTTTACAGCCTCTTCAGTCTTTCTCACGTTATAATTTCTAACATCACTTATTTTCGCTTTGTTGATCACTTTTGGTAGTTCCACGAATTCTATCTTATCTCTTGAGTTGGACACTTTCATTCTTTGTGGTGGTTAGTGGGAGACGACGATGAAGTGTCTACTTTGTGGAACGCTACTTTTTTTGTCTCTGCGAATTTGAAGATACTTTGTGGGAGACGCCGCTCCCTTAACTACGGCGATGGGCCTGAAGTCACCAGGAAGGGTTCCTGGTCCCTCTACGTCAACAGCGGCCGCTCCGCGAAGGCGGCCTAGTCGCCCGAGTGACACCGACAGCGAGGACACTGTGATCTACTCAGGGACCAGTGATGAAACCTCGGATGACAGTGACTTCGTGCCCGTAGCGAAGCACAAAGCAAAGAGAAGACTCGTCAGGACATCTCCTTCCACAAGTAAGGCAACTGTTATCCCGACGCGAAAGTCATCAGACCTCACAATATATTTATGCCTGTGGCTGCTAACGACAATATAAACTGAATCAACCGCCAAGCCACATCTGTGTTGCTCGACGCATTTGTTCCGGGTCAAATCAAAGATGTTAGGATCAACGCCCGTAAGAACATCCTCGCTATAGATGTCACAGACCGCAACGCGCTATGCATTCTGAGCAACGTTAAGGTGCTAGATAGCATCAACGTACGCTGCTATAAACAAGACGATCATGACTGTACGGCCGGCGTTGTGTATGACGTCGATAATTCCATAAGGGATGCTGACCTGCATATACTCATCAAGCCGGAGACAGAGGGAATTGCCATATTGCAAGCTGGTTGCCTCGGAAACTCGCAGTGTATGAAATTAACTTTCAAAGGAGACAGCCTAGCGTCACACGTCAAGGTCGGTCACTTCCGACACATAGTACGACCTTTTGTGCAAAAACCGCTTCAGTGCAGGGAGTGTCAAAGCATAGGGCACGTTAGTGCGGTTTGCACAAATGCTGCCGTGTGCTCACGATGCTGTCGGTGGCACAGCTCTGACGCCTGCCTTGCAGAAAACCAAAAGTGCCCCAATTGTCAAGGCTCTCACGATGCAAGTTCAAATATTTGCCCACGTGGGAATAATTATGTGAAAATCTTGAGGCAAATGGTCAGGGATTGTTCCTCGCACAGGGAGGCTGCCGCTAAGGATCGACGTCGACGTTCACGTCGCCGGAGATCTAGGAAACCCACAGCTACTGCTAAGGATGCACCGCGTCCACTGACAGTCTACAAACCCACATACAACTAGCAATAGTAGCAATGAGGATCCTAAGCAGAAAGTATCCAATATTATTGCCCCATGCGACGAGTGGCCGCCGTTGCCACGGCTAGATCCACAAGCGGAGCTACAAATAGCACGATCGCCTAATCATGCTTCACCTTCTCGCAGCAATCAAGACGACGACAAACAAGTTCTCACCATGATAAGGGCCCTTGTGAACACGCTACGAGTACTACTGACCGCCATACACTCTCCGGCGGCTCGAGGCGCACTTCATATACTGGATGCCCTGAATCCGGTACTGTCCGGTCTTGAGAAGCACCATGGCTGGCTCCTCTGCACTCGTTCCTAAAAGAGGTCAAGGAAGCGTCTATCTTCCAATGAAATGCCAGAGGCATTAAAACCCGCATTTCGGACTTTCGTCCATTTGTATTTAAGAACAAATTTCCAATAATCGTCATTTGTGAACCAAACATTGAGAGCGCCATCCACCTATCAGGATATGAAGCTTTCATGTCTGCCACCTGTAGCAACCGCAGCAATGTCATCGTTTACATCATATGCAATTTCATGTATGTTTTACACCCAGTGGCACCTGATAACGACAATCAGTACGTATGTTTGACTATAAAATGCAAGGACGTCGCACTCACGATCGTAGGGGCCTACATGTCACTTTCGAGTCGATTTGACAACGCCAGACTAAGTGCAATTCTAACAGCGACACCTGGACCATGGATTATTAACCGGCGACTTCAGTGCGCATCATCCGCTATGGGGAAGCTTTAAGAATGAATGTCGAGGAAGACGTGTAATACCCTTCGCGTCGGACCATGAGCTCTGCTGCCTAAATGATGGCAGTCCCACTTTTCTGTGGGGATTGACATACAGCAGCTGCCTGGACTTAACTTTTGTTTCAATATGCCTCAGTGCCAGTGTGAAAGAGTTTACGGACAAAGAAACCGATGGAAACACATGGCATGGTTCCAATATCAATTAAAAACGACGGCATACTCAAGTCACACTCTACCAGAATTTTTCATTAGATCGACTGGCCTAAATACACGTTGCTCATGGAGAATAATTGACAAAAAATCCAGGACTGTCTACGTGGCAACATAGAGAAGCTAATTCATGCCACTGCTCAAGAAGCCACAAAACCTTTTTGGCCTATTCCCAAGTTTTCTGAATTCGAGCAGAATTGGAGCGGCTTAGAGCAATCCGCTGTCACGCGCAACGAAGGCACAGGCGCACCAAGTCCATCTACGACATAAGGGCGGCGAGACGCATGCAGAAGAAGATATAGCGTCGGACCAACTCCCTGCATTCTCTAAGATGGAAAACCTTCTGTGATTCCCTTGATCCGCATAAACCCTTGTCACATATATGGAGAACGGTGCGTGGTCTTCGAACATCACCGCAACAACGCCACCCCGTCAATTGCCTGGCTCTCTACCAAGGTCGCAGAGAGATAGACGCAGCGGATGACTTCTGTTTCAAGGTTGCTGATCTACCGCCATCGTTCGCCACACGTGATCCCCGTGATGTTCCAATCTTGCGGGATTCTCGTATGGACAATCTCTTTTCCATTGAGGAGTTGAAGGCGGCGTTGACAGCGTGCAGACGTTCCTCATCGCCTGGGCCTGACGGGGTGACTTACGCAGCTCTTGGAAACCTCGGTCAAACAGTCCGTCTTGCTCTTCTAGGCGTGTACAATAATCCATGGCGTGAAGGAGTGGTTCCTGCTGCATGGAAGTCTAGTCGCCGTGTGCCTCTGCTCAAACCAGGTAAATCACCTCTAGACGTGGCGTGGCGTCCTATCGTCCCATTGCTCTGGCCAGTTATCTAGGAAAGGTGATGAAGAGGATGGTGCTGATGCGTCTAGAGTGGTATCTAGAACACTACAAGTTGTACCCTGACGCTATGACAGGCTTTCGACGCGGACGCTCTTCTGTAGACAACGTCATAGATCTTGTCTCGTCTGTACAGCACGAAAAAGCCTAAGGAGGCTGTCAGCGGCGATGTTCCAGGATGTTAAAGGCGTTTATGTCAACGTAACCCATCAAGCCATCCTGCACGCCTTGGGCGATGTCGGCCTAGGCGGCCTTGTTTTTCGATGGATATTCAGCTTCTTGAAGGACAAGTCATTCTTTGTGGAAACAGAGGCTGGTGCGTCATCTCAACACCTACCGTGGCGTACCACAAGGCGGAGTCTTGAGCCCCATTCTATTTAATCTCGTGCTCATCAACCTGGTTCATACCCTTCCGCAATCCGTCCATGTTTCGATCTATGCAGACGATATATGCGTTTGGTCATCAGAAGCGACGCGTCCCTAAGTGCGCGCCAGACTTCAAAAAGCGGCCACACTAACATCAAGTTATCTTCGAGTGCGAGGTCTGGAGGTGTCCTCCGAGACGTGCTCTATGGTCGCTTTCACGCGCAAAGCAATGAAACCGTACGCTGTCAGAATTAATGGACAGCCGAATGCCTACGAGAAGACGCACCACTTTCTAAGATTGATAATAGATCGAGACCTCTCATGGAGTCCTCATTCTCCTACCTAAAAAGAAAATTAGTCATGATGACCCACGTGCTCAGATTTCTTGCGGGAAAGTCATGGTGTGCGTCCGTGAGTGCGATGCTCCAACTCTATAATGCACTGTTCCTCGGTTTCCTGCGCTGTAGCTTACCTTCACTGGCTGGGACCAGTAAGACCAACCTCCATGCCCTCCAGTCTGTACAAGCTAGAGCTCTGCGAATTTGCCTTGGTCTTTACCAGATGTGCCTTCACGGCAGCAACAATAGCCATCGCGCATGACCACCCCATCAATACGTATCTTCAAGTCGACGCTTTAAGGATGCATATCAGGCACTTCGCCCGACTTCCATCGCATCATCTCGCCTCCCTTCGTGCCGCTCGACCTCGTTTAGCGTTTAGCAAGATTATTGCCGCCAATCATGGAACTTTACCATGAAACTTCACGCCTTCAGCACGACCATCTTTACCGCTGTGGTGCCTCCATTCACTCCAGGCTCTTCTAGTAATTCCCGGTATCAAAAAGAAAACGGTGATGTCATCTTTCGCCCTCAAACAAACCGTACTTTCATTCCTACATGACGAGCACAAAGAACGCATCCACGTTCACACGGACGGTTCTGTTTCCTGTAAGAGTTCAGCTGGAGCAGTGGTAATTCTAGCAGAGTTTGTCACCCTCAAATTCAAGACGGCTCACATTACATCATCGACGGCTGCAGAATTCGCAGCTATCAGTGCTGCTCTGGAGTTCATTGGTCAGAAACCATCACATTCATGGTCCATCTTATGTGACTCGAAAGTAGCTCTCCAGTCTCTGATGTCCCCTTTCAATCACGGACCAAATGTGCAACTAGTCGCAGACATCCGATTACTCCACCATCACGCAATCAACAAGGTGCCCAGCGTCATCTACCGGTGGATACTGGGTCACTGCGGAATTTCGGGAAATCACAGTGCGGATGATGCCGCCCGATCGGCCCACGATGGTGTCCATGTTACAGCAATACGACTGTCACGAACAGATGCAGCCACAAGTCTTCGCTCCTTCGCCCGCGAGTTTACGCAGAATTTGTGGAACACCAGTGAATTCACGAACGTACGTCACCGCAGATTGGATCCACGTCTGCAACTCCTTCAACCACCAGGGTTACCACGAGCGGAAGCACCACTTCTGTGCCACCTGTGGCCTGGCGTGGCATTCACGAACTCCTATTCATTCCGCATTGGAATGGCCGACAGCCCTACTTGCGACACCTGCAGCTGCGAGGATACGATTGAGCACCTCCTTTGTGACTGTCCCAGTTACAAAGTGCCAAGAAAAGTGCTCGTGACAGCGCTCAAAAAACTGGACAATCGCCCCTTTACAGAGGAAAAAGCTCTAGAACACTGGTCCCGATGGGCTTCGGCACTCAAGGCCTTAAGGGCTTTTGTGTAGTTTTTAAGGACATGAGAAGTGTGTGACTGTCTTTGAGTATTGTAACGTGTAGTATCGCGTTACTGTGTGAATCTTCCGGTTTCCTTTTTTCCCTCTTCTTCTTTCTCCTTTTATTCCCTTTAGCCCTTCCCCAGCACAGGGTAGCCAGCCGGTGCCCACACTGGCTAAGCTCCCTGTCTTTCCTCCCCTTTGTCTCCACCCTCCCTTTCATTCTTTGTCGTTTCTTTATTAGGTCCTTTGTTACTAGGGAGAGCTTGCCTATGGTTGCCTTGGTGCCTTGCCTCCCACTTCAGTTGCTGCCTTTGAATCCAGCCGTATTATAGGGACACTAAAGTGAAAAACGATGTCTTCTGCATCTGTAAATTACAGTTCAACACCAAAAACTCCACTCCTACAACGATAAGACGTTTGGTAAGCCAGAAAAAGCGCAAGAACGAAATACGGGTGGCGACGCCTACTCAAGTTCCCGCACCTGGGTGCTGTGACGTCTTGGATTTTGATGGCATCTTCTAGGAACTACTGATTATATATAGCGGTACAGATTGACTACATTATGTTCTAAAGGAACCATATATTAAACATGGCAAGTTTCGGGAACCTTTATTCAGCCAATGCAGCACAAATGCGAAAACATACTTTGGGATCGCTGACGTGCCGGCGCTGGAGTTTCGGGGCGAAATTCAAATACCGATACTTAGACCTTCACTTTCCCATCTAATAACCAAACTACTTTTTTAAATCACTGCTTGCAGGGTTCTCAAAAAATGCTTCATTATTCTAAACTAATTTATTGTTTCGCTTTAGTGTCCCTTTAAGGTTTCATTCATTACCTCTATGTCATCATCATCAGCTCTCTGTTCTAAGGCTGCATATTTGTTTGCAAGTACCAGCCTAAATTTGTCTGCTTTTACCCTTAGCCTACTGCCGCTACGTTGGCCCGTTTTTCTTGACCAATTTTACTCTTTTTCCGTTCAAATTGAGGTGAATCCTAGCCCTCAATAGTCTATGATCACTACACTTTACCCACCCTATTCTACATCCTGCACTGTGTGGAAATTGGCAGAAAGTATTAAATCAATTTAATTTCTTTTTTCACCATTAGGGCTTTTCCAGTTCACTTTCTGTTTCTACGTTTCCTGAAAAAGGCGTCCTCCATTATTCTTGGATTATTCCTTTCTCCGAATTCTACCAGCAGCTCTCCTCTGGCGTTTCAAGGATCGACGCCGTAGTTGCCAATCGCCTGTTCACCCGCCTGTTTTTCCCCTATTTTTGCATTAAAGTCACTCATTACTACTCTATACTGAGTTTTCACTTTTCTCATCGCTAATTCAACACCTTCATAAAACTTATCTACTTCCTCGTCGTTGTGACTGGATGTTGGAGCGTAGACTTGTACCACCTTTAATGTATGCATCATATTGAGTTTCATTACTACTACCGCTACCCTCTCGTTAATGCTGCAGAATTCGTCAGTGTTGCCCACTATGTCCTTGTGGATTTGGAATCCTACCCCGTATTGCATCTTATCAGGGAGACCTCTATAGCAGAAGACATGGTTGTTATTTAGCAATGTGTAAGCCTCACCAGTTCTTCTAATCTCATTAAGGCCGATAATATCCCAAACAATGTCTGATAGTTCCTCAAAGAGCTAGCTAGTTAAGCTAGCCTCAATCGAGAGGGTTCGCGTGTTAAACGTTGCAAGGGTCAGTTTCTATTGGCAGCCTGTCCGACCCAAAGATTCTTAGCACCCTCTGCTGCATTGCAGGCCTGACCGCTGCCTTGGTCTGCTGCGGGGGACTGAGGGTGATGAGTTAATTGTAGGAATCATGATTTAGGTAGTGACCGAATACAGAACCAAGGAGGTGAATTCATGTTCTGGTTAGGGAGTGTCTTTGTTCAAGCTTAGTGGGCCTGTCTAATTTACAGTGTAGATTTGCAGGGTAGTTTTCATTGCTTGCGTTGTTTTGCCGCCAATAAACAGTTCTTACTTGGTAGAGGAACATTTGAGGCCGTTGTCGGCCACGAAGTCTGGTACTGTGCCGGCTGCTGTTCGCAATGCCTGTTTGACGGCTCCAGCATTGCCTTGCCTCGTCCAAATGTTAACATCGTCCGCGTAGATGGCATGGCAGATGAACGGGATCATGTTAAGTTCTTTGGCTAGGTTCCTCATTGCACAGTTGAAAAGAAAAGGAGATAGTACTGCACCCTGGGGTGTACCCCTAGCGCCGAGATTGATCTGAGGGCTGTTGATATGTCCAATGTTGAAGGTGGCTGTCCGGTCGCGAAGAAACGCAATTATGTATCTGTTCCCCGTGCCCCAACGTTCATGTCCGATAGGCTTCTGAGTATGGCCTCTGTCTTACGTTATCGAAAGCCTTGTGCACATCGAGCCCTAGGATAGCGCGCACTGCCCCCGGGATTCCGGCATCCACAACGTCCGTTTTGAGCATCCACATGATGTATTGCGTGCGCAGAGCTGGGCCAAAGCCAAAGAGGGTGGGTGGGAATAATTGGTGTTCCTCTACATGCTCGACGAGGCGTGTTAAAACCACGTGCTCTGGTGCTTTGCCCAGACATGACGATGTGAGACAGGGCCGATGTTCTCCAGATGCAGCGTTTTTTCAGGTTTTGGAATAAATACTACGACAGCCTCCTTCCATGGCTGTGGCAGTTCCCCAGTGCGCCACACGATTGATGAGGCCGGTTAGACTTCTAATTGTCCGGTCATCATGGTTGCGCAGCATTTTATTTGTTATGCCATCGGGCCCCACTGCCGAGGTGGTTTTAGATCGGCGAGCGCAGCTCTCACCTCAGCCTCGGTTGTGCCGGCATATATGCTCTGGTGGCTTGGAGTGGCGCCTGGCACCTGTGAAAGATGCTGAGAGCGAGTGGGGCTATACTAATCCAGGTACAACCAAATTAGGGAGGCCCACTAAGCTTGAACAAAGACGCTCCCTCACCAGAACAGGAATTGGCCTCCTTGGTGCAGTATTCGGCCACAACCGCAGGCTCAAGTCGTGGTCGTTGGCCCCGTTTGCTATCGACACTCCCTTAGTATTTCGCGGATAGCCCCACATGGTATGGCTTGAATTAGTCTTCCAGGACGATGACCACGGCTTTTGTCGCCTCTTTCCTCACTTTTCTCGTGATTGTGGGGAAAGTGATAGTACTGCACTTTGGCGAGCTTATATGTTTAGTATATAGAGGCATTTATGCTTCCTGTATTGGGATATTAGCTGCACAAAGGTGTAGTGCAGATTTGCGATTTCTAAGTGGATCTGCATTGCGGAGATGTTTCGATGCACAAAAATTGCTGTTCTTGCACTCGGTTTCTTGTTTGTCGAAAACGCATTAAAGCAGGTATAGCCCGTTATTTTGATTGCCGATTCTGTTTCCTGTAGCGCAATGACATCGACCTTGGGGTCGAGGTCCGCCACTGCGAACTGCAACGTTGCCCTCTCTTTGGCAAACGACCTGCCGTTCCACTGTAATATCCGAACTTGTTCCGCCATCACCTATTCGAAATACCATGGACATGGCGTCGGGCGCACCTGTGGGGATGCCGTGCCCGTCGTGAGGTCGTCCTGCGTGACTCGTACCTCTGTTCAGTGGTGGGAAGGATTGCGGAGTCTGTGTTGCTGTTTAAGGTGGGTAGAACGCTGATTGATTTCAGTTTTAAGCAGGTCATGGAAGGCTCTGAGTGTTTCTTGTTTTACACACTGTATTGTGTTGGATCTTTCTTCTATGATTTACGCTAGGCTTGTCATTGTTCTACTGCTTCGACTTTTTGTTCCAGGAACTTCGCTGGTTGTGCAGTGGAGTCTATATCTTCCGTTAGTTTCCTCTTAGCATTACGTTCCTTATCCATCTCCATGCACGCATCTGTGTTCCTGTGTACGGATGCGGTATAGTTTCTGTAGATGTAGCTGTTACCAGTAAGTCTTCGTAAAAGTCGAGGCCGGTGGATGGCAACCGGAGCCTCGAACGCAGCCGGAGCCTGGAACCTTGCTAAGAAGAAAGCGGCTGCTCAGCTGGATGAACCAGATCTCCGGCATGTTGATGTAGAATTCACGGGCACCCTACAACCATGGGACCACTCCCGGACCGCAAGAAGCCACGTCACTCAAGCATTGGTATAGTCGGTGAGCTGACACTGGCCTGGCTGGGCTCGGTTGTCATGGTCACCAATTTGTGGGAGGCGGCGCGATGACGTAGCCGGCGTAGCCCCGGTTCATTTAGGCCGGCCAGCCATGGTGCAGCAGCATCTCGGGAGCGGCTAACACCTCGGCCGCTCAAGTCAAGCGCGATAGCGTGTTCTATTCTCGACCTACATGCACGCGAGCCGTCTTCCACTCCGGCTCTGGAATCGATAGTCGCACCGCTACACGGCTATCGTACCGGAATGGCCGATAGCCCTATGAACGACTCCTCTAGGTAAGAGGACATCAAGCATCTATTGTGCATCTGTCTTCGCTACGGCGTACAACGCCTCTCTTTCAGGACAACTTTAAGCCGACTGGAGTCGAGACCATTCGCTGGGTCAAATATTCTCGGGCCGTGGTCATAGCCTTCACTGGCACAAGACGCGATTTGTGCACTAGTACACTACTTTAAGCGCACCGGTTTAAGAGGCCGCTTATAGTGCTTCTGTGCATCCTCCCACATGTACACAGGGCTCACTCTCTCACTCTTTTCCTTTTTCTATTTCTCTTCCCCTTACCTCCTATGTAGGGTAGCAAACCAGATGCTTGCCTGGTTTACCTCCTTGCCTTTCATCTCCTTGCTTTCTCTCTCTCTCTCTTAGGCATGCACGTAGTGGTGAATTCAAAGGAGTCCACGCCAATGTATAACCGGCGAGATGGCAGCAGCCAGTCTCCGCAAAGTATCGGGAACACCCAGCGGAAGTTTAGGCTTAGAAAACATGTCGTAGTGTCGCATAATGTGAAATCCTCTCCCAAAATGTTCTAGAACATAGAGTTTTATGAGGTGTACATTTGCTATAGGGTTATCAATGTGTTTTGACTTCCTTTAGTGACAACTAGGGCACATCTCTAATATGTAGAAATATTGAAAAGTCGAGCCTGCAAGACAACAGTATCAGTGTAAGAACGCACTAAGTGACAAAGCGTAAAGGTCAAGCACAGAACTACCAAAATAGAAACTTCCAGCCGTCCCAAGTCTCGACATCATGACTGTATAATTTTCTGACTTCTCATTTCAGCGAGGTTTCCCCGCGTCGGCCAAAACGTTGGCTGGCGTGGTGAGAACCGGAATCGCAGTAGCGCTACCTGGAGCCAGCGTATCAAGAACTGGTTCGACGAGTACAAGGACTACCCGCCCGAAGGCATCGCAAGCTTCAAGGTTATCCGCGGACCGCCCAGAACGGGTCACTTTACTCAGGTTTGAATTATGTTTCTATAAATATAGACCCGAAATCAGAGACACTAGCGCCTAATTATTGCAATTTAGGTAGACTCTTTAGTGGACGCTAAATTTAAACAGTAGGTGATGATAGAGTGGTAGATTACATAAAGCCCTTTGATAATTTGAAAGTAGCGACGCTCTCCTGCCCGCGGCACCTTCCTCCCTAATTCTCCTCGCACGCCAGCTGCGCGCGCTGCGCACGACACACTCTATCACCTTGGCTGCCGCCATGGCTTCCGCGGACGGGTCGCAGTATTCGATTGAGGCGCATCATTTTGGACATGTTGCGCGCCCCAGTGGTGTAGAACATTTTGAAAACTGGTGATAACAGCGTCGAGAGCGCTGAAGGTAACGTCGTTTAAGAGGAAGTTGGTTTCTTAAAGCTGTAAGAATGGTGCATGCTGATGTGAAAGCAGCGTTGAGGCGAGTTTTATACTCCATAATTTTTTTTCTGCCCCATGAAGTAATGCTTCACTTTGTTATCTCATCTAGTATTGCTTGTGGCACATCCCTCTGTGTTTGGCTTTTTTTCTTCTTCCCTGTGCACATATGTGCATCGCAGGTGTCATATCCAGCGTGCCTTCGTATAATGAATTAGTCCCGAGAGCATTGTCCTTCCATGTGTTTGTCATATCAATGTGAAAGTAACTATGTGAAAGCTATGTAGCTCAGTGTGAAACTGAATAGGACCCTGGTGCAATTTCACTGTGAGCAAGGGTGCGCGATCATGCAAACACCTCTTGCACATTGCCTGTACCAGTGAGAAACCCAACAATCGTCACCAATTCACGCGTTCGGAGCAGCCCAATTCAAACGAATTCAAGAACTCCAAAATAATACAGGAACTCCGCAGGAGTTGTCTAAGTATGCGCAAGCATACCCCCAAATTTCAGTTGGCCCAGCCCCAAATTTGAAGTTGACTCACCCCCAAATTTCAGTTAGCCCACCCCCAATTTTAATTTTGCCTACACCCAAATTTAAGTTTGACCACATCCAAAGTTCAAGTTGGCCAACCCCCCGATTTCAACTTGGCTTATTCCCAATAATAAGCTGGCCCACCCCGAAGTTCAAGTTGGCCCGCCCCCAAATTTCAAGTGGGCCCATCCCCAGATTTCAGCTTGGCTTATCCCCAAGTTTAGGTTGACCAACCCTCAAACTGAAATTTGACTCACCCCCAAATTTCAGTTGGCTGACCTCCAAATTTCATGTTGACACAGGCCCAAATTTCAAGTTTGCCCACCTCTACTATAAGTTTTCCCATGCATATTATAATGAGCCCTATGTATTTCTCTGGGTATTCTCTTTCTATTTAGGTTTCTGCGGGTTAAAATTGTTCTCACTTATAAAGTTATCAATAATATACGTTTACACTATTATAATGTTAAATTACAAGTTTTCAAAATACGCATTTTTTGCAGATACAAGGCAATCAGACATTTCTCGTTACCAAAGCCACTATCTGATTGTGGGGCACTTCGTAGCGCGGGACTCCGGAAATTTTGACCACCTGGCGTTCTTTAACGTGCACCTGAATGTAAGCACACGGATGTTCTCGCATTTCGCCCCCGGATTTCCTCTGTTCCCCGAAAGTAGTGAAAGCAAACTGAATAAAAATGGGGAAACCGGTACTTACTAAGCAGCAATAACGGGTTTAAAGGCAATGAAAAATAAAAAATGAGGGGTTGAAAAGAACCCAAAATCACATAATTTAAGATAAAAGCCAATGGGAAAAAGAAAAGGTGGGCACGGTAACACGGTAATGTGCACAAGCGTACGCCCGCTGCTAAACGGGCCCGCCACAGCTCCCAGCCAGGACGTGTGCCAGCGACTGTCCGAGTCTCAGGATGGCAGAGTCAGCCATGACTCCGGGCATGCAAATCAGGTCATTTTATTCCACCTTCGTGCGAGGCCGATGCACTCTTGGCGTCCACCGAGACACCGGTCGAGTACAGATGCAGTGCATAGCGTGCGACCAAGAGAACCGACGAAGCTACCGCCATATGCCAAGCGAAGAGCAGGAAGAAGAGAGAAAATAAACAGGGCATGAAGGCAAGGTGACAGCGCGGCCTACGACGCATCAACGCGGGGGACGCCCCTCGGCCAATCCGGCAACGCCGCACATATGAGTCATGCGATCCTAATAAGAATTAGCACGATTACATTTACTCCCGAGAAGGTGTGGGTAAGCTGCCTCGTCCAGACGGCCTTCGGGGCACCAGTGAGCCGCGCCGCAAGCGCCGCGGCGAAGCGATAATTCGTTATGCAGTGGCAGAATGACGAGCAAAGCAACCCACAGGGACACATGCTGTGTGGGGCAAGACCAAATCGATGTAAATAATACGGGAACCGGCCATGTCCGGTGATCACATGTACTAAAGGTTTAGGAGGCGGTGAAAAGGCCGGGATGGTTGACATGTCCGGGACCCAAAGAAAGGTCTCAGTGTCAGTATATTCAGTGGTGCATGAGCGGCGCCAGTTTCTCTCAATCTGGTTATAAAATTTTGCACGTATAGGTCGAATGGAAGTTCGGGCGCTGCACGACAGGCCATACCGCGCCGCCCTCGACGCCGCCTCGTCAGCCAATTCATTTCCAAAGACACCGGAGTGGCCCCTGACGTGGTATAACTTAATATCAAATTTAGCTGACAGACAGCGTAAAGCCTGTTTTATCTGTAGGCCCCAAGCCTCGCTAGACCTGAGTGCCGCAATCGCCGACAATAGAGACAGACAGTCCGAGTAGATATTAACGCGTCCCTCGGTCCGCGACGTCGCCAGGTAATCGAGCGCCTTAAAAAAAATGAAGTGGCCTTCGCACAGTATGAGCCGCCGGCCCGTTCAACCTTTAATTTACCGACCTTCCGAAGACTATTGCGAGCGCCCATGACTACATATGCAGCCCCATCAGATAGTTCAGAATTAGAACCATCGATATAAACATGGAATGGCATCTCCGCCGATTTTTTAACTGTCTCTGAGATGTTCAGCCTTGCAAATGGATACCCGCATCTCTCGGCTAGGTGGTCTATCCAATGATCATAGGAATAATCAACCGTTGCTGGAAAGTAATAAACAGGGCCACAACATGTGGGCCAAAGAAGAGTAAAATGATGAAATTCAGCGCGAAGCCGTTCCAATTCCAATCGTAACAGCGCCACCCGCAGGAGGACCTGTAGGGCCTACGTGCGCGTTGTACGGTCAGCCCCTGCGAGTGTAATCAACGGGACTATGTGTAAAGAGATAACTTTCGCCTTTAGAACATTATCCGGGAATTCGGACCACCAGACCGGCGCCGCATAGGTGACAGGGAGCACTACTTGCCTGTATGAAGCTCTAATGGCAAGAGTGTTTATCAAATGATGTATTTTAAAATAAGCTGCAATTTTGGTAGCAAGAAGTTCCATTTTGGCTCCAACGTAATCAACGTGTTCCTTAAAGCCTAATCTCGAATCAAAGACCAACCCTAATCATTTCATTTTATCTTTTCTTTGAAGATAGGCATTGTCCATGAACACAATAAGTGTGTTCCCCTTCATAGCACCACTGTCATGGGGGAAGGCAACAAAGAATGACTTCGTAGCGCTAATATCCACTCTGGTATCCCGAGGCAAGACGTTTACCGACATCAGAACCACTTCTGCCAAACACTCAATAGCACCCCCATCGAAATGCGGTCGCCGTGGCCGGGATTCCATCTCGTGACCTCGTGCTGAGCAGCCCAACGCCATAGTGACTAAGCAACCACGGCGGGTTTAAAACGCAATGCAGAATAGCTAGCGCTCATCACCGGCAAAGCCACCGGTATATTTGGCATTAATTATTTCAGGGTCTTCATTCATTGTATCTAAGTGATTGACGCACACATCGACCTAAGCTAGAAAGAAAGCTTCTCTAGAAGCCGCTATTTCGATTTTCAGTAAATCAGGCAACGTATCTTATCACGAAAAGTGCGATCGAGAGGCTGTATCTTCGCACATAATTATTCACGGCGGAAAGCAGAACCTATAGTGTTGCATTTCCGGCTTAATAACAGTTGACGACGTGCGAGATGATGAGCCCTAGCAGAATATTCAGCATACTAAACGCCCCCATTTTTAGGCTATGTACGAACTGTCGCAGCCAAAACGCTGACGAGCCGGCCGTAGGAGTTAAAAAATGAAGCATTAAGGGATGCTATGCTACGAGCAAAAACAAAGGCGCCTCACCTCGCGAATAACACAGTTCTTGTCGGAACAAAGTTTTCTTCGGCCAATGTTGTGCAGCCACTGCTTCTTGCACAAGCCGTTGCGCTTTCCTTGTGGTATCATAAAAACGGCATAACAATCTTCAGGCTTCTTGCTGCGGTTATATGCGTTACAGCACGGCATTAGCCCCGAGAACGAACTACAGAGGCGCTGCGAGCGCCGTTCGGGTGACGTCAGGGCAAGGACTCGCGCCTCTCGTCTGCTACAGTTCGGGCGTTGTCCGGGCGCTTTCTGCTGTGTTTTCGTCTGCTTGTATACTTATGGTGGTCGTCTCAAATATATTTTTTACGATGTCTTCCTTTGCGAACATTTATTCAAAGAGTGAGTTTCTTATACAACAATGCAGCTCTCAAAGGCAACGCTACAGTGCCAGCCGAAGATGCGCAAAAGAGCCCATTGGGGGTTTTTCATGCGCGGATGGACAATTTAAAGAACATAGCATACAGGAATCCAGTTATGATACCATACCTGCCGCGGTGCAACAAGTACGTCACAAACGCTGGCTATATATGACTTCTACAACAGTTGCGTTGATTTTAATCCTCTGAAACAGGTTTGCTCACGACGAGTAGTTCATGGAATAATATCGAATTTTTGCGCTTCTTCACAGAAACGCTCGGCAGTAACATGGAGACTTAACTAATACTGGTGTGTAGATTCTACAAGCACCACTTGCTTCCTTAACTGCTTGTCAACATTAGGCGGTCCTTCCCGTGTTTCTTCTAAGCGGCGGAAATTTGAAGCAAAGTTATGAAGGCTTACAGCTATTTACAGAATACAAATAGGAATGTACCAATATATATTTCCTTTTCCGTGATACACGTTCAACTCACTTGAGAAATTTACTGGTGCTTGTTGCTTGAGGAATATACATGACGAATCTGTTTGGCGAACTGACACAGGCTGCCCGGCCCAATTTTTTTTAGGGAAGTATGCCTGTTGGAGCGCATGGCTGCAGCCAGAAAGAAGTCGAAGCGTCAATCATTAGTAGTATGGGACATATTGAAGATATCGAAATTCCGCCCCCCCCCCCCACCGGTGGAGGGTCAGAAATCAAGTGAAAGTATATGCAAGGCTTGCGGCGCTTTTTTTATGAATGTCAGCGATTGGAGTGGAGCAAACATTATTTAGTCTGCCGTTGGGCAAGGTTCTCTTTTATGTACCGAGGAAGCGAAGTTATCCGTTTGTATAATTAAAGAACGCTGGATCGAGACATGGTGAGACAGAATTGGGGTGCTTGAATTTTCCTTTTCTAGCAATCTAAGCTGCGCTGTAGTAGCTCCAGAATACTTTTGCCAGTCCAGTTGGCGCTGTAAAAAAATGCTTTATGGTTTCAATTCGAAGTTGTAGTGAATTGATGGGTTTCGCGAACATAGAGTGCCTCGCCATACCGACAGTCGATTGCTACCGTTACGTGATCAGGGGTGTGCCATATTGTCGATAAAGGCTACAGAAGGCCACTATGAAACATTTCATCACCTTCAATTGATTCGTTTTCGATCTTAACAACGAAACTTTTCTCTCAGGTGATTGCAACTATGGTGTTTGCGAATTAACTATGTAAATACGCTACAGCCATAAGCAATTCGTTTCTTGGAGGCCTGTTTCAGAGCAGGATGAAAGTAGCAGCGAACTTTTGCATAAGAAATGCGCGCCTATTTTTTTTACTCATTAATGAATGGCCATATTTAAATAGAACAACACACCAGAGTAACAAGAATCATGATGACAGCTTCGCTGGGCAGTGTCTTTCTAACGTCGGATAACATGCTGACGCCAATTACCAACATTTTTCTTCCATAGCTAGATACTAAGGGAATGTTAAATGTTTAGGGAGGCATCCTACACAACTTCGCGTGTTAATTTTGCAGACATTCTTTTTACGCAAAATTTACGGATAGACAAGGAGCATATGTGCATTGCAAAACCAGTAGACCCCTTTACCGCTACATAGCTTGCGATATCCAAGCCGCAAAGTTTCTCGACTCACGCGCTCTTGAAGAAGAAACTGTGGTCAAGGCATGGCAGCTGAAAGAAGCCGACGTATCCTTCAATACGTACGGCTCGAGCCCCCAAGCATACACGAAGGGAACGAACGCGCGCGGCAGCCACGCGGCAGCCGAGCAAGCCGGAGCGAGTGCCGTCCTGGCCGTGACGTCACTCGCGAGAGGGCGCCACTCCTAATCCGCCTCTTTCATGTTCCTGTGCTGCCCTCTGACGCACGCCACTGGAAGCGTTTTGGAAGGGTGTCGGGGATTTCGCCTGTTGATTTGTGTACCTGCGCCCATGTTGAGTGTGCGTCGGTTGTGCGGTTCGTAAATCGCGATTAATTATTATTGGTTTCTCCGGGGCAGCATGTCGTTCACCAATCGAGTATAGCAGGTGAACATGCCCAAGTGCGCTGTTGTGGTAACAGCGCTGCTGATAAAGGCACGCTGAGTTCCGTCTGCCGACACGGCTGCCTTTAGTTCGTTGTAGCTGATGTCTGCGATTGCACATCGCTTTTTGTATTCCTTTTACCCATTCAATAAACATTTCGCATATTTAAGAAACCTTCGAGCGCAGCCTTACACGTGGATTTGCTAAAGCGGTTATTGGATGTCGCCGGATCTACAGCTTCATATCGCTGTTAGCTTCGGTTATTGTAGAAACGGCGTATCGCTGATGTGAAATAATCTCAAAACGTAGCAAAACATACAGACGAGTCAGTATGAGCGGCCGAGTCCCTTAAACAACAGCAACTTTGATCAATACACATATATATTACGGGCTGTTACTACTGATTCTCGGTTTTGTTTAACTTCACCATACTTACAGTTTGCGCGTGCTATGAAGTATTATTAGAGACAACTGTGCTCGGCATAAGTCCCCCCCCCCCCCACTTATATGCCGTGCAGTTCTCTCGTGAAAAGGCGGATGCCATCGCTGACACCGTTGGCAACTGAGCGAGTTTATGCTGCTGTATCGAATGCGCTGTCTCTTCTTTCCTGTTTGACGCAGAGGTAAACAATGCTTCTTTGGAATTAATAAACGTCAGCATAACAACACACACAGACCCGCCATTTACGGGAATCGGTGACCAAAGTACAAGATGTTGGCACAGCGCTGTGTCGCCGCTTGGCGCTTACTGTGTACGTGCCGTGCGAAATGAAGAGTAGATATCAAATCACTATAGGGCCGCAACCTAACTATAAGAGCGGTTTCTTTACGAAAGGAACTGCTTATTTTAAGTCCAGCTCCATCGGTAGCGCGTGCACGAATTCGACGGGGTCAGGCCTAACCCAAACTTCGCTAAACAGGATCAACATTGACTCAAACTTCACGCGCACGGCTTGAGAGGACTGAAGCTCGTGCATTTCAACTTCGAAGACATGTCGACGAATTTTGAGCGCGAATAATTATATGTACAAGTGAATGAGCTGCAGCTATCGCGTTGCCGGTTCGACGGCTGATCACGCAGGGTTCAATCAAGCGCTATCACTGTCGGCACGCTGATTTTGTCGGTGCTTTCGACACGAAAGCCCGTCGCGCTATATGACAACTCGCACCCATCGGTTGCGCCGTTATCGGCCTATTACGATGAAATAGTCTCAGTGACACAGTGCTGAATAGTCGGCCAATCGTCGGCGTCAGCGTCTTGTCGGCGTCGTATCGACCCAATGCTACCACGCCTTAAAACAGTACATGAAGTCAGGCACGCGCTGCCACCACCTGCAACAGTGGGCCGACGCTGCAAGAAGACTGCGTCATCAACGTGTTTTTGAAGTGTCGCCCAAGTGTAACGCAGTGGTTTATCGATAAATTTGACAGCCGTCAATGCAAGGCGGCAACTACGTGGTCCACGGTGCAGTTCGGACCAAGCCCTGGCCCTTTTCTGTTTCAAAGTGGAGTTGCAGTCTTACGCACGTTTTCGGCACCGCACCGACGTCGAGCTACCAGTAGAGTTTCAACGAGGTACATGGCACGAGCGTTTGCAACAGCGCGCCTCCAAGCGCTTTTTTTTTTCGGGGTACTTTCCCCCCGGTATCTGGCCGCGCGGCCGCGCGCGCGCGTCCCTTCCAAAACGTTTTGCGACTAATCCGCTAGGCCAGGGCGCATGCGCCGTCGCGCCATGAAAGAGGCGGATTCTCGCCGCTAATAGCTTCACCACAACAGCGCAGGAAACACAGCGCGCAATGTTCGCTGCACCTAAAGCCCCTTAAACTTCGTTAAGTAGTGCCACGCTTTGAAGAACGCCGCCTCCTCCTCCAGCGCCCTGGCCGAAGCCGACGCCGCGTCGCTATTGGCCTAATGGCATCACGTGGCCCCTTACGCCGGCTTCGTTTGTTTACAGTGGCGCTTCAGTGCCATCTTTGCTCGAGAAGCGGCGCTTGTTGGCGGCATTCCTTCCGTTCCTATTCTGTGTTGTTTTGATCTTGTGAACGCCTCGAAGGATGTTTCGTGGCAAGTGCGACGTCGCTTCACGTCATTTTCTGTTGCCATGACCTGCTGCGCGTTTGGATGCCAATATAGTTTTAGCAAAGGCAATAATATGTTCGCGATACCTTCCGGTAAGCGCAACGCGTTAAGAAGGAAGACATGGCTTCACCGAATCGGGAGGGAGAACTTCCGACCAACTTCCTCCGCGCGACTATGTGATGTAAGTTGTGGCTCTCTGAGTATTGTATGTGCCAGGCTTGCGTATTGTGCTGCGGGCAATAACGTAGTAGATATTGCACAGTTCACTGTGCATGTTGTCATTTGTACGCACGCTTTAACATGATTTTTACGCAACGTCTGCTTTGCTTATATGCGCACTACGTGGTCGTGTTAGTCATATTTGGTGCGCTTAATCGTTTTGAACGCCAACCGGCTTGAGTTCGCGGGCACGCGAGGTTGCGTGCGATGACGTGATTACGAAATTATTAAGATTCAGCGCAGTCCTTTTGATAAAATTTCAGTCTCGATCATGAAAGCGCCTCAGGAGAGCAACTCTCTGCCTTTTGTGGTTACTTACTAGCCTTCTTTAGATAGACTAGCTTTGTTTGCCAGATTTGTTCGTGTTCCTCGTTGGCGGTCGCCCGGTGGATTTGCGATACAGAGGCACCGGTGAAAAGCGTGCGTGCTCTCCCGAAACCGTGTTACGCGGTGCGTTCGTCGTCGAGCGACCGCATCATAGGTAATTGAGACGTATGTGCTAATTCGCGTGAGCTTTAAAGTGTGCGAAGCTTAAGATGCGGCGGTGGAGCCCTCGCAAAGAAAACGTGCGGTCGCCCGCCCGTTCCCTGGCTGGTTTAGTCGTCGTTCGTGCTTAGTCGTTTGCTCGTTCGTTCGCACGCTCGTTTAGTCGTTTGCTCGCTCGTTGAGTTCGCGCGCTCATATAGTCGTTCGCTTGCTCGTCTATGCCACTATTAGTTTTAACAGTCATTATGCCTAATTGAGACGCGCTTGCTGTAGGACTCTTAGGCTGGTGCGTTTATTTACGCAATGAGACAATAAATGGTGCACACGGACTTGTGACTGCAAAGGCAAATCTGTAATGCATCTATGTGAAAATAAACTGTTAACTTGCAACTCGAATGCCGTTTCATATCATTTTAACCTATGGATAAAACATCATTTCACTTGGCGCAATTTCGGCCGCGTCATGGCGGGGGGATTCTTTGCGCGATCATGACTTCACTAATAAAGTCATGTCTCGCAAATGTTACTTCGAAGGGAGTGCAACCGTCCTGAATGCATGCACCTCAGTGCAACTCTGTTCGCGACAAGTACGTCACTTAGTGAACGGACGAACCAACGCACTATGAAGTGTTATTCGTGAGACGTCATTAACCTGAAAAAAATTACTGAAGGCCACAGTGGTCTTGTTTGAGATTGAGTCAAGCATTGTTATCGCGCTCCCGCTTCGCGCACGAATGCTAAAAACTCATTTTATTTTCTTGTGTACGCACAGTCCCGACTCGATGATCGGCCGCGGTATTTCTGTCGGCGTTGAGACACGAGAAACACAATAGCACCAGCGCCCACCTCTGAGGCTTTGCGCGCGCTTAGATTGGCAAGCACGCACGTTGGCGGCACTGTAGCTTGTAATACACTTTCGAACCTCCAGAGCAGTGATGTCCGTCAGCCTTTGTAGGTCATAGCTCATACGCGCCGCGAATTCACATGGTAAGGGCGGCGCGGATTCTTTAGGCTGAGGGCTTGCTGGAAGCCAAGAGGTTGTCATTCGATGGTAAACGTGTTATTTACAACCATTCGCAACAAGATCTTGCGACACACCCTTGACAAATGTTGCGTACCTAATTGTAGGGCACGCGATACATTTGCAGTCGTCAACGCACAGCGTGAACACTCCTTCAGATACTTTTTAAAGAAATAGTTATCAA
This sequence comes from Dermacentor variabilis, assembly GCF_050947875.1. Taxonomy (NCBI): domain Eukaryota; kingdom Metazoa; phylum Arthropoda; class Arachnida; order Ixodida; family Ixodidae; genus Dermacentor; species Dermacentor variabilis. The sequence goes on from NC_134571.1 coordinate 217,845,896, forward strand.
AAATTTAAACAAAAGCTGCCCTTACCGAATTTGTACAAGCATCCGGCTAGAAATTCTATGCTGTACACGAAGTTACGCGGAGCTGCAAAGCCAACGTGAACGCCTAAAGAGCACTGCCTTGCTATGCGTGCATTCACTCTGCGAAAGGTCGTCTGCTGCGCTCGAGCATCGTAGGCGGCGCCATGGTCGAGGAGGGAGCGTCAAAGAGAGGAGAAACAAGGAGGAGTGAAGGCGGAGGAGGAGAGTGGCACTACTTTACGAAGTTTCAGGGGCTTTAGCTGCACCGAGCCAGCCGCGAGTTAAGGAAAAAAAATGTCGCCAACAAAAAAGAAAAACACAAGCAAAACGCAAGATTCGGCGTTTCCAAGAGCAACGGCAAAGAGACCAATCGGCGCGCAGACAAACGGGGACAAAACCAACACCCTCTAGAGAGCCTAGGAGGTGTTGACAAAACTGATTCCAGGCAAGGGGCGAGGAGGACGCGCGGCGGCGGCAGCGTTCAAACAGTGGCGGTACTTTCAAATTATCGAGGGTCTTTAAGATTACAGTTTTGCCATTTTCTCAGCACTTTGATCGAGCGCGGGGAAAAGGCACAGTTTGACCCGACAGGCGAACCATTGACTACGATAACAAATTATTGGGCGGCCATACAAATTGAGGGGATTTATTTTACCACCTGCATAAACTAAAGTTAACACATAAATTTTCATCTCGTCGGAACGATCGTATTTGCGTTCATTCCTTTCGTCTACATTTGCTGTTATTCGTTCTGGCATATTTTCGTTTCTGTTCCCGCGAATTGTATTGCGAGCGCGGCGGAAACGGGGTTTTCGATTGCTTCCACGAGCGAAATGTGCTAGCTATGCCTGACTGATCGCAGACAGCATTACTGTAGCTTAAATGCGGCATAGCATTCCTGTCTTCCTAGCGTATAGGCCTGAAGAGTTCTCGGCAACGTAAGGGGCCCGGTCCGCTATTTCTTCCTTCTCATTAGCTCTGGTATAAGCGCCGTCTAAACTTATAGAAAGGTCGAAGACACCTAAGCACTGTCAAGGTCTTCTGCTTTGCACGAGGCTCAGAACCGTATTGTTCTGGTGGCCCGTCTCGGCCGTTTTAGTATTTACCCGGAAGCGCAAGTTTCTATACATATACAAACGACGGCAAGAGGCAGACAGACATGACGCGATTCGGGGCTTCTCGTTAAGCGCTGAGATTTTTTTCCTTTTTCTTACTTTGTTTCTTTCACACACGTTTCTTTTAGGTGCTCTTTTAGGTGGCTCAGCGTAGTGCAGGATGTAAGAGTGTTAGGTAGGGTGAAGTACAGTAATCAATTTTCAGAAAGAGTAAAATCGTCAAGAAGAACCAGGCCAACCTAGATGCAGTAAAGGTATAAGCAGACAAATTCAGGCTGGTACTTGCAAACAAAAAATTGGAGGACGCTTAAGCTTCGCCTTCAAGAGTGGAACGCGACAGCGTTCCCGTCGACCCGCCAAGGGGTGTAAGACAATGGGCTACGGCGCAGCGACTACGTGCCCCGCATCGGACGTGGTGAGCGTCGAGCAACGCAGCGTTCGGCGCGACAACGAAATGTGCGCCTGAGCAAGCGACGCACGCCTGAGCCTTAGAAACAGCTCGTTTCTAAGGCAGCACCGCGTTCACTAGAGGCGCTTTTGTACCGCTTTGAAGCATCGAATTCGTGGCTCAGTGGTAACGTCTCCATCTCACACTCCGGAGACCCTGGTTCGATTCCCACCCAGCCCATCTTGAAAGTTGATTTTCATTCATGAAGTGCCTGCTGGGATTTATCGCTCACTGCCAACGCCGCCGACACCGACGACACCGGCTTTTCTGCGACACGAGCTCCTTAACGGTGTCGCGTTAATATTTGCAACCTTAGAACAGACAGATGAAGTTGACATAGAGGTAATGAATGAAAGCGTAACTAGTCTAGCTTCACAGGAAGCAATTCAATTGGGAGGCAAGGCTCCAAGGCAACCTGAGGGCAAGCTCTCCCAAGTAACAATGGACCTAATAAAAAAGCGACAAAGAATAAAACTGTCCAACTCAAGAATCCAACTGTCAAAACTAATCTGCATAAAGAAAATTAGCGATATTCGAAAATGTAACGTCAGAAAGACTGAAGAAGCCGTAAAAAATGGATGCAGCCTGAAATCAGGGAGAAGGAAACTTGGCATTCGACAAATGAAGAGGTATGCACTGAAAGATCAGCAGGGTAGTATCACCAGCAATCTTGAATGCATAGTAAAAGCAGCGGAATAATTCTATATTGATCTGTACGGTACTTAGAGGTGACAGCATACTTCCATTCGAACGAGTAATGAACAGGATACAGGAACTCATCCTATAAATAACGATGAGGTCAGAAGGGCCTTTCAAGACATGAATCGGGGAAAACGGCAGGAGAAGATGGAATAACAGTCGATTTAATCAAAGATGGAGGAGACCTCAGACGTAAAGAAAGCCTTGGGAGCTATGTAGAGGGGGAAGGCAACTGGGGAGGATCAGGTAACAGCTGATTTGCTGAAGGATGGTGGGAAGATTGTTCTAGAGAAACTGGCCACCCTGTATACGCAATGCTTCATGACCTCGAGCGTACTGAAATCATGGAAGAACGCTCACATAATCCTAATCCATAAGAAAGCGGACGCCAAAGACTTGAAAAATTATAGACCGATCAGCTTGCTGTCCGTTGCCTACAAAGTACTTACGAAGGCAATCGCAAATACAATCGGGAACAACTTAGACTTCGGTCAACCAAAGGACCAGGCAGGGTTCCGTAAAGGCTACTCAACAACAGACCATATTCACACGTTCAATCAGGTGATAGAGAAATGTGCGGAATATAACCCACCCTTATATATAGCTTTGATTGATTACGAGAAAGCGTTTGATTCAGTCGAACCCTCAGCAGTCATGGAGGCATTACGGAATCAGGGTGTAGACGACCCGTATGTAAAAATACTGAAAGATATCTATAGCGGCTCCACCGCCACCGTAGTCCTCCATAAAGAAAGCAACTAAATCCCAATAAAGAAAGGCGTCACGCAGGGAAATACGATCTCTCCAATGCTATTCACAGCGGCTTTACAGGAGGTATTCAAAGACCTGGATTGGGGAGAATTTGGGATAACAGTCAACGGAGAATACCTTAGAACCTTGCGATTCGCTGATGATATTGCCTTGCTGATTAAAAAGGGGACCAATTGTAATGCATGCTCACTGCCAGGGAGAGACAAAGCAGAAGTGTCGGTCTATCAATTAATCTGCAGAAAACTAATGTAATATTTAACAGCCTCGGAAGAGAACAGCAGTTTACGATAGGTAGCGAGGCACTGGAAGTGGTAAGGGAATATATCTATTTAGGGCAGGTACTGACCGAGGAAGGGGCTGGGGTGCGTTTGGCAGGCATTCTCAGATCAGAAACAGCAGGTCGACATTATCCCTCAAGAGAAAAGTGTATAACAGCTGTGTCTCACCAGTACTCACGTACGGGGCAGAAACCTGCAGGCTTACGAAAAGGGTTCTACTTAAATTGAGGACGACGCAACGCGCTATGGAAAGAAGAATGATGGGTGTAACGTTAAGGGATAAGAAAAGAGCGGATTGGGTGAGGGAACAAACGCGAGTGAATGACATCTTAGTTGAAATCAAGAAACAGAAATGGGGAGGGGGGGGCATGGGCAGGGCATGTAATGAGGAGGGAAGATCACCGATGGTCATTAAGGGTTACGGACTGGATTCCAAGGGAAGGGAAGCGTAGCAGGGGGCGGCAGAAAGTTAGGTGGGTGGATGAGATTAAGAAGTTTGCAGGGACAACATGGTCACAATTAGTACGTTACCGGGGTAGTTGGAGAAGTATGGGAGCTGCTTTTGCCCTGCTGTGGGCTTAACCAGGGAGATGATGATGATGATAAATATATTCTATATGTGTGTACAGGAAAAGGCCTTCGCGTTTTCTCGAGTTTTTCTAATCTTTTTTTTATTTCACTGTCTGAACTTTTGTGTTGTTTATTAGTCATGTACATCTCATACCTTTTCACTTTTGTTTATTTTCTGAATGTGTATCATGCCAAGTTGAGCAAAAATATTCGTTTTCGTAAACGGACGTGAATAAAACGAGACCAAAGATGTGTTGTATTGGAAGTGGAATTTATATAGGTTCTGGAATGGGCATAACCAGGCCGATGATGATGATTGAGGAGACATAATGCTTGGAAAACTGGCGGTTCTCTATGCGAAGTGCTATCGATTTCAACGGTTCCATAAAACTGGAAGAATACAAACAATATACTAATCCACAAAAAAGAGGCGTTAAAGAATTGAAAAATTATAGGCCAATTAGCTTTCTTACAGTATTATATGAACCATTCAACAAGATAATCTGCAATACAATAAGTGGGACACTGGACTTTAGCCAACCAAGGAAACAGGCTGACTTGAGGAACGGATGATCTACAATGGATCACATCCATGTCATTATTCAGGTAATCTAAAAATGCGCAGAGTATAACCAGCCTCTCTACATGGCCTTGATAGATTAAGAACGGGTGTTTGATTCAGTAGAGATACCAGCAATTATAGAGGCATTACGTAATTAAGGAGTACAGACCGCTTACGAAAATATCTAGGAAAATGTCTACAGTGATTCCGCATCTACCTTAACTTTGCACAAGACAAGTACGATGATACCTATAAAGAAAGGGGTACGAAAAGGCGACACAATCTGGCCAATGCTATTCACTGCGCGCTTGGAAGTATTCAAGCTATTAATGTGGGAAGACTTAGGAGCAAAAATCGACGCCGAATATGTCAGCAAGCTTCGGTTTGCAGGTGGCATTGTTCTATTCAGCAACACTGCAGACGAGTTGCAAAAGAATGACTGAGGGCCTTATCAGAGATATTCTAAGAGTGGGGTTGAAGATTAATATGCCGAAGACAAAGATACTGATCAACAGCCGGGCAAGGGAACAAGAGTTCAGGATCACCAGTCAGCAGTCAGCATCGAGAGTCTGAACGAGTACGGTTACCTAGGTCAAATAATCGCAGAGAACGCTGAACATGAGAACGAAATTCACAAAAGAATAAAAATTGGTTGGATAGCACACGGAAGACATTGTCAGCTCCTGACTGGAAGCTTACCATTATCATAGAAAAGAAAGGTGTAGAATCAGTGCATTTTAAGGTACTCTCATATGGCACAGATACTGTAAGTTGACGAAGAGGCTTCAGAACAACTTCAGAACCGCGCATAGAGCGATGGAGCGAAGAATTGTAGGCGTAACATTAAGAGAAAGTACGAGAGTGGTTTCGATTAGAGAGCAAACAGGTATAGCCGATATTCTAATTGACATAAAGAGAAAAAATGGAGCTGGGCAGGTCATGTAATGCGCAGGTTAGATAACCGTTGGATCATTAGGGTTACAGAATGGGTGCCAGGTGAAGGGAAGCGCAGTCTAGGACGGCAGAAGACTATGTGGAGCGAAGAAATTAGTAAATTCGCGGGCGCTAGTTGGTATCGGTTGGCACAGGACAAGGTAAATGGTGATCGCAGGGAGAGGCCTTCATCCTGCTGTGGTCCTTAAATAAGCTGCTGCTGCTGCTGCCGCCGCCGCCGCCGCCGTCGATGATGATGATGATGGCTATGATGGTGATGATAGATAGATACATAGTACTTTTATTAATATCAATTCTCGTACACCAAAATTAGGCCTACAAAAGCCTCACCAAGGGCTTGAGTGGCAGCGCCTGGCAGACAGCGAACATTAGCAAAACAAAGGAAAAATAGAGATGTTGCAACGAACTCGACAAACAAAAAAAAGAAATATTTAACAACTCAGAGAGACAGATATAGAGACATAACTATTACAACATCAAAAGGGATGACAGCAATGCGAAATTAAGACAGTAACACTCGATTAAATCATTATGGGGCAGGAAGCAACGCGGAGACATACCGTGTTTGGATCGCACCGCTGGCGCGATCGGTTGGGAGGAACTCGGCGCTGACGCCCGTGGTTGTACCTGGGTCGCAAGCCCCAAGGGTAGCGTTGGCCTGGCGGCCTGGGGTACAACTGGAAGCATCCGAAGGTCCCGGCAAAGCATGAGTCGACTGGTAACAACAAAACAACTTGTTTATTTTAACATTGCAAAGAGTTGGCGGTCAGGTTGACCGAAGTAGAGAGACGGGAGAGCACTTTACTCAACAGAAGAAATCGGAGCCCTCCCTTTTGGCGTCCGGGGGCAGCTGTTTTTATACTCTCGCAGTTGAGGGCAAGAAGGAACCCCTCAATAGACGAGCACGTGAATGTACAATGGGCTAATGGTGACGCACACTGTCGTAGCGCTGCCGGTCGGGCACAATGACTGGAAGGAGAGGGTGCCCCTGCTGTCGCATCGCCTGGTTCAGGCACAATGACTGGAAGGAGAGGGTGATCCTTTGCGGTCGCATCGCCGCAGTCGCGCCTGGAAACACCTGGCGGGGAGCGTTGCGGCGACGACGATCGGGCCAAAATGTCTGCCGCCCCGCCGCAGTCGCGCCGGCAAAACCACGTGTCGCAGGCGAAACGCAACAGACCGCCCCGCCGGGGGAAGGAGATCCCGATGGACAGGGGACTGCATCCGCTGTCCGGAGGGATGTCGCTCGATGATGCTCATAACCGAAGTCGGGCGTCCCTCGACGTTTCTTGAGCGCAGCGCACAGAGAAGGCCTCGTTCTCTCGTTCAGGTTCGCACGGGAAACTGCAAAGTGACTTCGGGAGAGTTCACATTTTTGTTCTCGTTCCCGGCAAGCGTTAGAACTACGCTGAAACACAACCGCTCAGTCAGCAAGCACGGCACAACCCTCACTAAGCCCTGCCAGGCTCTTTCCCCTTTTTATACCACTGCCTAGTTCCTTACAGTAGTCTAGCATCACTCAGAACGCGTCCACAAATTGAAAAATTGCACTAGAAAGCATATCATCACTTTGAAACACTAAACAAAAGCAATATGTTAAAAAATATCCTGCCTCAGGAAGAAAAACATCAGTAACAAACAATTTTTAGGCTGATTCCTACGTTAGGGGCTTCGACTTAAGCCATCGGCGTTACCGTTGAGACTCCCCTTTTTGTAACGCACCTTAAAGGAATATTGTTGTAAAGCGAGGCTCCAGCGCAGGAGGCGGCCATTTTTGGGAGAGATGGTCTGCAGCCATTGGAGAGGGCAGTGATCCGTCTCAATGATAAACCTCGAGCCGGCTAGATAGCATGACAATTTCTGAACGGCCCACACGAGACACGCACACTCTTTCTCGGTGGCGCTATACGCCTGCTCACGACTGGTCAGCTTACGACTAGCATACAGGACGGGGTGTTCTACTTCTCCATTTTCCCGTTGGCACAGTACAACGCCCATGCCTCGCTCACTAGCATCGCACTGAACAATGAACCCTTTTGTATAGTCTGGCGATCGTAGCACAGGCTGGTTTGTTAGGGCACTCTTTAGGGCGCTAAAAGCTCTTTCCTTTGTCTCGTCCCAGACGACTGTTTGAGGCTCTGTCTTTCTTAGAGCATCCGTCAGGGGAGCCGCGATATCAGAGTACCTAAAGCCCCTGAAACTTCGTAAAGTAGTGCCACTCTCCTCCTCCGCCTTCACTCCTCCTTGTTTCTCCTCTCTTTGAAGCTCCCTCCTCGACCATGGCGCCGCCTACGATGCTCGAGCGCAGCAGACGACCTTTCGCAGAGTGAATGCACGCATAGCAAGGCAGTGCTCTTTAGGCGTTCACGTTGGCTTTCCAGCTCCGCGTAACTTCGTGTACAGCATAGAATTGCTAGTCGGATGCTTGTACAAATTCGGTAACGGCAGCATTTGTTTAAATTTTTGATAACTATTTCTTAAAAAAGTATCTGAAGGAGTGTCAACGCTGTGTGTTGACGACTGCAAATGTATCGCGTGCCCTACAATTAGGTACGCAACATTTGTCAAGGGCGTGTCGCAAGATCTTGTTGCGAATGGTTGTAAATAACACGTTTACCATCGAATGACAACCTCCTGGCTTCCAGCAAGCCCTCAGCCTAAAGAATCCGCGCCGCCCTTACCATGTGAATTCGCGGCGCGTATGAGCTATGACCTACAAAGGCTGACGGAGATCACTGCTCTGGAGGTTCGAAAGTGTATTACTAGCTACAGTGCCGCCAACGTGCGTGCTTGCCAATCTAAGCGCGCGCAAAGCCTCAGAGGTGGGTGTTTCTCGTGTCTCAACGCCGACAGAAATACCGCGGCCGATCATCGAGTCGGGACTGTGCGTACACAAGAAAATAAAATGAGTTTTTAGCATTCGTGCGCGAAGCGAGAGCGCGATAACAATGCTTGACTCAATCTCAAACAAGACCACTGTGCCTTCAGTAATTTTTTCAGGTTAATGACTTATCACGAATAACACTTCATCGTGCGTTGGTTCGTCCGTTCACTAAGTGACGTACTTGTCGCAAACCGAGTTGCACTGAGGTGCATGCATTCAGGACGGTTGCACTCCCTTCGAAGTAACATTTGCGAGACATGACTTTATTAGTGAAGTCATGATCGCGCAAAGAATCCCCCCGCCATGACGCGGCCGAAATTGCGGCAAGTGAAATAATGTTTTATCCATAGGTTAAAATGGTATGAAACGGCATTCGAGTTGCAAGTTAACAGTTTATTTTCACATAGATGCATTACAGATTTGCCTTTGCAGTCACAAGTCCGTGTGCACCATTTATTGTCTCATTGCGTAAATAAACGCACCAGGCCTAGAGTCCTACAGCAAGCGCGTCTCAATTAGGCATAATGACTGTAGCAACTAATAGTGGCATAGACGAGCAAGCGAACGACTATATGAGCGCGCTAACTAAACGAGCGTGCGAACGAACGAGCAAACGACTAAGCACGAACGACGACTAAACCAGCCAGGGAACGGGCGGGCGACCGCACGTTTTCTTTGTTAGGGCTCCACCGCCGCATCTTAAGCTTCGCACACTTTAAAGCTCACGCGAATTAGCACATACGTCTCAATTACCTATGATGCGGTCGCTCGACGACGAACGCACCGCGTAAAGGCTGTTTCACATGCTGCGACTGCAACGACGAAAATCGGTGCTGTCGCACGCGTCGCAATGCGATTTTTAGAGGGCTCATTTCACATGATTGCGATTTCAACAATGCGACTGGTGCGACGCCCAGGGTTGCTTACTGCCAGGTTTCGTGGCACACGCTGCATAATTCTTTTATTGTAGTGAATAAAACGTTTACACTATAATATTATTGACTTCTCTTGATTAAAAGCAAATAATATGTACGTTTACTAATTTAAAAAACGTTAGTTAAGATTTGTCTTGGGGTGCGCGACGGCGGTTTCTGTAGTTCAGTGCGAGATCGCGCACGTAAACAGCTGTTCGCAAGTGGTTCAGCGCTGTCTGTTGTCTTATCTACCTTCTATGACCGTTTCGTTCTGCCTGCGCTACAGCAATCTACAAGATGGCCCATCGACAAGTTCATATAGCTACCCTCACCGTATATGCAGTATTCGGAATTCGGCTGCCACGAAGTTGTCGTGTCAGCCCAACAAGATCCTCGCGCTACCCGTGCTCGGCGTCAGCTTCTGGAGAAATGATGCGTGTATATTGCCCGTCATTGCGCATATGTGGTGCCTGCTCCTAGCCATATTCTTACGCCGAACGCAACAAGAAGCACCGACCCGAACGCCCGCGTGTGCCCCTGAACGAAACCTCAAACGATCTGTGTGATTACGACGTGGAATGAAAATTGTGTCGTGAAATTCAACCTTAGCGCTAGCCTAGTTCGTCCATCGCCGTGCTTGCGCTGCGAATATATATATGGGAGCCCCCTCTAAATACCTCTAAAGGCGCAAAAGCCGACGCATCAAATGTTTCGAGCAGTTACCGTCACTTTTGTAGAAGCCTGTACGTTGTAACATAGCATTCTAAAAGACACGCTTCTCGTCCACTTTGTTGTCCCGTGTCTCGCGCTGGTAGTATACTCGGAACTTCTAACGAGAAGACCATATCAATACGCGCTATTCATAATGCAGGATCGTAGGCCCAAGGCAGGCGCACTTGCCGTAGAATTTTTCAGCTTTCTGCTCAGCCTCGCACGCCTCTCACGGTTAGCCTGTTTTGTGGAAATAAATATTATTATGGTATTATTAATGTTATTAGATATTATAGTTTCTTCACTGTAATTTATAGCAATCATCCAGATTTCTTAAGCTAGTCATGCATTTAACCTGTATTAGATCAACATTGTTACGACATGCTTATGAGAGTCATTTCAAGCTAGATTGCTCAGCCAGAGAAAGTACAAATGCAAGCCTCAATGTTTATTCCAATTTGGTATTCCTGAACAGATTATATTGGCAGAATTTTATGCCTGCTTGCATTTCCTGCAATTCAATGTTCAGAGCTGGAAAAACTGATTCCTTTTCTTGCTGTCGAAAGGCTGCTTCAATGTCGATAGCAAGCTATAATTGTTCGTTTCGAAAGTGTTAAGCAATGACTATATGTCTAAGCTTATCAATGCGTTTTTGTTCCACGAACAAAATGAATGAACGACGTGCTTATGTACTAAATTTATATACCTCGCAGGCTACAAGGTTGGAGTATTATGCAAAGGGGAATAAAAAAGTTGTTACAAAAGGAAAAAGGGCACAACATTAAGAAAAAAACCAGCAAAAAAAGCAGTACCAATACATTGCATCAACTAGCCCGTGTTTTACTGGCACAACATTATACAATACTTAACAAACAATAACAGAAAAAGTTACTGTCCATGCACCCTGTACAGACGGTAGACCAGCGAAGCTGAAATGTGCAGCCCCGGTGTTTATCACTGGGTTAATTCCAATGGTTTATTCAAGTCTTTCTATATTATTGGTTATGTCTGTGTTTCTTAATGAGGTTATGCACATGTTTGGCTTGGGTTTATCACATTGTTTATTTGGAATGCCACACATTGCACTTTGCAAGATCACCATCATGTAAAGTGAAATGAGTGGTTCATTGTGTTAATGCAGCGGGTCCATCAAAGTCTTTCTGAATTATGTTACGCACTTGTGTTTTGTAATGCGTTAATCATAATGTTTACGACTCAGTTATGCACTGTAGTTACGAAGTGACACACCGGGGCTGCACATTTCATTTAATTAAATACAGGGACACATTTTCAAACCTATTGGGAAGTCTGAGAGAGACTGCTGCACGCGCGCACTGCTGCTAGAGAGAAACGACGTCACTATCGGTCTAGCCACTGGCCCACCACACCTTTGCTGTGAGATAATAATGACATCATGATCTTGTCTTAACCGCATCCCCCTCTGTGTCCCTTCCCTGCAATAATATGCAGATAAATGTATGTTTGAAATGCATAAGCATTTCTATGTCTACCCAACAAGAAATGTCTCCGTCCATCATGCAAGACGAATGCAATGGCTCACACCCCCTTAAACAATGGCTCATACCTCATACCCCTACACTAGGGTTTTTGGGATCGGACCATGATTGTTTCGCCTAGGCATATACAGCTTCACTGTAAAAAGAATGAACACCTTTCTGCTAGAGACCAAGACAATCATGAGGTGTATTAACAAATGAAAGTTTATTGAACATGCCGAGTAAGTGCTGTTCGACAAGCAATAAATCGAATTTACACAAAAAGCAGAAGAAAGATCTGATGTGTGTCCATACAGATCCCAACAGGAAACGCATCCATCTCTGAAAGTGTAACAGCGGCCATGCTGACACAAGATTCTCCCAGTGTATTTGCATCTACAGCATCCATAATTTCTCTAGGCAGCCGATCTCCACAGAATGCTAGCTTCTTCCTCTACAATGCACTCTCCACATCTGAGCGTGCATTGTAGAGGAAGAAGCTAGCATTCTGTGCAGATCGGCTGCCTAGAGAAATTACAGAAGCTGTAGATCTAAAAATGCTGGGAGAATCTTGTCAGCACAGCCTCCGTTAGAAATGGATGCATTTCCTGTCAGGAAACGCACATGAATTTTTGCTTCTCCTTTTTGTGTATGTTCTGTTTATTGCTTGTCAGCGAGCATTTACTCAGTGTGTACATTAAACTTTTGATGGTTAGATCATCTCGGTTTTCTTGTTTGTCCTATGTGTTCTCTGGTGCCATTTGCAACCAGGCTATTCGTTTTTTTTTTTTTTTTTAGACTGCAACAAGTCACTTTAATGGCCCTCATGATACCTTATAAAATCCTTTATTTGGCCAATGTAGCAAGAATGTATAGTGTGAAGCAGTAAGAACACGGTACGCTAACTCCTAGTTAAAAGGTTTATTGTGAAAATGCAGTGATCTATAAAGGTTACCAGAAAGTAGTACAGCAATAAAACCTGATAAAGACTAGTGCTTGATGAAACCAAACATAAAAGCGGGAAAGGCAGAAAATATATATATACAAGTCCAGGGAAAAAAAAACATTGTGATCACCAAGTGTGCATGTGGCTGCATTCCAGGAAACTCATTTTTTTTCCAATGGCATGGAACTGGAAGAATGTGCTTGCATAAGCAAGCTGTCAGTCTGTCTACTGGAATGAGAACAGTGTTTCTTGAAAGGTGCTGGCATGCAGGATTGGCAATTGTAATGATTCTTTTCCTGCACTTGGTATTTTTCTGTATTTTCTTTCTGTAGCATTTTTATTTATGTTTGGCTGCATCAAGCACCAATTTTTATCTATCCTTCAAAGATGTCTTTCTTTTTCTGGGGAAAACACAGCGAAGGTGGAAGATAGAAATTCAAGACGATGAGCAACACAAGAACAAGGTGAAAGTAGGAGCCAACGTTTCCACACGTGGACATTGAAGAAGACAAGTCCACTTGTCGAAATGTTGGCTGCTGCTTTCACCTTGTTCTCGTTTTGCTCATTGTCCTTTTTTTCTGGTAATTTATATATCTCGCCACATTTTTACAAATGAACCTCAGTTGAGAGTTCGTCCTCATCCATATCTAGTGTCATCCTGTTGATACTGCTTCATGCTATGCACTCTTGCAACATTTGTGTGTGTGTGTGTGTGTGTGTGTGCGTGTGTGTGTGAGAGAGAGAGAGAGAGAGAGAGAAAGAGATTGGGCCCTTGGGCAGAGGTACCATTCTTCTCCTGTGCAGCCTTATGAATTCATTAACTATAGTGCAACAGAAATGCAATGGACAGGAACGAAGTGAACACACAGAGCACTTCGTTCTTGTCTGTTGTGTATCTGTTGCACTTTAGTTAATAATGAATACACACAAACTCATCTAGTTTTCAGTTATTATGTCGGGCTTATAAGCCTGCTTGTGTCCTGAAATATCTGCATGGCTATGTATCCTGTAATTTAATTTCCGGCCATGTGCTTACAAGCAGCGTGTCAGTCTCCTGATTTTCCTGACAATCTTGTGTGACGTGCAGGCCCAGACAGTTTCTGGTGAATCCATGCAGGGTGTTGTGCAGGGTGTTGTGCAGGGTGTAGTCTGCACAAGTGCTGCTTTGATTGCTTTCAGTTCAGCTTTTCTAGGTGTAGGATGACCTGGAATTGTACTCACTTATATGGGGTTTAGTTTTATGTAGTGTCATACTACTGTTACATTGCTATTGCCAGATCAGTGTACTATATGTGCCTTATGTTTGCTTGCATCTTCATGATTAGCAACCTTCTCTGTGTGTTTGGCAGTTGCATATAGTCTCCTGGCCTAATTGTTTGCCCCCATATTGCACGGTATGGGCCTGTTGTGTTTCAAGTTCAGGTAATCCCGAGGTTGTGTTTCTGAAGGGAGAGGTAGTAGTCTTTGCATCTCATATGCTAGCTGGCATAGTATCTTGGGACGAGGTTCTGAGCTCTTGAGACAAAGAATTTGTGCTGCAGGCTGCAACTCTACTCTGTCTAGGTACTTGTTCGTTAGCTCTTTCTCATAGAGGTCTTCAAGCATGGTACAGTTGGAAAGACCTGTTATTACTACCCGATGCCTGTATTCGATGAGTTGTCTTTTTTGTGTGCTGCTGGTAGTTCACACCGTACCATACCTTGGACACAAGCACAGCATCTGCGATTTTCTATAGCATCCACTCGTCCACCCCCATTATTTCGAGATTATTCTTTTCACCAGGTGTGGAAGTTGCGTCCAGGCATTGCATAATTGTTTCACCCATGTGCTGGCTCTGCCGTAATGGGCTTACACTAGCTGAGGATTTGTGGATGTTGACTTGCGGGCATATTTGTCCAGCTATGTGGATCACAATGTGCAATCTGGGGTAGTTCTTGATTCTAGTCTTTCTTTTTTTTCCGACGTAGATATGAGCTGACTTATCAGAAAGCGAGAGGCCAGACTGGCCAAGAAAGTCTGCAGTGTTGTCGAGGGCTTGTTGCATCATTCTTGATTTCTGTATAACATAGCTTTCCCATAGACTGTAATACACCATAGGCTGTAGTGTTTCTTGTAGTATGCCCGTGTTGTTGGTGTGTGTGGGCCAAATGTACCTCAAACTCTCACCTGGAATTTTCTGTCTTTCAGAAAGTTACTGTTTAAGTGCTCTACCAGAAATGTTTTTGCTCATCGTTCCTCTTATTAGAGCAGCATGAGGTACTGCTGTTAAAAGCCTCTTCACTCTCTTCATTCTTTCATAAGCGGTATTACACAATGTCCTGCAATAAAGTTTCTGCTGCTTATGGCCCACTCATATCTGCCAGAAGGGACAACTCTTGAAAAAGGTTTTCTTTGTGCTATGTGTGCGACGTAATATGAGCATTCATGCCTTTTATACATCTGTAGAACCAGCTTCCTGACAGAGTACTTGTTATACCTGATCATGCTTATTTGTGCAGTGCTGTTGAACAATACATATTGATGCAATGAATATTTACACACTCGAATTATCACGAAAGAAAGTTGTTTTACAATTCTGCCCTTTGCCTTCTATTGGTGTTAGATTTTGCATAAGCATGCCCCCCTATGCAATAGTATTTTGAAGTGTAAGAGTTCAATAAAAGGTGATGAACTAAATCTAAGTGCAAGAGCTTTTTTTCTCACCTATGACTCCCATAGAAATGCGACTTCCATGGCTGGCAAATCGACCCCTCGCCTTGTGTTAGCAGCAGAATGCTATAGCCACAGTGGCAGGTGAACAAATTGAAGAACAATATTTCTGTCTATATTTTTTTTTCTTGCCTGTATGTAAGTAAAGTTTGGAATAAGTTTGTCATTGCAAAAAAGCCCAGTTTGTGGTCTTTTATTGAATAAACCACATATTGTGTATAGTTTAAATGCAGAAATTTGTTCTAAAATCCTCGGGTGATATATGTTCTTGCAAGTAGCATGGTATTTCATTACTTATAAAGATAATAATCGCAGCGGATATCGTTATATGGGTTTACACACTAATATATGTGATCACAAACTTATTAGAAACTTACTAGAAACATGTAAGGCATGAATGTTTCTGCACACTTGATCCGCTGTGAACGTGCAAGAACTGCTTGCACTGGCTGACTTCACTGCACAGTTTTGATTTACTTTTCTTCAGCGTGTCGTTTTATACTGTTTTATCCCCACAAGAACAGGCCGTTTGCCTGCTTTTCGCATTGTTGCACGAGTTCTACATAATTGTGCACGAGGGTACGTTGTCACTTTGCCACTATAGCAAGCAATTTACTTAATCTACTAGCTCTTGAGTTAATTACCTTTCAAAGCAAGTGTTAATACAGATGCAGTAAGGATACAAAGTCCGCAACATAGCCAATGTTTATTGGTTTCTGTGCAAGAAAAAAAAATTCTCCAGAGAAGAGGTGCAACTTAACGTGCATGTAATATTTTATTCAAGCCACGGATTTAATGCTATCGTAGCAAATTCATTACGATAGCCTACACTTTTGCTCTGTCAAATTTAATAAGAGGCAAGATAAGCTTTCAAGATGCATCGGGCAATTTATGCTTGAAAACCGACAAGAAAATGCAACTGAACGGTACCGCGTTCAGCGCAACGTTGAAACTTCGGGTACTTTGCTGTCTTGTCATTTGCCCTTGCCGAGGTTGAAATAATTCAAGCTGCTCCGTAAGCGCGATTTTTGCATGCTACTCAACAAAAGAAAATTGTGACGACCTCGTCGTCTGCTGGGGATCGAACACCTCCTAGCACTGACAACTCGCAAAGGCGCACGAAGCAAACGTGAAAATGCACTTCATTTGCTGTGTAGCGTGTCAACAAACGCATAGCAATCGGAGAATGCAATCTGTACAAGTTTTTTATTCTCCCTTCGCGTACGTACCGAATTCGACGATCCACGTCTCCGCGATTGCACTTGTCGTGCGAGACGCCATTTTCCAAAACAAACCGGCGAAATAGCTCCGTTGACAGCTCTCCGCGCAATTTCGACGGAAAATCGCAGCGATCGGTGCGACGGTGCGACTGTGCGACCAACCGGTTGGTCGCAGCCGAAAATCGGGGGGACGGCACTGCGACTGCGATTTTCATCGCAAACGACGGAAATCGCACTTAACACGGTTTTGGGAGAGCACGCACGCTTTTCATCGGTGCCTCTGTATCGCAAATCCACCGGGCGACCGCCAACGAGGAACACGAACAAATCTGGCAAACAAAGCTAGTCTATCTAAAGAAGGCTAGTAAGTAACCACAAAAGGCAGAGAGTTGCTCTCCTGAGGCGCTTTCATGATCGAGACTGAAATTTTATCAAAAGGATGGCGCTGAATCTTAATAATTTCGTAATCACGTTATCGCACGCAACTTCGCGTGCCCGCGAACTCAAGCCGGTTGGCGTTCAAAATGATTAAGCGCACCAAATACGACTAACACGACCACGTAGTGCGCATATAAGCAAAGCAGACGTTGCGTAAAAATCATGTTAAAGCGTGCGTACAAATGACAACATGCACAGTAAACTGCGCAATATCTACTACGTTATTGCCCGCAGCACAATACGCAAGCCTGGCACATACAATACTCTGAGAGAGCCAGAACTTACATCACATAGTCGCGCGGAGGAAGTTGGTCGGAAGTTCTCCCTCCCGATTCGGTGAAGCCATGTCTTCCTTCTTAACGCGTTGCGCTTACCGGAAGGTATCGCGAACATATTCTTGCCTTTGCTAAAACTATATTGGCATCCAAACGCGCAGCAGGTCATGGTAACAGAAAATGACGTGAAGCGACGTCGCACTTGCCACAAAACATCCTTCGAGGCGTTCACAAGATGAAAACAATACAGAATAGGAACGGAAGGAATGCCGCCAACAAGCGCCGCTTCTCGAGCAAAGATGGCACTGAAGCGCGACTGTAAACAAACGAAGCCGGCGCAAGGGGCCACGTGATGCCATTAGGCCAATAGCGACGCGGCGTCGGCTTCTGCCAGAGCGCTGGAGGAGGAGGCGGCGTTCTTCAAAGCGTGGCACTACTTTACGAAGTTTAAGGGGCTTTAAGAGTACCTAGGGATGTACCTCTGATAGTAGCCGGCGACACCCAAGAACGACCGAATATCGGTCTTGGTGCGCGGTTGCGGAAAGTCTCGCACAGCGGCCACTTTTATTTCAGATGGGCGGCGACGACCCTGACCAATCACGTGACCGAGGTAGACAACCTCGGCCTGTGCTAACTGGCACTTAGGAGCCTTGACTGTCAAGCCCGCTTCGCGCAGGCGGGTTAGCACTGCCCGCAAGTGTGCCATATGCTCAGACCAGGATGCGGAGAATATCGCTACGTCGTCTAGATACGGTAAAGCGAATTCTTGCTGTCCCCGCAACACTTTATCCATGAGGCTTGAAAAACAGTATGGCGCGTTCTTCAAACCAAAACTCAACACTTTAGGACGGAATGTTCCCATTGGTGAAATGAACGCCGCATACCTACTAGCCTCTTCTGTAAGTGGAACCTGCCAATAACCCCTGACAAGATCTAGGGTGGAAATAAACTGAGCGCTACTAACTTTCTCAAGGCGCTCCTCGATGTTAGGGATCGGATAAATTTGATCCTTAGTGATGGAATTAAGCCTGCGGTAGTCGACGCAAGGACGAGGTTCCTTGCCCGGTACCTCAACTAAAATCAAAGGGGAGGTATAATCACTCTCACCTGCCTCAATAACACCGAGCTGTAGCATTTTCTTTACCTCAGCCTCCATAATATCGCTCTGGCGGGGTGACACCCGATACGCCTTGGATCGTACTGGCTCTGGGGAGGTAAGTTCTATATCATGAGTAAGTACAGAAGTCCTACCAGGCCTCTCAGAGAACAGACCTTGAAACTCTTGTAATAGCCGGTGTAGTTCGGTTTTCTGCTCGGGCGACAGCGGTGCTTTACTGATAAGGTCACTAATGACTTGACCGGTGTCTTCCCTGTTCGTCACTGAGCCTAGTCCCGGAAGCTCGACCGGAAGCTCTTCAGGAACGTTTACCATCATGCACACCACTGCTTCCCTTTGTCTATAAGGTTTGAGCAGATTACAGTGGTAAACTTGCTGTGCTTTCCGCTTTCCTGGCAGACTTACCACGTAGTTAACGTCCGACAGTTTCTGAACAATTCGTGCTGGGCCCTCCCACTGCACGTCTAGTTTGTTGTTTAGCGATGTGCGTAATATCATGACCTCATCGCACACCTCAAAACGACGGGCCCTGGCTGTCCGATCATAATAAACCTTGGCCCTCTGCTGGGCCTTTGTCATTGCTTCACCTGACAACTCCTGTGCCCTTCTTCAGCGTTCGAGGAGCTTAAGTACGTACTCCACCACGACTGGGTCGTCGCCCCTACCTTCCCACGATTCTCGAAGCATGCGAAGCGGAGACCGAAGCGAGCGACCGTACACCAGTTCAGCTGGCGAAAACCCCGTAGCCGCATGCGGCGCGGTCCTTAATGCAAACATCACCCCAGGCAGACACAGCTCCCAGTCAGTTTGATGTTCAAAACACAAGGCTCTCAACACGCGCTTCATGACGGAGTGGAGCTTCTCAACGGAATTCGACTGTGGGTGGTACACTGAGCTGTGTAGCAGCTTTACCCCACACCTTTCGAGAAAAGTTGTCGTCAAAGCGCTAGTAAACACTGTGCCCTGATCTGATTGGATTTCCGCAGGAAAACCAACTCGCGCAAATATGGACAGTAGTGCATTGACTATCTCAACTGAGCTGAGTTCTTTAAGCGGCACTGCTTCAGGGAACTTTGTCGCTGGGCAGATCACAGTCAAAATGTGTCTGTACCCCGTGGCTGTTACCGGCAGAGGTCCCACTGTATCAATAACGAGCCGTCTAAAAGGCTCCGTTATGATAGGTACCAATTTCAACGGCGCCCTTGATTTGTCCCCTGGTTTGCCCACCCGCTGACAAGTGTCACATGTCCTCACGAAATGGTCTGCGTCCCGAAAACACCCTGGCCAATAGTACTCTTGCAAGAGACGGTCCTTAGTTTTCTTAATTCCTAGGTGTCCGGACCACGAACCCCCGTGTGACAAGCGCAACAGATCCTGACGATAGCATTGAGGCACGACCAGCTGATCGAACTCCACTCCTCGGCGGTCTAGATACTTCCGGTACAGGACTCCACCTCGTTCCACAAAACGCGCAGTTTTCCTGGCTATACCTTCTTTGACATTGCAGCGCACGTTTTCCAGGCTGCCATCCTTTTTTTGCTCGGCTATCAAAGCCGACCGGCTGACTTTTAGCAACCTATCAAGTCCGTCTGACGTAGGCGCGATGAGCAAATCAGTAGATAGCTCTTCTAACTTTCCCGCATCGGGATTTTCCTCTCCGGTATCTGGTGCCTTTAACGTTACAGACTCAAGTTTATTCAGTTCGGGCGTGCTCTGAATATCAGCTTGCTGCGCCTCTGACCCTTTTTCGTTGTTTGATAACGTCGGCCCCGCAACTACCGCCTTTGCAGCGAGCTCCCGAACCTTCGATCTGGTTAAGGCCTGAACACTAGCTTCACCAAACAAAAGCCCCTTCTCGCGCAGGAGGTGATCGGACCTGTTTGAAAATAGGTACGGGTACTGGGGTGGCAGCATAGATGACACTGCCGCCTCCGTCTCAAGCGCTCCGAAAGGTCCTTCAATAAGCACTTTTGCTACCGGCAGACACACGCTATGAGCTTCCACGGCTTGTTTGATCCATGCGCACTCGCCCGTGAACATATGGGGTTCTACGTAAGACGGGTGAACTACATCCATCGTAGCTGCGGAATCGCGAAGCACTCGGCACTCTTTCCCGTTCACGAGGAGGTTTCGCATGTAAGGCTCGAGAAGCTTCATGTTCTCGTCAGTGCTGCCTATTGAAAAAAACACAACTTTTGGTGTTGTTTCCGGACACTGCGCCGAAAAGTGACCCGGCTTCTGGCACGTATAACAAACGCGCGCTTGCCTCATCTCGAACCGCTTTCTGCGTTCGGCTTCGGCTGCCGCCGTCTCCTTAGGTTCGGTCGCACTGCTTCCACTCGCATCCGCACTACGCGTGTTCCCCTTTGCTCTCATGGGTGTGAACTTCGGCCTCTCAAACTTCGAGCCAAATTCACCCTTTTGACCGTCCTTAGCTCCGCGAGCCCGACGCGTCACAAACTCCTCGGCTAGCTCAGCGGCTTTAGCCACCGTACAAACGTCTGGCCTATCCAAGACCCAGTATCGCACGTTCTACGGTAACCGACTATAAAACTGTTCTAGACCGAAACACTGCAGAACTTTATCGTGGTCACCAAACGCTTTCTCTTCTTTGAGCCACTCCTGCATGTTCGACATAAGCCTATACGCAAACTCTGTATATGACTCACTTTTGCCTTTCTCATTTTCCCGAAACTTCCGACGGAACGCCTCCGCAGACAGCCGGTACTTTTTTAGAAGACTCGATTTCACTGTGTCGAAGTCCTCTGCCTCCTCTCTATCCAAGCGAGCGACTACGTCGGCCGCCTCGCCGGGTAACAAAGTGAGCAAGCGCTGTGGCCACGTTTCCCGAGAGAACCCCTGCTTCTCGCACGTTCGCTCAAAGTTAACCAGGAACAAACCAATGTCCTCTCCAAGCTTAAACGGCCGCATCAGGTCAGTCATTTTGAACAATACGCGTTCTCCTGCACCGTGTGCCTGACTTCCATTACGAGCGCGTTCCATCTCTACCTCAAGACGCTTCATTTCCAAAGCGTGTTGACGGTCACGCTCTTCTTTTTCTTTCTGCTCTTTAAGTTCGCGCTCCTGTTTCTCTTTTTGCTCTTTAAGTTCGCGCTCCTGTTTCTCTTTTTGCTCTTTAAGTTAGCGCTCCTGTCTTTTTGACCTCTCCTCAATAGTCTCAAGGCATTCCGACAGCTCGTCATCCTCAGCCTCTAACTCAAGAATAGCCTTTAGCAGTTCTGGTTTTCTGAGTTTGTCTGAGACCTCCAGACCCAACTCTCTTGCAAGCTCCAACAATTTCGGTTTGCGCAACGACTTCAAATCCATGGCTGCTCTGAATGCTGCTTTCTCTACTGCTTACTATTGTCTTGCCGCAAACTAACCCGGCAGCAACGACAACCACAATTACCAGCTCTGTTTCTAACACTAACAAAAGGCTGGCAAAGCTCAGAAGAAGAAAGTCCCGCACTCACCAAACCTCGCAGGCAGGAATTCCGCGCAGTCGTTCCGCTGCAGGCAACCAGTCGTCACACAGGGCTCGTTGCACTGCTCCCGGATCGTCGTTGAGCTGCTCAGCATACAGTCAACTGCATCTCTTCGCTGCTGGCCTCCGTTGTCGCGATCTCACCGCTGGCAGACAGTTGTTTGAAGTCGGAGGCGATCTCACCGCTGCCAACCAGATGTTTGGATCGCACCGCTGGCGCGATCGGTTGGGAGGAACTCGGCGCTGACGCCCGTGGTTGTACCTGGGTCGCAAGCCCCAAGGGTAGCGTTGGCCTGGCGGCCTGGGGTACAACTGGAAGCATCCGAAGGTCCCGGCAAAGCATGAGTCGACTGGTAACAACAAAACAACTTGTTTATTTTAACATTGCAAAGAGTTGGCGGTCAGGTTGACCGAAGTAGAGAGACGGGAGAGCACTTTACTCAACAGAAGAAATCGGAGCCCTCCCTTTTGGCGTCCGGGGGCAGCTGTTTTTATACTCTCGCAGTTGAGGGCAAGAAGGAACCCCTCAATAGACGAGCACGTGAATGTACAATGGGCTAATGGTGACGCACACTGTCGTAGCGCTGCCGGTCGGGCACAATGACTGGAAGGAGAGGGTGCCCCTGCTGTCGCATCGCCTGGTTCAGGCACAATGACTGGAAGGAGAGGGTGATCCTTTGCGGTCGCATCGCCGCAGTCGCGCCTGGAAACACCTGGCGGGGAGCGTTGCGGCGACGACGATCGGGCCAAAATGTCTGCCGCCCCGCCGCAGTCGCGCCGGCAAAACCACGTGTCGCAGGCGAAACGCAACAACCGCAATATTTCTTTCAGGGTGTATTTTGTTCTCATGCCGAATACACTAGGTGGCATACTATTGAAACAGGCAGGTACATAGTATTGACGTGTGCGCTTTCCGTACCGGGTTGAAGAGCGAGGAATGCAGTAACGGTATTTTGGTCTTAAATCACGTGCAGGAACATATGGAATGGTGAACTGACTGTACCAGAAATGTTTAAGCTGAATAGTTTCTGTTAATAAAGCGTTAAAATTCGGAAGCTTTAATCTTATAAAAATATCAATGTTATTATGAATGGCCAGGTCGTAGGCAATATTCTTTAAAAGTAAGCGCAGAAGCGAATTCACCCTGCGCTGCCAGCGAACCGTGCAGTGACCATAAACAGTGACTAAGCACACTATAGGCTAGAGCGTGTGTAACACATTTACGGACAGAAAAAGGCATAACATATCTAATATTATACAGGACACAAGATATAGCACGAAGTCTTTGACAAACAAAAGAAATGTGCGAGTTCCAAGAGAGATCACTGTCGAAGATCAGGCCAAGATATTTGACCGAATGCGCATATTTTACTGGTGCACAGTTACAAAGAGAACAGGAGGAAGTATGCAAATAAAGAGGATGACTCAATCAAATTTTTTAAAGGGTTATGAAAACATATAAGTTGCGTTTTAGAAGTATGAACATTGATAAGTTTAGACTTAAACAAGTCCCTGGCTTTAATAGCTGCCATCTGTAATGCTGTGACAGCATCAGTGTATTTCTTTGCGTGCGCAACAATAACAGTGTCGTCAGCATACTGGAACAATGAAACAGGCACATTGTTAGCAAGATCCTTAACGTATAGATTGAATAACAAAGGACTCAATATAAAACCTTGCGGGATTCCGGAAGTAATTGCCGTGAAATCGCTATGGAATCTCGAAATCGGCACATATTGGCGCCTATCTTGTAAAAAGTTAGGAAGTAAATGTATAAACGAACCTCGAAATCCCAATGTAGAAAGCTTATCAAGCAGAAGAACGTGCCAGATGCTATTGGAAGTCCTTGCTTACGTCAAGAAAAACGAGAGCATACGACTTCATTCTTATCAAAAGCTGAATTTAGTATGTCAGAGAATTCTTCAAGAAGATCTGTTGTTCCTTTTCCTGGTATGAAGCCATACTGACAAGGTGACAGGACATTGTGCGTATTCAAACAATTCGTCATGGTAAGTAGTAGATGCTTTTCAAAAATTTGGCCAATGCATGGCAGAATAGAGATAGGTCGGTAATTACTCATCATGTTTCTGGAGCCACCCTAATACAAAGGTATAACTTTAGCAGTTTTTATTGAAGTCGGTATTATACCCCTGGTAATGACACTATTAAGGATAACTATTAGGACACCTTTAATCGCTTCAAAATTTCTGCACAATTCAGAAACAGTGAGGCTGTCATGACCAGGAGATTTGCTACGTTTACGACTGAGAAGTATACACCTTAAATCACTTTCGGTAATGTCAGGAAGGAAAGCAGATTCCATCACACTGGGAGGCATAGGACAGTCGTTAGGCGGGGTACGAGATGCACCAGAGAAAATAGTTTGTTAAGGTCATTTGCAATGCTCTTTCCATCTTTATGGAAATGAGATATGAAATATGTATCATTATAAATACCAGTGCTCACTCCTTTGAGGTTATTTATCAATAACCATGTTTTCTTGCTGTTAGAACGTGCGTCGTTAAACTGAGACCTAAAGTGGTTGCGCTTGGCCAGATGGATCATGGCATTAACTCGGTTTCGTTCAGGTTTAAACTGCAGTCGTAGTTCAGTACAGTTTGGAGCACGTCTCGATCGAGCCCAGAGCAGATCTTTCTCTTTAATGGCTTCCAGTATTACGGATGACATCCACTTATTGTCTAAATTTCGTTGCTTAACGATCACCATGCGTGAAAATTCGGCTTTGTGTGAACGAAAAACCTCGACGAAACTGTCATATAAGTCTGCAGGGGACACATTGCAAATAAAATAATCCCAATCATACTTTGCTATTCTTTCATTGAAATACTTATAATCAAGTACTAATACGTTTTGCTGGCTGCGCAAAGGTGCAGGGTGGCTGGAACCATCCGTTAACGAGCAGCAGACGAAATAGTGGTCTGCAAGCGTGACTTCAACCACAGCAGACCGCACCAACAGGTTTTGAGAACGCACGTTTATGTGGTCGATGCAAGACGAGATCAGCTGCCCACATAAGTATTCCTCACATGTAGGACTGTGGATTTTAGTCTCTAGTTCACACTTTGATAAAGTGTCAAGGTAATCGGCGACCGTTGGCACAGTTGGGCGTAGAGTATCGATATTGATGTCCCCGATAATGCACGCGTGTTCTTCACTGGAAAATGATGATATTGCAGAATCAAGCTCAGCTAAAAAGATTCGACCGTCACAACACGGAGGGCGGTAAATTGTGAGTAGAATCAATGACATTCAAAGTGTACTTAGGCGGAGCGCAACTTCTTCTGCTTGAGTAAAAGGAATACTAATTTCAGAAATGGACCAAGAATCTTTAACAAAAACTGCGATTCCTCCTCCTGTTCGTTGTAGACGAGTATAAGAATGTAACTGGTAACCTCCCAGGGAGAAATGTGATAACACATCTGACGAAACGTACACTTCCGTGAGAGCAACAACGTCAAAATTTGAATGAAAGGGGTAAGTCAGCGCACAAAAGTGGTCCCAATGCTTCCGTATACTGCGAATATTAACGTGAGTAAACTGAAATGAATTGCCTGTGTGATGCTGAAATAACTTCTGGACTTCTAAAAAAATCGGAACATTTCACGAAACCAATGTCACACATGGTTGTGTCAGTTTTTCAAGATCCGAAAGCGTGTTGATACGAATGAGAGGTGCGCCTTCGGATTGTTTTGCAAGGACCTTCCCATTTTTGGTCCAGACGAACTCAAAACCCTTTCCTTTGCCACGAGACCTTGCTAGACGGAACTCGCGATTAGCCCGACACAGGTTATCGTTGAAAAACAACCAAGGAGACTGATCGTCGTGCATCAAATCAGGAAGGCCCTTCCGGGCCCCGAGCCATTTCTGCTTACTAGAAATTGAGCGAGTTTGCACTAGAATCGGTGGAATATAGTCGCCTCTGGATGGCAGCCGATGCACTGCCTAGATATCTGCTTGTTAAAAATCGGTTATGTTTAGCTTGCCTGCCAGAGTACTTAAGGAAGAGTGTAAGTTTTCATCAGATTTCACAGGAAGGCCGTGAATCTCGAAGTTACATCTTCTGCTATATTGTTCGAGGTCATTTATTTCCCCACTCATTCTGTCAATCACCTGTGTGTGGGAAACTACTGTTGAAGCGAGCGATTGAACTAGTGATCGAAGGTCTGCAAGCTCATTCTGATTAGTGGACACTGTAGCAAGCACCGAGTCATACTTTGACGAAAGGAAATCAATAGCGGGCTGTATGTGCTCGACTGCCGAAGGAACCTTTTCACTAGTTTCCTTGACCAACAATAGTTCCTTAATTTTCACCATCATTGCTGAAACAGTTATAGTCAAAGAATCAAGTTTCATATTGAGAGCAGACAGTTGCTGTGAGAATGAACCATCACCTGGGTTGGATGCTTCGTCTGGTTGCTTAACCGAATCAACCTTGCATGAAGGACACTTCCACGTTTCACGTGTTACTGTACTCATCTTCTTGTAGGCTTTATCAGAAACTGACGAGCAGTTTTTCCCCAGGTGGAATTCGCCCTCACAGGTAGAACAACTCATAAATCTTCCATCTTTCGGTATGGCTTTTGAGAAAAAAGTACACAAAGAAGACCGTGGTGCAGTCAGCGGCAAAACCTGAAAAGTGATGAAAAACAACAGGTGTAATCAACACTCACCTGCCAAAAACGAAGCCAACGTTTAGTCTAGGACAAAGGTTTGCCACTGACTGTAACGATCCACGAAGTTGACGGCCTTTAAATAATCGGTGATCGACGCCAGGGGTACATTATTGGCAGGTCCAGAGCCAATAAAGTCAAGGATGGCTTGCTACGTCGAAACTGCAGCTTCCCCGAGATCCGCATGCGTAGATCAGTAACCAGGAACAGTTGCGAAGATGATAGCCGTTGAAGATACGAGCGGTTTTCCAGCTGATACTGTCCCGCAGCTTGCGGCGCCTGCCAAAAACGAAGCAAACGTTTAGTCTAGGACAAAGGTTTGCCGCTGAGTGATGATGGTGATGATGGGGATGATGATGATGATGGTGTTGGTAATGATGATGGTGATTATGATGGTGTGATAATGATGATGATGATGACAACGACGACGACGACGATGATAAACCACTGTACACATTTGCTCAATAATTAAAGAAGCAGGTTTTCATGCGCTCACAGGCAAACACAAACACATCTCACTCGATAACCGTGTATGCTAGCTGTCCTAACGCTGGCCTGATCAAGAGTGCCAGCAGCAGTGAAGAAATTCCCCTTCTTATTGCCGCTCGCTTCAACTGGAATTATGCGCGCGAGAACATAGCGCACACCAAGCGATCACCTCTCCCTGGTCGGCTAGCATTCGAACCCAGCGCAGGTTGCCTCACTAATAGCACGCAGGCGGCCATGCTCAGCGGCTGCAGTAGAAGAGCAGATGCGCACTGCCCTCGCCATTCATAAGCGAGCACATTTGCCCGCTACCTTCTTTGCGCACGACGCGCAGCCTTCCCGCCTTCCTTCCTTGCCAGCGTGAGAAGATACCGCCGCGTCAAGGCTCACCCTCGCAAGTTCTCGCTAGCACCTACAGCATACGGTGCGTGACCGCCATGTTATCGCACTTGGCACGGTCATGACGACGACAGGAATGACGACATATAATTGCTACCTCGATAATATATGCAACTTATCGCCCACTTTCCTCTCGCAATTCCTTTTGCGCGCATATCGCAGCATTGTCGACGTCCGATGTTTAGCAGTGCATGCTTTCACCAATTTCGCATTGTTTCTGCACAATAGATGTAAAAGAGTTCTTAGGTCCTTCTACGGCAGTTGCCACAGTTGCTACCGTCAGCCACGCCTCATTTATGCCAGCTGTAGTTTTCAATAAGCCGATGCGTAAAGATGATTGAAGACTATAATCAGGTTGGGAAAAGGAGAAGTATTTCGCATAACCAGATCTCTTTGGACCTGTGAGATTACAGCACGGAGCTTGGAGAGTACAACTGCGTTGCATGGGATCATTCCTTACGATTGCGATATTAGGGAGAGCTGGGCTAGTGCCCCCTTTCTCAGCTACAAATCACGCTTTCGTTGGCATGCCATGGGCCAGCTGCTTCTAAAACGAGCAGTGCTTTCTCTCAACACAAGTCAGGCAACCGATTTCATGTCGACGCCCAAGGCGCATTTGCTCCTCGGCGCAGTCGCCGCCGCCACCACTGTTGTCATACTGTCCCGCTCGACGGCGCATGCGCGGCTCACGCACACCGTGTCTCCATAGACGCGAAGTGCGTTTAGGCGCAAAAATGACGGAGCGAACAGGACGCACCACCAGGGCTACACTTAATTGCCTCGGTGGCAGAGCCAAGACAGCGTGAGACAGAACGTGCAGAGCATCGAGCCTCCGTAGGCCCGCATGCTGTGAAAACCAAGTACCGCGGTCGTAACCTTCGACGGCCCCATCACTCCCAAACAAGTTCTCTACTATGGCGGCGAAATGTGGTGCTACCCATATCGTCCAACAAGACAAGTATGCCATATCTGCTGCCAGCAAGGTCGTCGGTCAGATGTCTGCCCGACTCCCGAGGCCAAGGCTTGCAAGCAGTGCGGCGAACAAAATCCAATGGAGAAGCACCAGCGCAGTCCCAAGTGCCTGATCTGCGGGGGCGACCACGTGACAGGCACGCGGGACTGTAAGCAGTCCCTCAAGACGGCCGAGAAGCTGCGGGGGAGACCGACTCATAAAGGCCAGCGGCGCAGCCGGAGCCGAAGCAGGAGCCGAGCACGGATGCCACGTTGGTTCCGGGAGGAAGCCTCGTACCAGGGCCGGGGCGGCGGTGGCAGCGGACACAAATCACGGAGCCGAAGCCACAACCGGAGCAGGAGCCAGAGTTGAGGCGCCATCAGGGACGAATCCTACCCTCCCTTGGCGAAGCAGACCGGCGGCCCGGGCCAGCGGCAGGGCAGCAGCAGCAGCAACTGCAGAAGAAGAGCAGCGGAGTCAAGGTGAGCTGGGGAGCGGGCCCTCCCAAATCGCTAGCCCCGCACTCGAGGCAAAACACCCACAAACAAAACAACAACATGCAGGCAAACTACTGTAGAATCATGGCGGAAAACAAGGCGCTAAAGCGAGAGCTAGAGCTCAGCCGTGAGGAGACGCGCCTGCTTAAGGAAAGAATTGACGACCTAATAAGGGAGATGCAATGACAAAGGCAGGCAGGGTGTTCGCCCGTCAGGTCGCCGCCGCCGCCAGCCGAGCAACCCGCACAACAGCAACAATCAGAAGAGCAGAGCTTCAAAGATGAAATGCGCAATTTCATGGCAGCTATGCAGAACCAAGTCCAACAAATACAGCAGAAGGTAGCGCTGCAAGATGAGAGCTGCCGTAATTACGTGAATAGTCAAAACACCCAGAAAACCATTAACGATGCCACAGGAAGGCTATATTACGAAAGAAAAGCTGGATCAGAAGCCCAGGGGCAAATGCTTGTAACTCCGCAACATAGCAGGACAAAACAAATTACAGATATGTCAATGGAACTGCAGGGGTTTCAGGCGCAAGCAGGGATTCCTGCAGCAATTCATTTATACCACAGGCACACCACCAGATATAATTATACTTCAAGAAACTAATTGCACACCCATGCTGCGAGGGTACAAGTGCCAAGAGAGCGGACAAACCGCAACCCTCGTTAGCAACAAAATTATAGCCATAGCCCATGACGAGATTGAGGATACACAGATTGAACACGTAATAACAGAGGTTATACCTAAGAAGAAAAGGAAAGCCAGGAGCACTTTCATAGTAAACCTATACAGCCCCCCAAGGCAGAAGAAAGCAGACTTCATTTATTTATTTATTTATTGTCATACTCTCAAGGCCCGGAGGCATTACAGAGAGGAGTGGTGATTAGTACAAACATATTCGTTAACAATATTCTTGAAGTTTGTGGCGTCAGAAATGGCAGTGACGGAGGCAGGGAGGCGGTTCCAGTCATTCGTCGTTTTTGGTATAAAGGAATCAAAATAAACGTTCGTGCGACAAGTTGGGACTTCAACCTTAAAACGATGATCCGTGCGTGACGATATGTATGATGGAGGGGAGATTAGTTCATCCTTAAGTGTTTCGTTAGAGTAATAGATCTTGTGAAAAAGGCATAGGCGAAAGTATTTACGACGTAACTCTAGGTTAGGCAAGTCAAGGGTTAGTTTCATTGATGAGACACTTGCATGACGAGAATAATTCGAAAGAATAAAACGAGCAGCTCGGTTTTGAATGGATTCGATGGTGTTCTTTAGCTTTAGAGTAGAAGGGTCGAAAATGGAGCATGCATATTCAAGTTTAGGCCTCACTAAGGATTTGTACAGAAATAACTTGACAGCTACAGATGCCGATGAAAAATTACGCCGTAAAAACCCAAGCATGCGATTAGCGTTACCGTAAATGTAATTTATATGAATATTCCATGTAAGATTGTGCGTAATGTAGATACCAAGATATTTATATGATGATACATTTTCTACAGGTATGTTGTTAATATTGTACGTAGGAAGGGTGGTATTTCTTACAACACGGGACACACGCATCGCCTTACATTTATTAGAATTGAGCTTCATTTGGGATCTAGCACACCATGATGTTACTATGCCAATGTCTGATTGAAGAGTATCGCAGTCGCCAGAGTTAGAAATGACACGATAGAGAACACAGTCATCGGCGAATAACTTAATTGATGATTTAATTTGGTCTGGGAGGTCGTTAATATAAATTAGAAATAATAATGGTCCTAGAACCGAGCCTTGCGGTACACCGGAGGTTACTCGACCAGTGGAAGAGAAGTATTCGTTAGCATAAACAAATTGGGAACGGTTAGACAAAAAACACTTGATCCAAGCAAGCACGTTAGGATCAATGTTGAGGTTACTTAATTTGGTTAAAAGTAATTCGTGTGAAACAGTATCGAATGCTTTGGCGAAGTCTAAAAAAATGCAGTCAATAATAATGTTAGCATCCATCGCCTGGAATAAATCATTAGTGAATGACAAAAGCTGTGTTTCGCAGGAATAGTATTTTCTAAATCCATGTTGGTAGGGGGTAAAAAATAGGTTTGACTCGAGAAATGAAACCAGGTGTGAGTAAATTATGTGCTCCATTAATTTGCAGGGAACGCTGGTTAGGGATATGGGTCTGTAATTAAGTGGGGAGTACCGACTGCCAGACTTATGTACGGGAATCACCATCCCTGCCTTCCAATCATTCGGAAGGATGGTGATTTGAAGTGACTGAGCAAAGATTTCGCTCAGAATTATAGATGAATAAGTAATAGTTCCCTTAAGAAATTTCGTGTTGATACCATCTACTCCACTGCATGCAGAAACTTTTGAGGTCTGTATCAACTTTACAACGCCATCAAAGTCAATGGTAATAGGAAGCATTGGAAAATAATGCACATCAGGAAAAACAGCGCTTGCGCACAGCACAGAATCCGAAAATACAGAGATGAACGCGTCATTCAACACTTCACAACAGACACTCCGATCGACAGGTTCGTTGTTAAGGTCACACAGCTCAATGG
Source organism: Dermacentor variabilis (assembly GCF_050947875.1). Classification (NCBI taxonomy): domain Eukaryota; kingdom Metazoa; phylum Arthropoda; class Arachnida; order Ixodida; family Ixodidae; genus Dermacentor; species Dermacentor variabilis. The sequence goes on from NC_134571.1 coordinate 217,877,085, forward strand.
CACTAGATTTTTTACCGTTGACCACACTCCAAAATTTCTGTGGGTTGTCTTTCAAAAAAGAAGGCAACGTGTGCTCATAAAATGTTGTTTTGGACTCTGCTACAGCATTCTTGTAGTCGCTCAGTGCTAGTGTGTAAGCATTCCAACGATCATGATTGCCAGTTAATTTTGCTCGTCGGAAAAGCCTTTTCTTTTTGTTCAGTAAACGTTTAAGACGCGAGTTGAACCAGGGTGCGCGAGAATTAGAATAAATACGTTTTTGCGGGATGTACCGGTTAATTAGGGAGTTGGCTTTCTCTTTGAATATTGACCAGTTTTCTTCAACCGATCGAGTGTGGAAACTTGGAATGTAGTCAGCGATGAAAGTTTCTAGTTCGTTATTAATTGCGGCAAAATCAGCATTTTTGTAATCACGTATAACTTTCGACGAATTAACAGATGGGATGGTTAACATCAAATTACACTGGATTATACAATGATCGCTAATACCCGGTAGGTAAGTTAGGGGCGAAACAAATTCCGGGGATGTAGTAAGGATTAAATCTAGGATATTAGCCGAGTGTGCAGAACATCGAGTAGGCTTCAGGACAAGCTGGTGCAGGTTAAAATCGAGGCAAAGGCTGATGAATTCGGAATATTCAGAACAACACTCTTGGGTTGAAGGGGGATCAGTATGCCAGTTAATGCCAGGAAAGTTAAAGTCCCCAAGGAGTATTAGTGGCGTGGAAGGGAACCGTAAAATTAAACTATTTAAGGCATCGTGAAGGTCTGAACAAAATGTGTTAGGTGAGGAAGGGGGCCTGTAAACGACGCAAATGATAAAATTTTTGCGTTCGAAGCCTACGCGCGTGCACACTAGCTCTAATGGCGACGCAAGCTCAATTGCAGCAGCGGTAATCGAATCACGAACACCGATAAGTACACCGCCACCACACCGCACATCACGATCATGTCGATAGAAACGGTAAACACCCTGGCATTCCAAAATTTCACGGTCTTCAATTTTGCTAGAAAGCCATGTCTCTGTCAGGATAACAATATCTGCACTGCACGTGTCGACGACAGAAGATAAAGCATCCCGCTTGTTGCATACGCTGCGAATATTTGAATACAGAAGAGAAATATTTTTTGCCACCGGACCATGACTCCGCTATGTTTGTGAATTGCTAGGGCCATCAGAAGGTGCATTTGGGACAGAATTTGTCGAACGAAGCTCGTTTGTGTGGATTTCGCAGACTCGATCAGTTACCGGACAGTAAACGTAAGTTTTTTTGTCGATTTGTAGACGGTTAAGCCGTAACACATATTTCTGTCCGCTAGCCTTTCCGAATTCAATCAATTTTTTCTGTGACAAGCGTGTGGCGCGGCAGAAGTCTTCGCTAACAGAAATGCCAGAACCTTTGAATTTTTTTCGCTCAGTGAAAACCTTTTGCTTAAGTTTTGAGGACGAGAATTTTACGATTATGGGCCGGTGCTTATTTACTGCATAGGTACCCAGCCTGTGGGCGCGGGAAATGGCTTCATCTATTAAAGTTATCTGTAGTAAATTGGTAAGGCAGTTTCGAATTTTAGTTTCCGATTCGGACCAGTTCTCAGCTGGGACGTCAGGAATCCCGTAGAATATAAGGTTGTCACGGCGAGAGCGGTCTTCCAGCTCGTCCAACCGAGAAGTTATTGTTGCAGTTTGGTCTCGCACAGCTTCATCGACTACTCTCGGTAGATCAACACCATTCTGATTTGCTTCATATGATTCCACCAGGGATTCAACTGTTGCGAGCCTACTGGCTAAGCTGGAAACTTTTTCCTCAAGTTTTTGCTGATTAGCTCGGACCTCTGATAGCATCCCTATTACCTCGGTATGGCGTGCGTCACTTTTAGCCGACAAGGCCGCAATGGCGTCTAGAATCTCCTTTTGAGGACCAGGGTTCTGTTCCACATCCCCAGCTAACATAAGCAACTTAACAACATATATACACTCAAAAAAATCACAAAGAATCACCAGTGGGCCTGGGAAGAGCAGCAGACAGATATTACTGGATCGCTTAGCGTGCAACGACGGGTGTTTACCAACCTGTACAACAAACAAGAACGGGTTTTGAAGCGGTTGCATGGCTGCCGCTCCGTCCAGCCCACTGAAGTGGCCCGATGAAAGCGTCGCTCTTAAGTACATCCGGCTGACTGGTGTCGTAGGCGATGGGAATGGCCAGCCAAGTCGGGGCACGATGTACACCGCGTCAAGGGTTGATGATGTGGCGTTTCCGCCATAGTGTTGATCTCTGACGTAACATGGTGATAGAGGCAGGACGATAGCCTCGCAAAAGGAATCCAAGGGCTGCCATGTGCCGAGGAACGCCAGAATCTGTACAACAAACAAGAACGGGTTTTGAAGCGGTTGCATGGCTGCCGCTCCGTCCAGCCCACTGAAGTGGCCCGATGAAAGCGTCGCTCTTAAGTACATCCGGCTGACTGGTGTCGTAGGCGATGGGAATGGCCAGCCAAGTCGGGGCACGATGTACACCGCGTCAAGGGTTGATGATGTGGCGTTTCCGCCATAGTGTTGATCTCTGACGTAACATGGTGATAGAGGCAGGACGATAGCCTCGCAAAAGGAATCCAAGGGCTGCCATGTGCCGAGGAACGCCAGAATCTGTACAACAAACAAGAACGGGTTTTGAAGCGGTTTCATGGCTGCCGCTCCGTCCAGCCCACTCTTCTCCGGGGCGAGCAAGCTGGCCGGGTAAAACACCCTAATTATAGCGGGAGATTTTAACGCTAAGAGTCCGAGCTGGGGCTACCCCAAAGACGAAAAGGGGAGAAATATCTGTGTAGCTGCAGAGAGCATGAGATGCGAGCTCCTTACGGATGAGAATCAACCAACTAGACAGGGCAACAGCGTTAGCCCATACACGTGTCCCGACCTAACCTTCGTCAAAGGAGCAAAGCAAGTGGAATGGAAAAACCTGCTAGAAAAACTTGGCAGTGACCATCATATTATAAAAATAAGCACCGTAGCAGAAAATGTCAAGAGGAAGATTGGCACAGCTCGACTCACGGATTGACACGCCTTTAGACACCACTGCCGGCAGCTGGAGGGCAACAGGCAACATCACCTCGATAGGGGAATTGTGCCAACAACTTAAACACAGGAGATGTATACCAAGGAGGTAGATCGAACCGAAGAAACACCAGAGGTACACAAGCGGCTACTCCAGCTATGGGAGGTAAGACGCGGTCTCACCGGAAGGTGGAAAAGGCAGAAATTTAATAAGAAGTTACAGAAGAAAATAGCTGCGGTAACACTTCAAGCAGAAGAGTACGCAACACACCTAACCAGGCAAGGGTGGCAACAGTTCAGCACCTCGCTGAATGGGACACTTAGCACGGCTAAAACATGGCGTATTCTTAAGGCTTAATGGACCCTACCAAGACTAAAGCAGAAAGCGGCAAAGCAATTCAAAGGCTAGTGCACCAATATCAGGGAACAGACGAGCAGCTCCTCGATGAAGTCAGAACCAAATGCTACGGTACTGACGAGCCCAAGGGATATGAAGGACATTATCTCGGAGAAGAAAACTCAGATATAGACAAGCCTATCACCAGAGAGGAAGTCACTGCGGCAATGAGAGCCATCACGAAAAACACAGCGGCAGGAGCAGATCGAATTAGGAACTCTCTCATAAGGAACCTAAGCGATGAGGCAGTAGACCAGCTGACGGCCTACCTCAACAGGCTTTGGGAAGAAGGATACCAGCCGAGTGGAAGCATGCTGTGGTAGTCATGATTCCCAAACCAGGGAAGAAGCTGCAGATCGAGAATATCAGACCAATCTCCCTCACTTCTTGCCTGGGAAAACTATACGAGAGGATCGTCACGAAACGCATCCAGCAACACCTAGAAAACAAGAGGCTCTACCCAGACACCATGTTCGGCTTCAGGGCGAACCTCTCGACGCAGGACGTGCTTCTGCAATTTAAAGAAGAGGTCCTGGAGACAATGCCCAAGAATGGGGAAAACGTAGTCATGGCACTTGATATAAAAGGTGCTTTTGACAACGTCAGCCACGCCGCTATAATGGAGGGACTAAATAACACCAACTGCGGGAGAATAATCCATGACTATGTCAAAGACTTCTTGACCAACAGAACGGCCACAGTGGGACTAGGGGAATTGAGGAGTGATGGCTTCACCACCAGAAGCAAAGGCACACACACCCCAAGGCTCGGTCATCTCGCCCATACAATGTGGCGATGATCGGCCCAGCAGAAAGACTCAGCAGAATCCAGGGCATCCAGCACGCTATGTACGCTGACGACATCACGGTCTGGGTGAACCATGGATCCCTGGGAGAGAAACAGGAGAAGCTGCAACAAGTAGCAAGCTGCATAGAAAAATACGTGAAGGAAAGAGGAATAGCCTGCTCTACAGAGAAGTCTGAGATACTGAGGGTAGGAAGGCACTCCACTGATGCACCAAATCAATTCATATTTTATTCTCCAGCAAGTATCTGGATCTGGATGGACTCGAGGTGAAACTGGAGGGGCAAAACATCCCGGAGAGGAACATGATAAGAGTCTTGGGAATGTGGCTACAAGCAAGCAGGAAATGCAGCCACACGCTCAGACTGCACAGCAAGTCGGCTGAACAGGTAGGCAGAATGATAACCAGAGTCTCCCACCGAAGGCATGGGATGAAAGAAGACGACACGCTAAAACTCGTCAGAAGCCTCCTAGTCAGCAGGGTAATCTACTCGCTGCCATACCACCCCATGATCAAGAGCGAAACGGAACAAGCAGAGACAATCCTGCGGAAGGCCTACAAGACGGCACTCCACCTACCAAGAAACACACCGAACGACAAGCTGCTACAGCTAGGGATTAGCAACACCTTCGCCGAACTGGCAGAAGCACAGCTTGGAGCACAGTTTCACCGACTCAGAGACACGGCTACGGGAAGAGCGCTCCTGACAAGGTTAGGTCGCGACCCAAGGAGGCATCTCGATCGATCCGCCGATATACCCGACGAAATCAGTAAGACTCTGCAGGTCAATCCCATTCTGACAAGCATGGATCCAAATCTCCACGCGGCCAGAAGGCAGGCGCGGGCAGATTACGTGGAAAGGTATTGCGCCAACCTAGAAGACACGGTTTTCACGGATGCAACAGTGTATCCATGGAATAGACATGCAAATTACGTTAAGGCAGCTTCGGTAGTGGTTGACAACGCAGACAAGCTAATCACCTGCGCAACGACACGTAGCGCCAGGATAGTGGAAGCGGAGGAGGTCGCTTTCGCGCTGGCGGCGGCTGAGGGCTATCGAAAAGACAAATCAATGGTCATTTTAACGGATTCAAAAGAGGCATGCAGAAACTACACAAAGGGTAGAATCTGCAGGGCTGCCTTAGCTATCCTCCGCAAGGTAGAACATCTCAGACACACCGCAACCCACAAACTAATCTGGATTCCGGCACACACGGGGATAGAAGGAAATGAAAGGGCAGACAGCTTGGCTCGCGAGATCACGTACCGAGTCGAGCGGCCACACGCCCTGGGACAGCACTTCACCGTGGAGATCGGCTATCCAGAGTTACTGAACTACCACAGAGGCAAGAGAATTAGATACTCCCCGCCACACGAAGCCTTAACACAGCAAGAAGCAGCTAGTTGGCGGAGGCTGCAAACGGGAACCTTCTCTAACTTACATATACTAAGCAAGATGTATCCTACACAATTTAGGAACACATGCCCGTGGTGCGGGGCAACCCCCACGCTTTATCATATAACCTGGGAGTGTAAACGTAACTACACATTCCGCCAACACAAAACCTCGAGTGCGGAGCAGTGGGAGAGCCGGCTCACCAGCTGCGAGCTCGCCGAGGGCAATGGTGCAGCACGCAAGCGAAGCAGCGCGGCTCAGTGGAGCCCTGGACTAGGGGCCCAACCGTGCTAAAAAGGTCAAGCGTCTGCAGCGATGAAGACGAAGACCGAACGCTAAACCCTTAATGGACCAAATAAAGTTTTCTCTCTCTCTCTGCTGATCAACAATATTGTTGGTAACTTAACCGAGGAAGATACATAACAACATGAAGAAATTCAGATATTGAAGCCGCATTTCATGCTACACAGACAAGTGAGGATAACTGAATCGAGCATCGCGATACAACTGCATGCGCACGTCGTCAGCGATGAAGTTATTTGTTCCAAGGTGAAGCATTGCGACTACCGTGCAATGCCTGTAGCCTTTCAGCCGTTGACTAACTAGGTCTTGGGACACCTAGTTCTAGATTCGACTCCCAACAAAGGTTATTGGTTCGAGTACCTTAATTAACTTTAGCTTTATTAACATCAAAGGTCGTGGGTACGACTCCCACCAAAGGTTGAGGGTTCGTTGGCCTTTTGGTCCAGTCACGCCGACTACGCCGGATTTTCTACCTCGCGAGTCATATAATGCTTTCGCATTATTACAATACAAAAGACCAAAATATCCAGAAGGGCTACGACACCATTCCTTCACGTGTTCAAACCAACTCAAGCCACTGTGCCACGCGCATGACAGGCTGCATTAGTTGGTTTACGTACTCGATTGGCATGACTTTTTCGAATGAATTCGTGTCATTTCGTAGGTATGTATGTGCGCTTTAAAATTTGCCACCGGGATTTAAGGACTGTTCAGCTCCGGCAGAAGCTACCCTGAATTCTATACCAGCTGTAGCATGTAGAGTCAAATTTGGCCCAAATGGGCACGGAAAAGCACCGTATAAAACATACAAATCAGAACAAAGAAGAAGCGCTGTTGCATAGCAGTACTGCAAGCAACTGAAATTTCGCGGATGTGCGACGAAACTCAAAGCAGGCGACGGCGCTGAAGTAGAGTTCCCGACATGTGATCTTACTTTTCCCTGCATTGAGGCGCTGACTGCAGGCGGCGCCGCAGAGTGTCCTCGCCCCGAACTGGTCTAAGCGGGACGGGCCGAAAAACGTCAAGCTGCGGTTATCTCACAATTCACTGGGCCCTCAATGACGCCGATGGTTACCCGCCAGTCTCTTCGCGTGCACCATCAAGGTGCGACACATGCAGTCCCATTGGTGACGCTAGCGTTGTGGGACGCCTGGTAGCTGCCACAGCGCTGTTTCTTCTGACCAGCAGGAGTTGTGCGGGCATATCGCGCTCGCGAATGGTATAGTTAGAACACCATGCTAGGAGAACCAAGCCCAAATACGAACCTTGCTATCACTCTGCCCCCTACGCTGTTGTGGGAAAACTGCACAATATTTTCTGTCTCATTTTCCCTTTATTCAATATTTTTATCATTGCACCTACTGTGCCAGGCTGATTTGGCTGACTTCTGTATGCTTACGCATACAGAAGTCAGCCAAGTTTTGCGACAAACAGACCTCGCTAAGTTATACTTCGCATCCACCTCGTGGAATGGAGTCGAAATGTGCATATCTTATAAACAAAGGCCGTTTCAATCGCTTCTTTGCACTGCATCTTTGCTGAACGATTTGTGCTTGAGCCAACTTGACAATTTGTTGCATAAATGGTTGGAAGGTACGCATGTCATTATGAACATCGTGTACTTTGACGATTTGTTAGTTGCTTTAGAGCGCGGTTCCGCAAACTTCCAGCCGCTTGCAGTGCAGATGATAGCCACGTTTGAAGAGTGTCTGAGGCTTCTAGCATTGAAACGGGAGACTGAAAGCGATACTTTCTGGTTTTTCAATATCAGATTGCTTTTTTTCACTCTCATCATGTCTATTGGTGCTACAAATTCCATGCGCATAAGCCACTGTTGCCTTTTTCTTCCACACGCAGCATACTGGTGAAGTGAGGCATTGTACATCGGTGCGTCTGGAACACCTTGTATTGATCTTGCCACCACACCATGGTTAGAGGTTTTAAAGCCCAAATATCCCGTCTTAAGGCCTCGTGTTACGCAGAGGCGTTTATCGTCTCAACTGCGGAGGTAATCCACCGAAAAGGAAAAACTGAGAGCAGCAAAGGACAAGATACCCCACTAAAGACAACGGATAAGCTGGCAAAAAATCCGTCATTCCATAGAAGCACAGGCTTTTCCACCATCTCAAAAAGGTCGGACAGAGAGCTCGAATTCGGGTAGCGTCTTTCGCACTGCTCAAAATTGGCAAGAGTTGTCAGACTAACCATTCCCGTGGAAAAACAGGCCACCATGTGTAATGCCAAACACGGGAAAAGCTATGTGGATTGTGCACGTGGAGTCTTTTACAGGATACCTCTCTCATGCGGCGATTGTTACGTGGGCCAGGTAGGTAGATATCTTAACGACCACCTTCAAGAACACGCGAACAACTTTCGGAACGATAAAGATGGCTTCTTTGCACAGCTGTGCCGTTCATGCGTTTGTTCACCCATATTCCACGACACCATAACATTATAATGCCACAGGAAGGACAGCACCCACATTATCATTGAAACTACGCAGATGACCCATGAGCGCGGCTTATGCGTGAGTACATCTTCCCTGTCCCTATCGGACAAGGGAATGAGCTTCCTTGGAAGTAGCGGTGCGTGCAATAAACGAGATTATAGTTCCTTAACCTTTTTTGTTTTGCCTCTACGTATAATTCCTTCGATAAAAAAGCTTGGTTGTGATTGTTTCGTAGGCTACTTATTTCCGTGTTTTCCCCACACGAACCTCAGCTGGAAGTAGCGCTCATCCTTGTCTGTCTCGTCGTCCGGTTGTTCTCCTGCTTCGCGCTGCCGCTCTCCGCAGCAGTTGAATTCAACTCTGACCACCCACGGCGCAACCTGTGCTCCGAGTACAGTGCTGGAATGCCTAGAGTGGCCAGCTTGCGATTCTGGCTCGTTTCTCGCAGCTCATGTGGGGCGAGACCCGGTTCGTCGGCTGCGGCTACACATTCTACAGGCTGGAGAACGACGACAACGCTAAGAGATACCAGACCACGCAAGTCTGCAACTACGGACCAAGGTATGTATATACTTCCGATACTTCTCAAAAAGAGCGCAGTGAAAACAAAACGTTATATACTTTTTTTTTTGGAAGCGCAGTATTTTAGGGACGCAGGCAAAAAATTCAGCGAATATTACTGTTTAACTCTTTAATTAACCAGAATTTGCTAGATAACTTCATTTAATTAGCAGAAATGTTCGCAAATAAGATTTTCTAATCAAATCGAAAACGAATATCCGAGTAATACAACCTTCGAATATCGAATCGAATGCCGAATACTCTTAATTTCTAAAAAAAATATGATATATGCGGGTCCGTGGAGTCTGTTGGCAACAAAATGCTTACTTCCATTATTTCATACATTTTATGCTATTACCAACTGCATTTCATTTCAGCTAAGAAGCTTGTCAATAGGGAACAAAGAAAAAGTGATTGGATCTGTTTATCCTAAAAAGAAAACAAAGGAACTGCGCATAGCTAGAGGCACACAGTAAAGTGCAGTGATTGTTGACGGAGCTAACTGAAACAGTACACGAGAAGTTGTTTTAAAAGAGTGCCAACATGCATGAGGAGGTAGCTGAAATAGTAAATTGGTCTGCCTATGTCGAGCCAGTGAATTCGCAGGCTGCGCAAGGCGAGACAAACTGTTGTGCAGGAGTGATCTCGTCCACGAATTTGTTCAGCAACTGGTTCGTCATGGCAACAACCACGGCTTTCTTGCACTACAATTATTCCTAGGAGCGTCCACTCGCGTCCGTCTTTCTCACTGTAGACTGCTAGAATTTTTTCGTCCTTAATGTTACTCTAACGAAGCGAATGTTCGACCACTCCAAATGGTGATTTCCTGAATCGAACATCAAATACTATTTGATTCATATACGAAATTTTAAATATTCGTATCGCCTTAATAATCAGCCTATAGTACCTTTTGCAGTTGATTAGCCGAAGTCCCGTCCGTGCTCAAGACATGTTAATTGCAAGAAAAACTTGAGTTACCTTTGCCATGTCAGTAGCTAAATTTTACCACAAGGCATGATATGATTGAAATACTTTTACTGCTTAGCATGTCAGAAAGGGTACTTTCTTAATTCTGTATTTCTTTTTTTTTTTTTTTTGTGCCGCAACCACCGTCTGTTCACGAGGCACGCTGTAGTGGGGGACTCTGGATCAATGTCGACCACCTGTGTATTGTCAATCTGAACCCCAATGCGCGGTACACCAGCTCCCGTGTATTTCTCCCCCATCGAAACGCGACCGCCCTGGCCGGGAATCGAACAGGTGGCCTCGTGCTTAGCCTCGCAAAGCTTTCTAGTAAGGTCGAAAGGCCAATGCATTTAGCCACAAGTTTCCCTGCTATTTTCAAACAATATCCCAGCAAATCTTTGTTCAAATAAAAGCTAAAATTACGTCATTTTTTCTTTACTTTCGTACCCCTTTTGTCACGACCTTGTTTCATGTATACAACAGGAACAACGCGTCCACATCCTTTGCGTATGCCTCATTGGTATAAAGCACTGTTCTAGCTTCAATTTTTCCGTTGCAAGAATTTTCTTGAAATAAACAAAATAATTAATTAGTCATGTTTACTTGATCCAATAAAGGATTGCCTCTTTAAAATCAATGGTGAACGAACTGTTTAAACAACGGTATATTAGATACATACTTGTTAGCCTCTTGCTGCAAGACGCAAGAATTGCTATCTTGCGCTTTATATAGATGCCTTTGCTCACTTTGGGGGGGGCGCAATTTTTTAATAATTGTCACAATGAACTTTTATTAATGTAAAACGTATGATCCGGTATTTTGTATCACTTGCATAACACACATTTGCACAAATACCATTATTTATTTTACTGTAACCCAATTGTAATCAATCTTAACTTGTAACTCAATTTGTAACTCAATCTTTTAGTTATCTTTTAACATTGTGCGTACTTCGTATTTTATCAATTCACTGTTTTCTAGTTTCGATATATTTAAAGTGGCAGGAAACGCAAGCGAAAGGCCATGTACAAGTTCTACGAGCACAAGATAGGCAACGCTGAGCAAGATGGGATGCGGCTCTCGCTAGAGCTCTTCGTCGTCGTCCCTGGGATTTCCTGTCACCTGAAACTGCCCCGTAGCATTACCCCGGCAGCAAAAGCGCCGTTCCAGTGGTGCTAGAGGTCAACGTGGAGAGTACAATGGCACGGCTTGAGCCGAAAAACGCGGACAAAACTGGAAGGCATTGAGGATACCGTCGCAAAAGACACCGGGGCTATCTCACATGTCACTTCAGTCACCTGGCGCCACACACGGTGAGGGCAGGCGCAGCGGGGAAGGAGTTTCTCGGACAAGCCCGCTTGGCCGTGGCGGGGACCAGAGGAGCACATGTCAAGCAGGCAAAAAGTTAGCTGCGCGGTGGCAGTGAGTGTGCTTCTGGCTGGCTTGGAACGCAATGAGCCGAGTGAGGACAACCTGTCGTGCGTGATCGGCCCGTGCAGTGGCGCCATGCGCGTACTCGCTGTAGCCGGTGACGTAGAAAAGAGCGGCACGGTATCCAGTGATAACCTCGGTTCTCGGCCCCATCAGACACATAAAAGGGCCAGCCGTGTCGTGCCCAGAGGAGTTGCAGGCAAACGTTGCACATGGTAAGGCATAGCCCCACTCACTATGATCAGCGGAGACATAGATGGCGAACATCTCTATCAACGTATCATTCAAGCTCTCGGCCAAACCATTCCTGCTGGAAATGATAGGACGTGATCAGCTTATGCTACATAGCACATGATTAGACGATGTCATCGATAACTCACGACAAAAAATCACGGCGGCGATCTGTGAGTAACTGACGTGGAACACCATGATGCAAAAAAGGAAAGAATAATGAGCCATTCCACTGTGTGAAGGTGCGCAGTCCTGAGCTACCAACGAAGCTGTGTAAGTCTGGACAAAGAGGTAACACCAAATTTTGAACAAAGGTACGAACACATTTATTTTTTTAAAGCGAAGCTGTCCTTGCCCCTTCCTTCGACTTTCCCACTGTTGCTGCTGCTGTCAAGCACAGCGCATCGGATGGCGGAGGGGGTGATTGAATGCGTGTGCATATAGGACAGACGCGAGACAGAGAGGAAAGGTGATGCTAGAAACTCGTTTTCACGCCACTGCGTCGAATGTGCGCAATGTCCTTTAGAGCTCCCTGGCCATCGCCACCTTAGCCTCTTGACAGCTGTAGTTATACGTGACTCCCCTTAGAAAAATTGCAGAAACTGCAGCGCATCTCTTTCTACTAACGTACGAGTCCAGAAGGGACGTGGAACTGTACGAAGGAGGGAGGAGTAGAGGCAATTCCCATACAAGCGAGGGGGGGGGGTGACGTGGGAAGGCAAGCAAACCCTACTACTATACGACGGCGGTTACGGGGAAGCTCAATAAGCTTATGTTCAAAGTACGGAGCAGTACGTTGACGCTAGTTAATTTTCTTTCCCTTTTTCCTCTGGTAGCTTCAACGCTAGTCAAGGAGGGAAGGTGTTGAAGGTCCGAAGACGGCGCCCCTCGATGATTCGAGTGCACGGTGGCAGCGCGAAAGAAGAGCCGTTGTCCAACGAAGTGACGTTTTATTCAAACGCCGAGGCGTCTGTCCGAGTCCAAGACCGAAGCTCCGCTCCCCCTCCACACAACCAAACATGACTTTTTAAGCCCTCAGTTGTACAAAGGAGTCGCAAACCAGCCATTCACACGTGCGAGTTCACATCATTGTAACCAATAGCACAACCACCTTCGTGCCGCACACGGCATTGGCGGAAACAGTGGCACTCTTTACAACACGCCAGGACATAAGATTTCTCAAATACACGTGCCACCTCCCTCTCCCCTACGTTGGGCTCCGAGTATCGGCCCCTGATATCTTCCTCTTTTCACCTGCAAGCGGCCGCCATGTAAACTGCCGGGAATGTTTCCGTGAAATCACGGATTATTGACTGCATATCCGCCGGACAGCGGGCTACCCTGCCAGTACTGAGAAAGCTGTCTCCCGTGCAGCTGTGTCCCGGTTCGCTTGAAATCCAAACAGCATAATTGGGACCCGATGGCGATCGCACACAAAAGCATCCATCGGCCGTTGCCGGCTAAGTGGTTTAACCACCCGCCGCGGTTGCTCAGTGGCTATGGTGTTGGGCTGCTGAGCACGAGGTCGCGGGATCGAATCCCGGCCACGGCGGCCGCATTTCGATGGGGGCGAAATGCGAAAACACCCGTGTGCTTAGATTTAGGTGCACGTTAAAGAACCCCAGGTGGTCAAAATTTCCGGAGTCCTCCACTACGGCGTGCCTCATAATCAGAAAGTGGTTTTGGCCCGTAAAACCCCAAATATTATTATTAAGTGGTTTAAAGCTACCGCCATTTTCACGGGCATTCTTAGAAGGCGCACAGGGATGCCAAACATCAAACCGGCTGGGCAGAGTCGCGTCGCCCAATTTCCGTGGCCGAGACGGTCGACGGGACATTTGGGAAGCGAATGGGCATTAGCGGTGGCGGTGACCTCAAGCACCCCCCTACTTTCATCTTCACGCTCGTCTCCCCGAACGCTCCCTTCAGCTCGGGCCGTCTACCCTTTTGTTCCGAGCGAGGGTGCAGATCTAGTGTCTTTTCTACGGTGCAGCCACTAATCCGTTTTATCTTCACGCGTGAGTGTTGCCCGCGTCCCCTCTTCGCGGAACCCACATGCGTGCCTCATTTCCGGTTATTGGCCGATACAGCAGGTGTGAGCTCGTCCTGCGCTTTGCTGTAGTCGCCTAAACTGGACCACAAGACAACAGCAAGGTCAAGTCCCTAATCTCAAACTGACTTTGCTATTTATGAAAAATAAACACTATGCAAATATGCCAAGTGAACAAACTACGCAGGGCGTGCAGAAGCAGAGCCGCATTAATTAAAGTACACCTCAGGGACCAGGCGACACTACGGAAGAGGTCGCCCGTGATATCACCCCTTCTGTGCCCGCCGCGGTAGCTTTGCGGCTACGGCATTGCTAGAGGTCGCGGATTTTATCCCCACCGTGGCAGCCGCATTTCGACGGTGGCGAAATAAAAAAAAAACTCACGTGCACTTAGATTTTGGGACAAGTTGAAGAGCATCACAGCGTCATAATTTATCAGGAGTCCGCCACTACTGCGTGCCGCCTAACCCCATTGTGGTTTTGGCACGTACAGTCCCATAATACAATTCAAGTTTAATACTTCTGCCACAATGCGATGTGCCATGTGAACTAATTACTGTGCTCAATCCTCTCAGAGGTTATGAAATATGAATTGCAACAACGCCTCAAGCAAACACCTCTCCCTACATGTTCTGTGTACTACGCAGACAAACAGCACTGGAGCCCGCAAGGTAACGTTGAACATCAACTCACCACACTCGTGTTAGACTAAGCGTTGAAGAAATTAAGCTTTACCGTAAACATCACCCGCTAATTCTCATCAATCAAAGCATCCAGCATGGAAAGCTTCGCTTAATTCTATTCACACAGTGCGTGGGATCTGCATATTTTTTTTATCAGTGGTCGTCATGACGAAGATTTATCTTTATGCATTCGTGTTATGCATTCGTTATACACATTCGTTATACACATTCGTTATACACATTCGTTATATACACTCGTGCTTTCATTTCGCCATATACTGAGGCAAAGAATTTGACACCGAAATCGCCGCACCGACTGGCTAGCATGGTCAGCGCCTTCGCAGAGGGAGGATCAGTGTGGGAACGCTAGCATGATGAGCGGCAATGGAGCCAGCTGTGGAAGACGACGGCGAAGGCGCAAGTTATACATTGAAGCAAGGAATTTGAGACTAAAATCACAGCACCGACTGGTAGTGGGCTAGTGCCGTCAGCGCTTTCGCTATAGTGCCGTCAGGCCCTATAGGAACGCTGGCATGAGCGCCATCGGAACGAGCTGTGGAAGACGACGACCACTAACGCGGGAGCAGTGGCACGAGCCATCGCTGATGATGTTAGTATTTGCTCGCACACATGGAAATTTTACGGAACCTTAGCTATAAACAGCTTCACTGTAAGGACACCGCTGAGAAGAAAATTTGCGACGTCACTCGCGCAGCTCGTAGGGAGCACTCGGGTAATGGCATACCGCAAGTTCCGTGCCTACGGCGACCCACTTCTTCGCTGAGGTAGATGTAGGGAGAGGAGCAAGGAGGTCGACCCAACACAAAGCGGCAACATAACGCCTAACGAAGCGGGCAAGACCTGGCCCGCTCATAAGTGCCGTATGTGTGGGAGACTCCCAGATGTCCTGTGCTTGGCGCGTTGGGGAGCTGGCGCTAAACAGTAAAACGCAGGCATTTCGGTAGGACGAGCCGTACTTCATGGTCGCCAGGCAGAAAGTTCCGTTGATATTGTGCACCATCCTGGAGAACGAACATGCGCATGGATGCGTCAGGAGGCCTGAATTGAAGGAGATTCATGAACGTCCACAGGAAGACATCACGATGCTGCTCGTTGCGAATGTGGAAACACTCAGAGATGGATAAGACGCAGTGGATAAGACTCAGTGTGTACAACGTCAGTTTTGTCACCGTCCTCGCTCGAGCTGACTTGGAGACCCAGAAGGGTCTCTTATTCTAGGCTTAGCGTACAGCAACAGCCAATGGAGTCCTGGACTAGGCACCCACCCATCCCGCTCCCTTACCTTTCCTATCTATTAAATAAAGTTCTCAATCAATCAATCAACGGGATAACACGCCGAACAGTCAGCGTATTTGTAGAGGCAGCTGGGCTTGGACGTTATTAAGTACGATTATTCTTGAAAATGTAATATCCACCGAGCAAGCAGTCGCGTTGGGTCTTTCAGCTAACCATGATGATCACTAACCACAGAAAGGGACCGACCGTATAAGTAAGGGCAAAATTTGACAACACCCTAGTAAGACATTCCCGCTCTATAATAAAATAGTTACGTTGTGCTTCAGATAGACGTCTGGCGTATGCAATAACGTGGCCAAGGCCTCGTTGTCGTTCAACAAACACTACTCCCATGCCGTGACCAACTGGCGTCTCCTTGCACCTTGACAGCTGCGGCTGGATCAAAACATGCCAGAACAAGCGGCTTTCTGAGGCTTGTGACAAGCTCGGTGAAGGCGATGACTTGTTGAGGACTCCATGAAAAATAGGCGTTTTCCTTGAGAAGGTCTTTGACAAAGTACTGTCTTTGACAAAGCGATGAAAATACAAGCATGCCCTAGATAGCTGCGCACGTCTTTGACCGAGTGAAGAACCGGAAGAACAATGATTATTGCTCTAAACGCTGTTCAATATGACTGTGACGGCGTCTGCATCCATAGCCGATATGGCCACTTGAGGATAAATTACAAAAAGGCTGAGTACAAACATCATTTACCGAATACAATGCTAATATGGAAATTACAGCACCGCTGTGACATGGATACAATATCAGCAGTAATTCGCGAGTACGATATCATTATGGTGACTGGTAGCTGGCCGAAATTTTGAGCGACGGTGCAATATTTGGCAGGCATTTAATCAAGCCATATATAATGTTCCAAATCTGTGCTCTAACAAAGGATATTGTATGACGGCGTTAAACATTGCGGACTATGAGCAGATTACAATTTTTTGCACCGCCTATTGAGTGTTGCACCTGGGTTTTCATAAAACTGCGGAGTGAAAGCGCACGCCCTAGTAAAATAAATTTTTTACTAATGTTGCGCATTTATATTGCCTAATGACATGGTAAACTAATATGTTCTGGTTTCTAAAACGTTCAGTGGACTGTGCATCCTTGGGTGCTGAGGCAATGGTTCGTATAGCTATCTTTAGCAGTACAATGACTACACAACAATACGAGGCATATGTGTAGCCTATTCATTCTATGCAATATTTTAGGTACGAATAAAATATGTTAAAATATCGTCTCGTAGTAGTGCCGGTAAAGAACACGGTATCAAAAGTGTGAATGACGCAGCAGTTTTTTATTGGGAGAACCTGTGGCCACAAAAATTCGCTGTGGTTTAGCTCTGGTTGAACCTGGTTGAATTGCGAAAGCTAGCGTTTCGACTACACAGTTTAGCGGTGGCAAACCTGGTGGTATAGGAGGGTACTTATTACCATTAGACACACTGTACAGTGGAATTTTCAGTTCTCTCAGACTAGAGTTACAAGTATTGCACACCTTGGGAGTTTCTATAGTCACTTCAGTCCAATCTGAGAAGGCTTCACGAAGAGTCACATACATGTTCTCACTCACCGTTTGCAAATCCCGCTTATGCCACAGTCGATTACATACAGAACACACACTTCTTATCGGGTTCTCGGTGAAACGGCGATGGAATTCGCGTGTAGCTGATGCAAACTGAGCCACTCGTTCGATGTAGTCCCTTACTTGTACAGTTTTTTCAGTAGAAACACACACATTTTTCCTCCTCCGCTTTTCAAGACGTTCGGCCCGTTGTTCTTCTGTTTCCTGGGCACGTCGCCGTCTCATAGTTTCATACCGTCTAGCACAACTAGACTCACCTCCTAAAGCGGCTCGCTTAGCTGCTCCGGCTTCTCCTAGTTTTCGCAATCGTTCTTCTCGTTCCTCTGTTTCCTGGGCACGTGCAACCTCTTTCTCTCATTCTTCCTATCTTGCTTAGCTTTCGCCTTAGAATTTACCTGTTCCGAAGCAGTAGAGCAACTAGATTCAGATATAGACTCTTCGTCGGTAACTTCCATGGCGAGACTGATCAGCAAACGCGTAGCGTATCCCACTGAAGCCGCCACAGAGCGAGCGCAAGGCGAGGCGGTCGTCATATCAACGGATGGATGGATGGATGTTATGAGCGTCCCCTTTGGAACGGGGCGATGGGTTGCGCCACCAAGCTCTTGCTACTATGCCGCCTAATATCCTACCTAGGTTAACCAATGAAAAAAAAAAAAGAAGCACTATGAACTACCACGTCCAAATTTTCTGATCCCCTATTGCGAACTGTGCTTTTGTACGTCTCCGTCTTTTGTCGTTTCCCTACTTTTCTTCCACCAATCCTCCAATCGCCTCTTACTAATGTCTATTGCGGACCTGTTTGCTTTACCACTGCTCCCACTGAACCCGAGGGCTTCAAGGAGGCCAGTGGTGCCTAAATCGACCGCTGGGTAGACGTCTTCTCATTCTAATAAAATATGCTCCGTCGTTTGCCTAGCTTT
The DNA here is from genome assembly GCF_050947875.1 of Dermacentor variabilis. Classification (NCBI taxonomy): domain Eukaryota; kingdom Metazoa; phylum Arthropoda; class Arachnida; order Ixodida; family Ixodidae; genus Dermacentor; species Dermacentor variabilis. The sequence continues at coordinate 217,895,225 of NC_134571.1, forward strand.
ACCGCAGCAAGCACATGCTTCTTCCTCCTTCTTATATTTCGCTTTATAGGTGCGTGTTCTAAGGCATCCCGATCTCGCTTCTAAAAGTAATGAGCTTCCCTTTGAGTTATCATAAATGGTTTCTTTCCTGATTTCGTTTTTTCCTCTTAAGTAGTTACTCATGGCAGGTTTCTTTTTCCATTGCCGCCACCCATGAGATTAATTCAGCCTCTCTGACTTTCGCTTGACCTTCTTGGTTGCTGTGTTGCCCACCCCACAGGCCGCATACTTGCTGGTAAGCTTCCTAGTTCTTTTCCTCCACTGTGAATCAATGTTTTGCCTGTACAGATACGTGAACACTCTCCCAGCCCATTTAGTTTCTTCCATATTCCTCAGCCGTTCTTCATACTCAATTTTAGTGCGAGCTTCCCTCACTTCAAAACTAGTCCAGCCCATATCCCCCTGCACAGAGACCTGTTATCCCCCTCCCCCTACATCCCCCTCCCCCTATATCCCCCTCCCATCCCTCTATCCCCTCCCCCTATATCCCCCTCCCATCCCTCTATCCCCCTCCCCCTAACTCCCCTCCCCCTGCCCGGAGAGACCTGTTAGGCGCGGCGCCTGGCGGCGCCGGCTCGGGGGCCACCGCACACGCAACGAGCGGCTCCCTTCTAGCTGGGGCGAGTAGCAAGCAGACGTCACGCGTCGTCATAGCAACGGAGAGAGCTGACGTCACACCACCTGCTAAGCGGAGCGCCAGCTTTGGGGGGGGCCACGGCATACGCGACAAGCGGTTAGACCTGGCGTATTAGAGTTTTAGCTCAGCGGGTTTACGTTTCGCTCCGCTCGCGGTCTCCACCGTTGCGCCAGCGGAGCGGCTCGCGAAAAAAGAATTTTAGCCCGGCGGATCACTCACCCGCTCGAGCGGGGCGCTCTGCTTCCCCACCTAGTGGTCCGAATAGGAGTTACTGAGAAATGAATTTGAATTACGCTTGCTTTTATAATGCAAGAAATGTTGAATAAAGATATATTACATGTTCTCAGTACATTATTTGTTAATAATATAATGAGTACTAACGTACGGGTTAGTGCCGCAGTCGCCGTCGTCGATGCAGAACTGCGGGGTTCATGTTCGCGGCTGCCATCTTGTATTTCCCATACACGCCCGCGCGCGCTTACGCACGCTCGCGCGCTGCGTATACCTTCCGCTGGGGAGTGCTTTTCAGCGGGCGTAAACGCTGCTCCGTAAAACCGCTGGCCGCCTCAGCGTTGTGCGCATGCGCAGTCGTGTCTCCGCTCGCCCACTCCGCTCCGCTGGCCGTAAACCCGCTGGGCTAAAACTCTCTATTATTGCTTTCGCAATAAAAACAAGTTACACTCAAAGCACAACTACAGCGGGGATCACAGTCGGCGATAGTTGAAATACGATCTGCGGGTCAAGCACGTCTACTTTTACGCATGAGTCGGGGAAGGTTCCAGAGTAATCGCTGGTGCCCGTGTGTCTTCCAGAAAGTACTACACAATTCGCGTCGTTCGTGCAGTCAGATTACACAACCTTTGGTGGCAACAGACAACGGATAGAATTATTGATAACATTCCAGAAACTTCCGATGCATGCAGGCGCGTCCTGCGCTCAGCGATGATGTTTAGCATTTGTTGTCCAATAGAAACGGGTCCCCCGAAAAGGATAAGCAAGTACACGTATCAATACAATATACGGATCATATCTGCAAATTCAAATATTTCCTTACTAAAACAATGTAGGCTGTCCAAATATTAGTTCTTTGCACAGAAGATCAATATGACATGCTTATTGAAATGATGAGTTGAGGGTCACCTCAATGTAAGTGTGCGCGTTTATCGTCTTGATAGCAGTTCTCCCAATGCACAGCCAACATCTTGCAGGCACCACATATCGCTTATAAGCGAATTTAACTTACTTAGTTCTCTTTGTATATAGCACTAATTTGCTTCATTTAAACCACTTCGAAGTTTCTTGTACCTTGTACTAGTGCGCAAGTCTACTTCCATAAAGGAACAGGCAATCGCTCAGAACCTGAATCAAGATAACCCCGCTGATGGAAAGATTCCTATCCTATTGGCTAAAACTACTCGTCTTTTTAATTAAATGTGGATTTATATTTTAAATTCATCACTAAAAGTCCAAAATTACCTTTGGTACCTCACGCGGCAAAAACATGACACTGCATAAGAGGTCATAAGAGGTTTCTTCTTTCTTTTTTTACTCGTTTTCTTGCTGCCTCTGCTGCCATTTGCCATTTACCTTTTGCTGCTTTCATTTGCCGTTGTAAGTCTATCTCGAGCTCTGGCCCTGACCAACTACGGTGATGGGAGGCGACGTCGCTGACCTCAAACGGGAGCTGGCCAATCTGAAACGTGAATTTCGGAAAGACATAAGAGGGTTAAGGAACAGCTTGGAATTTGTCAGCAAGGAATATGAAAGCCTTAAGAAAGAGTGTGAAAACACAAGGAAAGAAAATGCACATCTGAAGGCCACGCAGGAGCCACTGAAATGTGAGCTTGCCGCTCTACAAAAGCAAGCCCATGAAACAACATTGCAAATAGTGGCTCAGGACCAGCACTCCAGAAATAGAAACATAGAAATCAAGGGAATCCCGTTGTCAAAGAATGAAAATCTTGTGGAAGTAGTTAGCAAGATTGGCGATACGATTGGCGTATCGCTAAGCAAGCAGGACATTGAAGTGCGTCACCGTACTCCGAACCGAAAGGACAATGCAAGCCAAAATATTGTTGTAGCTTTCAGTCGCCGAGCGAAGCGTGATCTAGTCGTTGAGAAGGCGCGAAGAACGAGGTTCACCACACAAGATCTAGGATATAGCGTGAGAGAACCCGTGTTCTTGAACGAACACTTGTGGTTCCCAGTTAAAGAAGCTGCTTGGGATGACGATTGCAAAAAAGAAAGCACTGAACTGGAAATTCGCTTGAACGAAGGGGGGGAATGTGTTCGCTAGAAAAACAGAAACGTCTCACGTGATTCGGATCACCTGCGAAAAATACTTGGACAAAATGGAGTAGACAGTTCCGTATAAGCCCACGTCAACACCGTCTGACGGCTTACAATGACTCACCCAAAAAATGTAGTATGCCCTTTTGAACGCGATTATCTAGGTTTTCTACACTGTAATGCGCAATCTGCAGTAAACAAACATGACATCCTAACAGCGCTTCTTTCTTCATTCTACATAGATTTTCATGTGATCATGATAACAGAAACTTGGTACGTTTCTGATATGGACGTGTTGCATTTACCTGGTTTTAACACGTTCTTTTTAAATAGAAAGCACCGTCGAGGTGGGGTAATAGCGCAACTTGTATCCAATAAACTCTCATGTTCAATTATAAGTGCCTTTCCTAGCATTACGGATGATTATGAAACACTAGCCGTGCAATGCGGAAAACATCTTTTTGCAGTTGTCTACCGCCCTCCTGATGGAAATATTGGGAGGTTCCTTGTTTTCCTAGAAAAACCGCCCTACTTTTCCTCTTCTAATAAGCTAGACTTGGCAATAGGTGGTGACTGTAATATCAATATTCTATGACCCACATCTCATTCTCGTGAGTTACAACTGTTACTTGCCTCGTTTGACTGCATGAAGGTCATATCAGAACCCACGCGCAATAGTTGCGTTTCTGAAACCCTTTTGGACGTGTTTTTAACCAATTGCAGAGACAGCAACATTGCGTCGGGCGTCATTGCCGCATATGTGAGTGATAACTTGCCCATATTTATGTTTTGCAAACAAAATGAGTTACAAAGAAACGGAAGAGATAATCCCGATACATTTATTATTCGAGATATCAACACAAGAACGCTGGATATGTTTCGTCATAAAATAGAAAGCATGGATTGGACACCAGTATTTCAATGCACAGATGCTAACGAGGCGTATGTAATTTTTATGGAAATATTTAAAATAGTGTATGACAACTCGTTTAGACCTAGAACGATAAGTAAGCCTAAGAAAATCAGGAAGCCATGGCTTACACTTGAATGTATGGACTTAATACAAAAAAAAAAGAATGCAATGTACTCAAAGTTCATGCACACACGAGATCGCACTGACCTGGCCTCATTTAAAAAGTTTAGAAATTATGTAACAAAATATTTGCGTAGTACGAAAAATTTGTATTACGAAAATTTGTTCTTACAATGTGCCGGCCGAGGGGAAGCTTTATGGCGCGAACTTAACAAGCTCTTGAATCGTAGTATTCAGTTCAATGAACTACAGCTCACATCCAATAATAGGCTAATGGAGGGCCGGGAACTAGCTGACCAATTTAACACATACTTTACTAATTTAGTGTCAGGCGTCCACAACAATGCAGCTATGCGCTTTTTAAATGAACCTAACATTCACTCCGCATTTTTTTCTCCGACTACACCTGAGGAAATTTATTCCATATTCTCAAACCTAAAGAACAGTAAAGCTCGAGATATTGATGGTCTCCAAATACGGCCAATAAAGTATGTACTTGACTTTCTAGTGCACGTGCTTAACCACATATATAACATTTCACTTTCTCCAGGCATTTTTCCTGAAAAAATGCAGCACGGGAAAGTAACAGTTTTATACAAGAGCGGGGACAAAAACGATTTTTCAAATTATCGGCCCGTTTCTGTTCTCCCAGTTTTTTCTAAGGATTTGGAAAAAGTAATTGGTAAAAGAATCGCCTCGTTCTGCGAAAAACACTCTTTTATATCACCGCAACAGTTCGGTTTCCGCCAGCGCATGTCCACAGAACTCGCTTTGCTAACGTAGACAGAAGTAATATTACAGGGTTTTGAAGAAAAAAAATTAACGCTAGGCATCTTTGTGGAATTCTCCAAGGCTTTCGATAGAATAAACCATCGAACCTTGTTTGCTAAATTAGAATACTATGGGTTTCATGGCCTACCTCTTTCTCTTTTACAATCATACTTAATGCATAGGAAACAAGCAGTAGCAATCACGAATCACCTATCCTCTTTAGAAGATATTGCTGCATGGGTACCCCAGGGGAGCATATTAGGGCCGATCTTATTTAACCTATATATTGGCACGTGCACTTGTCTTTATCGGGCGACATGTTTTGCCGCCTAAGAAATGTTATCGCACAGCGCGGGACGCGCCTGCATGTACCGAAGTTTCTGGAAAATTATCGATGCTTCTATCCGCTGTCTGTTGTCGCCGAACCTTGTGTTATCTGATTTCATCGCTTGACACGAATGGTGTAGAACTTTGTGGAAGGCACGCGGGCCCGAACGATTAGTCTGGAACATTCGACGACTGCTGTATAAAGGTCGACGCGCTTCACCCGATGATCAGATTTTCGACGATCGCCGAGCGTGTTCGCCGCTATCGTTGTGCCATAAGTGTAGCCTGTTTTGTGGGCACAGGTTCGCCCCATGAAAGTTAGTTTTGTCGTTCACAGTATTGCTACAGTGTTACTCAACGTCACCACCACGTGACATCTGGCGGAGGTGCTTTACGTTCATGTACCGGACGCCCCCGACAAGCCGTAATTCAAGCCCAGACCGCAAAGACAACACCAACGCCGTCCCGGAACATCGAGCAAGCCGCCGTCTTCAACAGCTGGCCCCGGAGCACGGACTTCTACCTGAGACCAAGAAGATTGTGTCCAAGGCAACTCCAATGGCAGCCCCAGCGTCCCCCATCGTGCTGCAGCAGCCCAGGGAACCACCGACGTTCCGCGGTTCCACATTTGAGGACCCGGAAAGCTGGCTGGAAAAGTATGAGAGGGTGGCTACGTTTAACAGCTGGGCAAGCGACGACAAGCTGCGACATGTTTATTTCGCATTGGAGGACGCCGCCAGGACGTGGTTCGAGAATCGAGAAGCCACCTTGACGACGTGGGACCTGTTCCGAAGCGGCTTTCTGCAAACATTTACAAGCGTCGTGCGAAAAGAGCGAGCCCAAGCTCTACTGGAGACCAGAGCGCAGCTGCCGAATGAGACGATCGCGATCTTCACTGAGGAAATGAACTGTCTGTTCCGCCACGCCGATCCGGAATTGTCCGAGGAGAAGAAAGTCTGCCTGCTGATGCGTGGTGTAAAGGAGGAACTTTTCGGCGCAATGATACGAAGCCCACCGACGACCGTAGAAGAGTTCCTTCGCGAGGCCACTAGCATTGAGAAGACACTCGAAATGCTGAACCGGCAATTCAACCGCCGCACGAGCTCGACAAACTGCGCCGCAGTTCAGTCACTGGCCACCGACGACCTGCGCGAGACCATCAGGGCAGTCGTACGAGAGGAGCTTCAAAGGATCTTCCCTTCATCGCAACCTCAAGTGGCCACAGTCGCCAAAATTGTCAAAGAGCAAGTTCAGCGATCGCTCCGAGTTCCCGAGTTACAACCACAGTCATCGCAGCCCCAGCCTGAAGTGATGACCTACGCCGCCGTCGCCCGCCGTCAAGGTCCCCCTCCACGACCGCGCCACGGCCCTGCAACGCCGCAATTCCGTCGACCACCGCCACCACCGCCAGCACGCCCACCCGTCGCCCAGCGCAGCTACCCGAGGAAGACAGGCATTTGGCGAGCCCCCGACCACCGCCCGCTCTGCTATCACTGCGGAGAAGCCGGCCATGTGTTTCGCAGATGCCCATACCGCGACTTGGGACTGAGAGGGTTCGCCGTCAACGCGCCGCGTCCACAGCTTGGAGAGCGCCCACGTGACATCGCCGCTACTCAACGGGGCCCACGACGACCGTACCTTTCGCCGTCACCAGGCCGCTACCTGTCGCCGCAGCGCCGACCATACACCGGCCCAGCCCGGGGCCGCTCTGCGATCCCATATCCGGAAAACTAAAAGCAGCAACCAATGGAGGTGCGATTGCTGTTCGTCGAACGGACGAAGATCCTCCGCCGCCGACGAAGACGACGAAGAAACCATCTCGACGACCTAATGACGACACGCCGCCATCCCGAAGAAGTCGGGAAGCCAAGACTACTCCGACGAAAGACGACTTGACGACGCGACTTTCCAGCTTGAGTTCAACACGACGCAGCCGTGATCCGAAGAGAAGACCCAACTGCAACGCCAGACAAAGAACCACCGACCTCGACGTGCTTGTCGACAGCAATGCAGTCACTGCCTTAGTCGACACAGGGGCCGATTACTCCGTAATGAGTGGACACATCGCCGCCCAGTTGAAGAAGGTTAAGACAGCATGGGAGGGTCCCCAAATTCGGACCATTGGAGGACACCTCATTACGCCGACTGGAATCTGCACGGCAAGAATTACCGTTCATGACCGGACTTACCCTGCCACCTTCGTTATCCTCCAACAGTGTTCGCGAGACGTCATTCTCGGCATGGACTTCCTGAACCAGCACGGCGCAATCATTGACCTGAAGTCGAAGTCCATAACGCAGTCGGAAGATCGAGCGATACCGCCGGAGAGCTTTAGTAGTCAACATGCCTTAAGTCACCATGCCTTAAGTCTTGGCCGGGGACTATAGTGGGCGGGGTAGATGCAGCAGAATCTGAGACGACGAAGGCATTGCTCGTTTCTATAATTTCCTCGGTGTACATGATTGGCCTGCCCTTGTTGATGTGCTTGAACTCTTGGCTGAAGTTCGTTAGCATCACTTCCGCTTTCCCTCTGTGAAGTCGAGCGATCCCTCTTGCGACGCAAATTTCACGGTTGAGTAGTAGATGCTGGTCACCCTCGGTGACGCCTTCTACGTCAGCGGGTGTTTCGGTGCCGACGGAAATAACAATGCTGGAGCGCGGCGGGATGCTCACTTCATCTTCGAGCACATTCAAGGTGTGGTGACCACGAGAGCTCTCCGGTGGTATCGCTTGATCTTGCGACAGCGTTATCGATTTAGACTTCAAGTCGATAATTGCGCCGTGTTGGTTCAGGAAGTCCATGCCAAGAATGACGTCTCGTGAACACTGTTGCAGGATAACGAAGGTGGCAGGGTAAGTCCGCTCAAGAACGGTAACTCTTTCCGTGCAGATTCCAGCCGGCGTAATGAGGTGTCCTCCAGCGGTCCGAAGTAGGGGGCCCTCCCATGCAGTCTTAACCTTCTTCAACTGGGCGGCGATGTGTCCACTCATTAAGGAGTAATCGGCCCCTTTGTCAACTGAGGCAGTGACTTCGTGGCCGTCGAGAAGCTGATCGAGGTCGGGGGTTCTTCGTCTTGCGTTACAGTTAGGTCTTGGCGTCGGATCACTGCCGCGTCGCGTTGACCAGTGGCTGGAACGTCGCGTCGTCAGGTATTCTTTCATCAGCGTGTTCTTTGGTGCGAGACTTCGTCGGGACGGCGGTGTGTCGTCGTTGTTATGTCGTCGAGATAGTCTTTTCGGCGTCTTCGTCGGCGGCGGAGGATCTTCATCAGTTCGACGAACAGCAACCACACCTCCATCGGTTGCTGCTTTTTGTATTCCGGATATGGGCTGGCGGACCGCCCCGGGCTAGGCCAGCGTATGGTCGTGGTTGCGGCGACAGGTAGCGGCCTGGTGACGGCGAACGGTGCGGTCGTCGAGAGTTCCACTGAGTGGCTGCAAGGTAGTCGGCGATGTCAAGTAGGCGCTTCCCAAGCTGTGGAGGTGGCACGTTGACGCCGAACCCTCTCACCCCCAAGTCGCGGTATGGGCATCTGCAGTACACATGGCCGGCTTCTCCGCAGTGATAGCAGAGCGGGTGGCGGTCGGGGCTCGCCAAATGTCCGTCTTCCTCGCGTAGGTGCGCTGGGCGACAGGTGGGCGTGCTGGCGGCAGCGGCGGTGGACGACGGAATTGCGGCGTTATAGGGCCCTGGCGCGGTCGAGGAGGGGGGCCTAGACGGCGTGCGACGGCGGCGTAAGCCATCGCTTCTGGCTGGGGCTGCGATAATTAAGGTTGCACCTCAGGAACTCCAAGTGATCACTGGACATCTTTCAGGATGTCGGCTATCGAGGCCACTAGAGGCTGCGACCAAGGCAAGACCTTGCGCAGTTCTTCGCGCACAATGGCCCTGGTGGTCTCTTGAAGGTCGTCGGAACCCCGTCCTTGGATGGCGTGATGCGGCGTGAGCACCTGGCGGTTATATTGTCGGGTGCGCATTTCCACAGTTTTCTCGATCGCTGATGCCTCTGCAGAAAACTCAGCTGCGGTCTTCGGCGGGTTACGAATAAGTCCGGCGAAAAGTTCTTGCTTGACGCCCCACATCAGGAAGCGGACTTTTTTTTCCTCCGACATTTCCGGGTCGGCGTGCCGAAAGAGACGGGTCATCTCCGTGAAGATCGCGATCGTCAGGGGCACTTTCAAGGTAGAACCGCTTCCGAGAAACGTCCACCCGCAATTCAACGAGGGGCGCCGAAAGGCGAGGGCCCGAGCACTGCTGAAATCGAACGCCAGCTGTCCAGGACTGGCGGCATTTGTAGACGCGGCCCAGTACGGGCGCAGCGACCGGTACGCGGCCGTCTCGATACGCTGGGCTGGTACGATCATTAACGCAGCATCGGTCAAGGCGGTAACGTCCGAGGTGGCCGAACAGGTGGCAATAGTCATGGCAATGAGGGACCCCGAACGTCCTTACGTATACACAGATTCGCGATCGGCGGCCAGAGCATTCGCCTCGGGCTCGATATCGCGGAAAGCGGCGGCCGTCCTCGGCAATGAGGGAGCCGCGGGTCATCACATCCTCAAATGGTTTCCAGCCCACATGGGGGCCGACGTGCACCCCGACTTTCCCAACGCCAACGAGCTGGCACACGGACGCGCGCGAGGACTCACGCACCGCGGCGATCGTGGCGAGCGAAGTGGCGGGGAGGGAGGGGGGCACCGAGACCCGCTGCTCACCTTCAACGAAATAACAACGCATTATCAGCTGTCGAGGAGGACCTTCCCGCTCCCCCACGCTAAACTTACTAGACCACAGTCATCTATATTCAGAATGCTGCAAACAAGGTCGGTCCCCTCGAGAGGCAGAATGAGCCTTTATTCACCGGACGTAGAGCCGCAATGTCCGGATTGCGCGAATCGTACTGCTCGCTATCGCACATGCTTTGGCAATGCTCCGCGTTAAGCGGCACCGTGTTCAGCAAAGAAGAAGACTGGATGGAAGCCCTGCGAAGCGACGACCACCAGACCCAGCTCCGGGCCGTCCAGAGGGCTCACGAAAGGGCGGAGGCTCACGGGCTTCCCGTCCCAACGTGGGGGCGGCCCGCGACCCCTGCCGACCACTAAACCAAGAGTGGGTGGGAAAGGGTTCCTCAGGACCCAATAAAGTTCTTTCCTCCTCCTCCTCCTCATTTGGCAGCTGCACTCTGGTTTTTAGTAGAGCTTGAGCTCGCTATTTTCGCACGGCGCTTGTAACTGTTTGCAAGAAGCCGCTTCGGAAGAGGTCCCAGGTCGTTAGGGTGGCTTCTCGATTCTCGAACCAGGTCCTGGCGGCGTCTTCCAATCCGAAATAGACATGCCGCAGCTTGCCGTCGCTGTCCCAACTGTTTAACGTAGCGAGCCTCTCATACGTCTCCAGCCAGCATTCCGGGTCCTGAAATGTGGAACCGCGGAACGCCGGTGGCTCCCTGGGCTGCTGCAGAACTACTGGGACTGCTGCGGCTGCCATTGGGGCTGTCTTCTTGGTCGCCTCTGGATGATCTTCTCTGACGATCTTCTTGGTCGTCTCTGGTAGAATTGTGTGTTCCGGGGGCAGCTGCTGTAGCCGGCGGCTTGCTCGATGTTCCGGGACGACATTGGTGTTGTCTTTGAGGTCCGGGGTTGGAGTAAGGCTTGTCGGGGGCGTCCCGTACATGAACGTTAAGCACCTCCACCAGATGTCATGTAGTAGTGACGGTGAAGAAGGCAGCAAAACTGCGATTATAGAAACTAGCATTTTATTGGGCCAACTTGTGCCCTCAGAGGCAGGCTACACTCAAAAGAACAACGATAGCGGCGAACACAGTCGGCGATCGCCGAAATTCTGATCAGCGGGTCAAGCGCGTCGGCTTTTCTACAGCAATCGTCGAATGTTCCAGACTAATCGCTGAGATCCGCGTGTCTTCCACAAAGTTCTGCACCATTCGCGTCCCGCGATGAAATCACATAACACAAGGTTCGGCGACAACAGACAGCGGGTAGAAGCATCGATAACATTCCAGAAACTTCCGATACATGCAGGCGCGTCCCATGCTGCGCGATAACTTTTGTCGGGCGGCGAAACGTGGTCGCCCGACAAAGATAGGCAAGCGCACGTGTCTATATCATCGTGGGGAAACACGCATCCCACACATTTATCCCCACTACAGCACACCCAAAATCAAGCAATTCACATCATTACACGTAGCAGCTACACATCGGAAGTATCTCCATTGCTCAGATCTAACGAAATTTTATCGTTACAGAAACTAAATAAATACTCACTTGGAATATCTGCTTATAAATATGTTAAGGGAAAGCTTCCATTCCCTATAAGTACTAACAGCCAGTATCCACGTTCCACGTCTACCCGTTTCGCTTCTACCAACAGTTATTTACTACCAAAACCTAGAACTAATTATGGTAAATTTACTATGAATTTTTCAGCCAATACACTTTCGAACTCATTACCGCGTCATATTAAGATACTCTCTCATTTTTGAACGAGAAGAAAGGGGGTTAACCGAGGGGCCCGATTTTTATTAGTAATATCATGAGAAGCCAACAAACACTGACACCAAGGACAACATAAGGGAAATTAGTTGTGCTTAATAAATTGAATGAAGAAACGATAAATAATGGAAATTAAAGTGGATGAAAAAAACAACTTGCCGCAGGTGGGAACCGAACCCACAACCTTCGCATTTCGCGTGCGATGCTCTACCAATTGAGCTACCGCGGCGCTGTTTCCCCATCCACTTTCTTGGGTATTTATGTGTACTAGTAAACCCTGGGAGTGTTAGCCAGCGCCACCACTCACAGACCTTGGCGGCGGACGTGGAACGTCCTTGCTGCCGCAGGCGTCACGAGAACGTGACCTTTTTGGGTGAAGGCAACTGGTCAATAAACCCACATATGCTACCTGAAGGCATCAATGTTGCCGGATTCGAGAACCTCGTTATGTAATAAACGAGAAGAAAGGGGGTTAACCGAGGGGCCCGATTTTTATTAGTAATATCATGAGAAGCCAACAAACACTGACACCAAGGACAACATAGGGGAAATTAATTGTGCTTAATAAATGGAATGAAGAAACGATAAATAATGGAAATTAAAGTGGATGAAAAAACAACTTGCCGCAGGTGGGAACCGAACCCGTTGCCGCAGGCGTCACGTTCTCGTGACGCCTGCGGCAACAAGGACGTTCCACGTCCGCCCCCAAGGTCTGTGAGTGGTGGCGCTGGCTAACACTCCCAAGGTTTACTAGTACACATAAATACCCAGTGCTAAGAATCACTGGCTCCGGACAGGCCGCCATTGGAATATGACCCTGGCAACGTTTAACGCTAGAACGTTATCTAGTGAGGCGAGTCTAGCAGTGCTATTGGAGGAATTAGAGGGCAGTAAATGGGATAAATGGAAATAGGCCAAAAGAAGCATATACAGTGCTAAATAGCGGGCACGTCCTGTGCTATCGGAGCTTAGCGGAGAGAAGAGAACTAGGAGTCGGATTCCTGGTTAATAAGACTATAGCTGGTAACATACAGGAATTCTATAGCATTAACGAGAGGGTGGCAGGTCTTGTTGTGAAACTTAATAACAGGCACAAAATGAAGATTGTACAGGTCTACGCCCCTACATCCAATCATGATGACCAGGAAGTCGAAAGCTTCTATGAAGACGTGGAATCGGCGATGGGTAGAGTGAAAACTAAATACACTATACTTATGGGCGACTTTAATGCCAAGGTAGGCAAGAAGCACACTGGAGACAAGGCAGTGGGGGAATATGGCATAGGCACTAGGAATAGCAGAGGAGAGTTATTAGTAGAGTTTACGGAACAGAATAATATGAGGATAATGAATACCTTCTTCCGCAAGCGGGATAGCCGAAAGTGGACGTGGAGGAGCCCGAACGGCGAGACTAGAAATGAAATAGACTTCATACTCTGCGTTAACCCTGGCATCATACAAGATGTGGACGTGCTCCGCAAGGTGCGCTGCAGTGACCACAGGATGGTAAGAACTCGAATTAGCCTAGACCTGAGGAGGGAACGGAAGAAACTGGTACATAAGAAGCCGATCAATGAGTTAGCGGTAAGAGGGAAAATAGAGGAATTCCAGATCAAGCTACAGAACAGGTATTCAGCTTTAACTCAGGAAGAGGACCTTAGTGTTGAAGCAATGAATGACAATCTTGTGGGCATCATTAAGGAGTGTGCAATGGAAGTCGGTGGTAACTCCGTTAGGCAGGATACTAGCAAACTATTGCAGGAGACGAAAGATCTGATCAAGAAACGCCAATGCATGAAAGCATCTAACCCTACAGCTAGAATAGAACTGGCAGAACTTTCGAAGTTATTCAACAAGCGTAAGACAGCTGACATAAGGAAGTATAATATGGATAGAATTGAACATGCTCTCAGGAACGGAGGAAGCCTAAAAACAGTGAAGAAGAAACTAGGAATTGGCAAGAATCAGATGTATGCGTTAAGAGACAAAGCCGGCAATATCATTACTAATATGGATGAGATAGTTCAAGTGGCTGAGGAGTTCTATAGAGATTTATACAGTACCAGTGGCACCCACGACGATAATGGAAGAGAAAATAGTCTAGAGGAATTCGAAATCCCGAAGGTAACGCCGGAAGAAGTAAAGAAAGCCTTAGGAGATATGCAAAGGGGGAAGGCAGCTGGGGAGGATCAGGTAACAGCAGATTTGTTGAAGGATGGTGGACAGATTGTTCTAGAGAAACTGGCCACCCTGTACACGCAATGCCTCATGACCTCGAGCGTACCGGAATCTTGGAAGAACGCTAACATAATCCTAATCCATAAGAAAGGGGACGCCAAAGACTTGAAAAATTATAGACCGATCAGCTTACTGTCCGTTGCCTACAAAGTATTTACTAAGGTAATTGCAAATAGAATCAGGAACACCTTAGACTTCTGTCAACCAAAGGACCAGGCAGGATTCCGTAAAGGCTACTCAACAATAGACCACATTCACACTATCAATCAAGTGATAGAGAAATGTGCAGAATATAACCAACCCTTATATATAGCTTTCATTGATTACGAGAAAGCGTTTGATTCAGTCGAAACCTCAGCAGTCATGGAGGCATTACGGAATCAGGGTGTAGATGAGCCATATGTAAAAATACTGGAAGATATCTATAGCGGCTCCACAGCCACCGTAGTCCTCCATAAAGCAAGCAACAAAATCCCAATAAAGAAAGGCGTCAGGCAGGGAGATACGATATCTCCAATGCTTTTCACAGCGTGTTTACAGGTGGTATTCAGAGACCTGGATTGGGAAGAATTAGGGATAAAAGTTAATGGAGAATACCTTAGTAACTTGCGATTCGCTGATGATATTGCCTTGCTTAGTAACTCAGGGGACCAATTGCAATGCATGCTCACTGACCTGGAGAGGCAAAGCAGAAGAGTGGGTCTAAAAATTAAGCTGCAGAAAACCAAAGTAATGCTTAACAGTCTCGGTAGAGAACAGCAATTTACAATAGGCAGCGAGGCATTGGAAGTCGTAAGGGAATACATCTACTTAGGGCAGGTAGTGACGGCGGATCCGGATCATGAGACGGAAATAATCAGAAGAATAAGAATGGGCTGGGGTGCGTTTGGCAGGCATTCCCAAATCATGAACAGCAGGTTGCCATTATCCCTCAAGAGAAAAGTATATAATAGCTGTGTCTTACCAGTACTCACCTACGGGGCAGAAACCTGGAGGCTTACGAAAAGGGTTCTACTCAAATTGAGGACGACACAACGAGCTATGGAAAGAAGAATGATAGGTGTAACGTTAAGGGATAAGAAAAGAGCAGATTGGGTGAGGGAACAAACGCGAGTTAATGACATCTTAGTTGAAATCAAGAAAAAGAAATGGGCATGGGCAGGACATGTAATGAGGAGGGAAGATAACCGATGGTCATTAAGGGTTACGGACTGGATCCCAAGGGAAGGGAAGCGTAGCAGGGGGCGGCAGAAAGTTAGGTGGGCGGATGAGATTAAGAAGTTTGCAGGGACGGCATGGCCACAATTAGTACATGACCGGGGTTGTTGGAAAAGCATGGGAGAGGCCTTTGCCCTGCAGTGGGCGCAACCAGGCTGATGATGATGATGATGATGATGATGATGATGATGATGATGATGATAAATACCCAAGAAAGTGGATGGGGAAACAGCGCCGCAGTAGCTCAATTGGTAGAGCATCGCACGCGAAATGCGAAGGTTGTGGGTTCGGTTCCCACCTGCGGCAAGTTGTTTTTTCATCCACATTAATTTCCATTATTTATCGTTTCTTCATTCCATTTAATAAACACAACTAATTTCCCCTATGTTGTCCTTGGTGTCATTGTTTGTTGGCTTCTCATAATATCTCTCATTTTTGCACATTCAAATCAAACCTTGGTAAATTTTTGCACTCAATATAACAACTTCATCGTTATCATTATATATATAAGTGCTGTGTGTCATTAAATATTTTACAGCGTTAGCTAGTGACTAACTTAATACGGTGTCTTGCGTGTTTGCATATAGCTGCTTCGTATTTACATATCCTACACATTTGTGATGGGAGGTCGCCTGTACAGTATGTTGACTATGGGGTCTCCCTCTGTATGTAAGTATAATCCTCATTTGTAACCTTATTATTATGCACAGTAAAGAACTCTCTCTCTCTCTCAAAAACACTAAATCTACCCCGTAGTGAATATATAGGAGAGTATAACTTGTAAGCAGGGCTACATTCATTTCAGCCCTAGACTTAGTAAGGTGACATTGGCAGGTGGCCTTAGCAAATCGAGTCAGTCGCTACGCGGCCTTTGTGACAGCTTTCTGGGTTTGTCAGTCAGTTACCATGAGCTTTGGCTTGAAGAACACGCAGTTCTGTTTCTCAAGGCTAGGATCAGCTGCTTGAAGGGCTAGAAGGATTCGCCCCGCTCTATCTGGATGATGTAGCCGTGTTTTCTAATGTTTGGGAGTCTCATTTACAACATGCCCGAATGGTGCTTGAAAGACTCAGAGCGGCGGACTTGACTATCAAAACCGAGAAGTGTCAATTTGGCCAGGCCCATGTCACGTATTTGGGGCACGAAATAGGACACGGGAAACGTGAACCTATGAAAGCCAAAGTGGTGGCAATAGTTAACTTTCCGAAGCCAGTAACAAAAAAGGATCTGGGGTCATTTCTGGCAATGGTCGGCATTACGAGCACTATACTTCAAGTTATTCAGAGCTTGCCTGTCCGCTAACTGACAGCCTCCGGAAGCTTGAGCCAGAAGGTGTCACTTGGAGCGCCAGTAGGGCAGAGTCTCACCAGAATCTGAAGAAAGATTTGTCTTCAGAGCCTGTGCTTGCCTCGCCAGACTTTCGCAGAGAATTCATTCTCCACAGTGACGCCAGCAACCGTGGTCTAGGTGTCGTCCTTGTGCAACTTAACGCGGTGAAGAGCATCCCGTGCTGTACCTCAGTCGAAAACTAACACCACGGGAAGAGGCGTTTAGCGCCTCCCAGAAAGAGTGCTTGCGCATAGTATAGGCCATTCAAAAGCTAGGATGCTATACTCAAAGCACGAAATTCACTGTTGAGAGCGACCATTGCCACTTGCATGGCTGAAGCAAATGATGAGAACAAACGAGAGATTGCTGAGATGGAGTTTCATTTTGCAGCCATACAATTTCAAGCTCAAGTATGGGAAAGGGAGCCATAATAACAATGCACAGGGTCTGAGCCGGGTATTTTAGGCAACGGACCCAGGGCGTTGTTTTTTAACGTGTTCTATACGTATCGCTATAGACGCTATTGATATAGGCAACTAATTTCTGTCTTGCCGAGGGCTGACCACGACAAAGAGAGCGAGAGAGAGGGGTAGAACTTTTTCAAGCGATCAAGTGGTAATAGCGTCCGGTAGGCATGTCGCTCGGGCACGCCAGTGATAGTGTGCGTTTCGTAGGAAGAACGCCACAATAACGTTGTAGTGGGTCCCAGCCATTACTTCAGAAAAGAACCTCGACACTTCGGGAAAACTGACAGCTGGTCACCCTGAGGTCAAATTTCCTGGCGGCGGAAGGGTCTCTTACATCTAAACATGGCCAAGGGCATTAATTAGATGTTTACCACGAGGCCACCATCCCCATCCATCAGCGCCTATCCAAAGTCAACGCAGCGTTGACGCCGACTGTTGACGGATCAACAAAAGACGCCTCTACCTAAACCTGATAACCTGAACTAACTTATGATAAGGGCCAACGTCGAATGCTAGCGTGGGAACGGCTTCGTCCTGGGATTCCGATATTGCTAAATATGTGGGGGCGAAGGTACAACATCGAAGGCGGAGTTCGTCGGAATGATGCGGGCGGGATATTGCGACTGATTCAACGGCTCTCATTAGCCCCAATACAGTCATCAGATTCCCTAGTTTAGACACATCGGGAAGATGACGGTATTCAAACTCGAGACCTTTGGCGCAGTGAGGAGCTGCTCACGTGTCCTGATGTGGACTCAGACGTTTAATATGCCCCTACATGGAGTGGGCTTCCGTATCTGGAGCCAGTAACAAAAAGTAAAATAAACCCCTTTTCCTATATTCCTACAACCGGGCGTACTCGCCAAATGGCTTGGTGGATTCCTGGCCCAAACGCCACCTCGAGATGCAACAATGCTTAATGTCTGCTCGCCACCGCAGGGGCAACATTCTCACCGAGCCGGTCTACAGCGAAGGGCAGCCGTGTAGTTCTTGTTTCACCGAAGGCTTCTGCAACCAGACGACAGGACTGTGCACGGTACGTACTTTGTATTCACTTTCAAGCTGAAAGGAATGTGACAAGGCCTCTTGCAAAAAAGAAGGGGGTAATCGAAAAGTTGTTCCTTCAAAGAACCTCCAGCTTTTCAATATACTGAGTGCCCCTACTACACTGCGCCAATAATTAAAAATTAGGACACAGGGCCCCACGCGAACGCCGACCGTTTATGTTGAGGGCCGATCCGCGGCGGAGGTGAAGCAGGCGTTAAGCACTCCTCATACATGGGCAGATCCCGAAGATAGTGCAATACCGGGTCGACCCACGGAGGAGGTGAAGCAAGCCTCAAACACTGCCCACACGTGGTGCGATCCCGAAGGTATTACAATGCCGGGCAGACCCGTGGCGGAGGTGCCGCCCGCCATTAGCTGGCCCACATACACAGCTTCGCTAGTCATCTTTTGTCACAGAGTGGAAGGGTACTCACTTTTTTGTTTCACTTTGCTAAAATACTTTACTTGGCTCACATTTACTCACGTTCGTTAATTGATAAGGCATAAATGGAAAAGTTATGGAGGGTGTAGAGAAAGGAACGCTCACAGATTTTAAAGCAACCTACGCCTTGCGTAATGCATTTCTTGGACAAAAAGCGAAACCTAAAATATAGTACATGACGAAGTGTCCACGCGCCAGCGATAGCTGCGACCTCAAATGTGAACTTCAACGTCTAGTACGCTGCGAACCTTGCGCAAGTTGATATCCTGGACTTCGATTCCGATAACGACGGAAGACGCCTGCCTAATAGTGCTAACCATAAGGTTTCCTACAATAATTACTAGAGGGAACACTGGAGCATCGATCGTTCACCCACCATGGGAATGATGATTATTACGTGTGTTTGTGTGATCTTCGTGCTTGTAGCTTCAGATATTCTTGTGACTATGTTTATTACACTTTATCTGCCTTCATTGGCCTCAATTTAAACGCAATATATACATCCTTCAAATGCAGAAGGCAATAAGACTATGAACACGCCTAATAGCTGCTAATTGCAATGGTTCTGCTTGTCCATGATTTCACGATTTTATGGTTTCAGTGTCAGGCTTCTCTGTAGATGTCTTCTATTCAAATCCTGTCTTCAGACAATTTTAGAATATTTATATACTTATGACGCAGTTCTTTCTTAAATGATCAGTTTTCAAAGTCATGAAGCCGTTTCAAAGCCATAAGGACTAATTTAAGGCA
The DNA here is from genome assembly GCF_050947875.1 of Dermacentor variabilis. Classification (NCBI taxonomy): domain Eukaryota; kingdom Metazoa; phylum Arthropoda; class Arachnida; order Ixodida; family Ixodidae; genus Dermacentor; species Dermacentor variabilis. The sequence continues at coordinate 217,914,316 of NC_134571.1, forward strand.
AATCCACGCACTAAACGTGCTTTCAATGCCATCTGAATCATCCTGCTTGTAGTTGCCGTAGACAACAGCGCCCCATTTCCGTCTAGCACTTGAACGAAACTCTCTAGTGCTAACGTATAGACAAAAGAGGGGAAAGGCGCGGTCGCTCGTTTTCGGTGTCACAAACTAGGCCCATATTTGACGAGGCGACAGTCCCGATGTCTCCAGGTTTGCAGTGGCGCCTGACACCGGCAAAAGGTGCCGAGAGCGAGTGGGGCTATACTAATTCAGGTACAACCAAATTAGGAAGGCCCACTTAGCTTCAACAAAGACACTTCCTCGCCAGAACATGAATTTGCCTCCCCGGTGTTATATTCGGTCACTACCTCCATCACAATCCTTACAATTAACCCGTGGCCCTCAGTCCCTAGCAGCTGCGGAGCAGCTGGCCAAGGCAGCCGTTAGACCTGAAACGCAGCAGAAGTTGCTAAGAATCTCTGGGTCTGGACATGCTATCAATGGAAACTGACCCTGTCAACCTTTAACAACCGAACCCTCTCGAGCGAGACTAGCTTAGCAGGACTCGTCGAAGAACTATCAGACATTGTTTGGGATATTATCGGCCTTAGTGAGATTAGAAGAACTCTTGAGGCTTACACATTGCTGAATAACGGTCATGTCCTCTGCTATAGAGGTCTTCTGGATAAGAAGCAATGCGGGGTACGATTTCTAATCCATAAATTCATGGCGGGAAACATTGACAAATTCCACAGCATCAACGAGAGGGTAGCAGTAGTCGTAATCACACTTATTAAGAGATAAAGATTGAAGGTAGTACAAACCTGCGCTACAACATCCACTCACGATGATGCTGAAGTAGATCACTTTTATAAAGAAGTTGAATTAGCGATGAGAAAAGTGCAAACTCAGTATACTTTAGTAATGGGCGACTTCAATGCAAAAGTGGGGAAAAAGGGCTGGTGAACAAGCATTTGGAAACTACAGCGTCGATTCTAGGAACGCTAGAAGAAAGATACTGATAGCATTCGCAGAAAGAAATAAGCTGCAAATAATGAAGACCTCCTTCAGGAAGCCTAGCAACAGAAAATGGACCTGGAAAAGCCGTAATGGTGAAACAAGAAATGAAATGATTTGATACTCTGCTGATCCCAGCGTACTACAGCATGTAAAAGTGTTAGGTAGGGTAAGGTGCAGTAATCAATTTGAAGAGAAAAATAGTAAAATAAGTGAAGATGAAACAGGACAACCTCGACGCAGTAAGGGTACAAGCAGAAAAATTCAGGCTAGTACTTGCAAACAAATATGCAGCCTCAGAACAGAGAGATGACACAGAGGTAATCAATGAAACCGTAACTAGGCTAGCTTCAAAGGCAGCGACTGAACTGGGAGGCAAGGTTTCAAGGCAACCAGTAGGCAAGCTCTCTTAAGTAACAAAGGACCTAACAAAAAGTGACAAGGAATGAAACTGTCCAACTCAAGAGATAAGATAGGATTAGCGGAACTGTCAAGACTGATCAACAATGCGAAAATAAGGAATATTCGAAATTATAGCGTGAGAAAAACTGAGGTAGCCGCAAAAATTGGACTCAGCCGGAAATCAGTGAGAAGGAAGCTTGGCATAGGAGAAACCAAGATTTATGCGCTAAAAGATAAGCAGGACATTATCAGCTATCTCAAAGATATAGTAAAGGCAGCGGAATAATTCTATACTGATCTGTACAGTATCCAGATGGGTCAGGATACCTCAATGAAAAACAGTAATGAACAGGATCCAGAAACTTCTCCTATAACTAGCAATGAGGTAAGAAGGGCCTTGCAAGACATGAAAGGAGGAAGAGCGGCAGGAGAAGATGGAATAACAGTCGATTTAATCAATGATGCAGGAGACATAATGCTTCGAAAACTGGCGGCGCTTTATACGAAGTGTCTATCGACTGCAAGCAACTGGAAGAATGCAAACATTATACTATTCCACAAAAAGGGAGACGTTAAAGAATTGAAAAATTATACGCCCCTTAGCTTACTCCCAGTAGTACATAAAATATTTACCAAAATAATCTCCGCTAGAGTAAGGGCAACACTGGACTTTAGTCAACCAAGGGAACAGGCTGGCTTCAGGAAAGGATTCTCTAGAATGGATTACATCCATGTCATTCATCAGGTTATCGAGAAATCCGCAGAGTATAATAGGCCTCTCTATATGACTTACATAGATTACGAAAAGGCATTTGATTCAGTAGAAATACCAACAGTCGTAGCGGCATTACGTAATCCAGGAATATGGAACGCTTACGCAAATACCTTGGAAACTATCTACATAGGTTTTACAGCTACCTTAATTCTGCACAAGAAAAGCAGGAAGATACCTATAAAGAAAGGGGTCAGACAAAGAGACACAATCTCTCCAATGCTATTCACTGCGCGCTTGGAAGAAATATTTAAGTTTTAAACTAAGAAGGCTTAGGAGTAAAGGCCGACGGTGAATATTTCAGCATCCTTCGGTTTGCCGATGACATTGTTCTATTCAGCAACAATGCAGACGAATCACATCATATGATCGAGGACCTTAACAGAGAGAGTATAAGAGTGGGATTGAAGACTAATATGCGGAAGACAAAAATAAAGATGACTAGCCGGGAAAGAGAACAAGAGTTCAGGATGGCCAGCCAACCTCTAGAGTCTGCGAAGGGGTACGTTTATCTAGGTTAACTAATCACAGGGAACCCTGATCATGAAAAGGAAATTCATAGAAGAAGGAAAACGGGTTCGATCGCATAGGGCCGACATTGTCAGCTCCTGAGTGGAAGCTTACCAGGATCATTGAAAAGGAAGATGTACAATCAGTGCATTTTACCGGTGCTAACAATGGGACAGAAAGTTGGAGACTGACAAAGACGCTTCGGAACAAGTTCGGGACCGCCCGAAGGGCGATGGAACGAAGAATGCTAGGCATAACTTTAAGAGGCAGAAAGAGAGCTGTTTTGGTCAGAGAGCAAATGGGTATAGCCGATATTCTAATTGACATTAAGAGAAATAATCGGGGCTGGGCAGGTCATGTAATACGCAGGCTAGATAACCGTTGTGCCATTAGGGTTACAGAATGGGTACCAAGAGAAGGGAAACGCAATTAAGGACGACAGAAGACTAGGTGGAGCGATGAAATTAAGAAATTCGCGGGCGCTAGTTGGCACCGGACAAGGGTGATTGGAGATCGCAGGGAGACGCCTTCGTCCTGCAATGGACATAATATAGACTGATGATGCTGTTTACGATTCCCGATGTCTGCACGTATGCAGACGCAAATTACTTTTGTTTGTTTCGAGTAGCGAGGAGAAGGAAAATTTCTGCCGAGACAATTCAGCCGAGACAATTGTTTGAATTCAAAAGCAGTATATTCGCTTTGGGGAAATGTTATTGAGGATGATGATATTGACACGTGTACTTGTCTTTATCGGGCGACCACGTTTCGCCGCTTAACAAATGTAATCGCACAGCGCGGGACGCGCCTGGATGTATCCGAAAGAATACATTGTTGCGCCAAAAAAGGTAAAAAAAAGACTTGGGAAGGAAGAGTACGAAAAGACAGATTGAGCGCTGAGCTGGGCGAGTTGGTTGGGATCTAAAGAATACATTGTTGTGCCAAAAAAGGAAAAAAAAAAAGACTTGGGAAGGAAGTGTACGAAAAGACAGCGCTCAATCTGTCTTTTCGTACTCTTCCTTCCCAAGTCTTTCTTTTTTTTCCTTTTTTGGCGCAACAATGTATTCTTTAGATCCCAACCAACTCGCCCAGCAACAAGTTCTACTCGATGTATCCGAAGTTTCTGGAAAGTTATCGATGCTTGTACCCGGCTGTCTGTTGTCGCCGAACCTTGTGTTATCTGATTTCATCGCGTGACGCGAATGGTGTAGAACTTTGTGGAAGGCACGCGGGCCCGAACGATTAGTCTGGAACATTCGACGACTGCTGTATAAAGGCCGACGCGCTTCACCCGCTGATCAGATTTTCGACGATCGCCGAGCGTGTTCGCCGCTATCGTTGTGCTATAAGTGTAGGCGGTTTTGTGGGCTCAGGTTCGCCCAATAAAAGTTAGTTTTGTCATTCACAGTATTGCTACTGTGTTATTCAACGCCACCACCACGTGACAATATGACGCATTAGGTAAACCTCCAATCAGCTAGATGGCTGACGATATCTATTGTAAAGTATCCCTTCCTGAATCCAGCCTTCTCTCTTGGTTGAATAATGTCAAGTGTTACCCTGATTCGATTGGAAACTGTTGACTATTCGGTACAATACTGAAAGCAAGCCAATGAGCCTATAATTCAATTTATCAACGCCTCCCTTCATATGGATTACTGCACTATTGGCATCCTTCCAGCTCTCAGGTGCACCTGCAGTCGTGAGGCATTGCGCATATGGGGCCACAATCTTTTCAACCATTGTATCTCTTCCATCTTTGATTAAATCGAGTGTTATGCCATATTTTTCTGCCGCATTTCGCTGGTACATGCCTTGCAAGGCCCCTCTAACTTCACCAATATTTATAGAAGAAGCCTCTGCATCCTGTTCGTCAGTACTTCATATGAAGGTTGCGTGGCTGCTCGGAGCACTGACTGCACGGGCCAGTATTAAATTATCCTTTTACTATATCATACAAATTACTGGTGACATTACCCTTCTCAGCTTTCACTGCCTACATCTTGCCCTGTCCAATGCCAATTTTTCTTCACACTAATTTCATGCTGCGGCCAATTTTTACTACTTCGTCAATTTTTCCGTCATCAATTCGAAGATTCCTTACTCCCTTCTTTATCAGTTTTGACAGGAAATTCTATCCTATCTCTTGAGTTCGACACTGTCATACTTTGTTGTTTCATTATCAGGTCCTTTGTTACTCGGGAGAGCTTACCTACTGCTTGCCTTGGAGTCTAACCTGTCACTTTTATTACTGCTTCTTAAATCAGCCTAGTTATGGTCTCAATCTGTACCTCTATGTCATCTTTATATTCCTGTTCTGAAGCTAGATATTTGTTCACGAGCACCAGCCTGAATTCGTCTCCTTTTACGTTTACTGTTGGCCTGTTTCTTCTTCACTAGTTTTGCTCTTCCTGCCTTCAAAGTGAGGGCAATCGTCGACCTTGCTAACGTGTAACCACTGGCCTTTACCCTGCCTAACACTTCTAAATCCGGCACAAGGCTGGGAGTGGCAGAGAGTGTGAAATCTCTTTGATTTCTTGTTTATTAGTGTTTTCTAGGTCCACTTCCTGGAGAAGGTATTCGTTATAAGTAGTCAATTCATTTCTCTGCCCATTCTACGAACATCTCACTCTAGTATTCTTAGAATAGAAGCCGTATTCGTCAATTGCTTGTTCCCCAGCCTCCTTTTTGCCCACTTTTGCACTGAAGTCACCCATGACTACAGTAGATTGAGTTTTCCCTAGTTTATTAATGACGACCATAGAAATCCAGCAGCCAAGAAAGCATAGGCGTAATTAGCCTTGGTTCAAATAAAAATGTAGAAAATAATGACGAAAAGGGAAAATGAAAGTGGGTGAAGAGATAACTTGTCGCCGGGGTGCAACGAATCCACAACCTCTGCATTACGCGTGTGTGGTACTACAGTGACGGACATCAATCCGTCCACTGGTATAGGTATTTCTGATCACTTGAGCTTGTCCTGGGAGTCGTAGTGAGCGCAACTCAGATCGATGACTGTGGGTGTGGAACAACCTTTTTCGCCAGATGGAGTCGCGCAACGTGTGAACTTAGCAGAGCAGGAACGTGGCCAATTAACCCTTGTAGAGGCTACCTAGAGGCGTCAAGGGGGCCAGAATCGAGACCTTCGATAAGAATGAACGAGATGCAGAGAAAGAGAAGGGCTAAATTTTTGTTAATCACGACAACATAAAGCCAACAGGCGATGAAGCAATGGAAAGCATGGGGGTTAATTAACCAAGGTTAAGCAAACTGTGATTGAAATATAAGTGTAGAAGATATTAAGGAAGTGGCAAAATGAAAGTAGGTGAAAAGATTACTTGACGCCGGTGGGAGACGAATTCCCAATCTCTGCATTACGCATGCGTTGCATTAGTAATTGTGCTACGCGAACAGCTATCAATCTATCCTCTAGGAGGAAGAATAGAAAATTGCAATAAAGATTTTAATTGACTAATCGGAGTGATATAAATCGTGTTTATTAAATAAGAAAGTCCTGTACAGAATTACTTACTGGCGCATCAACTTCCATTGAATACTTCTATACTTTCTGTAAAACCATGGATCGTCGGTTACAGTGCCATATCATGAATTAATAATGTGTTAGTTTGACGACTACACAGAAGTAACTTAAGTATTCATGCTATAGCAGCTGAACTTCTTTTGTGCGATGTTCCCTCATATTTACAGAAAGCTACGTAAGTTCGAAATACTCAACAGCAGCAAGTCATATTTCGTGACTGAAAGGTATCTTTCATCTCATTCATTGCTTCAAACTGTTCACCTAATGCATTAATATGTTCTCCCCAAATTGATATATGGTGAGCAATTTACAAAGCCCACTGCAGTGGCAAGGGCGCTAAAGGCAGTTATGCCTGACAAAGGCCCCCGGCCCTCCTCAGGTCGTCACAATTCACGTGCTTCGAGTTCAGCACAGTCAAGAAAGGATTTCAATACATCAGTTTCAGAAAAGTATCTTGAAGCCTGTCGCCTTCAAAATATAAAGGAAAAGCTCATGGGAAATAAGCTCTCACCGCGAGATACGCAAGCAATAATGTGTAGGCGCTGAGCGCACGGAGTATACGGGGGAGAGTAGATCGGGGAGAGTAGGCCTGGGCCGATTGTGACGAGGGCGTCACTAAAAGCTACCGCGTACCACGCAGTATGGCGCATTCAGTGCTGTGATAAAGACGTCCGTAAAGGCCCCACCACAGGGAGCACAGGATACATGTCTGGCTAAGCGCGTACGTGTGGGCGGGGAGGGGTCGAATTGTGGCGCCTTGAGAGTTTACTGTCTATACCCAGTGTCATCAACTCACATTGTCAGTGCTACGATAAGAAAGCGCGTAAAGGCCCGACAACACGGAACACGAGATGCATATCTGGTTAAGCGTGTGCATGCGGGCGGGGGGGGGGGAGGGAGGGATCAAAGTGTGGCACCTTGAGAGTCTTGTGTACACCTAGGGGCATCAACTTACGTTTTTGGTGCTACGATAAGGAAGGGCGTAAAGGCCCGACCACACGGAGCACGGGATACACGTCTGGCTAAGCGTGTACGTGCGGGCGGGGTGAAGAGGGGTCGAAGTGTCACGCCTTGAGTCTTCTCTCTAGACCTAGGGGCATCAACTCACATTGTCAGTGCTACGATAAGGACGCGCGTGAAGGCCCGACCACATGGAGCGCGGGATACACGTCTGGCTAAGCGTGTATGTGTGGGCGGGGGGAGGGAGGGATCTAAGTGTGGCGCCTTGAGAGTCTACTACTGTCTAGAGCTAAGGACATTAACCTACATTGTCAGTGCAACGATAAGGATGCGCAGAAAGGCCCGACCACACGGAGCACGGGATACACGTCTGGCTAAGCGTGACGGGCGGGCGGGGTGAAGAGGGGTCGAAGTGTCACGCCTTAAGTCTTCTCTCTAGACCTAGGGGCATCAACTCACATTGTCAGTGCTACGATAAGGACGCGCGTGAAGGCCTGGCCACATGGAGCGCGGGATACACGTCTGGCTAAGCGTGTATGTGTGGGCGGGGGGAGGGAGGGATATAAATGTGGCGCCTTGGGAGCCTTCTGTCTAGATTTGGGGGCATCAACTCACATTGTCAGTGCTACGATAAGGACGCGCGTAAAGGCCCGACCACGCGGAGCGCGGAATACACGTCTGCTAAGCGCATACGTGCACGTGAGCGTACGCGTCTCCGAGGCTGTACGCGTGTGACGCGTACTCGATCACGGTCGAAACTATAAAATTCTGAGCACTTATCTGTTACGGCAGCATTAGGAATCACATTTCTCGCCACCTCGGCCCAGAAGCGCCCTGTCAAGTGCTTATTCTTATGGCACTCGTTCCTCGCCGGCCAAAGTGCAGGCTGAGTTTACACGCAGGTGACTAGCCTTTGATAACTGATAGCTAGCTTCCATCGTACTTGTGCGACACGGAACCAGTGAACCAATGAACCAGTGACGATTCCTAAACCAAAACAACCTGTTTGAAGATCCGTGCCGGACGTTCGCATGCCGCCCACTTGATGTCGGTGCAAAAGCAGCCACTTCTACTGCCTACGCTCAAAATTATCCTGAAAATCATGCGCTGCCTGACTTGTGCGCGGCTCTCGCGTCTCCCTAAGAACAAGCGCACACGGCATCGAAGACGCGTGACATGTGGTCAGGCGCATACGATTAGCGCCGCGTGGTGGCGCCTTTATACGACGCTGCGTGCTCGAATCCGAGGTGGTCCTTTGATGTGCGAGCAGTGCGTGCCGTGTAAACAGCTAAAGCTGGATGCTGTGACCACAGGTTTAATATACACAAGACAATGGAAACCTAATTTATTAATCTCTACAGCTTTATAATCAAGCTCTAAATGATGGTTCTAAAGTATAGTATAGAGATCATTCGTTCATCTATCCAGTGGTGGTAGACACGCAGCGCTACGTCTGATACTGACGTTGCAGGAGCACATTAAATATTGACACGTGTACATGTTGATCTTTCTCGGGTGACCACGTTTCACCTCTTAACAAATGTTATCGCACAGCGCAGGACGCGGCTGCATGTATAGGGAGTTTCTGGAATGTTATCGATGCTTCTATTCGCTGTCTGTTGTCGCCGAACCTTGTGGTATCAATTTCATCGCGTGACGCGAATGGTGTAGAACTTTGTGGAAGACACGCGGATCTCAGCGATTAGTCTGGAACATTCGGCGACTGCTGTATAAAAGCCGACGCTGTTGACCCGCTGATCAGATTTTTCGACGATCGCCGACTGTGTTCGCCGCTCTCGTTGTGCTTTAAGTGCAGCCTGTTTTGTGGGCACAGGTTTCCCCAACAAAAGCTAGTTTTGTCTTTCACAGTATTGCTGCTGTGTTCTTTAACGTCACTACCACGTGACAATATCTCGGCCGCTACCACCGTGGTATTACATCAGTAATTCGTACTCATAGTTATTCATTGCAAATTACGGAATCTTCCAGGGCCACCAATGTACCCAGCATGAAAGGGTGGAGTCAAAAATTGCAATGTTTGCACCGCGATAAAGAAAAGTTAAGTAAGTTTCTCTGCAAGTAAAAAAACCTGCACTGCCCCACCCGCTTTTCATTTTGTGTCATAAGAAACGGCAGCAACAAATTTACTGCTGCGTCATCGTGAATAAAACGAGATCTTGACAAAAAGCACCTATAAATATACTGGACTACACATCCCTCAGCGTAACACTTCCTATCCTCAATTTTCTCAGCAGTAGAATTCTGTTCTCGGCAGACCTATGGAATTATTGGCACCGAACTTATGGAAACAAGCTTAGCAGCAAATGGAAAACAACATCTGCGATAGTTTGATACTCATAGAGGATGCCACCGTGAAAAAAAAAACGGCATGAAACCCATCAAATTTAGTGCAGTGCTCTCCGTTGAACTAAAATGAACCCTTGCTCATAAGCGGCGTTCTTTTCTTCTACGCAGGTAACGTCTTAATAATGGAGAAGCTCATCAACGCATCCGACACCGCAAGACATTCGCAAAGGCAGTATACAGGTCGAAGAGCCAGCTTCCTCCATTTGGGAGAACAATTTCAGTGGTGCCAAGCAACAATAGAACACAGTACTGATAGCTTGCACACGTGTTAACTCCTTCTGAGACATCAGCATCCGTTTGAGGAAAGGCTTCTCACTAGGCGTCTATGCCTCATCGCAAATAAGCTTGATTCGATCCAAAAGGACGCCTCCATTTCCTCAAGAAATGGACTGTACGACAACCGATAGCTCTGCCGAAATGGAATCATGCTAGGGTTTGTTAGAGGACGCCCGGGAAGCGATCAAAAGTGTCTGAAGGAGCTGGCCTACAGCAACTCGACAACCGACCCCTCAATAAGTTAGAGGCGCTCGAAGGACTTCACAGGTGATACCAGGATCAGAAACTCAACCGTAGGCTCCGCAAATTCATCGCGCACTCAACCGGGATATCGAGCACTGTGCGCATCAGCTCACCAGTCAGCAATGGCGTGCTGTATGCGAAAGTATGCAACGGCAACCCAACCTCCACAAAACCTGTAATATCCTCCGGCATATCCTCGATGATCGCGTCCAGTAATACAACACAAAGGCAGCATCTTCAGAAACCACTACATCTGGCCCCGGGCTCCGACGATCAATTATTACGGGACCCATCCGCCAAGTACATTAGCACACAAAAACCTAAACAACAACCGCCCTACACAGTCTAGAGCAGCGCTGAGATTACAACGCCCCGTTACCCTTTCCCCGTTACTTAACGCCCCATTACCCTTCCGGAACTACAGGCTGTGCTTAGCACCTTAAGCCCCAACTCCGGCCCCAGGGACCACTGTACTACTAATCGGCTTCCTTGGAATACGGACGGTGGGTCACTCGCGACCCTCCTGCATCACATCAGCGACGTACTCCTGCCCCGTCACTTTATCATCACATATCTACCCCGATGCTTTTACACCGAGCTGCAAAACATGCCACGTGCCACGCGCGGATCTCGATATCTCGGCATGCCCCGCAGTACGACGCACCATCAATCACGGCACCGATCCTACATTTAGAATCACTACGCCTGAGCAGTGGGCGGCCATGCCGCTCAGCGAATGCGCGGATGATCAAACCTGGGTAGTCCGGCTGTATGGCAACGCCACCAAAACTCAAGGTCCGACCGCCGCCTGAGGAAGGGAGGCTCCAGTGGGGCTAGTCTTCCGGCACCCCACCTCCCTTGACCTCAGCAAAGACTTTGCATAAAGCTTTTTTTTCTCTCTGTCTCTGTCTCTCCCTCTCTTTTTAGGGTAATGCCGAGCGGAATGCGACGAAGGACACTCCCCAAGAGCAGTTATCAGTCTTCGGCACATTAGTGGTCTTACAAACCGCGTGAATCTCGCAAGAAAATCTTGCCCTTCGATCTCTAGAGACTATGGAGTCCCTCACAAAGGCGGTGGTCCAACCTGTTGCGTAGAAATTATTAGGCGCTACCTTGTATTTCATAGCGACTAGCGAGGTCAGAAGGACTAGTTAGGTAAATGCAGCGCTGTGTGATGCTTTCTGCCGCAAGATGTTCTTGAGAAGCCTGTATGCTGGGTAGGAATTTCAGTTCATAAGGCCGTATTGTGGAACATCAACGAATTTCTCAGCGTTGACGAGACGGTCGCAGTTAGTAATGCAGAATCTGATATATAAATTTCACGCACTTTAAGCCGATTACCCTACGTCTATTCATTATAATATGCTGGTAGACAGTATATAAAGACATTTAATTTGCAATATTAAAGGTCACAAGTTATTATACTAAGTGCACTCATCGACGACTTAGATATTTTTTGGTATTGGTCGAACAGAGGAACACCTTATAAGTAATTACAACAGTCATTGAAGGAAAATTGCACTGAGCAGTGGACATAAAAATATCCAAACTAAATAAGAAAAAACTGATCAAATGGAATGCTTCTTGCGCAAATTGCACTCGCTGAGGTGGCAGGCGCATGCACAATGTAATGAGACGTGAACACGCTTTCGACAAACGAGGCCGAACAAGCATTACATTCTCAAATCGCGTTCCAAGAACGGCTAGGTATTTTTCGTTACGAATCGGGGAGCAACAGTCTAGGGAAGTCATACTTCGAATCAACTGTTCCGAGCACACTTGAGAAACTTAAGCATTGCTAGTAATTGGAACGCTGTTCCGAAGTGAGGGGCACATAAAGAAAAGATGTGACCAATGGCCAGAGCAAAATGCGCAACACGGTTACTATGCTGCGATATACGTGCCCAACACCCTCACCGTATCGTGTAGCAATTCCAGTTAACGTTAGCTGCGCGAACATGGCATGATGTAACATAAGTAATGCCTATAGGCGCAAAACATTTCAATCACGTATGTTAGTCTACGGCGAAATTTTATATATATATATATATATATATATATATATATATATATATATATATATATATATGGGTTTTACAAAGCAATACCACGATTTCATTATTAGGCAAGCCGCAGAGGGGCACGCCGAATCAATTTTGACAACTTTGAGTTCTTTAACGCGTGCACCCAATGAGCAGTACAGGGCCGTTTTGCCATTTCATGCTCATTGAAATGCAGCCGACGTGGTAAAAATTTGATGCCGGGCCTTGTGGCTTAGCAGCGCAACGTTAAAACTACTTCCACACTGCGGCGGAGGGTGAAATTCTTGCAGAACTCACCTACCATTGCTATCATTGTATACGAATAGCATTTTTAGAGGTGAAAATGAATTTATTCAGAAAGAGATTCGGCGGAACCCATCTCACGGTGACTGTCGATGGCAATGCGTGTAGCACTAAATCACTATGGCGACACAACGTGGTGCCACCGTCAAATTAGTTATGTGTGAGGCGCGCCCTGGAGCAGATTCCTCTTACGCGCTACCCTAAGAACACTCAGCGTAATCTTATAGCGCCGCCACTGTGAAGGCTGCGCGATAGTCTCGAAATGCGTACGCCTCGATGCGTGCGAAAGCAGGGAAACGCGTCATGCATCAACCGGGCTTCTGTCCCGCGGTTATTTCTGGACACGGTGCGCCATTTAGTGGCACTGCCTAGAAGTCCGCGCGTGGATTCCGCGACGAGGAGCGTGGTGGGCCGGTGCCTGAGAACACTGAGAATTGTTCCCTCGCTTGCAGCACGCTCAGGTACACGGTCAGTGGGCAAAGTCAGAGAGAGGTTCATTGAAGAGCGGCACATTGCAGTGCATTCCTGTAGCAGCTCGTCAAAGCGTCGGCGGGGCTCACTGAAAAGTGGCACATGTCTAGTGCCTTTGTGGCACAGCCTGCTAATGTATCGGGCTGCAGTCCTTGGGGAACCCTTGCGACGTGGGTGCGATTCCGCTCATCATCGGATAAATAAACTTATCTTTCAACATTGTAGAGCGGCAGATTCCAAGTGACGCTTAGTTACCCAAGTTGGCGCCAACATATTCATCGGGGAACGGCACACACCTACTGACACGTAGCCAGTGACGTATGTTCGTTAAGGCCAGCACAAACCGAGTGGCACACGCCCAGTGTTCCGTGTCGGTGCCGAAGAATGTCATTCAACAGCGGTACCTACTCAGTCCAGCATATACAGTGGCCAAAGAGGCATGAAAATGGTTGGTTGAAGAGCGAGACATATGTAAGCATTGCCACATGCTCAGTGACCCAAGTGATCTTTGAACTTAATTCCTTCATAATAGCAGCCCGATGCACTACCCGTTCGACCGCGGACTACCCAGTGGCCCAGGCTGGAGCGAAAACACACACGCACGTACACGCACCGAAAAATGCGTGAAGTACCTTAAGAATGCTAACGCATAAATAAATCAGGGTTTATGTACACGTTATACAATTTGAACATCTTATTAGCAATCTAGGCACTCATGAGTGTATAACTCATGGTGATATGTCATTATATCTTATTATGACTGTTAAGGAGAGCGGGACATTCCCGTGGGGTACATATCCAATCACCCTAGTGGGCGTCATCGAGGTTCATCTCATTAGGAGCACATACCGTGGCTCATAGCCGGTGAACGAAGTCGGCGTCGAAGGGGTTCAGTTCAGAGTGCCACATATCCAGCTGCACACACCCAGTGACTTAAGTTCTTTTTCGGCTAGACAGCTTGATAGCTTGATATCCGGAAATAAAACTTGTTTGACAATGCCATCAAGGCGATATCGTATCATATCTAAACGGCTTTGCACTACGTTGCGATCGCAGCTGTGAGCAGGATGTCGAGATATTAGGTTGGGTAAAATGCACTAACGGACCTTAGCAGTCACAACGATTCTGGAATCCACGATTACCCTTGATTTAAAGAGACAAAGGAGTTCGGAAGAAAGGTATGCTAAATTGATATCAACAAGATGAATGCGCCGAAATTCTAATTATTCCTTGCGAGTATATATGCGGCATTAGGGAAAACAGTGCGAAAATAACGAAGAGCAGTGAGTTCTGGCCGGCTTTCAAAATAAACGAAAAATCAGGTCATGGTGATAGCCAACGTACATCGTTTGCTTACTGGTACATCATTAGACGGATCAGTATTATGCCTGTTAAACTATCCCAAAGCTCTAGCTCAACAGAAAAATAGCATACTCTGCGCGCACCTCACTCAATATTTCCTCAATCCGGAAACCAACTCCAAAGACGCTTAGCGACAGGTTGCTGCATATGCTTAAGATAGAGTTACTGTATAGGCACACGCAGGGAGTCATATAGAGTAACTCTAGCGTGGGAGTTCTGCGAGCGACATCTAGCTGTCTTTTTTTTTTAGCTGTCATCCGCAGTTACGAGAACTTCAGAAACATACGACTACTTCTTTTGCGACAACGAACCCTGCAGGAAAACCACCCATTGCATTTAGGCATATAGCAAAGCGACAAAAGTTACGTCCAAAAAGAAATTTAAGAAGCATCAATACATTTTTAAATCATGAGTTTTGAAAATAAAAGGTCCAATACCATTCATATCTGCTTAGGCCCCCGCCAATAGAATTGGCAGTAGATTATATAAAATCAGACAGTAAACGAGACATACGTTTATCAAAGCTGCGCAACAGCTAGTACCGTACCATGTGGTATTCACTGTACGCACGCCTACACGGACTGTTTCAGTTTACCCACTCTTCAAAGATACAAGTGGCGTTCAAGATATTGTCACGTGGTAGTGACGGTTGAGGCCACAGCGAAACTAACGTTACTAGGCCGAACCTGTGCCCAGAAAAAAACAGGCTACACTCAATGCTCAACGAAAACGGCGAACACAGTCGGCGATCGTCGAAAATCTGATCAGCGAGGCAAGCGCATCGGCTTTTATACATCAGTCGTCCAATGGTCCAGAGTAATCACTGGGATCCGCGTGTCTTCCACAAAGTTCTACACCATTCGCGTTGCGTATACATGCAATCAGATTACACAAGGTTCGGTGACAGACATCGGACGGAACCATCGATAACATTCCATAAACATCCGATACATGCAAGCGCGTCCTGCGCTGAGCGATAACATTTGTTAGGCGGTGAAACATGGTCGCCCGATAAATATAAACAAGTGCACGTGTCAATACTCCCTCTTAAAAACCTGATGCTGCAAAAAAACGAAAGTAATCAAGAAAAACACCCGTAGCAAAGAAACAACAAAATAACGAAATTTGTCAGCGTGCTTAAAAAGGCTTAAGGCGCACCCCGTGGACCACTTCGGATCGTGCGCGGCGTCGCTGTGAATGCGAAATGCCGTCTGGCACGACCTCATAGTCCAGTGCGCCAATACGTCGGATGACCTTGTAGGGTCTGAAATAGCGTAGCAATAGTTTCTCACTGAGTCCTCGTTGGCGTATCGGGGTCCGAAACCAAACACGGTCGCCGGGCTGGCACTCCATGTAGTGTCGTCGGAGGTTGTAGTGTCGGCTGTCGTTAAGCCGCTGGTTCTCGATCCGTAGGCGTGCGAGCTGTCGGGCTTCGGTACGCTGGAGATAGGTAGCAACGTCAAGATTCTCTTCGTCAGTGACGTGCGGCAGCATGACGTCGAGGGTCCTCGTCGGATTCCTGCCGAACCACCGTGACCTGTATTGTTTCTTGCACCGCCGTGCTGTAAGTGAAGGTTACGTACGGCAGAACGGCATTCCAGGTCTTGTGTTCGACGTCGACGTACATTCCTAGCATATCGGCGAGGGTCTTATTCAGGCGCTCCGTAAGACCATTCGTCTATGGGTGGTAGGCAGTTGTCGTCCTGTGCCTTGTATGACTGTACTGCAGAATGGCTCTGCTGTAAAGGCTGTTCCTCTGTAGGTGATGAGGACTTCTGCGGCGCCACGTCGCAGCAGGATTTTCTCGACAAACTTTCGTTTCAGCGAAGCGGTAGAGGTAGTCCGTTGCTACGACGATCCACTTATTTCCGGTTGATGACGTCGGAAATGGCCACAAGTCCATCCCGATCTGCTGAAATGGTCGGCAAGGAGGCTGAATTGGCTGTCGTAATCCCGCTAGCCTTCTCGGTGGTGTCTTGCGTCGCTGAGAGTCTCAGCATGTCGTGACGTAACGGGCGACGTCGGCGGTTAGGCGCGGCCAATAATACCTTTACTCTATCCTCGATAGTGTCCGGGAGAATCCGAGGTGTCCAGCAGTCGGAACGTCATGTAGGGCGTGCAATACCCTTGGACATAGCCCTGACGGAACAAGAAGGTAGTTGGCGCCAACTGGTGAGAAGTTCTTTACGAGTACGTGGTTTTGAAACTAGAACGAAGACAATCCTCGTTTAAATGCCCTAGGGACAACTTCGATGTGCCCTTCCAAATACTGAACGAGGTTTTTAAGCTCCGGTTCTGCTCGTTGCTGTTCAGCGAAGTCTTCCGCGCTTAATATTCCAAGGAAGGCGTCGTCATCCTCGTCATCTGGCGGTGGCGAGTCAATCTGATGTCGATTGCCTGATAGGCAATCGGCATCAGAGTGTTTCCGTCTGGACTTGTAGGTTACAGTTATATCATATTCTTTCACTCTTAGGCTCCACCGCGCCCACCGTTCTGAAGGGTCCTTTAAATTCTCTAGCTAACACAAGGCGTGATGGTTGCTGACGACTTTAAGTGGTCTGCCGTTTAGGTAAGGGCGAAATTTTACTGTAGCGCAAACGATGGTGAGGCATTCCTTTTCGATCGTACAACAATTGCCTTCCGCTTTTCATAACGACCGGCTAGCGTAAGCTATCACGCCTTCAAGTCCGTCTTTTCTCTGGACTAGGACGGCACCGAGGCGTGGGTTACTGCCATCAGTGTGGATTTGGGTATCGGCGTCGTCGTCGGAATGCACAAGAACTGGGGACGACTGTATGTGTCGTTTGAGTTCTTGAAATACGTCCGCCTGCGGCATTTTTCACTTGAACTCGACAGCACATTACTTCGATGTGTCAGCGACTCAGCGATGCGTGAGAAGTCCTTGACAAAGCGCCTGTAGTAGGCACACATGCCAAGAAATCGATGCACTGCCTTCTCTTCGATGGGCTGTGTGAACTTCGCAATGGTAGTAGTCTTTTGTCGGTCGGGGCGGACTCAAGATTTGCTGATGAAGTCGCCTAGGAAGCGAAGCGGCACTTTTCTGGCTTCATAGTGAGCCCTGATCACTTGATCGCCTCTAGTGCTGTCGCAAGCCGCCTAAGGTAATTGTGGAAATTTCCTTGCAAGACGACGACGTCACCCAAGAAAACAAGACAGGTCTGCTACTTCAATCTTGCTAACACCGTGTCCATGACGCGCGAGAACGTTGCAGGGGCCGAGCACAGTCCGATTGACATGACCTTGAACTCGTAGAGGCCGTCTGGCGTGATGAATCGGTCGTTTCGCGATCTCTCTCGTCGACTTCTATTTGCTAGTAGCCAGGCTTGAGATCCATCGACGAGAAGTATCTAATGCGTCGTCTATCCGTGGTAGGGGCATACATCCTTCCTTTTGATCTTGTTCAGCCGACGATTATCGACGCAGAAACGTAAGGTTCCGTCCTTTTTCTTCACCAAGAAAACAGGGGATGCCCACGGGCTTTTTGACGGCTGGATGATGTCGTCGCGCAGCATTTGGTCGACTTGTTCTTTTATAGCTTCACGTTCTCGCATCGAAACTTGACAAGGGCTCTGGCACAGTGGTCGAGGGCACTCTTCGGTTATTATGCGTTGCTCTGCCACTGGTGTTTGTCGAATCCTCGATGACGTCAAAAAGCAGTCTTTGTATGGTTGGAGCAGTCTTCTGAGCTGTTGCTGCTTACTCATGGGGAGACTTGGATTTATGTCGAAGTCTGGTTCGGGAACTATGGTCGTCACGGTAGATGCGACAGAATCCGAGAGGAGAAACATATTGCTGGTTTCCAGAATTTTCTCGATGTACGCGATCGTCGTGCCCTTGATGTGATTGAACTCCTGGCGGAAGTTTGTCAGCAACACCTTTGTTTTTCCTCTGTGCAGTCGAGCGCACCCTCTTGCGACGCCAATTTCACGGCCTAGCAGTGGAAATTTGTCACCCTCGATGATGCCTTCTACGTCGGCAGTTGTCTTGGTGCCGACGGAAATGACAACGCTGGAGCGCGACGGGAAGCTCACGTGATCTTCGAGCATACTCAAGGCGTGGTGACTACGAGAGCTCTCCGGCGGTATAGTTTGACCTTCCGACAGCGTTATTGACTTCTACTGCAGGTCGATGATTGCTCCGTGTTGGTTCAGGAAGTCCATGCCGAGAATGACATCGCGTGAACATTGTTGTGGGCTAACGAAGGTTTCAGTGTAAGTCTGGTCATGAACGGTAATTCTTGCCGGGCAGATTAAAGTCGGCATGATGAAGTGTCCTCCAGCGTTCCAAATTAGAGGGCCTTCCCATGCAGTCTTAACTTTCTTCAACTGGACAGCGATGGGTCCACTTATGACGGAGTAATCAGCTCTTCTATCTGCTAAGGCGGTGACTGCGTGGCCGTGGAGAATCATGTCGAGGTCGGTAGTTCTTTTTTGTTTTAGCAAGTGCTTTATTTTTTTTTCACATAATCATGGTTATACAGATATCTGGACCGACAGACAGGGAAGGCTAGTTTGCGGTCCAGTGGCAAATTACAAAAGACAGGTCACGCCGAGGTTTTTAACAGCACAGTATTCCGGAACACGTCATCAATTATATAGACAAGAAACAGTCTGAAAATACTCGTACATAATGAATTCAAGTAAGTTACAGATTCTCGTCATCAAGAAAATAGAATTTGCTACACTGCTTGAAATTACGTGTGGTTTTAACTTCTAGAGGTAAAATATTCCAGATTTTTATGCCACTCAATTCAATTTACCTTTCGCCGTATACATTGTACGGCTTTCGTAAGTTGAGGTTACCTTGTAAAGCATGTCTAGTACTGCGAGTTGGAAATGGAAAGACGTTTCGAGGAATAGGAAAGTTAGTGCACAAAATATTATTAACTGAAATTGAGATCTTGTCATTACATAGTGCATTATTGGATAATACATGTTGTGTTTGGCAAACCTCATTAAATGTATCACTGGTATAATTTGAAGCGCTAATTATTTTCAGGGCCCTTTTCTGTAGTTTTTGTAATGGTTGTAAGTACGTCATGTAAGTCACGCCCCATGATTCTAAACAATAACTAATATGGCTATGGCAAAGCACATAGTGAAGGGATTTGAGTACTTCGTGAGGGAACTATTGCTTTGCTTTAATTAGGGAGTAACAACTATATGCGACCTTCTTGCATACATTATGAATATGTGCTTCCGAAAGTATATGCTGGTCAAGTATGACGCCCAGATATTTAAACGAATCAACTTCTTGGATGGGGCTTTTATTTAACGTGATATTTATTTGACTGGTGTCAACATTGTTTCTCCTCTATCGAAAAACTACATATTTTGTCTTATTGCTATTTAAAGTTAATTTGTTTTCTAAGAACCATGAGGAAATGTTCTATAACTCGGACGTCACATGCGTTTGGAGTGCAGAACGTGTCTCCTGTGAATAATAAAGCTGTGTCATCTCCATACATTAGAACGTCTGAGTTCTGAAGAGCATTAGGGAGGTCATTAATGACAATGAGAATAACACAGGACCGAGCACTGAACCTTGTGGGACTCCGCCGGTGACTGTGATGTATGTAGAATAATAATCACCCATTACTACCATTTGTTTCCGTGAGGATAAATACCTGGAAAAAAATTTTAGGAAGTCCTTTGTGACGCCATAACTTTCAAGTTTTTGCAATAGTATAGAGTGAGAAACGGTACCAAATCCGTTCTTTATATCCAAAAATATTCCTATAATTATTTTATTATGATAAAATGCAGAATTTATTAATTGCGAAAGTGCTAGGACTGCTGTTGATGTCGATCTGGAGGGAACAGAACCAGGCTGCTGAGGACAAATTATTTGTTTTCAATTAGAAATTGCTTCAATCTCTTGGAAATAATTTTTCAAAAACAGTGTTTGTCACACTCAAAACGGAAATTGGCCTATAATTCTCTGTTTGGTTCGAATCTCCCGACTTGTATACGGGAACGACTTTGGATATTTTTAATATATCTGGATACGAGCTGGAAGCTAACGCTAGATTGAATACATTGCATATGGGACTGCGGAAAATGTCTGTATTGTCTTTTAAAATTCTAGTGGATATACCATCATGACCAACCGCTTTCTTTAGATGAAGTTGATTTATCGTTGATATAAGTTCATCATGAGTTATTTCTTCTAGCTGAAAGTCGTTGTCAACTATTCTAGGTAGGGCAGGTACGGTATTACAAGATAAAATATGGTTAGCCAAATTCGTTCCTATGTTAGCAAAATAATAGCTAAAATCATTAGCTGCTTGTGTCCATGGTTTATCAGGTTGAATGCTCTGTGTTTTGCTTTTTCCTATAACTTCTTTTATGATTTCCCATATCCTTTTCGTATTACCACTCTCGTTCTTAATAAGGTTAGTATAGTATTGCTTTTTCAATTTTCTAATCATACTAACTGAGATATTTTTAAAGTATTTAAAGCTCTCCCTGTAATAGGAATTTCATTTGTTGCGTTTCCATTCACGGTAAAAAAGAGTCTTTCTGCTTTAATGTTTACAGTATAGTATTGCTTATCCAAGGACACATTGGTCGCTCGTAATTGTGGCGCACATATACCCTTGTAGATTGCTTAATGGCATTGCAGATACATTGAATAAAATTTTCACATTGAGTATGAACATCACGCAAATCAAATACTGTCTTAAAGTCTATGCATTGCAGCAAGCGTCGTACTTCTGCATAATTTATACAAGAAGATCTTCTATCGCGTGTGTTACACAAGGAGGACATGTATTTACGAGGTAAGAAGCGAAACATGGGGTTGTGATCTGCAATGGTGACATCGTAAACACCAGCTGATACATTAAATTCAAAATTACACAAGATGTGATCAA
This sequence comes from Dermacentor variabilis, assembly GCF_050947875.1. NCBI lineage: Eukaryota > Metazoa > Arthropoda > Arachnida > Ixodida > Ixodidae > Dermacentor > Dermacentor variabilis. Next base: position 217,935,474 of record NC_134571.1, read on the forward strand.
TAAGAGTTTCGGAGTGGGTTGTAATACGTGTCGGAGAAGAAATGACACTTTTTTAGATTGAGTGATTCAAGTAAGAACATGTAATCAATACAATTCTGTTTTAAAAGGTCAATATTGAAATCTCCGCACCCGCCGTGGTTGCTCAGTGGCTATGGTGTTGGGCTGCTGAGCACGAGGTCGCGGGATCGAATCCCGGCCACGGCGGCCGCATTTCGATGGGGGCGAAATGCGAAAACACCCGTGTGCTTAGATTTAGGTGCACGATAAAGAACCCCAGGTGGTCGAAATTTCCGGAGTCCTCCACTACGGCGTGCCTCATAATCAGAAAGTGGTTTTGGCACGTAAAACCCCAAATATTATTATTATTATTGAAATCTCCGCAAACAACTATAGCGTCATCTGAGGAAATAAGGGGTACCATTATTTTCTCCATGCTTGCAACAAAATCATTCATGTTTGAAGAAGAAGGCCGGTACCCGACTACTACTTTGACACCGCACTTCAATTGAACAAATACAATTTCAGCATGTGACTGACAGATTGAGCTTTCAGGGAGCGTAACATATTTAATATCACTTTTAATAAATAGCGCCACCCCTCCAGCTCGGACTGTTTCACCCGTTTTTAGCCATGTTTCTGTTAGAGCTATAATGTCATAAGTAAATGTATGCTCCGATAAGTATGCTGATAGGCTTTGAACGTGTTTTCCAATACTGCGTACGTTGCAGTGCAAAAGTGAAAAATGATCTTGATTACGATGTAAGTCTTCAAGTTCGTCAAGGTTATAAGCCATTAAAACCAATTAACATCGTTACCAGGGCTGCTAATTCCAAATGTTTATACAATTTGAGCAAAATCTTCGGTGCTTGTGATATGAAGCACACGTGAGTTTTCAGATTTCCTCATTAGAATTTTTCCGTGCGATACACATGTAAATTTTCAGCCTTTTTCTCGTTTTGCTTTCAGTGCAAGACCCAAAAGAGCTTTATTTGCATGGCACAAATGTCCATTTACAAAGATCGGGGTGGATTCGCAATCCAAACCCAAGTGACTCGTGTTAATTCTTTGTTTTTCTTGCCTTTTTCAGAACTGTGTCCCTAATATTTCGAGAAGCAAGCTTGACAATGATGTTTGGTGCAGTTGTATTATTCTTTGCAGGAACGCGGTGTATCACATCAATGTCTGAGTCTTTAATTTCTACGTTCAAGCAGGTAGAGATGGCTTGCACTGTGGTACCGAGGTTCTCTCCAGACTTAATTGGAACACCTTTGATTTCCAGGTTACCATTACGACTGTGTTGTGCAACGGCAGTCAGCTCTTGCTTCACATTCTTCAGTTATTTTGACAGGCGGCTGTTCTCCTTTCTTATTTCAATGCTGTCCGACTTGACGGCAGCGACTTCCAATTTGATTAATTCAAAACTCTGATTAATGAAGTTCATTGCTGATTTCACTGATTCCATTTCGCCCTCAATCACTTTGATGAGATCGCGTTTTAATTCTTCGCGATTCTTTGCGATTTGTGCAGTCAAATCTGACATTGCCTTAGCCAGCTCCTTTATAGTACTCATCTTGATAAGTTTCACCCAGAGACCTGTCCAAGAGCTACAGTGCGCGCAAATAGAACGTTTCAAAATGTCTCAGCACATACCTGCGTGAAGTAAGGTTTGCGGTTAAATGCCGTCCTATCCTGCAGCTGCCTGGCCTGCTCTCGAATGGTCCTTTTGCCCGGTCAGTACAGTGCTCTTATAGTCTTGGGATGACGTCACGGTTCCGTCCGCGGGCGTTGTCTGCAGCCTCTAGCGTAGTTTCCAAATTAATAAGTGTATCGTTGCGCTGACACGTGCGAGACAAGTCGCGATGTGACGGCGATATGAAGTGGATGCACTGGCCTCGTTGCAGACGAGTTCCCTGGGTGGTGCCATGGAATGCACTGCGTGAAGTAAAGTTTGCGGTTAAATGCCGTCCTATCCTGCAGCTGCCTGGACTGCTCTCCAATGATTGCGTTACATTAAGGTCTTGGCGTAGGATCACGGCTGCGTCGCGTTGACCTGTGGCTGGTATATGGCGTCGTCAGGTCGTCTTTCGATGGCGTATTCTTTGCTTCCAGACTTCGTCGGGACGGCGGCGTGTCGTTGTTAAGTCGTCGAGGTAGTCTTTACGGCGTCTTCGTCGGCGGCGGAGGATCTTCATCAGTTAGAAGAACAGCAACCACACCTCCAGCGGTTGCTGCGGTCGCAGACCGGCCCCAGGCTGGAACAGTGTGTGGTTGGCGCTGCGGCGACAACTAGTGGCCTTGTGACGGCGAACGGGATGGTCGTGGAGAGCTCCACTGAGTGGCGGCGAGGTAGTCGGCGATATCGCGAGGTCGTTCGCCAAGCTGTGGTCGCGGCGCATTACGGCGAACCCTTGCAGCCCCATCTCCCGGTATGGGTATCGGCGGTAGACGTGACCCGCTTCTCCGCAGTGGTAACAGAGTGGGCGGTGGTGAGGAGCTCGCCAAATGCCCGTCTTCCTAGCGTAGCTGCGGTGGGCGACGGGTGGGCGTGCTGGCGGCAGCGGACGACGGAATTTTAGCGTTAAAGGGCTCTAGCACTGTCGCGCAGTGGGGCGTTTACGGCGGGCAACGGCCGCGTATGACATCGCTTTCTGCTGGCGCTGCGGTGATGGTGGTCATACCTCAGGAACTCCAAGGGATTGCTGAACGTCTTCTTTGACGATGTCGGCGATCGAGGCGACTTGAGGCTGCAACCTCGGGTACAACTGCAGCCCTTCCCGTCCGACCGCTCTGATAGTCTCGCGCCGATCGTCGTTGTCCAGTGATTGAATCCCGGCGTAGTTTGTAGAGTTCATACGGCGGTTGAATTGCTGGTTCCGCATTTCGAGAGAGTTCTCGATGCTGGTGGCCTCGTGAAGAAATTCTTCTACTGTCTTCGGTGGGCTTCGTATCATTGCGCCGAAAAGTTCTTCGTTCACACCACGCATGAGTAGGTGGACTTTCTTCTCCTGGGGCATATGCGGGTCCGAGTGGCGGAACAGACGGCTCATTTCTTCCGTTAAGATGGCAACGCTCTCGTTAGGGAGCTGCACTCGGGCCTCCAGCATAGCTTCGGCCCTTTCCTTGCTCACGAAGCTCGTTAAGGTGCGCCGCTACGGAACAGGTCGCTACGAACAGCCGCTACGGAACAGGTCCCATGTTGTCAAGGTCGACTCCCGGTTCTCAAACCACGTTCTGGTGGCGTCTCCTAAGGCGAAGTATACATGCATCATCGGAGTCCAATCATCATCAGAGTCCCAATCATCGGAGTCCCAATTGTTCAAAGTCGCGATTCGTTCCAAGGTATCCAGGCAGGATTCCGTGTCTTCAGTCACTGCTCCATGGAAGATCGGTGGATCCCGAGGTTGTTGCAGGATAACGGGGGTCGCTGGGGCAGCCATTGGGGCTGTTTTGGCCCCGATCTTCTTGGTCGTCTCATGTAGAAGTCCGTGTTCCGGGGTAGCTGTCGCAGTCGGCAACATGCTCGATCATCCGGGACGACGTAGGCTTTGTCTTTGCTGTCCGCGCTTGGATCACGGATTGTCGGGGGCGTTCGGTACATGAACGAACCAGCAACTCAGCCAGATGTCACGTGGTAGTGACGGTTGAGGACGCAGCAACAAAACTGTGAATAGCGAAACTAACTTTATTGGGCGAACCTGTGCCCAGAAAAAACAGGCTACACTCAATGCTCAACGAAAATGGCGAACGCAGTCGGCGTCGTCGAAAATTTTATCAGCGGGTCAAGCGCATCAGCTTTTATGCATCAGTCGTCGAATGCTCCAGACCAATCACTAGGACCCACTTGTTTTCCACAAAATTCTAGATAATTTGCGTCGTGCATACACGCAATCAGATTACACAAACTGCGGTGACAGACGTTGGATGGAACCATCGATACCATTCCAGAAACTGCCGATACATGCAGGCGCTACCTGCGGTGCGCGATAACCTTCGGTGGTCGCCCGATAAGGATAAACAAGTACACATGTCAATATCTCGCGCAATAACGTCAACAACGGGTAACCTATTCACAGTGTTGGGCAGTATCAAATATGCATGTAGCTTAGATACTATGTTAGATACTTTTTGGGTATCTCGTACCTGTATCATGATACGTTTGGCAAGACGTGCTTCACTGGGTAGGTCTAAAGTTAATCTGCAGAAACCTAAAGTAATGCTTAAAAGTCTCAGAAGAGAACAGCTGTTTACAATAGGTAGCGAGGCACTGCAAGTGGTAAGGGAATACATCTACTTAGGGAAGGTAGTGACCGCGGATCCGGATCACAAGACTGAAATAATCAGAAGAATAAAATGGGCTGGGGCGCGTTTGGCAGGCATTCACAGTTCATGAACAGCAGGTTGCCATTATTCCTCAAAAGAAAAGTGTATAACAGCTTTGGGACAGAAACCTGGAGGCTTACGAAAAGGGTTCTACTTAAATTGAGGACGACGCAATGAGCTATGGAAAGAAGAATGATGGGTGTAACGTTAAGGGATAAGAAGAGAGCAGATTGGGGCGAGGGAACAAAAGCGAGTTAATGACATCTTAGTTGAAATCAAGAAAAAGAAATGGGGGGGGGGCATGGGCAGAGCATGTAATGAGGAGGAAAGACAACGAATGGTCATTAAGGGTTACGGAGTGGATTCCAAGAGAAGGGAAGCGCAGCAGTGGGCGGCAGAAAGTTAGGTGGGTGGATGAGATTAATAAGTTTGCAGGGACATCATCATCATCAGCAGCAGCAGCATCAGCAGCAGCAGCAGCAGCCTGGTTACGCCCACTGCAGGGCAAAGGCCTCTCCCATACTTCTCCAACTGTCCTGGTCATGTACTAATTGTGACCATGTCGTCCTCAGTTGCAGGGACAACATGGCCCCAATTAGCACATGACCGGATAGTTGGAGAAGTATGGGAGAGGCCTTTGCAATGCAGTGGGGGTAGCCAAGCTGATGATGGTGATGATGATGATGACGCTTCGCTGTTTGTATTACAGATACATGAAATAATGTATCGTGTATCTGATGATACAAGGCACTACTATCACATCACCCTGTGAAACTATAAAGCTTGGCGCAACTCCACTTCTCAAGCTGATACTCCTGCCTCTTAGACACCTGAATAAAACTGAAGGCAGCGACAACAGACAGTTTTAGTACTGCGTACATAGCGTACGCAACGGCGTTGCGTACGTAAGATCACTACGTTCTGTAAAGTGCGCATGTGCAGAACGCAACATGAACGGTACGTGATGCGTACGCGGCCGCTGCGTACGCACGCATCCTATTCTTGCGTACGTACGTAGGGAGCCTTGCGTGCTGCTCTCGTGGTTCTCGTTTGCTCGGGAGAGGGCGAAACAAAAGAGTTTCCCAAAATGGCAGCGTCAAAGGCGACCAGCGGAAGGCTGTACTTTTCAATGGCCTACGATTTGGCTTTGCTGCGCGAAGTGAACGCGCAGAAGCCATTCCCGGATCCTGCACGGTGGGAATGCATACCAAAAATAGGAACTTTGTTTTTGAGAAAGTGTTCAGTGCGTGCTGTTTGCGCGAAAGGCTCCACCTGGTTTTGGCGCAGTTCGTCGCAAATGACCGTGCCAGCCTCAGAAAGCAAGTCCTCGGTTTTTATTTTTCCGGATATGATTCCTGTATTTCATCCCCATTAAAGTAGAGTCTCTTAAAGGCCTAAATATAGTTCGACGAAACGGGAACGCGCCCATACGTTACATCTCGTTAGCGAGATCAACAGCCTCTAGTTCCACCGACGGTTCGACGTACTGGCGGACGCGGCCAATACGCTCCGACACACCCGGCGTCTAACGCTCGCCCTCTTACGTAGGTAGACATTTCGCTGTACTAAAAGCCTTAACGCAACACGCGCTCGTACGTTCCGCAAAGCACTTGCCTGCTGCGTACGTATCGTCGTGGCGCAGTACTAAAACTGTCTATTCTTTTATCTTTCCGCTGGAGCCCTCCAGCGAGGGCAGACGATGACATCGGTGCGTCCCTATTGGTAGAGCATAGTCAATTGGTGGCGCACGCGCTGTCTCTACAAAATTAAGGGCAGAATTAGGCCACGAAGAGTCAGGAAAAGACGCAAGAACTATAAGCATAGAGAATGTAAACTTCGTGAAATAAACAGGAAGGGTTATCGCAAGCAGGAAAAACGGGTGTAAATTCTAACGCAGCTGAACGACGAAGCGAATGGCGTGTACGACTTCATCGAAACCCATCCACGAGATTTTCAGCAGCCACCTGTTAATGACAATTCTGTATGTGAAGGGTGCAACGGAATGACAAGAAAGACTGAGACGTAGACATGCTAATTAGGCGAGGTCTGAATTGTCAAATGGTAAAATAGACATTTAGGGAGCATTCACGGATTGGAGGAACATGGAAAAGCAAAAAGACTTGGCTTTGAGTAGCTTACCAATGAACAGGTAGTGATAGCAGAGATGACAATAAGGAATCCATTGATTGCCTTGGAAGCGCTATTAATGAGTTCAATAAATCCGGCTAGCTGATATTACTGGGAAATATGAACGCAACCATGGGTGATTTAGATTGATATGCAGATTACAACGGTTCTCTAGTGCTGTGTCTGCGTGATAAGAAAACAAGCTTATAGGAGTTAACCGGGGAAATAAGTGTCATGGACAGACAACGTGGCAATGCGGAAACAGACAGTGATGTACAGACTACGCCTTCGTCTCAGAAATGGGCTACGAACAGCTAGACCAAATGATTGTAGAAAAACATGGAAAAATAGCCTGGGTAGCCGTCATAGACTTTTGACAATAAAGGTTTAGACAGATACTAAACAAAACACACACTAATATCGTCAGAATTTCTACAAAATGAATGAAGAGCAGATAACAGACATCGCAAGAAACGTAGATACGAAAATGGAGGCTTTTCCTACACCAATCTCAGAATATAAGGAACTGGTAGACGTTATGCAGCAGGAAACAAGGCACACGCAAGAAAATATTTTTTCGATTAGAAAGGTAGAACCACGTAAGTGGAGGAAGAAGGAAATAAAGCAAGCTATAAAGAAGCGTAAGTAGGCGTCTAGGGATCATCGAAAAGACAGGAAGTTGCCATTTCTCGAAGAGGTGCTCTTTAAATGTAATAATTACCCAAGAACGAATAGGCTAGTGATTGAGCTAGTGCAAGAGAAAATTAAATGCACAAGTCAACCATTGAGTGCATAGCATTCGCAAAAGAGACAAAGGCGCCCCAAAAAGATTATGAAAGCATGTACGAGTACTAGAAGCTCTCAATAAAAATTCGCTAACGGCTATAAGGGATGAAGACGGTAACGTAAACGATGGAGACGAAGCACTGCGGTACATTAGAGACGTTACTAGGGGCAACTTCAGCACGAAAGAAAGCGTAGTTCAGACTCAAAGAGATCGAGCAACAACAGAGAAGCCTAAAAGATAAAAATTTAGTATAGAAAGCTTTTGTCGGTAACAGCAGAAGTAAATACCACTACTAACACAGCTGCAAGACCCGACGAAATTCCAACAGAGCGAATAAAAAACATCGGTCGAAAGAGCAAGGCACTGGTGACTAATGCTATAGAGCAAGTGATTAGAACGAAGAAAATTCCGGTCGGCTGGGCTGAAAGCAAGATGAACCTCATCTACAAATGCAAATGTGATAAGGATAAGACGAGCTAGTAGAGGCAAGCTACAGTAACGTCGATGGCATATCGAATGACAATGTACCTGATAAAATTGGAACTGTCGAAGTGGGTGAAGAAAAAATTGGAGGACGCTTAAGCTTAGCCTTCAAGAGTGGAACGCGATAGCGTTATCGCACCCCGTTCGCACCGCCCACTCATTCGCTCGGCATGCTCTTGAGTCACACAAAGACGAAACGTGCGCCTGATCAAGCGGAACGAACCAAAGAACTCGGTGTTTCGGAGGGAGAAACGATCTACGCGAGCCAAACGTCGCGATCGGCACGGGCAGCCAGGCCGCGATGCGCCATGAAGGCGCACGCGATCATGGGCCTGACGCCTCGATGGGATCGTCCTCTATCTCGCTTGGGAGCACCACGCAGACGCGTGACTCCTCGCCAGCAGTACGGCGCACATCGCAGGGGACGCTTTCCTACCAGGCGCGCTACGGCGCAGCGATCACGTCATAGGCGTCCCGCATCGGACGCTGCACCTAGGAATCGCGCTGTGAGCGGAAAGCGGAGCCGCGTCGCCTAAACACGAGGGTTCGAGTGACGCACGCTGGAAGTTGCAAGGCTAGAGAGCGAGAAAACTTAATAAATGCAAGGGTATTGGGGCATCCTCGCACCAGTCCCCGCACGGACCCAATGCGCTCAAGCGAGACGAAGGGGAGAAGCGGGCGAGTGGCGCGCTAACCTGTCGGGCAGCGCCGTAGATTGCGAGGAGGGGGTCTTCTATGTTTGCCGCAAGATGGCTCTGCGTGCGCGCCAAGCGCAGAAGAAATGTAGCGGAAACTCACTTCGGTACGCGTTTAACTGCGACTTCTGTAATTTACATGCTCATAATTACCGATGTACACCGCAGTATAACTTTCTACGGCAAGTTTCTAAGGCAACACTACATTCACTAGAGGCGCTTTTGTTCCGCTTTGAAGCATAGAACTCATGGCCGAGGGGTTGCGTCTCCGTCTCACACTCCGGAGACCCTGGTTCGATTCGCACCCAGCCCTCTTGCAGGTTGTTTTTATTTATGAATTGCCTTCCGCCATTTTTCGCTCACGGCTAACGCCGCCGACGCCGACGACCCCGGCATTTCTGCGACACGAGCTCCTTAATGCTGTCGCATTAAAAATGATGTACTGGGAGAACTGCACAATAAGTTCAAGCCAGCTAGAGGCTTAGAGGATTATACGGTTTGCACAAATTCAGTGCATAGAGATTTCAGTAACTCCGAATAGACCTCTATCGATAGCATTTCGAGAGAATAAAGGAGCCTGTGACAACGCAGACATGGGAATTGGCATGAGAATTATTGTGTAACTATCTTAAGCGCGAAGGCATAGAGGAAGATTTTGTGTAGCTGCTGAGAGATAGTTAGGCAGGCAAACGAGTACAAATTATAGGGAAAGCTCGACAAGGCAATTAAGTGATAGGGATTCACCAAGGACTTAAGCAAAGATGTCTTCTGTTTGAATTCTTGCTCACGCTTTGTATGAGGTGCATAGAAAGACGGCTGGAAAGCAATGCACTAGGGTTTGGTTTATCCCACATGGCGTTATGGACAAATGGTGCAACAGAAGCCCCCTGGACTGACGTATGCGGACGACATAGTGCTACTAGCGGACAATAAAATATATTTACACACACTTGCGAATATCTGTGGCAACGCAGCGACAATCTAGGCCTCAAGTTTAGCGGAAAGAAAAAGGAAATTATGATATTTTTTGAGTATACGAATTTACGTGTTGTCAATTCAACTGCAAGTCATGCCCATAGGCAAGCAATATAAAAACCGGGGCGTATACATCAACAAACAAAAGACTTTCACAAGCACCCACCAAGAGAATCTGAAAATAAAAGAAAAGCGTAATGCCGCAATAGTGAAACACCGAGCGCTGTGGGGCCACAATAAAAATGAGGTGGTGCGTGGAATCTGTAAAGGAGCAATGGTGCAAGTGCAAACGATCCCAAATGTCGTTCTATGTTAACCAAAAATCGTTCGGCCGGTTGGTTTTGGAAGCCCACGGAAAAACCACAAATGAGGCAGTGCAGGGTAACATGGGTTCCGCCTCTTTTGAAGTCAGAAAAGCACAAAGTAAAATTAGGGGCGCTATAACGTTGTAATGAGGTTATTTCAATTAAATAATGCTAGCCCAGGCACTGCCTCAGTGCATGAAGTGACAAAGTCGTTCGTTACTAGTAAAGTACATCCAGCCCAAAGGGGAACAGAAACTCTACAAACTAATCAAATACCCGCACAAAAAATGAATTAAGTCTCCAAAGAAAGTGTTAAAGTCAGGAAAAGCCTACAGTTTGATGGTCTGCAGTGGAGTTGCGAGATGAACTTGATGTGGCAATGGAGGCAGCCCTCGGAGCATAGAAAGGGTGCTGAAGAGAGAAACTGTTAAAGAAAAATCCTGGTGACCCTCAAACGAACACCCGGGATCCAGTGATGCGGCATAAGTCCGGTTGCAACGTTAAAAACGAGGGCAGCTGGCCTTGACACGGTAAAGGCCTCGAGGCCGGACACCAAGTCACGTGGCTTCACCTCTGCTCGCGGTGCATGGACTTCATTTTCCTGACGTCGCCCGACATCTTCCTACGTGGGATTATGAGAACACAGTTCGTGAGAACGCGGTGACACGCCCCTGGAAAGTCGCCCTGGTCCAGTAGAAGACACGAAGCACGGGCCTTACGCCCGACGACTTCACTCCTGCGCCTGGAACACTGGCGAACTCCTTCATCCACGCTGGCTTGTCGTTCCACGTCTCCCAGACTACTTTTCTCTCTCCTCGCTTGTTGTTGCAGTTCAAATTATTTCTTCGGCGCGCTCGTGCCACCGCTGCAGCATCTAGGCGTTGCCTTCGCATGACTGACCCACTCCGATCACGACACTCTCGCAATTGACACATCACAAACGTAAAACTGTTCCACACTTTTCTATTTCAAATCTGCAATCAGGCATCCACGATTGGTCAAAAAATTTGCGGGCCTCCCCCAACTTCGCCTGTCGGTCACGCAACGTCACGAAAACCGCGATAGCTCCCCATCTGACCTGACGTGTACACACTGATTATGCATAATTTGACCAAACAAAAGAAAAATTGTTACTTCTGGTACGACACCTTTCGCCGTCAGCCCTCGCCAATTGATCAAAAGTTCTTGGGCTGCACCCGCTTCACCTGCCTGTCACGCGATGTCACAAAATCACAAAAACTCACCCCTTCAAAGTGATGTGTACGCGTTAAGGATGCATTAATATGCTGAACAAAACTGAACTTTCTTCTGAATTACCGTAGGCTGCCCCGTTCCGAAAGGAATAATAAAAGATGGCTGCCACTGATCGCTCAGGCACTGGCTACTCGAACCTGCCAGAGAGCATGAGTTTACTTGCGTATAATAAAACTTTCTGCGTGGCCGTGTAACGTTTTAAAACACTTTCGGCACGTTTACGACCTCGTTCTGCCAACGCTTCTTTGCTGAGCATTTCTCTTAGCGTCATTCTCATGCTTCCGTTACATATCCCCGCGATTTTCGACTAGCTTCAACTAGCCACCGCAAGATAATTGAGGGAAAGCGGACCAACTGCAGACGCCGGAACCACCCTTTTCATCCGGTTATCGATTTTCAGTGCAGTGGCACTGAAAATTGATATGATCTTCAATTAGATAAGAGAAGCCGCTCAGCGTAGGCAATGTTTTTCGTTTCTCAAGCAAATAAAAGTGACATCCTATGAACGAAGAGAGCGTTTGATTGGTCCGTTCAAACAACCCTGCGGGTGACCGCACGATGCTTACGTCGGAGGTTACGCAAATTTGACGTCAGGAGATTGTAATAAACACATTGGAATAGTTTACGTTATAGGGCCCTAGTTTTGAAGAAAGACTCAGGAGCATGGATGAAATTAATGGTGGCTAAAGTGCACAAGTATCTGTACTTGAAAAGCGTGGAGACCGAAGAGGCCTAGAAAGTTGGCAGCCATGTACAGGGTAATTGAAACTGTAAATAGAGGACTGGGAGTCATCAGAAAGAAACTGAAAGCAACCGAGACAATTAATTGGAAGCAGAGAATGGAAGCGAGAAGGACCATAGAGGTTTGCAAGAAGAAAGAAATTAGAAGGGAAAATTTGTGCGATAACACAAAGGGCAGCGCCTTGCTAGTTGAAGCTGGAGCCCGTTGCCTAAGGACAGAAGCATACGGGAGCAAATATTCGGAATTAGGCGAGGCATGTGTATGCTGCAGCAAAAGTACGGAGACCAGTCAGCATATCCTAAGGGAGCACAAAGGTATACACCCGGAGAGAAGCGTAGGTCATGCACAGCTTCCAGAACCGCTTGGGTTTAAAGTTGACGGAAGCGTGAATCGGTAAGCAGTCGAGATAAGCAAGAGACGTTTAGAGTATTAGTGGGAAAAAGGCAACGAGGAGCTTGGTACGTCCCGGTCTCTTATAGCCATAGACAGCGGTACAAGGTAGATCATGCGGGGACAGCACAGATTAAGGAGAAGTATACAAAAATGCCAGATAAAAAACATGTATGGCGTGCCTCATTAAATCATGCAGGCTAGGGGACTATTTGTCACCGGCCCGTTTCTAGGAGGATGCCATTTGAAACATCATCATCAAAAAGAAGCACGCGAACGTCTGCGCGCAGGCGACCTTTAGTCTTCCCTACTTTTTTTTTCAGTTGCGTAGGTGCCATGAGACTTGCTCGTAGCCACCGCAGTGTGCTGCGTGCGTGAATGCGTGCGGGAGTCCTTCGCGCAAATTTTGATGAATTCTGAAAACTTGTGCATAAAGCACCTATTTTGTGTAAGCGACTGTTGCTCGCAAAAACCAAAAGCAACTTTTGAACTATGTAGCATGATAAGAATTCTGCAAAAAATGAATAAACTACGAACGTTTCACATTACGCGCGCACTAGTGCCCGTTATATGTTATAAAAATTTGATCTGCTCAATTTTTATAGTCAATGCTCTCCAAGCATAAGAAGGCAATTTTTCTGACACTCCAATTGTCAAAATGAGGCAAACGGTGCTAAGAAATGAAATATTAAAACCGTCAACGTGGCCTCAAACAAACCATGCACTGACTGCCTCACAAGTTTGGTCGGAGTTTCGAAATTTCCAAGCGAACATTCTTGTGCATACGTGTTTGCTGCTATACATTATATAGATCTATAAGAAGAAATTTGCGATTGCATCAAATTGTTTTAATATACAAACGGAAAGTATCGTATCGGATACAATAATTGGGATGGTATCTTGTATATGTATCGCAAATACTTGTTGGCGGAGTCTTGTATCGCATCATAACACAATTGCAAAGTACCTTTGCAAAGCCCTGCCTATTGAGTAGCCAGTGTGTGATTAAGTTTAACCCTTACGAGAGGCGCAAAAGCGGGTAGTTTTCAGCGAGTCTAAGGCGGCATTCACATCGCTTTGTAGCACAATATGAAATCAATTAACGCTATTGTGGTTTGTGAAACAGTCAAAGAACTCACAGACGCAACTCAAGCCTAGCGCGCAATGTTATTTCAGTGAATAACGGGACATTGTATTATTCCCGGCAGCACCGCAGCCAACGCAGCACCACGACAAGCGCATCGTATAGGGGACGCAGCTTCCCTCCAAGTACAAGAGAGGGAACTGAGATGTACTCCGAAAGGGCTATGATTCAAACTTTGAAGACAGACATGATTTGACAACATTCTGAGAGCCATATTCCAGGCAACACAGCGGCTGATGCGGCAGCACCACAATCGCATCGTATAGTTGATGGGGTTTCCCTTTAAGAACCACAGAGTGAACGGAGTTGTATTTTGCAAGGACCATGATTCAAAATTTGAAGAAAGCCATGATTTGACAACACTCCGAGAGCCATATTCCAGGCAACGCAGCAGCCGATGCGGCAGCACCAGAATCGCATCGCATAGGTGATGGGGTTTCCCGCTGAGTACCAGGGAGTGAACCGAGTTGTACTCTAAAACAGTCATGAATCAAACTTTCAAGAAAAACGTAGTTTGAAAACATTCTAAGAGCCACGTTCCAGGCAACAAAGCAGCCGAGGCAGCACCACGACAAGCGCATCGTATAGGGAATGCGGTTTCCCTCCGAGCAACAGGCAGTGAACTGAGTTGCACTTAGTTCACTGCCTGTGCCATGCACTGCGCCACTGCCTGTTTTGGCAGTGGCGAGCGACGGACACGCGCTTCCACGGCTTACACGATTTCTGCACTTTTTTCAGGACACATCGGCCGTCGCCAAGTTGATCCAACAACCATGCGCTGCTTTTACCATCTGCGATAACCGACCATGCCCCCGCTCTCGGCAGTCTGGCAGTGGCAGTGGCGAGCGACGGACACGCGCTTCCACGGCTTACACGATTTCTGCCCTTTTTTCGGGTCCGCTCCTGCTTTGGCCGTCTGGCTGTCATCCAGCTTTGTTCCTGGACTTTATTGCCGTCTACGCGGGCTGAACAACTTGGTTAAAGCAGTTATCTTTCTTCGACACCCAGGACACATCGGCCGTCGCCAAGTTGATCCAACAACCATGCGCTGCTTTTACCATCTGCGATAACCGGCCACGCCCCCGCTCTCGGCAGTTTGGCAGTGGCGAGCGACGGACACGCGCTTCCACGGCTTACACGATTTCTGCACTTTTTTCAGGACACATCGGCCGTCGCCAAGTTGATCCAACAACCATGCGCTGCTTTTACCATCTGCGATAACCGACCATGCCCCCGCTCTCGGCAGTCTGGCAGTGGCAGTGGCGAGCGACGGACACGCGCTTCCACGGCTTACACGATTTCTGCCCTTTTTTCGGGTCCGCTCCTGCTTTGGCCGTCTGGCTGTCATCCAGCTTTGTTCCTGGACTTTATTGCCGTCTACGCGGGCTGAACAACTTGGTTAAAGCAGTTATCTTTCTTCGACACCCAGGACACATCGGCCGTCGCCAAGTTGATCCAACAACCATGCGCTGCTTTTACCATCTGCGATAACCGGCCACGCCCCCGCTCTCGGCAGTTTGGCAGTGGCGAGCGACGGACACGCGCTTCCACGGCTTACACGATTTCTGCACTTTTTTCAGGACACATCGGCCGTCGCCAAGTTGATCCAACAACCATGCGCTGCTTTTACCATCTGCGATAACCGACCATGCCCCCGCTCTCGGCAGTCTGGCAGTGGCAGTGGCGAGCGACAGACACGCGCTTCCACGGCTTACACGATTTCTGCACTTTTTTCGGGTCCGCTCCTGCTTTGGCCGTCTGGCTGTCATCCAGCTTTGTTCCTGGACTTTATTGCCGTCTACGCGGGCTGAACAACTTGGTTAAAGCAGTTATCTTTCTTCGACACCCAGGACACATCGGCCGTCGCCAAGTTGATCCAACAACCATGCGCTGCTTTTACCATCTGCGATAACCGGCCACGCCCCCGCTCTCGGCAGTTTGGCAGTGGCGAGCGACGGACACGCGCTTCCACGGCTTACACGATTTCTGCACTTTTTTTCAGGTTGGTGCACTTTTTCCTGTTAATTTCGCCCTGTGGGTCTATTCTAGCGCCACTGCCGCTGCCAAACCTGTCGCAACGTGGGTGTTGTACATAACTGTTTTTGATGACGGATACGGAGGAAGAAGTTTGCATCGCTTGCAACAAAACAATTGATACTCCTGAAAGCTTGGTCAAATGCAAAGACTGTCAGTACCCATATCGTGTACAAGGCTGCTCCGGAATTTCTGAGTCAGGTAAACCATTGAGTGCTCGTTCTCGTAAAGCACTCCTCTGTCCTACATGCAAAACAGGGACTTCTCGTAGCGGAAAAATGCCCCCCACCGCCCAGGCTTTTGACATGGCCTCTGCTTTTCTGGAGCTGAATAAAAATCTAGACAGTCTAATGACGCTGAAAGATAAGGTCGATAACATTGAACAGTCCGTTCAAACAATGTCTGACCATTTCGATGAAATCATGAAGCGTACCTGCGAAAAAGAGTGGCACAGGTCGAGAATACGCGATGCGATGAACAACTCTCTCAGCTTAACACCGATTTGGACGAGTTGGAATTTCGAAGCAGGAAAAAGAACATAGAAACTCATGGTGTTGCTAAAACTGAGAATGAGAACCTCCTAGCGAAAGTGAACGAAGTGGCTCAGCAAATCAGTGTTGCAGAAATGAATGAGAGTGACATTGAGGCCTGCCACCGCCTTCCAGCAAAAGCGAACAAGATGCCACCCATTATTGTGCGGTTTCAACGACAAGCACAAAGAGACCAATGGCTTCAAAACAGATAGTCTTTGGCGGGCAATGGAAAAAGACACCTACCTATGTGAGAACCTGACTCGAAGAACTAAATCCTTACTTCTGCAAACAAAAGATTGGACCAAGAAAAACAATTGCCGGTTTGTTTGGTGCTCAAACGGCAAGGTGCTTGTTCGCCAAAATGAAGGTGATTCTGCTCAAATCATTCGAGATGAGAGTGACCTTGTGGACGTAACATCATAAACAGGTTCCATTCATGTCTGTTGCACTTAATACCCCTACAGCATGATGACACCAAATGCATATCCTCTACCGTGCGAAATCAGTAACACTGTTAGCTTCGAATTGAAAAGCCCTTCAGTACTTAAATGCTTTCACCTTAACGCTAGGTCAATTAGGAATAAGGTAGATGAATTTTCTGTTTTGTTAGACAGCTTCAGTTTCCCCTTTGATGTTATTATGATCTCTGAGACTTGGCTGACCGACAGTGACACCTTTGAATTGCCATCATTTTCAACTTTTTCCTTGAATCGAAAAACCTCCCGTGGAGGCGGTGTATGCATACTTGTTAATGACCATTTTAAGTGTGAAATTTTGAACGAATTCAGTTACCTGAAGGATGATGTTGAAATCCTTTCAGTTATATCAGGAAACATTGTAATGTCCGTGGTCTACAGGCCGCCGTCTGGTAACATGGACTCATTTCTTGAAACCATGAAATCTTATCTAAGCTTGGCAATGAGCAATAAGTACGATGTGATCATTGGTGGCGACTTCAACATAGATATGTTATGTGCAACAGTGAACAGCGTGAATTTTGACGTGTTACTTAGATGTTACTGTGTCACAAATATGATAACCACAGCAACCCGCATAACCCCTACTTCCAAAACATGCATCGATCTATTTTTAACAAATATTACTTCTCCACTCATTCACTCAGGAGTTACATGCTGTGATATAAGCGATCATATGGGCATATATTTATTTTGCCAGAAGGAGGTCCCCAAACGTTACCTTGGTGTAAAAGCTATGTATCAATGTGTAACGGAAAGTTCCCTAGAAAGCTTTCGCACGGACCTTCTAGGTGTAGGCTTTTCTGACATATACAGCGAAGCTAGAGCAGCAGCGCTTATGACTTATTCCTCGACGCCTTCACTCATGTCTATAACAAGCACTTCGTTCCAAAATTAAAGAGACTACCTAAAACAATAAGAAAACCGTGGATACCACGTGAACTCTACACGCGTATTAAAGAAAAGCACCAACTATATCAACTATTTATTCATACAAAAGATACTCTTGTTCCTGAGCGCTTTAAGAAATGCAGAAATAAATTAAATTCTGACATACGACAGGCAAAGCTCAGACATTACGAAAACTACTTTGCAGCTGCATTAGATCATCCTGATAAGATCTGGCGTAAAATCCGGTCACTCGGCTCTGGCATCTCGCAGGTTACAACTCCAGATAAAATTACAAGCGATGGCATAGAATACTCAGGTAATTCTCTCGCAGAAAAATTTAACAACTTTTTTACGGCCGCACCGAAGTCCTCAGCAGACACAACTCACATAGCTATTGATAGAAGTCCCTCGTCTTTGTTTCTGGAGCCTGTCTCTACAAGTGAAATTTTGTCTACGTTCAGAGACGTAAAGAACAGCACATCGTGTGGTGCGGAAAATATACAGATACGTCCAGTTAAGCACGTCATTGACATCATTGCTGCGCCATTGGAGCACATATACAACTTATGCTTAGAAACCGCCACTTTTCTCCCGAGAATGCAGATTGCTAGAGTGGCAGTCATATATAAAAAAGGTAGCAAAAATGACTTTGGGAACTATAGACCAATCAGTATTCTGCCCGTCTTCTCCAAACTGTTCGAGAAGCTCATTCTAAAGCGAGTTGAAAGTTTTTTAAATAAGCACAGTATACTTTCTGACAACCAGTATTGCTTCAGAAAAAAACCGATCGACGCAACTTGCTCTTTTACACCAGAAAGAATATATACTAAGGAACTTTGAACATGGGAACCTCGTCTTGGGAATTTTCTTAGATTATAACAAAGCCTTTGATTGCATAAATCATAGCATCTTGTTTCAGAAGCTTGAATGTTATGGAATTAGAGGCGCCCCCCCCCCAGCATTGCTCTTAATTAAATCTTACCTATCGCATAGAAGACAGTATGTCCAGATAAACGAATATAAGTCAACTTTACGAACAATTTCGTGCGGGGTACCCCAAGGGAGTATCTTGGATCATTGCTTTTTAACCTGTACATTAATGACATCATCAGTGTGGATATTAATGTTCGTTTCATAATCTACGCCGATGATACTAGTTTGTTTTTATCTAACGATAGCAGTAGTAAGCTAAGGACAAATGCAAATGTGCCCCTGGAAAAAATACATATATGGTCCGATAAAAATATTTTGTCTGTTAATACTGCAAAGTCAAAGGCAGTACTTCTTCGTACCAAAAATTAAAAAATGCGGTGATTTCGGTGAGTTATTTTATAACAGAGACCAGATCGAGTTAGTAAGGTCATTCAAATCACTTGGCGTAACATTCACCGAAAGCATGCTGTGGGACGACAACATAGACAATGTAGCATTAAAGGCATCTAGAGCCATAGGATTTATAACGCGTTCCAAAAATTATCTACCACAAAAGGTAAAACTCTCTCTATATCATGCATTATTTCGCTCACATCTAAACTACTGCTCATTAGTATGGGGTACTGCTACACAAACCGGTCTGAAAAAACTAGGAACTCTCGAAAAACGGGCCCTCAGATTAGTTTATAACCTGCCAAGTAGACACTCAACAAAAAACTTATTTTTCAAGAACAAGATCATTAACGTTTTCAGCCTCTAGGCTTATAGACTACTACGCACCTACAAACTAGAACAAAGAAGATGCATCAGTAATATATCTGATCTAGCCCCGATTGAATTATTTCATTGCACATATCCACGCCGGCATAAACCACACTGGGTATTACCAAAAGTAAGAAAAAACTATGGGAGCCAAACGGTAGCATTTCAACTTCCATCCTCACTAAACAAATTAACTGATGAAAATATAGACTTAGGAAGCATCAGCTGCTCTAACCTTCGCAACTACTTTCTCCTTAACGCGTCCCTTTGATTGTCCAACATTTAGACATCTGTGAACGCTTCTTTGTCTAATTGTGTCTAATTGTGTTATAAGCGCATTTTTGGTTGCTGTTCTTTGGCTATTTCGCAAGCGTTTTTGTTCTCAGTTGCTGTACTTGTCTTTCTTTCTTCAATCGGTTTATATTTTCTTACACACACGCAGGTGATTGTGTATTTTGCATACTTAATTGTTTTTATACTAATGCTTGGTTTGACTTCGTATTTGCTGTCGTGACAGAAGTGCCGTCGCATGCCACTGCTCACCTGCTGTACGGGGGGTGGGAACTTAGTCAAGCGTCAATCGCTTTTATTCCCATCCCCTCCATCAATGTAATGGTGATGGAAATAAATCATTATATATATACTCTGAAAGCGCCATGATTGAAACTTTGAAAACAGACATAATTTGACAATACTCCGAGAGCCATTTTCCAGGCAACACAGCAGCCGATGCGGCAGCACTCCAATCGCATCATATAGGTGATGGGGTTTCCCTCTGAGTACGAAGGAGTGAACTGAGTTGTACGCTGCAACAGACATGAATCAAAATCTCAAGAAATACCTAGTTTGAAACATTCTAAGAGCCATGTTCCAGGCAAAACAGCATCCGATGTGGCAGCATGACAAGCGCATCGTATAGGTAATGCGGTTTCCCTCCGAGTACCAGGGAGTGAACTGAATTGTACTCGGAAATCGTAATGAATCAAACTTTGATGAAAGACATGGTTTGACAACATTCCAAGAGCCATATTCCAGGCAACACAGCAGCCGATGCGGCAGCACGCTAAGCGCATCGCATAGGTAATACGGTTTCCCTCCGAGTGCCAGGGAGTGAGCTGAGTTGTACTCTGAAATAGTCACGGTTCAAACTTTGATGGAAGACATGGTTTGACAACATTACAAGAGCCATGTTGCAGGCAACACAGCAGCCGATGCGGCAGCACGAGGAGCGCTTCTTATAGGTGATACAGTTTCCCTCCGAGTACCAGGGAGTGAACTGACTTGTACTCTGAAATAGTCACGGTTCAAACTTTGATGGAAGACATGGTTTGACAACAGTGCAAGAGCCACGTTGCAGGCAACACAGCAGCTGATGCGGCAGCACGAGAAGCGCATCGTATAAGTGATACGGTTTCCCTCCGAGTACACGGGAGTGAACTGAGTTGTACTCTGAAATCGTAATGAATCAAACTTTGATGAAAGACATGGTTTGACAACATTCCAAGAGCCATATTCCAGGCAACACAGCAGCCGATGCGGCAGCACGCTCAGCGCATCGCATAGGTAATACGGTTTCCCTCCGAGTACCAGGGAGTGAACTGAGTTGTACTCTGAAATAATCACGGTTCAAACTTTGATGGAAAACATGGTTTGACAACATTGCAATAGCCACGTTGCAGGCAACACAGCAGCTGATGCGGCAGCACGAGAAGCGCATCGTATAGGTGATACGGTTTCCCTCCGAGTACACGGGAGTGAACTGAGTTGTACTCTGAAATCGTCATGATTCAAACTTTTATGAAAGACATGGTTTCACAACGTTCCAAGAGCCATGTTCCAGGCAACAGAGCAGCTGATGTGGCAGCACGACAAGCGCATCTTATAGGTAATACGGTTTCCCTTCGATTACCAAGGAGTGAACTGAGTTGTACTCTGAAATAGTCACGGTTCAAACTTTGATGGAAGACATGGTTTGACAACATTACAAGAGCCACGTTGCAGGCAACACAGCAGCTCAGCTGATGCGGCAGCACCCCAATCACATCATGTAGGTGATGGGTTTCCATAAGAACTAATCACATACTAGCTTGAATACATTTGTGCATTAGAGAAGCAAGGTTTAATGTACAGAATTGTAGCAAATTTTTACTCATGTATGGGATACTCATATGACACAACAGAGTTGTGAGTTCTTACATAGCAGTGACTACCTACAGGTAAATTTCGTAAGGCTTAGGGAAAGTAATTATTAGTAGAACTGTGTATGTACACTGGCACTGAGAAATTGGTTATAATAGTGGCAGCTTATAAGGGACCAGTGCAAAAAAGTGCCCGCTTGTGAGACACCAACTAGCTATTTTACCATGAAGCGCTCCTTGGTCTTAACCATATACAAAGCCCTGGGAGGAACAGAGAGTGTACAGTGTGTTGGCTTACACTGATCATGATGAGGTCAAGTCATCCAGCTGGCGCCAAGGTGCAAGAAGGATGTCCAGCCGTCTATGGAGTGAAAGGAACAAAATAAGAGAGCATCAAGTCAGTTGAAAGACAGATTTGCAATTACAAATGAGGTGACCCAGTCACAGTCATTGAATATAAATGCCAAGCAGTCGTGATTGCACTTCCAGATGAAGCACCTACTAGGCAAAACGTTTTGCTGCTTATTTAAACAAAACACAAGTGAAATTTGTACATCAGCAGAAGATTGTATTTGGAATTGTATACATGAAATAAACATTGGTTATATTGTTCTTTTGTCATAAAGTGGGAACGCTACAAGCTCCATAGTCACTGACACACGTGCGCGCGCTCGCAATGCTGTAACCCATGCAAGAACAAAAGGACACAAAATATGGCGAGTTCAGTCTGGTTCAGGATTACTAGCCGGCGCGTCATCTTCGAATGTACTCACTTCGGTTGGTTCGTGCTATACGTTAACCACAAAGACTAACAAGCAGGGCAAAGTTCTGACTGGTGTTGCGAAAGTCGTGGAGCGCGGTAGTGCTGAACTGCTGAATACAAGCAGAACCCTCGTATAAAAGTAAAGATTACGAAAACCCGCAGGGCGGAAGAGCCCACTCATCAATTGTCGCGGGTAACACCTAAAATATTCACATTGATGACGAAAAACAAAGTGCAATGTATTTTACTTACCAGAAAAAAGTGTTATCCGAACGTGCGACGTACAAAGACGCACCGTGACACGAAGGCTGCAAACGCAGATGCCGCCATTGTGGTAGTAAGCCGTCGGCGAAAACACGCAATACAGCCGATGTCACGAAGCACTGATGCAAAACACACGGCAAACAGCATCACAGCTAAACGACTCCAATTAATATCCAGTATAAATGTACAGAACGGCTTAGAATGAGGCACAACTGGCATAACGAACCCACGACCGAGACATTGCGGGCGGCAGTAGCCGTTTTTTCAAACTTCCTGCCTCCCAGTGTTTCCAGCACGGAATGAGATATCCGACAAATTTGGAGATTGACTATACTTGACTGCCGCCGAAGTGATTGCAGCGCAGTGGCTCCGTGACCGTCTGGTCACTGCAACACCGGTGTTTCGCTCCTGCTACTGTCAGTACCTGCGCGAGCATGGAACGGTTTCCAGGCGTCGGGTGCACGCCCCGTATGGAAAACAATAACACGCCCTTGATTGTTGAAGTTCTGGTGCGAAATTATGTAACATTAAATCCAACTTATTATGTTGCTTCCAACAAGTTCGATTTGTCTGTGGCGTCTTTTATTCGCTAACGCCGACGGTAACCGCACTTTTAACACGTGGTTTGGCATTTTATGCACTTTTAGACAAAAAGGACTAAAAGAGTTCTGGAGTTAGACGTTCTGAATGTGTTTACCAAAATAGACTCTAGTGACACCAGTAGTGGGTTTTGCCACAAATAGTATACTAGCATATTCCAAGTGCTGAGGTTATGTTTAGAAGAAATTCTATTTTCAGTCTTATCACAGACCAAGATGTCTGTAGCCGTTTTTAGCCGTTTCAATAAGTTTTTAAGAGGTTCTGTGTTTCGTGGGTTGCAGCGCGCAGTCTGCCATTTGGGAAGTGGTGTCATTCGTTCGTCTTGCCCAAGAGCGATGTATGAAAGCGCTATACGTGAAAGCGTCTAAAGTTGACAGTAGCTTTGGTAGACAAGAAAAAAGAAACCTATATAATATTGCCTATTGTAAGCCGTTCCATGGTTTCAGACAAATTTATATAACTATATTAGGTAAAGCTGTATTGGTAAAACTATACTGAATGAAAAAGGATATTCCAAATAGTCTGTACATTTATTGCGACGCACTATAGCGTATGCCTCCATGTAAAGTTTTCCGCGTGCAAGTGCTTTTGTGGTGCTGCCTTGGGCGTGTTTCTGAATTTCTCTTTTGGGCTCAGATAGATCGCACCGTTTATTCAAATTTTACTGACGGCAGACACCGCTGGCTTCCCTGCCGCAAGCACAGTGTACAACTCCAGGCCATGTCACCCAGCTGCAGCGACTAGTCGAAAACGTAGAGGGAAAAAAAAAACAGTCGGAAAGAAAAGTTTCCCGCGCTTAATTCTCCGCCTGCCTTTCCTGGTGGCCCACATTTTTTTTACCTTCCTAGCTCCATACTGCGGTTACCCGGCCCAGCTGGCCGGCCTTGGGCTCGGTTCTTCCCTCCTGCCTGCATTCTTCCCCGCTGCTGGACTGTTTTACTTCACTTTTTTTTTATTTTCCCTTAGGCCGAGTCACCAGAGGGTATATCCGCTTGTCGTTGGAAGTAGGCATGCGTGTTTGCTCTAACAATCTTTAAAAGAATCATTTACACTGCTTGTTCGTTCACGCTCAAATTTCGCAATGAGGTCGTATTCTTTCTTCTTGCATTTTTCAGGGTGTTTAATTAGTATTTCTGTTTGCCATGGGGGGTTCATGCGAAAAGGCACCTCCTACCCAGTCAAACCGGACCAGCTGCGAACGAACTTTTAACAGCAATGCAAAGCGTTTTACCAATGCGGACAAATATAAAATGCGGCCTTTTAGCGAAACGTGAGTTGAAACTAAGCAGCAGTACGAGCAAAGTCATTAAAAAAGAATTTAAGGAAGTCCAGAGTCTGGTGCTTCTGCAGTGCGCGTCAGCCGTGGCAGCATGCAAAATGCTTATTATTGTAGTTATGTACTTAGTGCAATATACTTTATGCTGTCTAACAAAAAAATACGTGGACCCAAAGTTCAGTCGGCAACTAAAGCCGGCCTGATGCATTGCCGGCTTATCGCACCGACAAGCCGTTTGGAGCGCTCGGCGTCCAGTCGTGCTCTGACGGAGGCCCAGCCCGCGTGGCCGGCCGCGTGCCGATGTAGCTGGAAGGAGACGTCGGGCCGAATGTTTTCGGAAGTCGGATGGCCAGTGAAGCTGGCTTCCGACCATTTCTCAACAATCGGCCAAGCATCGGCAGTCGGCTAGGGTTGCTTGGGGTCCCGTCACGTGATCCGCTGTGGATAGGCGTCGCAGCTGCGCTCGCTCAAGCATCGCCGCTGCGTACCCAGTGACAATGGTTTAAAGGGCTTAGTCCGACGGAGCGCGTGAGCGCGCGCACACGCTACATCACGTTGGTGAGAACAGCGTCTGTAGTTCGACCGAGGGTTCGACGCATTGGCGCAGCCAACGCAACCGGACGCTGCCAACGCGCTCCGACACGCCGATAACGCCAAACTATAAACGCGCCTTTAACAGCGGCTTCGGCAGCGCTTGGTCGCTCGGTCTCGCCGCGGATGAAGCACGCGCCGGCGCGAGCGCGTCATCTCTTCGCCGCAGGCTGAGTCCGAGCACCCGGCCGACATAGCTCACCGGGAAGCACTGAAGCCATGCTTAACAGCGCTTTCGCTCGTATAACTAGGTTCAAGCCGTGTCGAACCTCAGCCGCTTTTTTTTTATCTTGACAAATGTATGACGTGGCTATTCGGTCACCCCAAAAGTGTGCTTGACATCAAGGCAACAACAAAAAAGAATCCAGAAATTTTGTATTGCGAAATAAAAAAGCAAAGATTCCACAACCTTCAGCACACATTTAGCTATGCAGTAATTTCTCAACGAGCCTACCATTTCGTTTTTTAAGCTTCCCAGGCCCTCCACAAAGTTAAAAAATATTTTTCTGAATAAAATGTCCTCGAGGCACGTCTTAAATTTTTATGGAAGCATCAGAGAGACGTTCTTAACATTTGTGCCTCTTCATCAAAATAAACGAATAAATAAATAAGTTGATTTCGAAAGCGTCGTACTCCAATAACATAGAAAACCATTGAAAAACAAAAAGGACACTGAAAAGTTGACAGTCACCTCTGCATACGCTGAAGAGGATGAAGGCAAAAGCCTGCGCACTCCTGAGACAAAAATTTATTACATTACTTGACATTTTCATCCAAAAGCGTTGGTTCATTCCATGGCTTGTTTTCTTAATCAAAGGTCGTGGGTTCGAGTGTCTTAACTACGCTTTAGTTAACACTAGAAGCAGTGGGTTCCACGTTCGACCTTCACAACGTGAATTGGAATCCAACTTCCGAGATATGGCCGGTTCACCCGTATCTCCAAGTGAGTTAAACTCCCACCAAAGGTCATGGGTTCGAGTGCCTTGGTTGACTATACTTTAATTTATTGTGCCTTAACTTTGCATTTCTGACGTTTATTCTTCTTCGCCTCAGATTTATGCTTTCTTATGAAGAAATTGATGGCCTGCTTTGCCCTAATAATTTTTTACCCATGAGCCATCCCAGGCTGTTGCCCTAATAATTGGAATAACTATTTTAGGCAACTCTCAGTACCGTTGCCGTTGTTCACAAATTTATTTTGACTAATACTTATTTGATTCTTTATAGCTCGGCTCGACACCACTACTGGTTGCCAATCTGAACCGCTGGCCAAAAAGCTTGGAGACCCCTGCATTAGGCCATGGACTATCAAGTGACCCATGTTTGCAGGAAAACGGCTGAGACATATATAAATAGACAAACGGACAGATAGAATGACAGGCAGCCCGACCATGGGAAGTGCGTACCTTAATAATGCTATTTGCATTAAAATTTGTTACACACACCGAGGGCAGCCAGCTATTGCTTGTGGAGTTGGACATTCTGTACAGCCAGTAGAGCAAAGAGCAATTTATCGTCACACTGAAAAGGAGTTTAGCTTTTCAATATAAGGGCTGCCGATGTGCACGGCTGACAGCACTTCACCGACAGAAAGCACTAGTGGCACGGGTAGCGGCCTGGCCATGTGAACACATTCCTGCTCGCCCATTCTTCTTGCTCTCACGCGTGAGAGCATCGGCAAAATGTACAATACGCATCAGGAATGGCCACTCATGCAAGACAGCAGCAAGCACCCGAAAAGCGAGATGAAGAGGCAAAGAAAGACTTGC
Organism: Dermacentor variabilis; assembly: GCF_050947875.1. Taxonomy (NCBI): domain Eukaryota; kingdom Metazoa; phylum Arthropoda; class Arachnida; order Ixodida; family Ixodidae; genus Dermacentor; species Dermacentor variabilis. Next base: position 217,961,726 of record NC_134571.1, read on the forward strand.
TTTAAAAAGTGCGGTATCATGTGGCAGCTGCTATGCAATGCTGTGAAGGAGACGCAGTGTGAGGTCAGGGGAAGGAAGGCAGAGTTGTTGGAGGCAGCGTGCTTCAGAGACAGAGATAACTTTGTCAATTGAGGGATTTTATGCATTTCTTCATTGCTCGAGTCAGCAAAGGATGCCAAGAAATTCACAGCCTTCCAGTGGACGTCTGTGAATTGTTTTAACTACCTGGGATAACGTGTAAGACTTGCATTTCATCTCATGAGGTTGTGGTCAGCAGGAAGAGGAAATACAAATATACTACAGTCGAGTCCCGCTACAACGAAATTGATGTTGAGCAATAAAAAATTTGTTGACGCGAAAATTGCGTTGTGAAATAAAAGAAAAGATAATTTACCAACCATTACGATACCCCGTAATGCGAAATTTTAGCGCTGCTGTATACGTGTTTTTATTTCGCGATATACTGGCTGGCTCGGACAATCTGTCTCGTGAGGCATATTGCAAACACCGCGTAGTGTGGCCCAAGTGCTTCGCTAATCGTGACACGCGGACGCAACTCACAGCAGCTGCCACAAAGAGACCTCCACCCATGTTGTGCTTTGTTCCCTTACAGACGATGGGCGCTACTCTGATGCCATCTTGTAGCCATTGTCGCCGCAAAGCCCGTTGTTTGTGGCACTACACTTTTCTTCTCATACTTTCGCCATACCCTCTTCCGCCTCATGGTTCCGCTGCACCCTCGTCTTCCACTTTCCTCCTCGTGCTCTCTTTGCTATCGCTGTCTTTCATCTGCACTCCACATTCGCACTTTCAACCTTTTACTGTAGTAATTTACTCGGTTACGAGGACGACGACGCACGCCACAGGAACGGGCACCTAAAAGCTGCGCTATAATATAGCTAACTTGAACTGGCAGACCACAGAAACCTTTATTTCCAAAATTCAAGCAGTGTCCACTGCTTTTCATTTCTTCCCAGGAGCGTCATGACGCGACTTCCACATTCGGCTCCGCATCCAGAATATGATGAGCGGAGCAAATGCTCAGCAACAAGCACACCCCCCGGCCTCATGTCGCAATCAGATGCAACAACCCATTCCGAGAAAATTTTGTTCTAGCAGAACGGCACAAGAAAAAGTGCTCAGGGTGTCTACCAAGTTGACATTTCCAAATTCCCTGAGTTTTCCAGGTTTTCCCTGAGTGCCTTTGCAAAATTCCCTGAGTGATGCAGGACTATGTTTTATGTCAAGACAGGCTGAAACCATATCGCCCGATGCTGTCACTCTCTAGTAAGCATATGAAAAAAATGTTTTTTAGCACCTTAATCCAATTTGAATACTAAGGAGCAGTGTTTATGTTATTAAATAAACAATAGAAGGGAGGGGTTAGTAAAATGCAAAGAAAGAAGATGTCTTCGAAAAAAAATTGCAAATCGAGTCAGACATTCTCAAATACAAATAAAAAGGAAATGCATACAGAAGCAAATATTTTCGAATATGAGCTATTTCTATCAACTGATAGCAAGCTCAGTGGTATGAGGCCCGAACTTTGTACACTCTAAACAGCTCGTAAGTCAACGTTATATACTCAACTGTCCTGACATACTCTCAGCCCGCGCACAACGCCTGTTTTGTTTTTCGCTGCTTTAAAGAGCTCATTTTGGTTTGGACGAGGGACACCTGCATCTCGGCATCAGCCAACACTTTGTTTTTGAGCTCAAAACGGCAGTAGCACGCTTCCTTCCCCGTTCATTCCCCAATGCGTAGGTTCTTTCTGTTCTTGTCCTCCTTCCGCCACTCGTTTGCCCCACGGACCATTTGAAGCATCTTCTTGGTCAGTTGCAGAGTCCACGTCCAATTTTTCGAACTCCCTAGGGGCCGCAAAAACGTCCGAAAAATCGACCAGTTGGAAAAATAAATGCACGTCATTTAGTGCCCTTAAGGGCTCAATCCTCCACAGGCACATTCGAAATCGCTCTGCAGGCCTGTCAGTACACGTATTAGGCATATTGGTGCTCGCACTGTGAAAGGAAATACCGGGTGAACGCGTGTATAATTAAGGAATACATACTGTGTCTCGTGGCAATAGCCCCTTCCCACACGTGTTATGCTTCACTACAATACTTTTGCGTATGCTTCACCAAGTAACATTCCTGTATAGAGGCGAAGCTGACTTTCGGGAACCGGCATTATGCAACGCATCGTGCTTTCCAAGCTTCTAAGCCAATCTCGAGGACCACAAAGGCGGAGTCCGTACCATTGTTACAGCAGCGAATTCTATCAATAAGAAACGCGGCACCCAACGGCAAGAAGCTTCATAGCGAACGTCGAAGCAGCTAGGCTTAGCGTTGCCGCAGTGGTGGCTACGGCTGCCAGCGGATCTGCGTGCGAGAGCGCCGGTTCGAGGCGGCGAGGTAATCAAAATGGCAGCGGCGGTGGCTTTGATTAATGCCGTTTCGGACCTGCGGTCAGGGCAAAATGTCTGGAAAATCGGACGGCGAAGTGTTCTTGCGTCCGAAATTTCAGGCGTTCTGAAACATTGGCTCTGTGGGGTATGTGGTGGTGCCGCGAAGCCGTCCAATTATCGGGAATCTGGAAAGTCGGTCGTTGAATGTACACTGGCAACTCCTCCAGCCTACGACAGGGCGTCAAAGGCGATTCATTACGATTCCTGTCTGTTACTCGAGCGAGCATTACCGCGACTTTCGACCCTTTCAATAACATTGCCGCTAATTTTCCCTGATAGAGGCCCAAATTCCCTGAGTATTCCCTGACTTTTTCCAGACTACTCAAAATCCCTGAGAATTCCTGGTTTTCCCGGTCGGTAGACACCCTGGCACTGCTTGTTGTGGTGAGAATATTTATTCAGTGACTCCTTTGAGCCGCTTACAGGGAACCGAGCATTATTTGTTGTACCGGAAATTTTGTTGAAACGGCATGCGTTATAGCGGGATTCGACTGTACTTCGGAGGAGCGTCTATAAACCTTGGTTGATAGAGACTGGACAACATGAAAATATGCATGTAATGTGGGTTACAATCCAAATATAGGTTTAAAATTCCATCCTAGTGCAGAATTTGGGCGACAACAAAATGGCGGCAGGTGAAAACTGTGTTCATTAGATCAAACGTAACATAATCTAATTTTGGGTTACAGTTTTGGCAAATACACGAGTCGCCATGTTGCATTCCCTGCAAGTAAACTTAGTTATCATGGGTTCAAGCGACGTCACTGTTGTTGCCAGGATTGGCACATATCGCACACAATAAAAGAACCAGGAAGAAAAACACAGCCATTTAACGAACGAAGATTCTTATTCGTATACAAGCAGGTATTCAATAAGTCGAAACAAATCAGAGGAGGGGCCTCTGCATCGAATTCAGCCGGGGTCGAGGCAGGTCCCCAAACATCTCGGTGCCATCGCACACGCTGCGAGCCAGGGCTTCGATATCGGCACCAATCCGGTCATGCTCCACAGCAAACTGCACAAAAATGAACATGTGTCAGGTTCAGTTCTACAAGGTCATAACAGAGCATTCCATGAGTGGTATCTCTGTCTGTGTCGGTAGCGTAAGAAGAGAGGTAGGATAAGCAATTTTATCAGATATTTTTAAGTGTCCACTGGGTGGAGCCCCTAGTCCTGGGCCCTATGTGTGCAAGCTACCGTCTCTGCCCGTGCCACCACTACTTTTGACCAGTGGTGTTAGAGTCGGTCAGCTGCTCCACCCAGGAGGCTTGAGAAGGATGAGAAATTGGAGAAACGGAAGGAATGGCATAATTCCAATGCTACAGAACAGGCTTTATCTTCTATGTATAAGGCAGTGGCCTTGTCAGCAATCACGTTCGCCTCCTTGAACACAGGTAAAAAGAATGCGCAACAACACTTAAGTGCTGTGTGGAGTTAACATGTATGACAAAAATATCCTTCAAGTGCTGCAGCTACCTAAAGATCCCAAGATTACAGCTGCAGCAAAAACAGACACATCTTGCAAGATCAGTTTTCAATCGATATTGCGGATGCATAGGAGCCCATAGAAATGTTCAAATAGTTGAACAATTCGAAAAACAAGTTTAAATAAAGAAACAATTTGATTTCACAATGCCAGCAAGACAGCGAACAAAAGTCAGCGACACCGAGTGTCAGTGGACCGCATTATCTATGTTAATGGAAAATCTACTTTTTTTTTATGGGAAACATTTTTCAGTTCAATCAGCATGTTAAAAACTGCAAGCAACGAAAACATGTCACAGTAATATTGCTTACATAGTCAATCCCGGATATATCGAACTTGAAGGGGATCGCAAATTACAGTAGAACCTTGCTGATGCGATCCCGTTACATACGATTCCCCAATGCTCACAATGTTCACAATAGAGACCACAAAAAATAACCCGATTCAGTTACACTTACTTTTTACCAGTTCATACATTCCCGAAAAAGACGATCATTTGGCACCAATTTTTAGTAGATTGCCAAACTGCGATTGTATGATACGTCTTCCAGTTGCTAAATCCTGTATAAACAAGAAAAGGTGCAAGGTAAACGCGATCAAGAAGAGTAGCCGCATGCTGCCAGCAGCTTCTCCACAATACTCTCCTGCCCGTCTCGTGTGAAAACACTTGTACGCACCAAATTTCTCACTCCAGTACCAGCAAATCTCCCGGGTCATCGCACACAGCTATCACTGCCAACCCTACTGCAATAAGCACCTTCTCTTACCTAGTTCACGGTGCGTGGGAAGTACTGTTGCAAGCATCCTGTACGCTTTTAACCCAAACTTGTTGCTGTTCCCTGCTACAGGCAAGCATCATAGGCATTGCCATTCCTATGTTGCCCACTAGCTCAATTTTGTTTATATTTCCCATCGCAGCCTTAAAACATGCAATAGAAGAACAATGTGCGCATCTCGGGTCGCTTAGCCCTACCAGCTTGACGCGAATCCCGCAATGATTCGTGCCGAAGAAAGATGCTCGAAGAAGTTGTTGACCCAGGTCAAATTCAGGGAGCGAGAACGTAGCCGTAAAAACGAGCCCACACATCTCAGGCCGCTCAAGCCCCACCAGCGAGGCTTGCGTCGGTGTCTCGAGCTCCAATGATTCGCGCAACGCTTTGCATTATGTAGCTGTCAAATATAGTTGCGTCTGTCAATTTTTTTAGTGACTTCCGATCGTACGTTTTTTTTTATTCTTTCCAAAAACGTTTGAACAATGTTCTACTGTAGTTAAATATATAAATAATTCAAAATATAAGATATGCCTACCTGATGCTTATCTGAAACTTTCCCAACTCTCAGACAGTTTGCTGGGATCGTAAAAAGCACTAATTTACAGATTTGTGAAGGCCATGTTGCACACACAAACTACTTTTTTTTTCTTTCTCTTTTTTTTCTCAGATCAATGTTGCAAGTTGTCATTGCAGCAGAGTGGCTTTCGATCGCAACACTAACCTTAAAAGGCCCCCGTCGCTTGGATGTGGAACTGTTGTGTGCCTCGCGAGGTTCGAAGTGCTTGTTGTGCACTTTTATTCAGGACAAGGTAGAAGAAATCAACATAGCGTGGAAGCAAGGGAGCCCGTATTTCTGGATATACACCAGACCGCCATGACTGAATTTGTACTGCGAATGACACGTTACCGTACCTGGCACTGTGTCTGTTACAATATGCCATTAAACAGCCGATCGTTATATGTCGGCAACTAGTCGACCAGGCAGGTTTCGTTGTCAGGTTTCCAAATCAATTTCAACCAATTGTTCTTGCTTCTCGACCGCCCTTAGTCCTTCAGTATAATTTTTGCATGCCGCTCGGATGCCTCGCAGTCCCTTCATTCTCGGCCCTTACACTGCCTCAGCGACTGCCAACATTACATAAGACGCTTAAAGTTGAAAGTGGCTTTCAGCTTGCAAAACATCCGAGTCCGTTCCGAATCACGTGTAACTCCGCGAGTATGAGTAGAATGCATTCAGCGCAGACTCGCAAATCGCACTACGACGAGACTTGCACACCACTGCCGCAATGAGGGGGAAAAGGGAGGGCTTCTCACGAAGTGCGGATATGGCGTGCTGTAGTTTTGTAAAATTTTGTCAATAATGTGCTAATCCGTTACAGTGACGATTGGGATCGTATTCATTCTGGCTGCTCACAGAACCGTAAAATGCGATTCGTGAAAGGGAAAGCCACTTTCTATACGAGAGAAACCCAGTGGCACATATATCTTCACTTGTCATCTGTTGCACGGAGCCATTCACTGAAAAGATCAAGTGTCATTTATACTTTGTTCTGAAACACACGTATTGGATCGGGAGGCCTTTCACGTTCTGGAAGCAGAGTGGCAATCTTGCCAATAACAAACAGCCACAGTTGGCACAAGCCCTCCATATGTGCCGTGAGACTGACACATACGTGCCACTCATTTTTCCTCCGTGGCATGTACTGCCACCATTCAGATTCAATCCATTGTTTTACAAAAGTGAATAGGGACACCCGAAACACGATGCTTCGTAAGGCAACGAAACAAGCACTGGGCATGCCCATATACTCACGAATATACACACGTCCACGCAAAAACTGCTAGACATGGGCGCCCACAACACGGTGGAGGAGCTCATCGAAGCCCACCTCTCTAATCAGAGAACCCGGCTCAGTCACACGGAACACGGACGAGCCGTCCTACGCAAGATAGGATGGCCGATCACGTCAGTACCCATCAAGCCGGCCCTTCCGGAAGACTGGAAAATGATCATTCAGACCAAACCCATTCCCCGGAACATGACGCTGTGCAAGGACGACGAGAGGCGCACCGCGCGAGCCAAAGCCCTAGCCCGGAAGCTGGAAGAGAACCCCAGGGTCCTCTACGCGGACGCCTCGCTCCAAAAACACAGTGACTGTGCAGCGGTGGTGGTTACATCAAAAGACAGGCTGATCGTCAGCGCTTCCCTGAAGACAACAGACCCCGCAGTTGCCGAAGAAGCGGCCGTGGCCCTCGCACTCGCACAGCCGAGCGTGGACACCGTAGTCACCGACTCAAAGACAGCCTACAGAAGCTTCAGCAGGGGGGGTAATCTCCTCCGCGGCCCGAGCCATTCTAGCCAAGCACAAGCCTCCGGGAAGAGCCACAGAGCTCGTGTGGGTCCCGGCTCCCTCGCAGGTAGCAGGCAACACCATCGCCGATTACCATGCCCGAAAAATGTCAATCCGGGCCAAGCACGAGCCGGAAGAGCTACCGCATCCGGTTACCAGCTTTCGGGACATTACTGGATGTATTGAGAGGAAAGGTGCAGACTGCCAGAACCGCACCCCAAACTCACCAGGCAACAACAAACGATCCTGCATCGAGTGCAGCCGCATCCCGTACTGATGAACCGCATGTACCCTGCGGAATACGATATGCTCTGTCCTTTTTGCAGAAGAGAAAAGGGCACCCTGCTACACACCTTGGCAGAGTGCACAGAACTCAAGACCCCCCCTCCTCTCCTTCCCACCAACACCCCAAATCCCCAACCCCTTCAGCGATGGGAGACCTTGTTATCCAGCCCCGCCCTACCGATTCAGCTCGCACTGACGGACAGGGGCCAGGAGCTGCTGGGAACATATGGGTCCTGTAACTAGGGAACTACCCCATCTGGTGCCTGCGTGCACCACCGATTTATTTCGGGCCCAGTTAATGTTGCTTCATCAGCATCATCATGCCAAAACAATTTTGTTTCGAATTCATTGGGATTAAATATTTCCGAAGGCATGAAAAGTGATCACAGCTCCATTAAGAGAAGCGCACTTGCAGAGGCACGAGTGATCAATATATCGAATGTGGCAGTGAACAGGAGTTCGATGCACACAGAGTACATCGCTAAACTTTTGCATGAGATTTCCAAAGAGATCTTACAACTATTCGATATAGACAATACAGTGAACTCTCATTAAGGTGAACTCGGTAAAGCCGAATTCTCACACATAACGAACAAGGGATCATTCGTTTGGTCCTCCATAGACTCAATGCAAAAAAAAAAAAAACGCTTAAGATGAACCGGCTCAAACATACCATATTTACTCGATTCTAACGCGCCCTCGATTGTACCGCGCATCCGTTTTCCGTGACCAAAAAATAAAAAAAATAATGAAAGCCTCGGTTGTAACGAGCACCCGTTTTCCATGACCAAAAAGAAAAAGTGAGTACAATACCACGCACCACGTGCTTTCACATAGAAATACTATTTTCTCTCATTTGGAAAAAAACTGATTTATTCTCAATACACTAAAGTCGCGATGAATAAAAACACAAATGGAAGCGGCATACCTTGCCGCCAAGATTTTCACTGCGTCGGCACAAGTTGCGTGGGGCAATAGATATCATTCGTCGTCGCTATCAGACAACTCCTTATTGATATCAACAGACCAAAGCATTTAATCCTCGGTGCCGTCCATGGCATTTGAAATCCCGAACTTCTTAAAGGCCTTGTTCACCATGGCAGACGGAGTGCGCACCATGCATCTTTCACCCATCCAGCGAAGTCCTGCAGCGAGGCACGCTTAATTTTATTGACAGATGTGAATTCGTGGCAGCGACTGACAAGCCATTCGGTGTAGAGCGCCCGAATTCTATCTTTCACTGGCTTGTTCAAACAGACATCGAGTGGCTGGAGCTGCAGTGTCATGTCGCCGGGTATCATGACAAGGTTGCTGTTGCATGCAGGCAGCTTGTCCTTGATGCGCTGGTCAAGGTGGCACCTGAATGCGTCGAGCACAATCATCCCACGCAGACCCAAGCTGCCGCCGGGTCTCTTCCGCCAAACATTATCAATCCAGTCAGCGACTGTCTGTGGTCATCCAACCTTTTTCATCAGTGTGCACAATCACGCCACTCTGAAACACGATTCCTTTCGGGAGCGTCTTCCGCCTGAAGATAGGATACGGGGGCAGCCATCGGTAGTGCAACAAAGCATTGCGGTGACTCTAGACTTTTAGTGGCCGGAAGACAAAATGCGTATTTGCTTCATCCCCTTCTTTTCAACGGTTGTGGTGGCAAGCATGTCAAAGTAGAGTGGTGTCTGATTGGCATTTCCAATCTGTCTGAAGTGGCAGCCGTTTCTATGGTGCAATTTCAAAATGTACCGCTGGAAACTGCAATTTCTCTTCATATCCTTAGAGCTATTTTTGGCATATCCCTGTCCGCCTTCGAAGAGAAAAGCCTTTTCTTTTCATAAAATTTGATAGCCAGTACCTGCTCGCTTCGAAGTCGCTCCGCATTAGCCCTTTCTGTAGGGCTAACTGCATCGCCCATACTTTGAGCAGATCGGTCGTCACAGGCCGCCATGCTACTTGCTGCTTTTGCACGTATTCCGCAAGCAGCTCTTCTATTTCGGCGAAGCGGCCCCGCTTCAGTCCACTGAAACCCTTCCTTGTTGCTTTGCTGGCAAAAATATTCTCCTTCTGTTTGCGCCAGTCCTGCACCCAAGTTTCGGGAACTTCGAATGCCCATGATGGGGGAGGCCCGATTTCCGTCCGTCTCCGCGCACATGATAACTTTCCTTTTAAATCCGGCACCATAGTGGAATCGGCGAGTCTTCGTAGTCGGCGCTTCCATGCCGATTGAATAAACACAGAAAACAAGCGGTAGATTAGGTTTACACCAGCACCTGGTTACACGTACAACATGGAGGTATGCACATGGAGGAAGCTATGGCAGCTAGGCTAGAAACGCGCACGAGGCGGCCATTTTTCGAATGCCAATGGCGATGTGGAACGTGGATTTAGGGTCGTACGTACTCGATTCTAACGCTCATGCAATTTTTGGACCCATTTTATCGGAAAAGAAGGTGCACGTTAGATTTGAGTAAATACGGTACTCTTTGGTTAGGACGAACATTCGGAATGACCTCCACCGCTGCTGATCCTGGTGGCTAGGTTGCCTCGATGCGCCGCTCCTGGGGGCACGCTCATAATGGCACCATACTGGAGGCCTGTGGTACACATCACCCTTGGACAGAGGCGAAAACAAGAGGAGGAAACAAAAAAGTTACAGTGACGTTTCATTTTGTCAACGTGTCACAAGCGTGTAGGGGCTATAGTGCACACGAAGCCATCGACGCTCAGTGCGCCTAGATACGTACTTAAGCTGTCCAGATGGCAGATCGTATTCGAGACTGGGCTCGCATGGCCACACCATATGCATCAGCCACCAGAGTAGAATGACTGCTTGTAAACATTTGCTTACTAACTAAATTCACAAGCATGGACACATCAAACTCGATGACTGCGGATGTTCTCTGTCAAAACGCTGCTGGAAGGCAAGGAATCATGGCAGCAGCAGCGAGCAAAGTGACCTTCGTGACGTCTATTACTCTGACGCAAACTGAGCAGCGCAAACACCGCGCACAAAGAGGTACAAGCCATCGCCTCCCCAAGACTGTGTCCCCTAAGCAGATCACTTTCGAACGAAGCCTGTGCGACCGTGTGCGGCTGAAATGTAATGCCCCTTCACTCCATTTCCTCGGTGCCATGCGCGTAATGGAAGGCGGCGCACTACGTCCCCCATTTCCTCCCTTGCGCACGCGAGATTGAGCCACCATCGTCTGCTCACCGTCGCACACTTTCACTCGCACAGCCTGATAGGTTTGTATTGCAAAGAAAACCTGTACCAACAGCTAGAGGAGGCCAACACAGAGCACCTCTGCCTACCTTCCTCCTCCGCAATGCTTCGCCTCGTTTCTCATTTTCCACTTCGCTCAATGTCACCTAGACTTTCCTCTATGTGGCGTTGCTTTGCCACATGCTCAGCGCTCTCCTTCGTACTTTTGCTAGCTCGGAGCCTGCACCGATGACCTATGAGGCGGCAGATGCCTGCTTGAACTCCCTAGTAAGCTTCCTCAAGCAGCACGAAGGCACAAAAGGATCTTTAAAGTCATTAGCTGAGATGACGTCGTTTCTGGCCGCTTGCTGATTTGCACAGAAGCGACGAACATCCATCATGGACTAGATGAAACCAAGCAAGAGTACCACTTGAAAGTTTTCTATTAAGTTCAGCTAAATAAATGGTTTTATTTTTCTGCTACTGTAAGTCTACTTTCTTTACTGTCTTGAAATCAGATATTTGGATGCACCTGGTCATGTTGTCAATTATTCTTCTGATAAGATAAACAAACTTTCGTGGTCCCTTTCAGTTCGTCTTAAAGGGAGTGTACTGCAATTCAATATTTCGATGTTTGATATACAGTAATCCTTCGCTATAACGAAGTCAGCGGGTCGGCGAGAAAATTCATTACAAGTGGTAATTCAATACAAGCGACCACTCGGTAAAAGCTAAAGCAGTTGCGCTTTAATTGTGTCACAACTGTGAGGAAGTCAAAATACAATGTATTCAGTGAAGCAAAACTTTATTCAGGTGCAAAAGAGGCAGCGAGCTTTGGATGTTTCAAGTTCTTACCGGGTACGAGCAATCGCTGCTCTAATCTGACTAAGCATTGCACGATCCTGTGGTCGCGGCCCATGCATTCAACCTTATTTCACAGCAGGCATAGGTACTCCCGCGTCTGCACCATAGTTGGCCCTTAACGTGGCTCTTTGTCCTCGTCGACGCACCAACAGTGTCAATTAGTATCTCCGCATCCGTTGCCAGGGTGCCACGGGAGCAGCAGCATCAACCAACACGAATGTCTTGAAGTCATGTTCTACCTCTTGGTCAGCAATTTTATGAACAGCCTCATACAGATCACTGCAAGTCCGGTCATCGTCAGGCTGGTCATAGCATCGCTGACGATGGCACTGGAAAAGCCGACGTGCGCAAAACAGTTGGCGACCTTCGAAGGTGTGAGTTCTTTCCATGAAAACTTCAGCAAATGGATCGCACCAAGCAAATTAATCTTGTACCTCTTGCTGGTGTTATACGTCGTGAGCACGCGCTGCAAAAGAGTCTTGCGGTACAGCTTCCGGGTGGTCTCACTGATGCCCTGATCCATCAGTTGCAGTACCACGGTTGTGTTAGCAGGCAAAAATTCCACAACGATCACCTTGAGGTTGTCGACCTTCCTGTGACTCGGACAACTGTCAATTATGAAAAGCACTTGCTGATTCTTCGCATGGAACCATCTATCCAGAAGGCGCACAAAGACATCAAAAATAGCAGCAGTCACCCGTGCTCGCTTGTTACTTCTGTAGATGCATTCCTTGGCAATAGCTGCATTTCGGAAGCACCATGGCTTTTCCGCCTTCCACAGTATCAACAAGGGAAGCCTGTCCTCGCCTGCTGCATTGAATTGACACCAAACAGCTCCGTGACATGCCCTTTGCTCTGTTTTACTCTGGATGAGGATCTGACAATGGTAGTGAACGTGCAATATGGTAACATCTTGTAGAAAAATGAAGCCTCATCTAGGTTGTAGATGCCTTTGTCTTCATACTTTTCAAGTAGAGCTTGGAGCCGATCTCTTCGCCGTGTCTCTTCTTGAACTACTCAAGCCAGCCATTCCTGCATCTGAAATTTTTATGGACTATTTGGAGGGCGAGGGCGTCGGTTTTTGCAGTGCGCGCAGGCCCATGTATGGGGAGATTTGCACTTCTGGCATTCTTCAGCCACTGTAGAAGCGCACCTTCTACTTCGGGGTATTTCTAATTGTGATTCCTCTTTCTTTTTGCCGAGAAGCTTCCTTCAAAGCCATCCAGCATAGCTTCCTTGTTTTTTTCGATACAGTTGATAATGTAGACGGCGGTATGCCGAATTACTTAGCGAATTACTTCTGCCCACCACATTTTCCCACTTCTTATATCAGCGGAACTTCCTGCTCCACAGTCAAGACACTTTCACCCGGAGACCAACGGGGCCATTTATCACTGTAGACTGCAAAAGCACATGTGAGGCATGCCTAACGAAGCATTTTGAATAACACACAATCACATGGCCTGCAGCACGGATCTAAACACATGCACCGTCGCTGCCAAAGTGATTGAACGCGGTGGGCAATGCAGAAGGCAGTAGCTCCAAAATGTCATCAGGACATCTCAATTTTCTCATCAGTGCGTGCTGGTGATCGCGACAGTTGTAATGGCAGGCTTGGCATCTGCTTCACACGCAACGGAAAAAAGGTGATCGGAGTTGTGGAGACCAAGAAGCAGGAACCGTGGAAGGGCGCCCCCTGGTGGAAGATTTAGCTTGGGAGAGCAGGCTGGAAGACTGCAGCTTTGGAGGAGCAACAATTTCGAAAGTGGCAGCGAGGAACTGACATGAAGGCGAGTGAGAGGAGTGACTGGTGTCCAAATGGCTTGCAGACCGGCGAACGAATGAGGAGGGGAAGGCAGTGGCCGCTTTCATGGGGGAGGGGGCGGGGGTGCGGAGGTCATGAAAGACTACGGATATCGTGCTGGAAAGCACCGCAAATGCCGTGGCTTGAGTCTGAGGTTGTGTTTGTTGTGCTCAAAAAATGATTAGCCGCTCACTGTGGGTACGCAGCACGATTGTGAAAACTGAGCGGTTTTGCTGCAGGGGCTTTGCTGATCACTGGGCAATCTTTTTTCTCGAGGTGTGCAGCCACGAAGTTTGCAAAACGAAAGTTTTTCAGTGCATCGTTGCCGACGACACTGTGATAATTCCATGGCCCGAGTGTCAGTGTTCGCGCATGGTTGTGTCCGCGCCATTGACAAATGTCTAGGAACAAAAGTCAATGATCCTACCACGCATTTAGACCATCTGTCTGAAGTCAGATGGCGCAAATCGAGCAGGACCAGCTCAAGAAAATCGCCGGGGAAACACCAGCTGGTATTGACCCACCATGTTGACAGCCTGACTTGCCGCTGGCGACGCTCAGATTTTTTGTTTTCGGCAAGTTATTGGTCAATTTGCACCGTCAAAAGTGCAACGAAGCTAGGGGCGGTGTTTTACTGCAATGCAATAATTCGCCGATTATGGCGATCGGCGAACAAATTTCTAGACTGGCTTTCCCAAAGTCGCCTTCCCGATTTGTCACCGTAGCTCCTGTGAGCATTATTTTACCCCTTCATCTTCTTCATCTGTATATATTCATCACCATGGCCAGCGTCATCGTCTTTTAGCGCGCGACCTGCGAAATAAACCGCTGAGACTGAACAGCTGTCTCGCAAGTGGTGGAGGTGCTGGGTACCACATTGCCGACACGCTGAAACGTAGCATAATCCGCCCATCCTCAAGCCATTGGTCGTCACCTGTCGTTTTGGTGCGTAAGAAAGACGGCTCAGTGCGATTTTACATAGACTACCGTGCCTTGAACAAAATAAGCCGCAAAGATGCATATCCACTGCCCCGAATCGATGATATGTCAGATTCATTACACGGCACAGAGTATTTCTCCAGCCTTGATCTACGCTCCGGATACTGGCAGATCCCCTTGCACGAAGCAGACAAGGAGAAAACCGCCTTTGCCACACCCGATGGCCTTTACGAATTTAAAGTAATGCCTTTCGGCCTGTGTAACGCTCCCGCCACGTTTGAGCGGATGATTGACACCGTACTACTGGGCCTAAAGTGGAAGACTTTCTTATGCTACCTCGACGACATCATCATATTTTCGTCGACCTTCCATCAGCACTTGCAGCGCCTCGACGAAGTCCTGACATGCCTCTTAGCTGCTGGCCTTCAGCTGAATACAAAAAAGTGCCACTTCGCCAGCAAAACCATTAAAGCGCTCGGACATCTTGTCAGCAAGGAGGGCCTTCGACCCGACCTCGACAAGATTACCGCTTCCCCAGGCCTCAACGTGCCAAAGACTTGCGTAGCTTCCTTGGTCTAGCTTCGTATATCCGGCGCTTCATATGTAACTTTGCCACCTTTGCGGCGCCGCTCCATCAACTTCCTTCTGGAGCTCCCTACATATGGTCGGACGAATGCCAAACTGCTTTTGACACCCTCAAGCATGCCCTCACCTCCGAACCTGTGCTTTGTCATTTCGACAACACCGCACCCACTCTTCTACATACTGACGCCAGCGGACACGGTATTGGCGCTGTTCTTCTGCAACGTCAGCAAAATTCTCAAGAATGTGTGGTTGCATACGCAAGTAGCACGGTAACAGCTGCAGAGAAAAATTATACGATTACCGAGCAAGAGTGTCTCGCCGTTGTTTGGGCCGTCCAAAAATTTCGGGCTTATCTGCACGGCCGCCACTTTACGGTCGTAACTGATCATCACGCCTTGTGCTGGTTGGCGACGCTAAATAATTTAACGGGACGTTTCGGCCGTTGGATACTTCGTTTACAAGAATACGACTTCGACGTCACCTGCAAGTCTGGAAAGAAACACAAGGATGCCGATGCTTTCTGTCGTTGTCCCCTACCACCGTCTTCAAACGCTGCTTGCTTACCACCTTCTGTGAGGAAACCACAGGGCACATCACCTGCATTCCCTTCGCTCGCAGCTCTGGACCAGCTCCCTTCCAGCCATTCTCATACGTTTGCCTCTAGCCAACGTAATGACTCCTACTGCCACTCAGTTATGGGACGTATTCGCGGATAATCTCGCCCACCTAACGCTCGGCTCCGTCGGCAGTTGAACTTCAAGATCGAAAATTCGACATACCAGTACATGTTTCATTCCGAAGGACACCGTTGGGTTCCTGTCATTCCCCGATTACTTCAGGCCCAGATATTGGAGACCTTTCACGACGATCCCACCGCCGGTCACTTTCGTTTCCATAAAACCTATGAGCGAATTCGCAGCCGCTTCTCTTGGCCTGGACTTGCAACAAGCGAAGCGAAATACGTGGCTTCCTGTTCGCTCTGCCAACACCGCAAATGACTGACCTCACCTCCGGCTGGACTGCTCCAACCTCTCCCGTGTCCTGAAACTCCTTTCACAGTCATTGGTATCGACCTCTATGGATCGCTACCCTTAACCACTGGCAGTAAACGATGGATCGTCACAGCTGTAGACCACTTGACACGGTACGCTGAAACAGCCGCACTGTCTTCGGGATCCGCCGAGGAGGTTGCAGCCTTTTTCTTGGAAGCCATCTTTTTACGGCACAGAGCCCCACGTGTCCTTTTGTGAGACCGCGGCAGGACCTTTCTCTCTAAACTTCTCGATGATGTTCTCCGTGCGTCCAATACCATCCATAAAACGACTTCCAGCTACCACCCTCAAACTAATGGTCTCACAGAGCGCTTTCACCGCACGCTGTCGGACATGATATCTATGTACATCAACCCTGACCACACTAATTTGGATGTCATTCTACCATTTGTCACTTTCGCATACAACACGGCCGTCCAACGCACTACGGGGTACTCGCCCTTTTTCCTTGTGTGTGGTCGCCAACCGATCAATACTTTCGACGTTTCTTTGTTTGGTATCCCCATGCCTTCATCCACACCAGTGTGTGAGCAGTTCATTTCGCGCATTGCCCGGTGTCACCAACGAGCCCGTCTCAATACCGACGCCAGTCAACGAGACCGCAAAATTCGCTATGATGCATCTCACCGTGTCGTTTCCTTCCACCCTGGAGACGAAGTGTTACTGTGGGCCCCAGTTTGCACTCCTGGATTGTGCGAGAAATTTCAGTCCCGTTTTATCGGGCCCTACATTGCTCGGGAACAGACTTCGCCAGTTAACTATCGTGTCACTCCAGTTGTTCCGCCTTTGGATGGCCGCTGCCATAACACAGAGATTGTGCATGTTTCGCATTTAAGCCTTTCACACGGAGTTTCCCGCCATATCCAGCGTAACCAGCGGCCACGTTGGCCGCTTCCACGCGCGGGGGAAATTGTGTGAGCATTATTTTACCCCTTCATCTTCTTCATCTGTATATATTCATCATCATGGCCAGCGTCATCGTCTTCTAGCACGCGACCTGCAAAATAAACCGTTGAGGCTGAACACCTGTCTTGAACTCCTTACATTGAACATGGCACTTATAATCAGAAGGGTACTTCTTTCGTGCTTTTCAGCATGTTTGAGGGCCAGAAGTGCTCTTTAGAGTCGTAAAGCTTTGCTCATCGAGCGCACCCCATGGAATGCTATGGTGCAATTCTGCCTGCTATCTTTTGGACACTTTTCGGCATCCAAGAGAGCGCGGTTTTCTGGCATCGCAAAGCGTCAGGAAATCTTTATTTTCGTGTGGATTCTATACAGGGGACACCAGCGATGCGATTGCAACGGAGAGTAACGGTTCGGGTGCACTGCACCATGGAATTTGACATCTTTCAGTTGCTCTGCAGTAAACAGCTGGGAGCACTTGGCACTCGCTTGGTACCCGTTGTTACTAGGCGGTGATTGGTCATGGGTTTGGTACTTTTGTGGCCTGTTCTGTGCCTGCATGAGCCTAATTTGTCGGCAGCATTAATTTGACATTGCATGCGCAAAAGGGTCCCGCTACCGAGCAATGCCTCTCATTGCGACTTCGCTCTAAGCAGGTCATCAAGCTCTTCGTGCGCTTTGAGTAATGCAGTTTAAAATGCAGGTGTTTGGGTCGGGACTGGAAGAAATTTCAGATAAGCGATATTTCGAGTAAAGCAATTTCGTTATAACAAGGGATTACTATATCTGGGATTGACTGTATCTTTGCAACCCCGCACTACTCGCGCACCTTGCTTTGGAATCGTTGTAAAGGAATAAAGCCATTACTCCATTATACACAGGGCAGTTGCACCCATGGTATCATTGTCGCGCCAAGCATGACGTAATCGGAACTAACCTTAACCTCTGATTAGGCGTTTAGAGAGGCATAGCTTGGCAGCACATTTGTCGGTCAAAGCAAGAGTAGTCTTGTGTGAGAGTTTGCTTGGCCATAATAGGCATAATCCATCAACCTCAAACCTGAGGTCATCATGAGTTATAAGGCTTACAACTGTAGAGTTTGTTGTAGAAATTTGATGGTTGCTTGGCTAAGGCGCCTCCATGTTTGATACATAGGGTGCACAAATTATGTGGAGAGACTCAGATAGCAAGATAGAAAATGCGAATTCAAGCCAGCTGCCTCTGACCACACTGGGCGCACCATTAATAGGGAGTGAGCCCAACTGCAAGGGCAAATTGTAGGACCCAGTTAATTTCCTTTCCCTTTATCCTCTGGTAGCATCAACACTAGTTAAGGAGGGAAGGTGTTTAAGGTCCGAAGTCAGCGCCCCTCGATGATTCGAGTGCACGGTGGCAGTGTGAAGGAAGAGCCATTGTCCGATAAAGTGACGCTTTATTCAAACACCGAGGCGTCTGTCCGAATCGAAGCCCGAAACTCCACTCCCTCCGCACAACTAAACAGAACTTTTTAAGCCCTCAGTTGAACAAAGGAGTCACAAATCAGCCAATCACACATGCGAATTCACACCATTGTAACCAATAGCACAACCACCTTCGTGCCGCACACGGCATTGGTGGAAACAGTCGCACTCTTTACAACACGCCAGGGGATAGGATCTCTCAAGAACACGTGTCATCTCCCTCTCCCCTACATTAGGCTGCAAGTATCGGCCCTTGAAGTCCTCCCCTTTTCACCTGCAAGCGGCTGCCACGCAAGCTGACAGAATGTTTCCATGAAACCACAGCTTATTGACTGCATGTCTGCCGGACAGTGGGCTGCCCTGCCAGTACAGTCGCCGACCATGTATTCAGACCTCACGGGGACTGCAGAAATGTCCGAATAAACAGGTGTCTGAAAAAGCAAATTAAGAAAAAGAAAAAAAATTCTTTATTTCCACGCACTTATTCGGGCTCGGCAGTAGACTTGGCTTGAAGAAATCGTGAATGCGCCGTTGCACGCTGTTCCGTTTACGCGCAATCAGATAAGCCTGAATCTTGGAGAGGGTCATACAGTCACTATAGGCGGCTGAAAGCACAGTCACTGCTTGTACATGCTCCGCATGCGACGGCAGCGTAGCCCATGGTGCGCCATCTTCCGACTCGGAGTCATCGTCCGGCGGCGCAGCAGAAACCTGACGAATGATCTCGCCGTCGTCGAGGTCTACGCATGCCAGTACAGCAGTATCAGCATCTGTGAAACTGTCAAATGAGACGGTGTCCGGAATAGCAATGCAACCACTGCGCAGCTCTCGGCTGAACATTTTCGGCATCAGTAGGGATCCCATCGGAAGGCAACAAATTCTAAGCCTCCCGGCACCCGCTTGCCGGCATTTCCCAGCGCAGTCTGCGCGGGCACTGTCGGTGCCATTAGACACTTGACGAAATGTTTCTGTACGCCGCGTTGCATAACCGCAACCTCGACACAGTACATAAAGCAAACATCACCACGCCGTCACGCCAACACCAGTCGCACAAACGAAAAACGTGGCCTACTCGCAGCCTCGTGCACGAAGAAAGAAACAAATCAGCTGCTGGATTGTCTTGACATGGCTTACTAAGCTGAGACCGGAACTGCTGTAGCTACAAACCAGGCAGAAACGATGATGATGAGCGGGGATTTGCAGTAGCGCCACTTCGTGGGGCAGCAAGGAGGCTCCGTTCAAAACAAAAATGGGGTTCAGCAAGTCGAACCATGCACCGGTCACAGTCGGTGCATGGTGCTCTTGATCGAGTTGGCTCAAGGAGTGTCCGAAAAATAAGACGAGAGGTTGCAAGGTGTACGAACTTTCGGCAGTTATACATTATGGCGTATGGGGAGAATGGCGGTGCCGCGAAGCAGACCAAATAATCGAGCCTGTCCGAATTTTTGGAGTCCGAAAAAGGAGTCTGCAACTTACTGAGAAAACTCTGTCCCTCATACAGGTATGGACTCGTTCGCTTGAAATTCAAGCACCATAATTGGGACCCAATGGCGACCGCACACAAAAGCACCCATCGGTCATAGCTGGCTAAGTGGTGGTAAAGCTACCGCCGTTTTCGCAGGCATTCTCAGAAGGCACTCAATTGAACCGGCTGGGCAGTGTCGCGTCGCCCAATTTCAGTGACTGAGACGGTCGGCGGGACATGTGGGAAGCGCATGGGCATTAGTGGTGGCGGTGAGCTCAAGCAGCCTCTACCTTTTATCTTTAAGCCTGTCCCCCGGAACGCTCCCCTTCAGCTCGGACCGTCTACCCTTTTTTTCCGAGCGAGGGTGCAGATATGGTGCCTCTTCTACGGCGCAGCCACTAATCCTATTTCTTTCCACACGGGGGTATTTCCCGCGTCCTTTCTTCACGGAATCCACCTGCTTCCTTCGTTTCCGGTTATTGGCCGACACAGCAGCATGTAAACTCGTCCTGCGCTTTGCTGTAGTCGCCTAAACTGGGCCACACAACAACAGCCAGGCCAACTCCCTAACCTCAAACTGACTGACCCCCACAAGCTGTATCATAAGTAAAGCATGTATGGTTTGTAATGCGTGAATAAATGTGACTTACACATTTGGCTACGACATTTCTCTACCCTAGTGCTCATTCACCCTTAGCAGCATGCACAAGATGTTTCACTCACCCCAACGTGGCTGCATACCCAGTATACGCCTCGTGCACCGCCTATAGAGGCGCCACTGAAAGCCACCTAGCGGACACTTCCAGCAGTACACGCGGGAGCAGTAGCAGACGACAACCCTTTGCAGCAAGGATGGCTGAAGTTCGCGGCTGCGATTTCTCCTTTGTTCGGGTGCCAGGCTGCTCCTTCCGCTGTGACAGCTGTAGGGAAGATGCTGCCCTCTGTGTGAGCGGGTATGAACAGGATGTTACCAGTGTTTGGGACAACGTGGTCTACATATGTACAAGGTGTGTCCCGCAGATGAACGCCATGAACCCCATTTACATGACGTGGAGCTCATGTTCACTAGCCGATAAATTTTGTTGAGTGATGCGATCTCTCGATGTTCTTTTTTTATTCTATCCTTGCCGCAATGCTGCTTCTGTACCTGAATAATAAGCACCCGTCGTTAGTGCAGACTTATGTCAAACAAATCCGCACGGTGCAATCTCTGCATATGCCGTTGTGATTTCTCTGCCGATGAATACATGTGACATCGCCGAATAAGTGCAGTCGAAGTCGCCTCAAGAAGAGTAATTGCCAATTTATTGATGGAAACGCGTACACTAGCCAACGAAGTCACCAAACACACGGGTTAATAAAAACGCGTGTTAGTGCTGTACCGCCGATGCAATTCTGCTGCATACGCCGATGCACTACCGTTCCCGCTGTAGTTTGTGCAATTTTATATTCCCCAAGGGAGCTGCTTGGAAACGTACAAAGCTAAAGACTGACCAACTTTTCAGTACTTTTTATATTACTAGAGAGAGGTGCCACATGATATATTTAAAGGCAGAGCAGCGCCAGTCAAAGTAGATGAGCGCTGGCGGCAAGGCCCGGTTTAGTCGTCTGCAGCATAAGTACAAGAAAGAATTCAGTTGAGTACAAAACTCACATGCAAGAAGGGACTACGTTGTGAAACAAACAAATCACTTGGCGTGTTAAGTTTGCTCAGGCAGCATCGAGATGTGATGACTTCCCAAACGGGACGCGAACTTTTCAGCGAAAAATGGAACAAAAATACCATATGCAGCAACTATTAGCAATTCTCGCCATGAACTACCTATTTTCTAAACACATTTCCAAAAACACAAACAATATCTAAGATGCCCTCGGGCGAAAAGAATAAAGCTGTTAAAGAAGCACTTCCTTGGTATCATTCCGATAAGACACAGCGTGATTTATACCTTTTACAAGCAAAGCAGGGTGAAAACTTCGCAGTTCAAAAGAATTGACAAGAGTTATGCATGGAGCAACTAGCAGCAATTAAACATGTGCAAAGCCACGCATAAAATAGATGTAAAAACATGAAGTGCGCGACAGCTGGTGCGAGGATTTACCGCGCCACATGAAACCAACCATTTCAGTTTTTGCAAACTTCAGTAGCTTTAACATACAACACAATGCGCTCGTGCAGTCGTGCTGCCTAGCTAGCGCAACGCGGTAAAGAAGCGGAAAACAATATAAGCGGCAAACAGCATTCCGAATTTAGCGAAATGCCTTTAAACCTCATGCTGCACTGCAGACGAACTTCATTGCTCCCGCGTCTAACTATGATCGAGGGAAAAAAAACACCGACGAGACAAAGGAAAGGATGAGAACAAAAAATTTCCCTTCGAAGCGCAATCCATTTTTGCCACCGTTGCTCCCGCTGATGAGGCTTTGCCGGGAATGATTAGAACCGTATCCCCGGCACGTTTTCACCGGTATTTGAGCCCCTCACCCTGCAACAATTCTTGTTCGAGATTCCCTGAAGCTTTGGCCACCCCACACGTGCGAATGGTGTTGCCTATCTTGCTCTGAAAACGTGAATAAGACAGAGAAGCACGATCAACGACACAACAAACTACGGCGCGCGCCAGGCTCCTCTCCCGCGTGCTTTGCGCAAGGCCGCCACCAGTGCCGCGTCCATCGGCATGCACGGCGCCTATAGACTACCCGACAATCTTTAAAATGTGAAAAGCATTTCTTTAGCTAGCAAGATGGCTTTCAGATAGGTGAACGATCTAACCTCCGGTGTGACATCACTCACCATTTGCTGTTTCCGCGGAGTTTGTGTGGCAGTCCTCCACAAAGAAAGCAACAAAATCCCTATAAAGAAAGGCGTCAGACAGGGAGATACGATATCTCCAATGCTATTCACAGCATGTTTACAGGAGGTATTCAGAGGCCTGGAGTGGGAAGAAGTGGGGATAAAAGTTGATGGAGAATACCTTAGCAACTTGCGATTCGCTGATGATATTGCCTTGCTTAGTAACTCAGGAGACCAATTGCAATGCATGCTCACTGACCTGGAGAGGCAAAGCAGAAGGGTGGGTCTGAAAATTAATCTGCAGAAAACTAAAGTATTGTTTAACAGTCTCGGAAGAGAACAGCAGTTTACGATAGGTAGCGAAGCACTGGAAGTGGTAAGGGAATACATCTACTTAGGGCAGGTAGTGACCACGGATCCGGATTATGAGACTGAAATAACCAGAAGAATAAGAATGGGCTGGGGTGCGTTTGGCAGGCATTCTCAAATCATGAACAGCAGGTTGCCACTATCCCTCAAAAGGAAAGTGTATAACAGCTGTGTGTTACCAGTACTCACATATGGGGCAGAAACCTGGAGGCTTACGAAAAGGGTTCTGCTGAAATTGAGGACGACGCACCGAGCTATGGAAAGAAGAACGATGGGTGTGACGTTAAGGGATAAGAAAAGAGCAGATTGGGTGAGGCAACGAACACGGGTAAACGACATCTTAGCTGAAATCAAGAAAAAGAAATGGGCATGGGCCGGACACGTAATGAGGAGGGAAGATAACCGATGGTCACTAAGGGTTACGGACTGGATTCCAAGGGAAGGGATGCGTAGCAGGGGGCGGCAGAAAGTTAGGTGGGCGGATGACATTAAGACGTTTGCAGGGACAACATAGCCACAATTAGTACATGCCCGGGGTAGTTGGAGAAATATGGTAGAGGCCTTTACCCTGCAGTGGGCGTAACTAGGCTGATGATGATGATGATGATGTCGGAGCAACTGTGCTCTGAACATGTGTGATGACAAGATCACCTATAATGTTTAAACTGTGCTTGCAGTGACACCACGGGAATGCGACTACATAAAGCGGACATTTATTATCTCTGTGGCAGTGTAGGTGGCTTCTCAACTGGTTTTTGCCAAATGGTTGCCGCTCCTGTCTTGCTATACCGAGGACAGAAGGCCATTCCGCCGCAACGTGGAAAAAGTAAGTTGCTATGCAGATGCCCAAAGACATCTTTGCACTTCCCAGGGCAAGGCCGTAAGCACGGGTCGGCTGGAGAAGATAATATTGTTACGGAAGGATGAACCAAGACAGAGGACGAAGAAGATCGCGAGACGCTGGCTGCTGAGTGTTGTTGGTGATCGCCATCTTATCTACGCTGACTCATCTTGTGTATATATTGTAAATACAGCCTTTATATGCTTCCAACGTCCCCATAACATATTGGTAGGAGGTGCGGGGTACCATGGCTGGAAACGGAGCTCCACAGAGGATGTCACACCACTATCCGCACCATGAATGACGGTGAGCACGCGGGATCAACATCGCTGCCACCTCCAACTTT
Source organism: Dermacentor variabilis (assembly GCF_050947875.1). Lineage (NCBI taxonomy): Eukaryota > Metazoa > Arthropoda > Arachnida > Ixodida > Ixodidae > Dermacentor > Dermacentor variabilis. The sequence continues at coordinate 217,985,703 of NC_134571.1, forward strand.
AACGTCGCCACCTACGTCACTGCCACCTTTGGTTGTGGTTGTGCAACCCAAGGATCCTGGAACTTTCTGCAGGACCGATGGCGCCGACATTGAAGAGTGGGGTGGCTATATACAAACGCGCGAGTGGAATCAACAGATGGGACCCTACGCTTATGCTAGCTAACCTGTTGTTCTAGCTATGAGGCACGGCAAAGGTGTGGTACGAAAACCACGAAGAGGAGCTCACCAGCTGGGACCAAAGCAAAGAGAAGTTGACAGAGTTGTTTGGCAAACCAGCTAGCCATAATATTGCCACCAAGCAGGAATTGGCCTCCCGTGCCTAATCCCCCACGGAGTCCTATGTCTCGTACATCCAGGACGTGCTTGCACTCTGTCATAAAGCCGATCACGACGTGCCAGAATGTGAGAAGGTCGGGCACGTGCTTAAGGGCATTGCTGACGACGCCTTTAATCTGCTCATGTGCAAAAGCTGTTCTACAGTTGATGCCATCATTAAAGAGTGCCGACGCGTCTTCCAACCATTCGCCAGACTTCCCAATACTGCTGCAACGTCGACGTGTGAAGATCAACCCGCACAGCAGCATACGTCACCATCAGAGGACGTGGTGCGAATCGTTCGAAGGGAACTGGATGCGATGGTGCCCGCAGCTTTCTGTTCGCATAGCCCTGATGCTACCACTTTTTCAGTTCCCCTCGTAGGAGCCATCGTTCACCAGTAACTTGAAAACATTGGATTACAATCTGTCTTTGCTTTCGCCAATCCCAGAGCTAACGAACGCACTTCTACTATTTTCACTCCACCCCGACGCTTCTCTCTGCGTTATTGCAACCCGACTGAGTGGAGTACTGAGGATGCCCAGCAGATGTTTTTCACCTGTCGCTGCATTGGTCATGTCGCCCGATACTGCCGCAACTCGTGGCCTCATTACCTCGCACGCCGACCAACCTGAGCCGTTTCAATGGAAATGCCCGCAATGTTTTGCCCACCGCCGATTCTAACAGTGCCGACAACTCTGCTAGGAACACGTAGTACAGTCGTCGCTCACCATCACTGCGCGGACACCAGTCTCGTTCACCGCAAACACGTCGCCCATCTTCCCGTTCACTGCAACCACGCCGCCTTTCGTCCCCTGTGACTTTTTGCCGCAACTTTTCGGAAAACTGAGAAATGCAGCCCTCGGAGGTGGTGCTGCATTGCCTACTGCTGCAGCAAATCCTCTGTCCGTGCCCACAAGGAGAAGCGTAATTGACGTTAAATAGACGGCATACCTGTCCAAGCACTCGTCAACACAGGAGCCCGCGTTTCTGTGATGAGTGCTAGGTTACGAAGACATTTAAATAAGGTCTTCATCCTAGCAGCTGCCCGAGTGCTTCGTGTTGCCGACGGCGGCGTGCTGGTTGGTCTTGGAATGTGTACTTCGCGTTTAGTATAGCCGGCCACCTTACTTCTGTTCTCGTTGCTGCGATCAACAACTGCCCTCACGACGTTATCCTTGGATCGAACTTTTTTATGCCATCATTCTGCTCTCATCGACATCGCAACCGGCATTCTTCAGTTGTAACTGCCTCAACTCGCCGATGCTCCAAGCAATGCCCCACCGCACTTGTGCTCGCTTCACGATGTTCGTCTGTCACCCGAGGCAGTTACTTATGTCATTTTGACCGCTCAGCCACAGGTTCCTTATGGTGAATATGTGCTTCACCCGGTCATCGACATACTTTTGAACCGGAACGTTGCTGTTCCGCATATGCTGGTCACGGTTACTAATAACAATGTCGTTCTACTGATTCTGAATTTCAGCCTGTGCCCTCAAGTGATTCCGGCCGACATGTTCTTGGCCAGCGTTTCTAGTGGTTCCGAATTTGACACTGAGAGTCTGAATGCCGAGAATGGTTTAGTAGTCCCAATTGCAGCTCACGGCTCTGGTTCCTTAACGGATGACCTCGCGAAAATGATTGCACCTGACCTCACCTCGGCACAGGCCACGGACATACGTCGCCTGCTTGAATCGTACAGTGACATCTTTGATTTCGGCTACAGGCCTTTAGGCCAAACATCTGTTGTTCATCACCGTATAAACACTGGAGACATGAATCCTATTCGTCGGCATCCCTATCGTGTATCGCATGCTGAACGCCGAGTCATCCAATCAGAAGTGCACAAAACGCTCCGCAAAGGAGACATCAAGCCATCATTCAGCCCTTGGGCTTCGCCCGTCGTCCTTGTGAAAAAGAAAGATGGTACCTGACATCTTTGCATCGATTATCGCCACTTAAACAAGATCACGCAAAAAGTCGTATACCCCCTACCATGCATCGATGACGCCTTAGACTGCTTGCACGGAGCTAAATACTACTCGTCCATCAATCTTAGATCCGGCTACTGGCAGATTTCAGTTTATGAAATGGACCGTGAGAAGACAGCCTTCATCACGCCGGATGGTTTATATCAGTTCAAAGTCATGCCCTTTGGCCTATGCAACGCTCCGGAGACATTTGAACGTATGATGGACTGTCTTCTGCAAGGCTACAATGGACCACCAAATGGACCACCTGTCTTTGTTACCTTGACGACGTTATTTTTTCTCCAACATTTGGCAGCCACATTACCCGACTCGCAGCCATTCTTGCGGTCTTCCAAAAACCCGGCCTCCAACTGAACTTCACGAAGTGTCAATTCGAGCGCCATCAGATTACTGTGTTGGGACACCTCGTTGACGCATTTGGTGTTCAACCAGACCCTGGAAAAGTTCGCGCCGTACGCAGTTTCCCTGTGCCACGTTCTGCCTCCGACGTGCGCTGCTTCGTCGGCCTTTGTTCATAGTTTCGCCATTTCATCAGAAACTTCGCCGACGTTGCTCGGCCTTTGAAAGATCTTCTAAATCAGAACATACCATTCTCATGGCGCCCGGAGGAGGCTCACGCGTTCGCCATTCTCATCGGATTTCTGACCACCCCTCCCATACTTGTCCACCTTGATCCATCTGCACCAACTGAAGTCCACACTGATGCAAGCGGCCATGGCATCGGCGCTGTTCTCGCCCAACAGTAGAATGGTAGCGAGTGCATGATAGCTTACGCCAACCGCCTGCTATCACCTGCCGAGAGAAATTACTGCATCACTGAGCGGGAGTGATTGGCTTTAGTTTGGGCTGTCGCCAAATTCCGGCCATATTTGTTTTGTCACACGTTTTCGGCCATTATGGATCACCACGCACTCTGCTGGCTGTCTTCCCTCCGGGACCCGACAGGACGGCTTGGTCGTTGGGCTTTGCGGGTCCAGAAATTTTCATTTATTTTCAATTACAAGACTGGACGCATCCACACGGATGCTGATGGCCTCTCTTGTCATCCCGTGGATCCCACTGATCCGGCTGGACATGACCCAGTGACCTGTGTGATGGCTTTCACTGACGTGACTGACATGCGCGCTCAACAACAACGTGACTAATCCTTAAAGTCCATCATCGCCGGAGTGCAATCTGGCAGCATTGATGGCACATGCCACATGTTTGTGCTGCACGACGGCATCCTCTACCGCCGCAATATAAACCCTGATGGCCCTGAGCGGCTCCTTGTCCTTCCTCGACATCTGCGATCCGTCGCTCTCGCACAATTTCACAATGCACCAATGGTGGGACACCTTGGAGTTTTGCGTACATACCACCGCGTACGACGCCGGTTCTTCTGGCCGGGTCTCTACCACTCACTGCATCGTTGTCGCAGCTTGCGAATTGTGTCAGCGCCGGAAGAAACCTCCGCTGCCACCTGTCGGGCGACTCCATCCAATTGAAGTTCCTTCTGAACCGTTCTCTCGCATAGGCCCTTTTCCGACATTACTAGAGGGAATAAGTGGATCGCCATCGCTACTGATTACGCCACACGTTACGCGATAACAAAGGCGTTGCCGACTAGTTGCACAAGAGATGGTGCCGATTTTCTCCTCCACGACGTCATTCTCCGCCGCTGTGCACCTCGGCACTCAGTTACAGACCGCAGCCGCTCGTTCTTGTCTCGAGTTGCTGACAACCTCCTCCGCTCTTGTGCACAAACTGTCCACCACCTACAAACGAACGGTCTTACGGAACGTCTCAACCGAACAGTCACAGAGATGCTGTTGATGTACGTTTCCAACGATCACCATGACTGGGACGCCACGCCGGCCTACGTAACGTTCGCGTATAACTCGTCCCGACATGACACCGCAGGATATTCACCCTTTTATCTTTTGTGTGGTCACGACCCGACATTGCCATTTGACACCATCCTCCCTTCTGTGCCACATATTGCAGCTGAGTATGCTCGTGAAGTCATCGATCACGCTCAAATGGCATGTCAAGTCGCCCAATCTCGTCTATTAGCCTCGCAGCATATACAAAAACAGCGTTATGACCGGTGCCATCGTGATGTTAACCGAGCGCCAGGTGCTTGACTGCTCCTTTGGTCCCCATGTCGTCGGGTTGGTCTCTCCCTCGCTACACAGGGCCTTATGAAGTCCTACGTCAAGCTAGCGACGTAAATTACAAGATTTTGCCACTAGTTTGATGCATCCTCAAGTCCGACGCCTGTTGACGTTGTCCACGTTTCGCGGCTGAAGCCATACTTTGCTCGCAATTCTTCGCCTACCATGGGCCGAGATGGCGCTTCAGCACTCGGGGGTCCTGTTACGGAAGGATGAAAGAAGACAGAGGACAAAGAAGATCGCAAGACGCTGGCTGCTGCGTGTTGTTGTTGCGTGATGTTGTGGTCAGCCATCTTATCTATGCTGACATATCCAGTGTATATATTGTAAATACAGCCTTTATATACTCCCAACATCCCCGTAACAACATTATTTTGCGCTTATTTACCATAATTATGCTGCCTATGTTAGGGTCAAGTGACTAATACTCTTAACCAGAAAACCAGGTTTAAGTATGTTTCGTACTGCAGCATGTACCATTCGTAACTTGTCGTACTGGGAAGTAGTGGTGGTGAGTCAAGCAACAGCAGCAGCAACATCAGCAAGAACGTAGAAGGAGAATCAGAAATGATCGAAATCAAAGAAGAAATAATAAAATGAGAACTCATTGATGATGTGTAAAGAAACAAAGAACACATGGGAATAATGTGAAAATAAATATGATAATACTTTGCATAAAACACGTGTAAAGTGTGTATAAATATTTTACCAATGTATCACCCAAATGCTATTCACATTGACGGTGATAACTGACACAAGTCAGTTGTCATAATTTAAAAAAAACTTACATTTACCCGATAAGATCATGCTTTCTTTACTGTCGATCCTTTCAGAATGGTGGACTTAAGTGTTCGAGTAGCGATCAAATTAAGTAAAACTGGTCAATTACCTTTTGATTTACTCGCTTAATGCCAATGTTGCAATAATAGTATGGGAACAGGTCACCGCAGGAGGCGAAAGCAATTTATGCAGCTTTAAAAATGCCATCTGTCACGACTATACCAAATAAAAAAAATTGACCTTTTCACGTTCTGACAGATAGCTTGTTCTGTAACATGTATCTGGAGATTGCTAGGTTGAAATGTTTTGCTGTGCAGAGCTTGCCCTGAACCTTAGTTTTCAAGGGATTTAGGGATTGAAATGATTTTCAAAAAGTTTAAGGGCCTCAAATTTTCTTGTTTTTAATTTTGAGTGATTTGGCTGTCGTTACCGCGCTTGTATTCCTAGCATTCTCATGGCACATCACAGTGCCCTTAAGGGGAAATCCGGGTCTTTCAGACCGAAAATCGGCACAAACTGGAATTTTCAATTTTTATTCTTCCTGCTCCTGATGCATTTCTGCGCCAACCTCCGAAATTTGGTTACAAAATACCATATAGTTTTTCCGTTATTGTGATCTAAAGATGAGAATACGGAAGGGTTGTCGTTTAAATTTGGGACAAATTGCACCCGATTTTCATGGCGCATAACTCGATAACTACGCGCTCTGCCAGCGCCATTTTGGTATCATTCGAAAGCTCACAATTCTGGCTTCCTTTATTCGTCGGTCAGCAACACTGCTGGCGCTGCAGTCACGGAAAAAACTACAGAAAAAGAAATTTGCGCCGCACACTGTTATTGGCCAGTTTGAGCATGTGACCAAGATGGCGAGCCATGATTGGCTCCAAGGACCACGAGCGCTCAAATGATGAAAACAGCCACTATTTTGTCTTAGTCTCGCGACTACGACACTGGATATGCTGGAGGTCCGACAAAGTTTCTTTCCGTGAATCGTTACTGCCGGAACTGTACAAGAAGCAATAAACTTCCGAAAACGATTCCATCGTCGCAGTTGGCACAGAATACCCGGCAGCTCACCGCTGAAGTACTGCCGCTGAACGTCGACGCCTCAACTGCCTTGCCGGAACACGGCTGTCGTAACGGAAGAGGAAGAGTATAAGAGCACATGAGAAAGCTATGTTCGACAAGACTGCATCTACGACGGCCATGGAGCGAAAGATTTGTCATTTTATTGAAGATCTGGCCGCCGATGGTGCAACGGCCTCGGTCGCGAAGCCCGCTGTTCCATATGGTGTCATCGGACTTGCAGCAGTGAACAATCTTCTCGGTGTTTTCTCATGCAATACTTGCTTGGTGCAATACTTGCGGTGGTTCTGCGCAGTTCGTGCGGAGCGATCAGGATTACGGTCTCACTACTAAACTGACTGTGGTTTGCAAGATCTGTTGTGAAGTCGCGTCGGGATGAAGCTCGATGGCAATTGAGGGCCCGAAAACGTGTAATCCTTTTAAAGTGAACGAACTTGCAGTGCATGCTATGTCATCGACCGGCAACAGCCAAACAGCCATGAATTACACCTAGTGCCTACTGATGGCCTTTGGTGCCGTTTTTTCAAACTTTCTTTCAATATATCAGTTGTGAAATGTTTTCAGGGTGTCTACCAAGTTGACATTTCCAAATTCCCTGAGTTTTCCAGGTTTTCCCTGAGTGCCATTGCAAATTTCCCTGAGTGATGCAGAACTATGTTTTATGTCAAGACGGGCTGAAACCATGTTGCCTGATGCTGTCACTCTCTAGCAAGCACATGAAAAAAATAAAGAAGTGCCTCAATCCAATTTGAATACTAAGGAGCAGTGTTTGTGTTATTCAAAAAGAGAATAGAAGGCAGGGGTTAGTAAAATGCACAGCAAACAAAGTGTCTTCGAAAAAAATTGCGAATGGAGTCGGACATTCTCAAATACGAATAAAAAGGAGATGGATATAGAAGCAAATATTTTCTAATATGAGCTATTTCTATCAACTGATACGAAGCTCAGTGGTATGAGGCCCGAACTCTGTCACAATTGAGATTCTCTCTCAACAGCTCGTAAGTCAACTTCAACTGTCCTGACATACTCTCCGCCCGCGCACGACTCCTGAGTGTTGTGTTTCACTGCTTTAAAGAGTTTATTTTGCTTTGGATGAGGGACACTTGCATCTCGGCATTAGCCAAAACTTTATTTTTTGAGCTCAAGCTCCTTCAAAGCGAAGGCAGCAAGCTTCCTTTCCCGTTTATTCCTCAATGCGTAGGTCATTTCTGTTCTTGTTTTCCTTCCGCCACTCGTTCGCTCCAAAGACCATTTGAAGCATCTTGGTCAGTTGCACAGTCTACGGCCAATTTTTTGAACTCCCTAGGGGCCGCGAAAACGTCCGAAAAATCGGCCAGTTGGAAAAAAAAAATAAATGCGTGTCATTTAGTGCCTTTAGGGGCTCAAACCGCCACAGGCACGTTCGAAAACACTCTGAAGGCCTGTCGGTATACATATTAGGCATATCGGTGCTCGCACTGTGACAGGAAATACCGGGTGCACGCGTGTATAATTAAGGAATACATACTGTGTTCCGTGGCAATAGCCCCTTCCCACGCTTGTTATGCTTCACTGCAATACTTTTGCGTATGCTTCATCAAGTAACATTTCTGTACAAAGGGGAAGCTGACTTTCAGGAACCGGCATTATGCAACGCACCGTGTTTTCCAAGTTTCTAAGCCAATCGCGAGGACCACAAAGGCGGAGTCCGTGCCATTGCTGACAGCAGCTAATTCTTTGAATAAAAAATTCGGCATCCAACGGCAAGAAGCTTCATAGCGAATGTCGAAGCAGCTAGGTCTGGCGTTGCCGCAGTGGCGGCAACGGCTGCCAGCGGATCTGCATGCCAGAGTGCCGGTTCGAGGTGGCGAAGTAATCAAAATGGCAGCGGTGGTGCCTTTGATTATTGCCGTTTTGGACCTGCGGTCATGGCAAAACGTCCGGAAAATCGGACGGCGAAGAGTTCTTGCGTCGGAAATGTCAAACGTTCTAATACGTTGACTCTATGGGATACCTGGCGCTGTCGCGAAGCCGTCCAAATTATTGGGAATCCGGAAAGTCGGTCGTTGACTGTACACTGGCAACTCCTCCAGCCTACGACAGGGCGTCAAAGACGATTCATTACGATTCCTGTCTGTTACTCGAGCGAGCATTACCGCGACTTTCGACCCTTTCAATAAAATTGCCGCTAATTTTCCCTGATAGAGGCCCAAATTCCCTGAGTATTCCCTGACTTTTTCCAGACTACTCAAAATCCCTGAGAATTCCTGGTTTTCCCGGTTTTGCCGGTTCGTAGACACCCTGGTTTTTTGTTTCCTCAAAACCACAATTTTGATGATGATGCCGTATTGGAGGTGCATTATCTCTGCTTCTACTTGTGCTATCACTGTAATTGTTTTTTTTTTCAAAAAGGCAAAGCTGTGTAGAGTGCAAATGTACGAAATAACGTTGAATTTATAAGAATTTTTTTCAATGTTTCTTTTTTTAGCAGTTAGATGGATTTCTCTCACTGAAGTTCGCAATGTTCTTATTTGATATAACATTGTGATAGGATACCATATTTGCTTATTTGCACTCTCTGTTAGTTCCACATCATTTTCTTATGTCGATATTTATTATGCCATGTATACTTTTGTAAATAGCTCACCTCCAAGCAAATTATGCAATAAAGCTGAATTTTTTCAATTTCGGGAATGTTATTTACTCTGCAAGAAAACAAGATGTGTATTTAAATCTGGCACATTGAAATTATAAATACGGCAAGTTTCATCAAAATCGACAGAGAACTTTAAAAGTTTTCAGGCGCAGGGTCCCCCCTTAAAGAAGCTCGCATATAACGGTGCCAGATTTTCATCTGTGTTATCGTAGAAACACACAGAGCACAGCTATAACTGTGCTCTGTTTCATAATTGGCATGCAACACTGTGGAAGCTACGCAAGGCATTCAGTCATCAATATTGACACGTGTACTTATATTTAACAGGCGACCACGTTTCGCCGCCTAACAAATGTTATCGCACAGCGCGGGACGCGTCTGCATGTATCCGAAGTTTCTGGAAAGTTATCGATGCTTCTATCCGCTGTGTTGTCGCGGAACCTTGTGTTATCTGATTTCATCGCGTGACTCGAATGTTGTAGAATTTTGTGGAAGGCATGCGGGTCCGAACGATTAGTCTGGAACATTCGATGACTGCTGTATAAAAGCCGACGCACTTGACCCGCTGATCAGATTTCCGACGATCGCCGACCGTGTTCGCCGCTATCGTTGTGCTATAAGTGTAGCCTGTTTCTGTGGGCACAGGTTCGCCCAATAAAAGCTAGTTTTGTATTCCACCGTATTCTTGCTTTCTTCACCGTCACTACCCCGTGACATCTGGTGGAGGTGTCCTCCAACAGTGTTCACGAGACGTCATTCTCGGCATGGACTTCCTGAATCAACATGACGCAGTCATCGACCTGAAGTCGAAGTCGATAACGCTGTCACAAGATCAAGCGATACCGCCGGAGAGCTGTCGTAGTCACCACGCCTTGAGTGTGCTCGAAGATCAAGTGAGCATCCCGCCGCGCGCCAGCATTATTATTTCCGTCGGCACTGAAACACCCGCTGACGTAGAAGGCGTCATCGAGGGCGACCAACATCTACTGCTCGACCGTGAAATTTGCGTCGCAAGAGGGATCGCTCGACTCCACGGAGGGCAGGTGGAAGTTATGCTCACCAACTTCAGCCAAGAGTTCAAGCACATCAACAAGGGCACGACAATCGCATACATCGAGGAAATTGTGGAAACCAGCAATGCCTTTGTCCTCTCGGATTCAGCCGCATCTACCCCGATGAGCATTGTCCCCGAACCAGACTTCGACGTGAATCCAAGTCTTCCTATGAGTAAGCAGCAACAGATCAGAAGTCTTCTCCGACGATACAAAGACTGCTTTTCGACGTCATCGAGGATTCGACAAACACCAGTTGCAAAGCATCGCATAATAACCGAAGAGAGCGCTCGACCACTCCGCCAGAGCCCTTACCGAGTTTCGACGGGAGAACGTGAAGCTATTAGGCAACAAGTCGACGAAATGCTGCGCGACGACATCATCCAGCCGTCGAAAAGCCCGTGGGCCTCTCCTGTAGTCCTGGTAAAGAAAAAGGACGGAACCCTACGCTTCTGCGTCGACTATCGTCGACTGAACAAGATCACGAAGAAGGATGTGTACCCCCTTCCACGGATAGACGACGCATTCGATCGGCTCTGCAACGCTAAATACTTCTCATCGATGGACCTCAAGTCTGGCTACTGGCAAATAGAAGTCGACGAGAGAGATCGCGAAAAGACTGCCTTCATCACGCCAGACGGCCTCTACGAGTTCAAGGTCATGCCATTCGGACTGTGCTCGGCGCCTGCAACGTTTCAGCGCGTCATGGACACGGTGTTAGCCGGACTGAAGTGGCAGACGTGCCTTGTTTACCTGGATGACGTCGTTGTCTTCGCCGGAAATTTCGACGATCAGCTTAGGCGGCTTGCGACAGTGTTAGAAGCCATCAAGTCATCAGGGCTCACTCTGAAGCCGGAAAAGTGCCGCTTCGCTTACGATGAGCTTTTGTTCCTAGGCCACGTGATCAGCAAATCAGGAGTACGCCCCGACCCACAGAAGACAGCTGCCATCGCAAAGTTCCCGCAGCCAACCGACAAGAAGGCAGTGCGCAGATTCCTTGGCATGTGTGCCTACTATAGGCGCTTTGTCAAGGACTTCTCACGAATCGCGGAGCCGCTAACACATCTAACCAAATGTGATGTCGCGTTCAAGTGGGAAACGCCGCAGGCCAAGGCATTTCAAGAACTCAAACGGCGCATGCAGTCGCCGCCGGTACTTGCACACTTCGACGAGGACGCCGATACCGAAATCCACACTGACGCCAGTAGCCTAGGCCTCGGTGCCGTCCTAGTCCAGAGGAAAGAAGGACTTGAAAGGGTGATATCGTATGCTAGCCGGTCGCTGTCAAAAGCGGAAAGCAACTATTCTACGACTGAAAAGGAATGCCTCGCCATCATTTGGGCTATAGCTAAATTCCGCCCTTACCTCTATGGCAGGCCATTCAAAGTCGTCAGTGACCATCATGCATTGTGTTGGCTAGCTAACTTAAAGGACCCTTCAGGACGGCTGGCGCGGTGGAGCCTCAGACTACAAGAATATGACGTCACGGTAATATACAAGTCCGGAAGAAAACACTCCGACGCCGACTGTTTATCGCGCGCCCCCATCGATCCCCCGCCGCAAGACGACGAGGACGACGACGCCTTCCTTGGGATAATAAGCGCGGAAGACTTCACTAAACAGCAACGCGCAGACCCGGAGCTAAAAGGTCTCGTCGAGTATTTGGAAGGGAACACCGACGTTGTCCCTAGGGCATTTAAGCGCGGGTTGTCGTCATTCACGCTACAAAACAACCTGCTCGTGAAGAAGAACTTCTCACCAGTCCGCGCCAGCTACCTTCTTGTTGTACCGTCAACGCTGCGTCCAGAAATACTGCACGCCCTACACGACGATCCAACCGCTGGGCACCTCGGATTCTCCCGGACGCTGTCGAGAATACAGGAAAGGTATTACTGGCCGCGTCTGACCGCCGACGTCGCCCGTTACGTCAAGACATGCTGAGACTGTCAACGACGCAAGACACCACCGACAAGGCCAGCAGGATTACTACAGCCGATCGAACCTCCTCGCCGACCATTCCAGCAGATTGGGATGGATTTGTTGGGGCCGTTTCCGATATCAACATCCGGGAATAAGTGGATCGTCGTGGCGACGGACTATCTCACCCGCTTTGCTGAAACTAAAGCTCTACCGAAAGGCAGCGCAGCCGAAGTGGCGAAATTTTTCGTCGAGAACATCCTGCTGCGACATGGTGCCCCAGAAGTCCTCATCACCGACAGAGGAACGGCTTTTACAGCAGAGCTCACCCAAGCCATTCTGCAGTACAGCCAGACAAGCCACAGGAGGACAACTGCCTACCATCCGCAGACGAATGGTCTCACGGAGCGCCTGAACAAGACCCTCGCCGACATGCTAGCAATGTACGTCGACGTCGAACACAAGACGTGGGACGCGGTCCTGCCGTACGTAACCTTTGCGTACAACACGGCGGTGCAAGAAACAACACGTACAGATCACGCCGTTTAAGCTGGTTTACGGCAGGAACCCGACGACGACGCTTGACGCCATGCTGCCGCACGTAACTGACGAAGAGAATGTTGACGTCGCTAGCTATCTCCAGCGCGCCGAAGAAGCCCGACAGCTCGCCCGCCTGCGAATCAAAAGCCAGCAGAGGACCGACAGCCGACACTACAACCTCCGACGACGCTTCGTCGAGTACCAGCCTGGCGACCGTGTTTGGGTCTGGACCCCGATACGCCGACGAGGACTCAGTGAGAAACTACTCCGATGATATTTCGGACCCTACAAGGTCATCCGACGTATTGGCGCACTGGACTATGAGGTCGTGCCAGACGGCATTTCGCATTCACAGCGGCGCCGCGCACGATCTGAAGTGGTCCACGTGGTGCGTCTTAAACCCTTTTACGGACGCTGACGAACTTCGTTATTTTTGTTTTCTTTGCCACGAGTGCTTTTGTTTATTAACTTCGTTTGTTTGCAGCATCGGGTCGATGCTTTTTAAGAGCGGGGTATTGACACGTGCACTTATATTTAACAGGCGACCACGTTTCGCCGCCTAACAAATGTTATCGCACAGCGCGGGACGCGTCTGCATGTATCCGAAGTTTCTGGAAAGTTATCGATGCTTCTATCCGCTGTGTTGTCGCGGAACCTTGTGTTATCTGATTTCATCGCGTGACTCGAATGTTGTAGAACTTTGTGGAAGGCATGCGGGTCCGAACGATTAGTCTGGAACATTCGATGACTGCTGTATAAAAGCCGACGCACTTGACCCGCTGATCAGATTTCCGACGATCGCCGACCGTGTTCGCCGCTATCGTTGTGCTATAAGTGTAGCCTGTTTTTGTGGGCACAGGTTCGCCCAATAAAAGCTAGTTTTGTATTCCACCGTATTCTTGCTTTCTTCACCGTCACTACCCCGTGACAATATGTGAAGCTCTGCACATTTTGTAGTACAGATTTGTGGTTGCACATGTTTGCGCAAGCTCAGCGCAAGTTTGTACACGAGACACCGTGACGAGCTACAAATGAAAAACAACAAAACGCCAATGATCCATTAACAGCCATACAACACAGTTTGCTCATTTATTACTGAGCCTAAATAATGAAAAATGTCACATAGTTGCAGGTAAAAAACACTCGACTATTTCTCTGTGTGGACGCAGCTACTGCAGAAATCTTTGCTAGCCTCTACAGCGCTGCCCGCTATGTATGGAACCGAGTATAGGACTGGCAAAGGACAGCCAGCCTACCTGGTGGTCGTCATCACGAGGGCGCCATCCCGGCATGTCAACTGGTAGTGAGTAGGCACAGTGCCGCACAGGCTCATCCAAGGCGCTGCTACTGCTGCTGTTGCCGCCTCCTCCTGCACCGTCTGCATGGCAAAAAGCACATCCAGGGTGTCTATTATGTTGGCATATTTATATTCCCTGATTTTTCCCGGATTTCCTTGACTGTTTCTAGGAAAATTCCCTGGCAGGGTGGCAGGTTCGGTGGGACACTGGCGAGTTAGATGCAGTGAAAGAAATGGAGGCTTATAGCTTACCAAGTTTCTGCCCTCCAGTAATCTTGAACTACTACCAGCACGATGTATGTCGGTTGGAACGCACTATCAGACTCGACTGAATCCCATGTTTCAGGCGTGTTCTGACCACCTGGCCAGGCTCCCGCACACAATACCAGGAAAGGATGCCATAATTTGCACATTACGAAGGTTCAGTAGAAACTACCACTTTCCTCTGCTATACCACTAGCTTCACCATAATATCCTAGGTACTAATTTCCCCAATTCAGAGCAACTGGGGTGAAAATTCCCCATCTTTGTCCTGGACTTTCCAGAATTCACAAATTCCAGGTTCTCCCTCATGGTAGACACCCTAAGACTTCACAAAACAGCTGATGAAGGACAGGACTAGGGGGTATGGGTTCAATGCAACTTTACAGAGCGACAGAACAGAACGTATAGGAGAGAAAAAAAAATGACCACTGCTCTACTAATGAAAATTTATTTCTAAAGTCAACATTCCTACATTCCCTTCGAGCACCACTTGATTCATTCTATCGAAAATTCAATTTCAACGCATTGCTTGCATGTTCAGCATCGCTGAACACATGAGTGCTGTGAGAAAAGCTGTCTTTGTGAATCTTCACACCTCAACACCCTCAACAAAAATCAAATATAAAAACAAATTCAACTATTTTGCAGCAAGGTATACTTAGAAAAAACTACAAATGTAAGTAATTAAGCTAGATGCATTGCTGCCAGATAACATCTCCTGCCCCCACGTAGCTCATCAATCAAACACATGCGGCAGGCACTCTTTCCATGCTTCCCTATTAGAAACATACACCAGGGGCCGTATTCTGTAGGGGTTCGTTTTGGAACCGGTTCCTTTTGGCTGTCACGTCCGGATTACGTCACTCGGAGAGAGAGTGGAACGGGGCGGCGTGAGGGGAACCAATCAACGAACGGCGGTCTGCCGGAAGATCACGTCATTATTTTTGTTTGTACTTGGGGGACGGTATAGCAATTGAAGGATGTTGCTGGTTTGATAAAAAAACATTGGTTTGTATAGAACACTTGCAAATATATTTTCAGAAATAAATGTGAGCTTGTGGCGCAGACGGCTACTGGGAGTTGTAATTTTATTTGTGTTGTTATATTATTTAGTCGCTAGGTGGTGTGCCATACGTTATGCAAACAACTTGCCTCGCTTTGTTTACGTTTTGGACTTGTTCGCGCACCGAAACCGAAACGATGTCGTCGCACAAGGACAGGCGGCTGGGTCCTCATGTTTCAGCGGGGCAGCGCGAAATACTCGTTTCATTTGTCGAGGAGCACCCCTACCTAGCAAAGGCGTCGTGTGTGTTGGGCCAGCACAGCTGACGGCGGCTTTCTGTTGCGCCGTGGATGGGAATCTAACCCATCCTTTTTCTTTGCCCACAGCCGTAATGGCCTTGGCGACGGCTGTAATGATCCGGTTGACCGAAGGCTGCGACAGTGCAATCGCTTCTTCATTCCCGACGCACTGTTGAAAGCTCCCGGTGGCAAAAAAACGTAGCGCGCACAGCACTTTCATCGTAGTGTCGACACCACGAAATCTTTGAGGTCCGAGATGTTCTTCCAGCTCATCGCAAAGACGTCGCACTATGCCTTTGGAGAGCCTAAAATGCCTTCGAAACTCTCCTTCGGCCATGCCCAACGCGTCGCGTCGTTGCCTCTCGTCGCGTCGTTGTCTTTCGGCGTTCGCCAGCAGCACAACCTAGCACAACCAAAGGAGCCGCCATTGCCGTCTCTGTCTCGTCTCGTCTAGGTGCCGGCTCGTCAGCTGGCGCGAGACTAGCCGGCAGCCATGGTTGCCCTAGCAACCCTCGACATCATGCTCGCCACCGCGCGTGACCCTCGAGCGAACCACTTCTCCGCGGTTCCTCTCGTAACAGGGAACCGGTTCCTTTCCAGATGATTGGCAACCTGTGTGGCATCATCAAAATTTGTCGTCCCGCCCACCAGGGATGACGACAATGAAGCGCCGACCAATGGCAACAGCCAAAACGAACCGCTACAGAATACAGCCCCAGCTTTAAAAGCGGTTTTTGTGTTTTGTGTAGTTGGCAATTCTTTGAGTGTAGCAGGCATCTTCATTATGCATAGGCTTTATAAAATATCCAATATTGTGGCTCTTTAGCTTAAGAGGAAGCTTTAGTTTGTAGGGCCGCGACTATCTCCTCCAGAGCCGGCGAAGAAGCAGAGGGCTCGGGTGCAGGTAGTGTGGCAATAGAACATGCTAGCGCCCTTGACCTGAGCAGCCACGGTGTCGGCCACTCCCGAAATCCCGCTGCACTGTAGCTGGCCGGCCTAAATAAACCGTGGCCATGGCGCCTATGGCTCCGCACCGCCTTCCACAAGCGGAGGGCTCAACTCTGATTTTCCTATTCAAATACATGTAAAACACAAAAATGCTTTTATGACACAACCATCGGGCCAACTTGAATGAAATTTGTTCCACTTGAGAAAAGCTTAAGTTATAGTAACTTTGATTTAGCTATCCCAAAGTTCTTAACAAGTGTCTGAAATTGGGGTGCTTAAGGAAAATGGAACCAGGATGTTTACAAATTCACAAATCTGCACTAAAGACAGATATTGTAGTTTTGCAATCTGTACGTGCTACAGCATCTCAAGCGGACAAATCAGATATGAATGTGAAAATGTTCACAAGTGTTTTGCATAAGTCCTACTTACAAATTATTCATACATTTCACAGTGGAGACATCAATTTTGTACACTTTAGAGGTATCATTAGGTGCACTTTACAAAATTATAGAATTTTTCATTGCTGAATTTCAAAGTTGTAAACTTGATAATTGAGTTTCTTCTGCAATCCTGCGATTCTCACTTAAAACAGCCCAAGAAGAGTGAAGAACAACTCTAAAAACCTCACCGAAATGCATCTCTCGGCGAAATCAGAGATGTGACGACATGTCCCATTGTCGTGCGTCACCGATTTCGGGGGCGTGTGGATGTTACGAGAGATGGGGTTGGCACACACAGAGCAGCACCGCAAACAGATTTTAATCACACTCTACCCCAAACTCAAAATAAATGTCGCTCAAACTAAAACACAATGAAGAAATACTAACACTTACGCAACCTACTTAATAATCCCTAAACATGTCCTTATTACCGGCTATGTTAGTCCTTGGCGTTTGCTATGCGAAAGTCAGGCCACTCTAGTCTATGGCTGCGACGCTACCGCTACTAGAAAGGACCGTTCTTACTGACTTTTGTCATCGCACGTACCTTTTGAGTCCTAAGTGTGTTGGATCTTCATCATAGTTAGTGTTCTCGCCGACTCCGTAAACGTTGCTGCTTTGGTGTTGGCCAGTCAACTCGTCTGTCTCTCATGCCGGTGTCCCGAACTCTATTGGTGACGTGGCACTCTGGCCTCACCGGTCAGGCCTAACCCCGGGTTCCACCGCTACTTCAAGTGCCGACGAGACGCTCCGGGGACAATCATACGTGCTGGTCTGTCTCAGAAGGGGGATCCTTCCTGGAATGCCCTGTCCTGCCATGAGAGGCGCCAGCAGGTCCAAGGAGCCTTGCTCGAACGTCGCCGAGGTCAACGGCCACACCTTGGACCGCCAGCATCACGGACTTCACCGAACATCCATGGCTCCCGTCGCCAATGCAATGCTGACTCTACAACTTTCTTGGCCCAGAGCCACGTCGATAATCCCAGCTCAGCACCACTTCTCCCTTGATCACAGCTCGGGTCATGCGTCTCGAGGGCTCGTCCCGTTCAGACTGATGTGTGCACATCACCCTCTTGCTTTCTGCGCCGCATGCCTCTTACACATGACACTCATATTCATATGATTTCATACAGCCTGCAACGCCTCGCTTGCTACAGTAACAAGATTTTTGGTTGTGGCTCCCAACATCGCAGATGTGTTGGCATTTTCTCGAAGGCCGCATTTCAGTGATGAGTTGTGCCACCCTGCCAATAGATTACCACAATCGGGAGAGGGCTGTTGGGAACATGCTCTTGGTACGTTATCTGGTCGATGGAACCTCACCGCTGTTCGGGCAAAGTCCCCACTTAAAGATAGTATATTTTGCACAGTAGCTGTATGCCGAAAAAAACCTTGACTGTTAAAAGCAACTCAACATGTAGACCTATGAAGCCTCCAGTGCAGCCGGCAGCAATGACTTAAACACCAAGTTTATAGCTCCTATCTTAAAAAAGAATTCGATTCGTGCTAATTTTGCAGCTCGGGTGCAATCACTAATGCCTATAGATGTGCGACAGACATTTAAAGCATCAAGTTTAACTTAAGGTCGGCATTCAGTGCCACTTCCTTCGGTGAATAAAGCTCCTGCACGTTCTTATCCTTAATAACGGAGGAAGAAGGCGGCGAGTCAGGACGCGTTCTTCGGTTCCCACATTTTCCCAGCTTTTCTTGTATTTAATTGTCACGTACCAATGTTTATTTGTGCATATCTTTTCCGTGAAGTTGTAAGGACCACGCGGATACCCTTTTTGTCACAGTGAGTGACTTTTCACAATTTTACAGACATTCCTGTGCATTCGTTGGCGGCGTCTAAAGAGCACTTCGGAAACCACGCCTTGACCTCCGGGGCGGCTCAGTGCCACTCGTCTGCTACCATCATGGAATATCAAGTAGAGGGAGAAAATATTCCACCGGAAGAAGTCACTCAAGAGCAGGGATAGCAAACCGCAGGTGCTAGAAAAGCTGGCGCCAAATCGCGGGAAGCTAACCCAAACGCCATGGCAACGCCTTTGGCTCCCCATAGCGACAAGTCTAGCGGCGCAGCGCGTAAGACCAAGATTATTAGGGCAAGCCGAATGCCGGTTCTTCCCAAAGAAGACACGAAGATCGTTATTAGACCAAGAGGTTGGCTGAATATTCCCAAAATTGGAGCGGCCACGGTGGCTTACGCAATACTTGCGGCCTCCGGCATCAGCCAGCACGAGCTCGCACAAGACACTGTGTGCCCGAACTTACAGCAAAACATCATGGTGGCCAGCACTCCCAGACAGGAGAATGCCGATCAATATGCCCGCATCAAGCAAATCTAAATCTCAGGCAAGATCCATGAACTCTGCGCGTATGAGACAGCCCCGCACTCCACGTGCAAGGGGGTCATATGTGGCATACCGTTACAAGACGACTCAGCGACGGTGGATGGCAAGATTGTTAATCAGAACAACCCTCTTGCACTAGCAACAATCGCTCAGACTGGGGCCATCATCATCGCCTTTGACGAGCACCGGGTACCAAATTTTGTCAGGTACGGAACGCTCCTGATGAAATGTTCCCTATATCGAAAGCAAGTGGACGTATGCCACGCCTGTGGAAGACTCGGGCATCGTGCCGATGTCTGTCCAACACCGAGCGACGTTGTCTGTCGGGAATGCAGCCTGCTACATCCCGATGAGCAGCATCAATGCACCCCAAAATGCAAGATTTGCGGCGGTCTGCACCTTACAGCCGGTAAATAATAATAATATTTGGGGTTTTACGTGCCAAAACCACTTTCTGATTATGAGGCACGCCGTAGTGGAGGACTCCGGAAATTTTGACCACCTGGGGTTCTTTAACGTGCACCTAAATCTAAGCACACGGGTGTTTTTGCATTTCGCCCCCATCGAAATGCGGCCGCCGTGGCCGGGATTCGATCCCGCGACCTCGTGCGCAGCAGCCCAACACCATAGCCACTGAGCAACCACGGCGGGTAGCCGGTAAAGAGTGTGCGCAGAGATTCAAGACGCCGTACATTGCTCGCCGACGACGTTTCGAGCGTTCCAGGCAGCAAGTGCAGCTCCCCACGCCGTCGATCGTTAGATCGCCCGATTCGCAAGCCTCATCCAGCACCAACCTTAGGGGCAGAAGACGCTTCCGCTCAAGAAGCTGCTCTACAAGCCGACGGGGCTCCAGAAGTCGCTCTACCTCGAGATCGCGACTCACATCGCCTTCTCCAGTGCGTTCCAGCTCCAGAAGCTGCTCCAAGTCCCGTACTGGGAGTGGCTCATCCAACAGCTCACGATCGAAGACCCCTAACAGCGGTAAAGGCAAGTCCTCTCTAACGTGGGCTGATAGGGCCCGTGGCAACCAAACGCAAGCGTCGAACTCTCAAGACTCGCACGACCCTCGTCTCACGAACGAGCTCGAAGAGCTTAGGCGTGCCAATGATAGTCTTAGGAAAGAAAACGCTGTGTTCAAGCAGGAAATCAGTCGGCTAGTCGCCGAGATGGCGGAAATACGAAGATTGGCTGTCACACAACCAGCTTCTCAGCCTGCCGCACGCTCTTCGGCCATGGACACAGTGAAAGCCCCTCCCAAGATGGTTGCAGTGAAGCGTCGTGCCCTGGATGTCTCAAGGGGAGACGAGATGGTAGAACTCCTGTCTGATCTCAAGAACGCCATCTCCAACATACAGACAGGTCTCTCTCACGTACAAGAAATGATTGCGCACCCTCATCTGGGCCTGGTGGCCCTCAGCGCTAGAATACTTAGGCTGGAGGGGACCAGCCACGGATCTTTGCCAAGCACATCTACAGCACAAGTCCCAAAGTTGCACAGCGTCATTGCCTCACCGACGGAGGGTGCCATTCTGAATGCGGCACTTTCGCAATCCATCCCCAAGCCCAAACATGGATAACGGAACTAACGTCATAAGAATGTGGCAGTGGAATTGTGCAGGGTTCGTCAGCAAACGGGCGACCCTGCGAAAATACCTAAAAAGCGTAAAGGACAAACCCCAAGTAATCGCCTTGCAAGAAACTATCACATCATCACCTATCAAGCTCCCCGGTTTCCTGACGGTGGCTTCCACTGAAGGAGGAAGGGGGGTTGCTACCCTGGTCAGTAAAAAGCTCACGTGCCTTCAGCGAGACCTTGGTCCCACGGACAATGCGATCATTTACGTCATGGCCGAACTCCTTGTCAACCCCCCTAAGCAGCGCTTAAGAGGAAACAGTATCTTCATACTAAATGTTTACTGCAGACCCAGCGTTCACAGAGCCAGGCCTGGTGGTATTCTCAAGGAGGCCATGCATTTGGCCGGCTGTCAGCCTTTAGTCGTCATGGGGGATTTTAATGCCCAGCATCAGGCGTGGGACTATTGTACCAATACGAAGAAGGGTACAGACATATGGGACGCGGCAACGGAGGAAGATCTTACGCTGATAACCGATAAAGACTTTCCAACCAGGAGAGGGAACTCGGTGTGCCGAGATATGACTCCGGATCTTACTTTGTCAAGAACCTGGAAAACGTCAAGTGGACCATCCGGACCTCGGTAGCGATCAGGACATGGACCTCGGTAGCGATCATTGCATCACTGAAGCAGTGATCAAGGCTGCCCGTAACAAAACGAGGATCTTTAGGTTCACTGACTGGGACTTGTTCCGAGCCAACCGCTCCGAGCGCGTCCTTAACGATGATATGGACCTAGACTCTTGGTGCGACGAGATAAAGAAGGATGCGGCTAGAGCCACCAAGGAGGTGACAACCGATCTGGAGGTGGACAGGATGGACAGTAGGCTAGCGCATCTATTGGAAGCCAAGCAGGCACTGCTCGCGAGATGGAAGACTCAGCACCATAACAGAAGACTACGCAAGAAAATTTTCGATATAAACAAGATGGTAGAGGCTCATTGCAAGGTGCTATGCAAGCAGCAATGGGACGAGATGTGCAACTCGGTGGAAGGCCAGCTCAACAACGGTAAAAGCTGGGGTCTCCTTAGGCGCCTACTGCACAATGGCAACACCAAGTCCAATCAGAAGAGAGCTTTGGCAAAAGCTGTCCATTTGGCCACCGACTAGACTCCAGATGAGGCGGTCACGGAGCACCTCATAGACAAGTACCTGGCGGCCACGGACGATCGGATGCCCCCCAGTTTCCCGAGTACGAAGGGCGTGACGTACCATCTATGGACGAGGATTTTACCGTGGCTGAGGTCAAGTGGGTTCTCGCATCCCTCAACGGCAGATCTGCCCCTGGGCCTGACGGGATCACCAACAAAATGCTCAAGCATCTCGACAACGACTCAATCGAGTTTCTTACGCACAAGATGAACGATATCTGGTGCAGCGGCCTCATTCCCAAGAGCTGGAAAGCAGCCTACACAGTACTCATACTGAAGCCAGGTAAGGCGCCGAGCATCGACAATCTAAGGCCCATCTCCCTGACGTCGTCTGTTGGGAAGATGGCCGAGCACGCCATGCTTAACCGCCTCACTGACCATCTCGAGTCTAACGAATGCTATACACACAACATGATTGGCTTTCGGTCGGGGCTTTTGACTCAGGACGCCATGAGACTGATCAAGCACCAGATCATTGACTCTACCTCCACCGACACTAAGGCAATTCTCAGCTTGGATCTGGAAAAGGCTTTTGACAACATATCACGTCTTTATTCTCAAGAGCCTGACAGAGTGTAACGTTGGCAAACAGGTGTACAATTTCGTGCGCTCTTTCCTTTCCTCAAGGTCCACTAGACTCAAGATTGACGAGTTTTGGACCCACGAAATCCAGCTTGGGCCAAAGGGAACACCTCAGGGGGCGGTGATCTCCCCGGCGCTGTTCAACATCTCCCTGATCAACCTGTCGAGGGCCTTGAACAAAATCCCAAATATTAACCACACGATCTACGCGGATGACATCACCATCTGGTGCTCCAGCGGATGTGAGGGTCAGGTCGAGGGTGCTTTGCAAGAGGCCATCGATGTGACGGAGCGGTATCTTATCCCCACCGGGCTAAGGTGCTCGCCCGCTAAATCTGAGCTCTTGCTCTACAAGAAGAGGCCCAGAGGCAGTTCGCACCGGTCCTGGAAGCCAGCAACACAGAACCACATTACATTATTCACCGGTAAGGGCTTTCCAGTACCGCGGGTAGACACTATCAGGGTCCTAGGAATGTTTATCGAGTCGAAAGGGGCCAATGGAGCAGCCCTCAAATGCATTTGTTCCAAGACCGAAAGCGCCCTCGGCCTGATCTGAAGAATTCGCCAACAGGTACCGCGGAATCAGGGAAGACAATTTGATCCGGATTATCCACGCCTTCGTGCTATGCCACCTCGCTTATTCAGGGGCTATGCACAACTGGCTCATATCGGAGCGCAACAAGATCAATGCCCTAGTCAGAAGAGTCTTCAAGCTTGCCCTCGGCCTTCCCATCGAAACGCACACAAAAGACCTCTTCAATTTGGGAATTCACAACACATTCAAAGAAATCGTTGAGCCCAAGAATTTTCCCAGTTTGTCAGACTCTCCGGTACCCCAGCGGGCCAAGCCATACTTGGCAAGCTGGGACGTAACCCCACGGTCGTCAGTCTCGAAGCTGTGAAGCTGCCCAGCGACGTAAGATCTAAGATTTACATACACCGCATGCCACGAAATATGCATCCCACCTACAACGAAGTATGAAGACGAGCCAGGGGTAAAGCTCTGCTCACCAGTGCCCGCTTGAACAAGGACTGAACATGCTTCGTAGACGCTGCTTCGTACGTTCAAGAAGAGGCCTTCTCCTCAGTGGTTATCGACTGTGATTCTAAAATCCTTAGCTGCGCTACCATTCGCACTTCTAATTCCAGCGTTGCAGAGCAGGCTGCTATTGCTCTTGCATTGACGGACAGTGTACATGACACAATTTATTCGGATTCCAAGGCCGCTGTCAGGGCCTTTCAGATGGGAATGGTTGCTCCCCAGGCCCTACGTACCATCCAAAGTGCCAAAGACATGAAACAGCACTCTTTGGCCTGGTTCCCTGCGCACCTTGGAACCACTGAGGGTGCCTCGATCAACCGCAACGAGGAGGCGCACTCGGCTGTACGAGGTTTGACTGACCGTGCACTGGGCAACGCATCCTCTCCTGGGCGACCCGTGCCTCTCTGCTCATACAACGAAATCTGCAAATATAATTATTTGTCAAGAAGGCTCCTACCTTTGCCACACTCCTCGCTGTGCAGGGCCCAGGCAGTCACTCTCAGACTTCTGCAAACAAGCACTTACCCGAGCCCCGCAGCGCTGCACACAATGTACCCCGAATGGTTCCCAAGCCCGGACTGCCCTCTGTGTGGTGATAATGCAGACTTCGAATATGTCCTGTGGGGCTGCACGTCTGCCGGTCCCCCTTTCACCCAAGAGGAAATTATGAAGCTAATTAGGGCCCAGGATCAGACCTCTCAAATCCTGGCAGACCAGAGGGCTCGCGAGAGGGCCGTCAGGTTTCACCTGATAGTCCCCGAGTGGGCCTAGCCGGGTGACGTGGAGTTTGCTTACGTCTATAGTGGACCAAATAAAGTTGCTTCCCTCACTCACTCACTTATCCTTAATAACAACCTTTTAGTAAGCATGAGCCATGGCCACTGCCAAAAACACGCTGCTGCTTCTCACCATCAGAGTCCTCTTCTTCCGAAGAGGGGAAAGCTGCCTCGTCTTCTTCAAAGCCGTCCAGTCGGAACATCTCTGCACAGAGAGACCACTCATTGCAGGGTCACACGTGAATTACCTCAGGTTAAGTTAAAATTAGGAAACACATTCTAGCAGTAGGCCACATTACCTAATTGAAATCCAATCTTAATTCCATTCTAAGCCCAAAAACAAAAAGCACAAGAATAAAAGAAAGTATAACAACAAATGCAAGCAGACAAAAAATGAAAATACAAATTTTAAAATCGCAAGGACTATTGGTAAATCTGTTATGCGGAAGCCTGCAAGGTGGAGGAAGCTTCATGAAAGGGAAAGATTGTAATCCACCTGACTGTTGCATGAAGCATCATGAAGTCGTCAAGCATCATGAAGCAGTCGGCAGCAAGGCTGTACCATGTATTGATCCGTTATTTTGCTGTCGACAGGCTGTCCGGTTGCGGATGCACTCAAAGCTACCGATCCGGTTATCAGGGAACACGCATCGACACGTGTTGGCTGCCTGGATCACCGATTTTCGCATCAAGATACCAAAGGACCAACATTGGCTTCATTTCCTGTCGTCCAACGTCGTTCCCATCGCCTTGGCCACCTGATCTTGGCAGCCCAATCAAGTCTGACTACCGACTACAAAAGGACTGCTCTCGCTGACTCCTGTCGCAGTTGGCGGCAAGGCTGTACCATGTATTGACCCGTTATTTTGCTGTCGACAGGTGAGTTCAAACGACCACCTGCCCGCGCTTCCTTTTTGTATTTTGCTCTCTGCTACCGACTGCACCACAATGCCTGATTGTACCACTTGTGCTGAGCCATTACCGCGAGACGATAAGTTTATGACGTGCTCTGTTTGCAATGAAGCTTTTCACCTGGGTAAAAACTGCTCGACGGTTGCTGAATCCACTTTTTCGAAAATGTCGGCAGCAAAACGAGGATCTTTGGTATGCCCAGCATGCAAGACACAAGCCGTCAAGCTACCGGCAATGGGTAATAAATCGGATGATGGAGCACTAGAACAACTTTTGACTGTAGACAATAAACTGGACCAGCTGACGACTACAGTCAAAATGTTGGCTAACGAAGTGGAAGAACTACTGACCTTCAAAGCTATCAGAGAAAAAACTGCACAAACTGTTCTGCAGATACAGGGGTCGCTCGATTCCCTTGCTGTTAAATATGTATCGGTGTCGTCCACTGTAACTGCAAACCAGATAGCAGTCAGCGAGCTTGGCGCTCAAGTAGATACACTCTCCTCTAAGATTGTTGCTCAGGCTGAGCTGCTTGAGAACGTTGGCTCTGAACTTTGCGAATTAGAGCAATACAGCCGACGCTGCAATATTGAGATTCATGGCCTGTAATATAACTCCAACGAGGATTTGCCTTCCTTCTTGTCAGGACTGGCCGCGAAGCTAAACATTTCCGAATTCGAACTGACCGATGTTTCTGTCGTTCACTGATTTCCCGCACGCAGCAATACCATTGCTGTAATCCTTCTGCAGATGCACACTGTCTCGGGCAAACAGCAATGGCTCGCTGCAGGAGGAGTCCTACGTGAACTTCCTCATAATAGTTCCTTTCCGCGGCTTTACTTCAACGATAATCTTTCGCGTGCCCAACGGGAGCTGTATCAGCTGGCAAAGTGGAAAGGCAAAGAAAAAAATTTTAATTCGTTTGGACCAAAAACGGCAAGATACTGGCTAAGAGGGATGAAGATACACCTATTCTGTATATCAATAAGGCATCTGATCTCGAGAGTATTGCATGAGCATGAACAAAGATGCCTTCAAGACATGTACTAATCTGAACGAGGTTTGTAATTTCTTTCTAAATTCTAATGGTTGCGCCTTCCATGCTGTTCACGTCAACATTCGCAGTGTTAGAAAACATTGGGACCATTTTCAGGCCTTAATTACCCCCTTGAACACCTATTTCGATGCAATCATGCTTACAGAGATTAACATTCCGTCCGCCTGCATCAATCAGTATCAGATAATTGGGCACTGCTAGACTCGCCTCACTAGATAACGTTTAACGCTAGAACGTTATCTAGTGAGGCGAGTCTAGCAGTGCTATTGGAGGAATTAGAGGGCAGTAAATGGGATATAATAGGGCTCAGTGAAGTTAGGAGGCCAAAAGAGGCATATACAGTGCTAAAAAGCGGGCACATCCTGTGCTACCGGGGCTTAGCGGAGAGAAGAGAACTAGGCGTCGGATTCCTGATTAATAAGAATATAGCTGGTAACATACAAGAATTCTATAGCATTAACGAGAGGGTGGCAGGTCTTGTTGGAGGCATTACGGAATCAGGGTGTAGACGAGCCGTATGTAAAAATACTGAAAGATATCTATAGCGGCTCCACAGCTACCATAGTCCTCCATAAAGAAAGCAACAAAATCCCAATAAAGAAAGGCGTCAGGCAGGGAGATACGATCTCTCCAATGCTATTCACAGCATGTTTACAGGAGGTATTCAGAGACCTGGATTGGGAAGAAATGGGGATAAAAGTTAATGGAGAATACCTTAGTAACTTGCGATTCGCTGATGATATTGCCTTACTTAGTAACTCAGGGGACCAACTGCAATGCATGCTCACTGACCTGGAGAGGCAAAGCAGAAGAGTGGGTCTAAAAATTAATCTGCAGAAAACTAAAGTAATGTTTAACAGTCTCGGAAGAGAACAGCAATTTACAATAGGCAGCGAGGCACTGGAAGTCGTAAGGGAATACATCTACTTAGGGCAGGTAGTGACTGCGGATCCGGATCATGAGACGGAAATAATCAGAAGAATAAGAATGGGCTGGGCTGCGTTTGGCAGGCATTCTCAGATCATGAACAGCAAGTTGCCATTATCCCTCAAGAGAAAAGTGTATAATAGCTGTGTCTTACCAGTACTCACCTACGGGGCAGAAACATGGAGGCTTACGAAAAGGGTTCTACTCAAATTGAGGACGACGCAACGAGCTATGGAAAGAAGAATGATAGGTGTAACGTTAAGGGATAAGAAAAGAGCAGATTGGGTGAGGGAACAAACGCGAGTTAATGACATCTTAGTTGAAATAAAGAAAAAAAAATGGGCATGGGCAGGACATGTAATGAGGAGGGAAGATAACCGATGGTCATTAAGGGTTACGGACTGGATTCCAAGGGAAGGGAAGCGTAGCAGGGGGCGGCAGAAAGTTAGGTGGGCGGATGAGATTAAGAAGTTTGCAGGGACGGCATGGCCACAATTAGTACATGACCGGGACTGTTGGAGAAATATGGGAGAGGCCTTTGCCCTGCAGTGGGCGTAACCAGGCTGATTATGATGATGATGATGATGATGATGATGATGATGATGATGAATTGGATACCAAGTTTTTTTCATACATTAGGCCAATTAAGAGGAGAGGAGGCGTGGCAGTTTTCCGTCCGACACATGGGCGACAACTGAGCTGACTTTCTCGTTTTCCCAAGCTGAAATTGTGGCAGTGCGTCTATGCGCACCTTCCTTGTCACTAATTCTGCTTGCGGTTTATCGCCCACTGTGTTGCAACGGCCGTATAATACTGGATGAACTGGATGTCGCCCTGGCCTCGATGTCATCAATGGACCATGTTTGCCTCATTGGAGATGTCAACATAGATACGCTACGCCCTTCAGCGATGACAGTTAGCAATTATTTGGACATCATTTCCAAATGGGGGCTTGCAAAACACGTTCTGTGAACCTACATGCGAAGAATTCCTTGCTGGTCATCTTGTCACATCTTGCATAGATCATATAAATATACGTGCACATAACTTGAGTGTCAAATCTGCCATTATTACAGCGAAACTTGCTGATCATTACATGGTCTGCTGCTCTCTAACAGACGACACTACTCACTTGGTCGCTCCAAACGAAGTCAAACAAATCACAATTGTTGACCCCTTGGCTTTCGACAAATTTGTAATGAATCATGACTGGTATAACTTTTTGATGACTGTTCCTCCAGGCGACGCCTATGACAACTTTGTAACACTGTTCACCGATTTCTGGCTTGCAGCTACACGGGTCTGTAAAATTAAACAACGTAACTTGGACCAAAAATGGATGTCGACAGAAATATTCGCGGCAATAAAAGCAAAAGACTTGTTATGGGTTCAAACAAAGAGAAGTCCTAATTGCACTGCTTTACGGCTTCGGTTCAAAGAGCTTCAAAATAAGGTCAATGCTATGATACGTCTAGCAAAACGTAACAACATACGAGCAAAATTCACGGACACTCGTTGTGACAGCAGGAAAACATGGTCCCTAATTAACAATCTTAGAGGTGGTGATGTAAACGCTAATCGCCATGTTGATCTGATGTCTCGTTTTTCTTCAAATGGTACTGCCACCACTAATGATTTTAACTCATTTTTTTCAAAAGTGTCTGGTGTAGCGAGACCTCATCCAGAGGTTTGCACATTGCAAACTAGCATTTCAGAATCCACTTTCTTCCCATGTTTTCGGAACATGATCTGAAATCAATCCTTTTCAGTCTAAAACCAAGTAAGACTCCAGGAATTGAAGGTATTTCAATATTAGAGTTGCGCAGAACTTTCGAAGCAATAAAAGATGTGCTACTACTCATTTTAAACAATATTAGTACCACTGGTATCATTCCCGATAATTTGAAAAATGCGCTGGTCATTCATCTTTTTAAAAGTGGCGCACACAACAATATCGAAAACTACCGGCCTATTTCAATCCTTTCATGCATTGGACAGATATTGGAAAAACGTCTGCTCAAGACAATGAGCAGCTTTTTAAACAATCATGACGTGTTATCTCCTAGCCAGTATGGCTTTGTGCCGAATCGGGGTACGCAGTTGCTGCTTGAAAATTTTTCCGATACACTGAACTCTGCGTTTGAACACAATCAGATTGCTTGTGCACTGTTTCTCGACGTCCGCAAAGCGTTTGACAGCGTCTGTCATAGTATACTACTAACCAAACTTTCTTTGCTAGGCTTTCGGGGTGCGTTTTTGTGGCTTCTGAAAAATTTCTTATCTCACAGGCACTAGCTTGTGTCTATTGGAAAATTTCGCAGCAACCTGACAAAAATTAAAGCTGGCGTCCCCCAAGGTTCAACTTTAAGTCTGTTATTATTTAATTTATATTTTAAGGATTTATCTAATGTTGTGAACGTCAAATTATATCAGTATGCTGATGACACTGTCCTTGTTTCACACGCTCTAATATACACTGACGCCATCTGTTCTTTACAAATGGCAACAATAAAAGTGATGGACTGGTTTCGGAATAATGTAGTCCCATATCAATCCGTCCAAAACTCAACTAATCTGCTTCCACAACCCTGTCAAGCAAGTTAGCCTATCGGCCCCATTATATTTGCACACATCACATTGCAATTCCTGTTCATGTGACCCTGTACAATGCGCTTGTTCAATTAAATACCTTGGTGTTTTTTTGTTACAGTGATTTATCCTGGAACTCTCATTTCGGGTATATTTGTCAAAAACTTCGTGCAGTGTCTTGTGTTTTGTATAATATTGGCACGCGCTAAGGCAAGAATAAGCAGCAGTATCAGCAGCCAGACACGAAAATGTCAGACACAAGGAGGACGGTTCACCAGCTGGCGCAAGATCCTTGACTTCGTCGTCTTCAATCACCGTTTTTGCTGGGCACGCAACGCTGGCTCAAAACACCAGGTGGCATTATTCCTCCTCCCAATGGAGCATCGACTCGATGCTCAAACACAAAACGTACATGGAAACTAGACAAATTAGGTAAAACAAAAAGAAAGTGGGAGGGGGGGGGAACGCGCTAGCACACATACGGAAATGCACACGGAAAAATGTGTTCTGTAGTCGGGAACAAAACAAACAAAAAAAAAACGCTTCAAAGTTCTTTGGAGGAAGACGCGACGACAGCAAAAAGAAAAAAAAAAAAAGGTTGTTTCAGTAGTACGCTTCACCGTGTAAAATACGGCTTGAGGCGGACCACATGTACAGTCTCTGCACGTGGTAAACAGCGCTTGGGCGATGGCAGGTCTCCATCTGGAATCACTTCATAGTTCACGTCGCTTACACGCCTTAGTACTGTGTATGGTCCGAAGTACTTGCTGAGGAGTTTCTCGCTGAGGCCTCGCCATCTAATGGGTGTCCAAACCCAAACTTGGTCACCAGGCTCATAGGTCACTTGTCGATGGTGGAGATTGTACCTTATTGCATCGGTACACTGCTGCTGTCTTATGTGCACGCGGGCAGTTGACGCGCTTCCTCGGCACGCTGAATGTACTCCTCGACGTCAGGAGCTAACTGGTCGAACTGGTCAGTATCTTCATATGGAATCATGCCGTCTAGCATAGTTTGGACATCTCGACCATAAACGAGGCGGAATGGCGGGAAGCGTGTAGTTTCCTGCGTGGCAGTGTTGTACGCAAACATTACGTACGGTAGGATTTCGTCCCACGTTTTGTGCTGCACATCCACGTACATAGCAATCATGTCTGCCAGTGTTTTGTTTAGTCTTTCTGTCAAGCCGTTAGTCTGAGGGTGGTATGCAGTGGCCTTTTGATGACTCGTGTAACTCAGCTTGAAGATGTTGTCCAGAAGCTTTGCCATAAATGCCGTCCCTCAGTCAGTGATGATGAATGACGGTGCGCCATGCCGAAGCACAATGTGATGCATAAAAAACTGGGCAACTTCAGACGCTGTCCCGCGTGGTAGTGCCTTCATCTCAGCGTAACGCGTCAAGTAGTCAGTTGCGACAATGACCCACTTACTGCCCGAGGAAGACAAGGGAAATGGTCCAAGAAGGTCCATTCCAACTTGATCAAACGGCGTACGCGGAGGGTCGATGGGTTGTAGAAGGCCTGCAGGCTTGAAGGGTGGTGACTTGCGGCGCTGGCATTCACGGCATCCTTTCACGTAGCGTTTGACGCAAGCAGTCAGTCTAGGCCAGTAGTACAGTAGCCGTACCCTGTCCAGAGTCCTTGAGTAGCCCAAGTGACCAGATGTCGGCTCGTCGTGGCAGGCTAATAGGATGCCGTCGTGAAGGGCTTGAGGTACTACTAGCAGATGTGGTTTGTCGCCGGCACCTGTGTTTCTTTTGTATAAGATGCCCCCTCGTAGGCAAAATAACGACAACCGTCGCGAAAGTGGGCGAGGAATGGATGCGATGCCGCCTTCTAAGTGATCGATGACGGGTCTTAACTCAGCGTCCGATCGCTGTATAGCGAGCAGATCCGGCCCGCTGAGGGCTCCCAGAAAGGTGCTGTCGTTTTCCTCGTCAGGATTCTGAGATTTAACAGGTGCCCGTGATAACGTGTCGGCATCTTCATGTTTACTGCCTGACTTGTACACAATGGTGATGTTAAATTCCTGGAGTCGCAGACTCCAACGTGCCAATCGTCCAGAAGGGTCTCGGAGGTTGGTCAACCAGCACAAAGCGTGATGGTCGGTCACAACTTTAAATGGCTGCCCGTAGACATACGGCCTAAACTTTGTGGTAGCGCAAAAAACCGCGAGGCACTCCTTCTCTGTGGTGGAATAGTTGGACTCTGCACGTGACAGAGTGCGACTCGCGTAGGCGATAACTCGTTCAGTCCCGTCTTGTCGTTGCACCAGGATAGCTCCGAGACCGATATTGCTGGCGTCAGTGCGTACTTCTGTGTCAGCATCCTCATCAAAATGACCGAGCACGGGAGGAGAAGACGAGCGACGTTGTAGCTCCGCAAAGGCGGTCTGTTGTTCATCAGTCCAGAGGAATGGCGTGTCGTCACGCGTAAGGCGAAATAGCGGATCTGCAATCTTCGAAAAATTTTCAATGAAGCATCGATAATATGCACACAAGCCCAAAAATCGTCTCACACTTTTCTTATCGGTTGGAGCGGGAAAAGCTGCTACGGCAGCAGTCTTCTCGGGATCGGGACGAACACCTGCCACACTTACGAAGTGACCAAGGAACTTCAGTACCTCGTAACCGAAATGGCATTTCTCTGGCTTGAGCGTAAGGTCAGCCGATCGAATGGCTTCGAGCACATTCCGAAGGCGTCGAAGGTGCTCGTCAAAAGTTTCCGAAAACACAACGACATCATCGAGATAGACGAGGCAGCTTTTCCATTTGAGGTCAGCGAGAACGGTATCCATCATTCACTGGAATGTGGCTGGAGCGGAACAGAGGCCGAAAGGGAGTACTCTAAATTCGTAAAGGCCGACCGGAGTTACGAAAGCAGTTTTCTCGCGGTCACTCTCATCTACTTCAATTTGCCAGTAGCCACTTTTCAGATCGATAGAGGAGAAATACTTCGCGTGCCTCAGCCTGTCCAGAGAATCGTCGACACGAGGCAACGGGTACACGTCTTTCTTTGTGACGTTGTTTAGCTTCCGGTAGTCTACACAAAATCGAAGCGTGCCATCTTTCTTTTTAACAAGAACGACTAGCGATGACCAGGGACCGCATGAAGGCTGGATTACGCTGTCTTGAAGCATTTCCTTCACCTGCGTTTGAATAGCATGTCGTTTGGTCGGGGAAACACGATAAGGCTGTTGCCGTATGGGGGGCACGTCGTCATAGGTGATGATACGGTGTTTCGTAATCGATGTTTGACGTACTTTCGACGACCGTGCAAAAGCAAGAGTGGAACTCAAGCAACAGCTCGCGCAGGGGTTGTCTGTTCTCTTCAGGAAGCGTTGGACTAATGTCGACGTTGCGTAGAGGTGCTTCAGCAGTGTCGATTGCCTCAGAAACAAAACACTCAGTGACATCGGCGATCGGGTCGGCGTAGGCGATGACAGTACCGGGGAAAAGGTGCCGGTGTTCATAGCTGAAGTTGGTGACAAGAACCTCACAGTGGCCATCGTGGAGATCGACAAGGCTTCTTGCTACGCAAACACCATGAGAAAGCAGGAGAGATCGATTGCTTCCTACGACCGCTTCACCGTGTATGAGCTTGTCACATGCCACTTGAACCACGACACTTGCACGCGGTGGTAACGTGACAGCGTCATCGACGACACGAAGAGATGCTCGAGGGTGGATGGTGTTGGTCGTCGCTGTGGCGCTCTTTGTCGAGAAAGTGACGAGGCGTTGTCGAATGTTGATGATAGCGCCGTGCTCCCTGAGAAAGTCCATGCCCATGATTAGGTCTCGAGAACACTGAGGGAGAATGCTCAAACTGGCAACAAACGTAGAGCCGCGAATCTGTATTCGTGCCGTGCACATGCCGAGTGGTGTGACGATGTGCCCGCCAGCTGTACGAACTGGCGTTTGATTCCAAGGCGTGGTCACTTTCTTCAGAAGGGTGGCCAGTTTTTCGCTGATTATAGAATAATCCACTCCAGTATCCACTAAAGCAGTCAATTCACGATTGTCAAGCAGTACAGGAATGTATAAAGAAATTCTTCCGTAATCAGCAGGTACTACTGTAGTCGTTGATATATCGTCGGTCCGCGTACGCGTCAGTAGAGGTCCTTGAGCACGTCCAGAATGAGCGGCCTCGCCCCCAAAGGTCGCTGTGGTTAGTTTTCCCGTCGTGGGCTGGGCGACCGACCCTGCACCACGCTTGAATACGTACGGCAAGTCGGAGAAAACCGCCGCGGCGAAGGGGAGCGTGACTGGTGTCGAGCTGATGGAGATCCGCGCTGCTGGGCAACGTATTCTTCAATTTCAGGAGGACGCTGGCCGAACCTAGGTCGCAGCGAGTTCGCTGAGAATCCACGGAGTCCGAGCTCTCAATAGGAGCACTGTCGGTAGACATGCCCAGCTTCGCCACAGTGAAAGCAAAGGGGACGGCGATCAGGTGCCCGCCACACATCTGATTTCCTCGGGGCCTGTCGGTGGTCCTGGTAATACGAGGCAGCTTGGACGGGCTCTAGTATGGCCGGGCGCGCGGCGCAAAGCGGGGAGGGAGGTGGGGCAGGTTGCCTCAAGGCTTGCGGATATGACATATGTGGGCTGTCATTTCTTAGCGGTCGAGCTTCTGTGTTGAAGGGTGGTTCTCTTAGCGCATGTTGGACTTCGTCACGGAGAACGCTGGACAAGGAGCTGAGCGTCGGCTGTGAAGGTACCGACAGTTTCTGGAGTTCTTCATGAATCACGGGACGAATGAGCTCTCGAAAGAAATCGACGTGACCCCCGAGAGCTCCGAAGAAGTCCGTAGGTGAGGCAGTGTTCACTTGACGTTCGTATGATAGTGTCCGCTGGCGAAGAGTCTGCTCCATGGTGATGGCCTCGGAAAGAAATTCTGACACAGTCTTGGGAGGACTGCGCACGAGACCACCGAACAGCTGCTCTTTCACTCCGCGCATCAGGTACCACACCTTCTTTTCTTCCGACATGCTGGGGTCGGCTCGTCGAAAGAGACGTGTCATGTCCTCGACGTACATTGCGACACCCTCGTTCGGCATTTGTATACGGGACTGGAGATCACGCTCAGCTCGCTCTCGGCGTTCAGGGCTCGCATACGTCTCAAGAATCCGGCGTTTGAATTCTGCCCATGAAGTTAAGGCATCTGCACGGTTCTCGTACCAAACACGTGCGCCATCGTTAAGGCTGAAATAGACGTTTTTCAGTTTGTCTGCGTCATCCCACTTGTTGAACGCGGCAACACGTTCATAGTGCACCAGTCAATCTTCAACGTCCTCATGTATGGCGCCGTGGAAGGGATTCGGCGTTCGCGGATTGAATAGCGTACAATGAATCGGCGTTGTGCCTTCCATACCAGTTGGGGTGGTCAGAGCTGCCATTTTCTCTGGGAGGAGTCCAAACTCAGGGGCTTGTCCACGGATCCTTCGGCTGGCGCGGTGTACAGGCGTAACCACCGGTACGGGGCTGGAGCTCCTGCTGCCCGGAGGGGTTTGGTGCATAGATTAGATTACCTAGCACCTCCACCAGTTTGTCACGCGCTAAGGCAAGAATAAGCAGCAGTATCAGCAGCCAGACCCGAAAATGTCAGACACAAGGAGAACGGTTCACCAGCTGGCGCAAGATCCTTGACTTCGTCGTCTTCAATCACCGTTTTTGCTGGGCACACAACGCTGGCTCAAAACACCAGGTGGCAATATTAAATTTTACATGCCATTGTCTGTCCGAAAGCTTGTAGTACATGCCTTATGCTACAGCGTAATTCGGTATAGGATATCTACATATGGTCACAAGCTCAACATTTGGTAAACCGGGTCAACTCCGTCCTTCATGACATTCTGAAGCATGTTGCTTATGATGTCCCCCCCAAATCTGATGTGTTCAAAACTTTGTCTACCTGATTTCAATTCTTTGCTGCTAGAAATTGTTGTCTTAAAGCATTTTTGGATAAGCCAGTATAAAATTCCTTATGTGCCTGTTCGTTGCCTGAGATCAAAGAATCCGTATGTTACACCCCGCTGTAAGACAAGATATGGTCGAAGACTCCGTAACTATTATGTCCGAGCAATGTTTAATTTACTGCCCCAAAGCATACAAGATGTGAAGACAAAATATGGTCTCAGAAAGGCTCTTAGACACATTAATGCATGATCAAAAGCCTGTCATGTGTGTGTGTGTGCGTGTGTTTTTTCTTTCTTTTCGCTGTTGTCTACTATCTAATAAGGTGTTACTGATGGCTCTGTCACTGTCTGCCAGGCACTGCCGTTCAAGCCCACTGCGGCTTTGGCAGGCCCGATTCTTCCATTGTATGTTTCTCAAGTCATCAATAAAGTATTATTATTATTATTATTATTATTATTATTATTATTATTATTATTATTATTATTATTATTATTATTATTACAGGAAACCCGGACCAGGGCGAATTTTTTGCAAAGCTTTTGTTCTGTGAAACCAGCATGTGATGAAGTATGATGAAATATGACAAGACACTGACCACAAAAGATTTATGAGGTTTACATAGTGACATTAAGAGAAAAAAAATGGAGCTGGGCAGGCCATGTAATGCATAGGTTAGATAACTGGTGAACCATTGGGGTTACAGTATGGGTGCGAAGAGAAGGGAAGCGCAGTAGAGGACGGCAGAAGACTAGGTGGGTTGATGAAATTAGGAAATTCGCGAGGATAAGTTGGAATCGTTTGGCGCAAGACAGAGGTAACTGGAGATCGCAGGGTGAGTCATCCTGCAGAGGAGATATAGGCTGCTGATGATGATTATGAACTATGGGCTCTCACATGAGATACTTGTTTACAAATGACAAAGAAACCTGTATGGTTTCCTTTGTAGCTTTGTGCTACAATCAGGTAGATGCTAATTTTTTTCTTTCCAAGAAATTTTGGTGCCAGTCTTGATTATACCTGCCTGACTCACTCTTTTGATGAAATGATCCTCATCACTTTCCTTATCAGCATTAGTTGACATCCTGCGAGCTCTGAAGGCTGCACTGTGCTCATGCAAACCATATGTATGCCAGAGGCAAACATTGAGGCTTGTTCCATTGCCTTGCTTGCTATAAGCCACTTCAGTCCTTTCTATCATTCCTCAATTGTCAGACAGACTGTTCTCTTAAGACAGCTTGAGAGTTGCACACTTACGTTTCAGTACTTGTACATCTTGTTTGATAACTTTATCACTGCCTATGGGCCACAACATGTTTCTATACTGTCTATTTCACACTTGACATCCCTAATTTATTGAACCACTTTGCAACACCTGCAAACAACATGATGGCCTTCGCCTAGACTAACCATTTCCTTAGTTCATCCTGCAGAACATTCAATCATCTGGAAAGCTGAAAACATGCAACGCAGCTACATTGCCGCCAGCTCAGCATGTAATGTAACCAATCTTCTGAATGAACATTGTTGCTGCAATCCTACAAGGAAACTCCTTCTGTTGCCAAGTTGCTATAACAACGGCAATCATGCTGGTTCTGACAGTAGATTGCTGAGAACATTGGGAGTGCAGTTTTGGCTTTGCATCCATGATTGCACCATGCAGACAATTTTCTGAAATTTTCTCAAAAATAAAGGGCACATGTAATTATGAAAATATGGTAGTCATTCAGTCTGAGTTGCCATTTTCGCTTGAAACCTTCCTAAGGCCAGGAATGAAAATAGGCAGTTTTGCTCTGTCTGGATGCATTCATGTCCTCTAGTGCTGCTGAGACAGGTGCTGCAGCCACTGGGCTGCCCATCAGGGCCAGGCACGTCAGGCCAACCCGAGTATTTCAACTTGTCTGGTGAGGGGGGGCAATGTCAGGGTCAAAGTCACACTAGTTTTCACCCATGGAAATGTATGGGCATTTGCCGGGACCTTCTATCGGGATCGAATTGTCTGGAGCCCAATTAATGAAAGTCTACTGCATCCATCTTTAATTGCCTTTTCTTTAGGTACATGTACAGCTGATAGCCCAATAAAACAAAACCATCCATTTAGCAAGTTATGCTATTGTCAATTTAAAAAGTAGCAGTTTCTTGACTCGGCAGCAATAAAAATTGCTTCGCAGGTTTTTTTTTTTTTTTTTTAATAAGTGAAATGTTTATTTCCATGTTATTGTACACAAGTAACAAACACTTGTCTGACCTGTAGCTGAAGGCTAGTTGAAGGTCCAATAAATAAAGGAAATCATAGCACAGCCAAGGAATAAACAAACAGCAATAATAAATGTATATACAAGGTTGTTGATTGTAAACTCACAAGTCAGCAAAAGGTAAGTCAATTGAGCCCACAAACAATGTGCAACAATTATCGATTAGTACTAAACAGATTGATGAAACATAATATTTGAATTACAATACGTACATAATGAGAAAAAACAGAGTAATATACGAGAAGAAAGGGGGTTAACCGAGGGGCCCGATTTTTATTAGTCATATCATAAGAAGCCAACAAACACTGACACCAAGGACAACATAGGGACCAACCAAGGACAACATTTCCATTAGCCTATCGTTTCTTTATTTCATTTATTAAGCACAAGTAATTTCCCCTATGTTGTCCTTGGTGTCAGTGTTTGTTGGCTTCTTATGATATAACAGAGTAATATGACATTTTAAAAACAACACAATTGTATGCCACTAATTACATAACATAAGTAGCAAATAGTTTATAAGATACAATTGTTTTTCCTTTGTACAGATATATTAGGAAATTCATGATTACTCTGTCTTTAACAAAGAAAGAAAATATTGTTTAGGGCGTTAGGAAAGCTCGAGGAATTAATGATTCCCGCTTAAAGTTTGTTCCAGGTTCTAACATCTGTAGACTGTAGCATACGCTCTCCGTATACATGGCTACATGGTGCAAGATTAAAATGACCCGCAGTTGCATTTCTTGTACAACGTGATGACAAGTAAAATATGGATGAATTGAATGAGTGCTTCAATCTAACAACCTTATAAACAAATAATGAAGTGCTCTGCTGACGTTAGTCAAATGGCGCTTGGAGGCCGTTGTTCTGATCTGATCTCTGAGGCTTGTTCTGGCAGGCCGCCCGATGGAGACGATGCACCACCGTGTTAATCAAAATCATGTTTATTTTTCCAAGCAGCATAAGCCCCCGGAGAGTGCCTGTGCAAATCATTGGTGGAATAATGGGGCCAAATGATCGTAATACAGTAAAACCTCATTAAACCATACCTGCTTAAACAGTAGTTTCGTTTTAAAAGTAGTAGTCAAATCCCCGACACAGCTGCCATTGAACATGTGTTTTGTATTCGCATAAACCGTATTAGCTTATTGCATACGTATCGGTAAACACGTAGTATTTCCACTTTTCATCGCGCAAACAC
Organism: Dermacentor variabilis; assembly: GCF_050947875.1. Classification (NCBI taxonomy): domain Eukaryota; kingdom Metazoa; phylum Arthropoda; class Arachnida; order Ixodida; family Ixodidae; genus Dermacentor; species Dermacentor variabilis. The sequence goes on from NC_134571.1 coordinate 218,024,819, forward strand.
GGTGGTGCATAGTCTCCATCGGGCGGCCTGCTAGAACAAGCCTCAGAGATCAGATCAGAACAACGGCCTCCAAGCGCCCTGTGCGTTTGTGCGTGAAGCCACATCAACATCAACATCATTTCGGCGCCATGCCAGAGAGCATTGTGGCACCGTGTAAACAAGGACTCGCGTCATGCCGAAGCTCAGATAAATAAAGCCGGGAACTCAGCATAGAAGAAAAATTAGACATCGTTCATGCTATCAAACGTGACACGAAGAACTCGGCGCTGGCACGTGACAGGGATCTACTGTTGACTACGATTACCTAAGTGAAACCAAGCGATTTCCATGTTAGATTGATCGTTCTCCCTCCCAACCATAGCTTTCTTTTATTTCTTATCTTTTATTATCTATTATTGTTAATATTATTATTATCTTATACCCGGTTTACATCTGATTATTTCCTTTTTCTCCAAACACAAAACGTTTACTTTTAAACTCATACGCCCAAATTGTTAACTCCCTTGTTATCATTATTATTTAGGCACCTAATTAAACCGCCCGATTCTTGGCCAATCCCCCACTGTGGGTATGTGCCATGGCCACTCAGGACAACAACAACAACAACGACTACGGTGTGTGGCATTTGGAATGTGAAGAAGTTGCTCGGCAGCACTGCTGCGACTGCTAAGAGATGTCAGCTACGAGGTTCGACTCTTCGCCATCGTTGCCTCGGCAGAGTTCTGACTGGTGTGGTTTAAGTCTGTTGCCAGTTTTGTGGGTCAATCAAAAATCAAATAAAAAAAATCTAAATCATGTTTATTTTTCCAAGCAGCATAAGCCCCAGGAGAGTGCCTGTGCAAATTAAGGCGATGCAACCCTTTTCTAACGTAGTAGCGAGAGCGCGCATCGATATAAAGCGCCCCGAGTGTTATGCAATGCGTCTCAGTTTCAGAAAAGTCTTTATTGCAAGCAGCATAAGCCCCAGTAGAGTGCCTGTGCAAATCAAGGCGATGCAACCCTTTTCTAACATTTTAGCGAGAGCGTGCATCAATATAAAGCGCCCCGAGTGTTATGCGATGTGTCTCAGTTTCAGAAAAGTCTTTATTGCGAGCAGCGTAAGCCCCAGGAGAGTGCCTGTGCAAATCAAGGCGATGCAACCCTTTTCTAACATTGTAGCGAGAGCGTGCATCAATATAAAGCGCCCCGAGTGTTATGCGATGTGTCTCAGTTTCAGAAAAGTCTTTATTGCGAGCAGCGTAAGCTAGGAGAGTGCCTGTGCAAATCAAGGCGATGCAACCCTTTTCTAACGTTGTAGCGAGAGCGTGCATCAATATAAAGCGCCCCGAGCGTTATGCGATGTGTCTCAGCTTCAGAAAAGTCTTTATTGCGAGCAGCATAAGCCCCAGGAGAGTGCCTGTGCAAATCAAGGCGATGCAACCCTTTTCTAACGTTGTAGCGAGAGCGTGCATCGATATAAAGCGCCCCGAGTGTTATGCGATGTGTCTCAGTTTCAGAAAAGTCTTTATTGCGAGCAGCGTAAGCTAGGAGAGTGCCTGTGCAAATCAAGGCGATGCAACCCTTTTCTAACGTTGTAGCGAGAGCGTGCATCAATATAAAGCACCCCGAGTGTTATGCGATCTGTCTCAGTTTCAGAAAAGTCTTTATTGCGAGCAGCATAAGCCCCAGGAGAGTGCCTGTGCAAATCAAGGCGATGCAACCCTTTTCTAACATTGTAGCGAGAGCGTGCATCGATATAAAGCGCCCCGAGTGTTATGCGATGTGTCTCAGTTTCAGAAAAGTCTTTATTGCGAGCAGCATAAGCCCCAGGAGAGTGCCTGTGCAAATCAAGGCGATGCAACCCTTTTCTAATGTTGTAGCGAGAGCGTGCATCGATATAAAGCGCCCCGAGTGTTATGCGATGTGTCTCAGTTTCAGAAAAGTCTTTATTGCGAGCAGCGTAAGCTAGGAGAGTGCCTGTGCAAATCAAGGCGATGCAACCCTTTTCTAACATTGTAGCGAGAGCGTGCATCAATATAAAGCGCCCCGAGCGTTATGCGATGTGTCTCAGTTTCAGAAAAGTCTTTATTGCGAGCAGCGTAAGCTAGGAGAGTGCCTGTGCAAATCAAGGCGATGCAACCCTTTTCTAACATTGTAGCGAGAGCGTGCATCAATATAAAGTGCCCCGAGTGTTATGCGATGTGTCTCAGTTTCAGAAAAGTCTTTATTGCGAGCAGCATAAGCCCCAGGAGAGTGCCTGTGCAAATCAAGGCGATGCAACCCTTTTCTAACGTTGTAGCGAGAGCGTGCATCGATATAAAGCGCCCCGAGTGTTATGCGATGTGTCTCAGTTTCAGAAAAGTCTCCCAGGAGAGTGCCTGTGCAAATCAAGACGGTGCAACCCTTTTCTAATGTAGTAGCGAGAGCACGCATCGATATAAAGCGCCCAGAGTGTTATGCAATGCGTCTCAGTTTCAGAAAAGATTATTGTGAGCAGCGTAAGCCCCAGGAAAGTGCCTGTGCAAATCAAGGCGGTTCAACCCTTTTCTAACGTAGTAGCGAGAGCGCGCATCGATATAAAGCGCCCAGAGTGTTATGCAATGCGTCTCAGTTTCAGAAAAGTTTATTGTGAGCAGGGTATGCCCCAGGAGAGTGCCTGTGCAAATCAAGGCGGTTCAACCCTTTTCTAATGTAGTAGCGAGAGCACGCATCGATATAAAGCGCCCAGAGTGTTATGCAATGCGTCTCAGTTTCAGAAAAGTTTATTGTGAGCAGCGTAAGCCCCAGGAAAGTGCCTGTGCAAATCAAGGCGGTTCAACCCTTTTCTAATGTAGTAGCAAGAGCACGCATCGATATAAAGCGCCCAGAGTGTTATGCAATGCGTCTCAGTTTCCGAAAAGCTTATTGTGAGCAGCGTAAGCCCCAGGAAAGTGCCTGTGCAAATCAAGGCGGTTCAACCCTTTTCTAACGTAGTAGCGAGAGCGCGCATCGATATAAAGCGCCCCGAGTGTTATGCGACGCGTCTCAGTTGAAGAAAAGTCTTTATTGTGAGCAGCGTAAGCCCCAGGAAAGTGCCTGTGCAAATCAAGGCGGTTCAACCCTTTTCTAATGTAGTAGCGAGAGCGTGCATCAATATAAAGCACCCCGAGCGTTATGCGATATGTCTCAGCTTCAGAAAAGTCTTTATTGCGAGCAGCGTAAGCTAGGAGAGTGCCTGTGCAAATCAAGGCGATGCAACCCTTTTCTAACATTGTAGCGAGAGCGTGCATCAATATAAAGCGCCCCGAGTGTTATTCGATGTGTCTCAGTTTCAGAAAAGTCTTTATTGCGAGCAGCATAAGCCCCAGGAGAGTGCCTGTGCAAATCAAGGCGATGCAACCCTTTTCTAACGTTGTAGCGAGAGCGTGCATCGATATAAAGCGCCCCGAGTGTTATGCGATGTGTCTCAGTTTCAGAAAAGTCTCCCAGGAGAGTGCCTGTGCAAATCAAGGCGGTTCAACCCTTTTCTAATGTAGTAGCGAGAGCACGCATCAATATAAAGCGTCCAGAGTGTTATGCAATGCGTCTCAGTTTCAGAAAAGTTTATTGTGAGCAGCGTAAGCCCCAGGAAAGTGCCTGTGCAAATCAAGGCGGTTCAACCCTTTCCTAATGTAGTAGCGAGAGCACGCATCGATATAAAGCGCCCAGAGTGTTATGCAATGCGTCTCAGTTTCCGAAAAGCTTATTGTGAGCAGCGTAAGCCCCAGGAAAGTGCCTGTGCAAATCAAGGCGGTTCAACCCTTTTCTAACGTAGTAGCGAGAGCGCGCATCGATATAAAGCGCCCCGAGTGTTATGCGACGCGTCTCATTTGAAGAAAAGTCTTTATTGCGAGCAGCGTAAGCTAGGAGACTGCCTGTGCAAATCAAGGTAATGCAACCCTTTTCTAACGTTGTAGCGAGAGCGCGCAGTGATATATCGCGCCCCGAGTGTTATGCGACGTATCTCAGTTTCAGATCCAGCAAAAGCCTCGTCCCGCACGGACAAGGCTTTCCATTGTAGTTGTTTAGCAAAAATTACACCAAGGTATTTGTAAGAACTTGTCTGTTCCAATAAAATGTTATTTATATGTATGTTTAAAGGTGTAGATCTACTATTCTGAAGTGCAGCTGGAAAATTATATATTTTGTTTTCTTTGTGTTAATTGTTAATTTGCTACCTAAGAACAAGTCCAAAATTATCTTTACCTCTAGATTTACCTTATGACTAAGTTTTGCAATATTATACGCAGGTACTATAATGCATGTATCGTACATCAATATTTCTACAGAGTCATTTATTTGTTGCGGGTCATTTATATACAAGGAAAAAAGAAGGGGACCTAATATGGAGCCCTATAGGACTCCAGTAACAATATATTGTTTTGAAGATGTTAGTGAGTTTCAAGACTTGAGATCAATCTTTCATATAACTTGATAAGAAGTCGAAAGCTTTGCCTCGAAACCCACAATGTTTTAGTTTGCCCAAAATTATGCAATGATCCACTGTATCGAATGCTTTCTTTAAATCTAAAAAAAGAACAGCTATTAATTTATTTATTTGTAAAGTCATATTTATCTTTTGTGATAACATGATGACTGCAGTAGCTGTTGGGAAATGAGGTCTAAAGCCGCGTTGCTGATGGCAGAGCCCATTGTACTTATAAAAAAAAATTTTCACCTGATTAAATCTAATTTTTTTTTCAAAAAAAAGTATTGATTATGAGGAGATTGGCCTATAATTTGAAGGGTCAGACAGATCACCTTCTTTACGGATTGGAATGACTTTGGCAATTTTGAGGGAATTAGGATACTTTGCTTGTGTAATAGAATGATTGAACATGCGACACAATATTGGGCCTAGGATATTAATATTTTCCTTAAGCAACCTTACAGAAATGCCGTCAGGCCCTAATGCTTTATTGTTGGGCGTATTTAACATGTTTAAAACGATGTCATTAAGTTCTATCTCACCTAGGATAAATGAATTTACTACTGGATTTGGAGCGAGAAGAGCTTCGCTATTTAGTTGTGGTAGCTCAGCGACCTACTGCAGCAAAATGCGTGTTGAAATCTTCAACAGTGTCTGCATCGACAGAAGGAAGATGAACACACTTTTTAGTCTTTGTACCCATAACCTCATTTACTATTCACCACAGTTGTTTTGGGAGCTATCCAAAGGGGGAAGGCAGCTGGGGAGGATCAGGTAACAGCAGATTTGTTGAAGGATGGTGGGCAGATTGTTCTAGAAAAACTGGCCACCCTGTATAGCAATGCCTCATGACTTCGACCCGGAATCTTGGAAGAACGCTAACATAATCCTAATTCATAAGAAAGGGGACGCCAAAGACTTGAAAAACTATAGACCGATCAGCTTACTATCCATTGAATACAAAGTATTTACTAAGGTAATCGCAAATAGAATCAGGAACACCTTAGACTTCTGTCAACCAAAGGACCAGGCAGGATTCCGTAAAGGCTACTCAACAATAGACCATAGCCACACTATCAATCAGGTGATAGAGAAATGTGTGGAATATAACCAACCGTTATATATAGCTTTCATTGATTAGGAGAAAGTGTTTGATTCAGTCGAAACCTCAGCAGTCATGGAGGCATTACGGAATCAGGGTGCAGACGAACCGTATGTAAAAATACTGAGAGACATCTATAGCGGCTCCACAGCCACCGTAGTCCTCCATAAAGCAAGCAACAAAATCCCAATAAAGAAAGGAGTCAGGCAGGGAGATACAATCTCTCCAATGCTATTCACAGCGTGTTTACAGGAGGTATTCAGAGACCTGGATTGGGAAGAATTGGGGATAAGAGTTAATGGAGAATACTTTAGTGACTTGCAATTCGCTGGTGATATTGCGTTGCTTTCTAGGAACTCAGGGGACCAATTGCAATGCATGCTCACTGACCTGGAGAGGCAAACAGAAGGGTGGGTCTAAAATTTAATCTGCAGAAAACTAAAGTAATGTTTAACAGTCTCGGAAGAGAACAGCAGTTTACGATAGGTAGCGAGGCACTGGAAATGGTAAGGGAATACATCAGCTTAGGATAGGTAGTGACCGCGGATACAAATCATGAGACTGAAATAATCAGAAGAATAAGAATGGGCTGGGCTGCGCATGGCAGGCATTCTCAGATCATGAACAGCAGGTTGCCATTATCCCTCAAGAGAAAAGTGAATAACCCCCCAGCTGTGTCTTACCAGTACTCGCGTACGGGGCAGAAACCTGGAGGCTTACGAAAAGGGTTCTACTTAAATTGAGGATGACGCAACGAGCTATGGAAAGAAGAATTATGGGTGTTACGTGAAGGGATAAGAAAAGAGCCGATTGGGTGAGGGAACAAACGCAAGTTAATGACATCTTAGTTGAAATCAAGAAAAAGAAATGGGCATGGGTAGGACATGTAATGAGGCGGGAAGATAACCGATGGTCATTAAGGGTTACAGACTGGATTCCAAGAGAAGGGAACCGTAGCAGGAGGTGGCAAAAAGTTAGATGGGCAGATGCGATTAAGAAGTTTGCAGGGACAACATGGCCAGAATTGTACATGACCGGGGTAGTTGGAGAAATATGGGAGAGGCCTTTGCCCTGCAATGGGCGTAACCAGGCTGATGATGATGATGATGACAGTTGTTTTGAGTCGCTGGCAGCTTGATTGAAACATTGCGAATTAACATATCTCTTTCGGATCCTCATAATAGACACTGCTTTGTTGCAAAATGTCCTGCACTGACCTAAGTAGTAAGCAATACTCAGAACGACAGAAAGCTGAGCTGGTTGGTAAGGATTCATTATGCAAAATAGAAGTAAGGCGTGCAGACAGGACACAAGAGTAGAGAAGTGGACAACACGAAAGCCGACTATCAACTGAAGGGAGCACTGAGGCGAAAAAAGAAAGAAGACACAAAACACAAAGCATGCGCAGATGAGTTTTGTGTCTTCTTTCTTTTTTCACCTCAGTGCTCCCTTCAGTTGATAGTCGGCGTTCGTGCTGTCCACTTCTCTACTCTTGTGTCCTGTCTGTACGCCTCACTTCTATTTTGCATAATGAAGCAATACTCCTATTGTGCCTCCATTTGCTATACCAGTATTCTTTCGTTTTATGAATTTCCAAAATTTGTGTCGTCATCCATGGTCAGATAAGCTGATTGTAAGAATTTCGAGTATATGTGCTGCTACATTCAGTTATCAAAGTGCTAATTAAGTTGAATAAGTTGGAAAACTCTGTGTATCACTGTACATTTGCTCAAAGTCGGCCTCCATTCCTTTATCTCTGAACTTATTATAATCTAATCTAGTTATGAGCCTCCCGTCATCTTTGTTCTTGAGACTTTGGCTGTTGAATGCTGTGAAAATAGGTGAGTGGTCTGAAAGAGGTTGACTGTAACTCCACTAAGAATTCCAGACTCACTATTTGTCAATGCATGATCAATTAGAGTAGCCGTAGTGCTCATTACACGTGTCGGTTGACGTATTACATGTCGAAAATTGAACACTTTAAGGAGGTAAGAATAACCCTTGTGTATTGGATTAAGTACATCAATATTCACATCACCAACAATTACAACCTGCGTAGCTTGGTAGTTTCGTAAGCAAGATAAAATTGATTCCATTTTATCAAGAAAACTGCCAAGGGTCGCTTTGGGAGGTTGACAGGCTACACCCACAATATAACCAGTTTCTATTTTCATGAACAGCACTTCAATATCGCTGGATGAAATTACAGGCAGTATTGTAAAATAGAGATTATGTTTCATGAAAAGGGCGACACCACCCCCTCAGTAACGTGACACACACGGACGGGATATTAATCTGTAACCTGGCACATCTACAATTTCATTGTTCAGAAGCCAAGTTTCACTTGTTGCAATGATGTCATATAAGAAATTTTGCACCAATAAGAATGAGGTTAACGGGTTTACGTTTTTTCTTAAAATGTGTATGTTTCAATGAAAAATGGTTGAATTTTTATTCAAACAAAGCTCATCAATTTCCTTTGAAGTGTAAGCCATATTGTTTTAAGGAATACATCTGTCCAGCATCCCAAATATATGGAATCACACTATATGGGCTAAATCTTCTTCACTTGTAGGACTGGTGACCCTAGAATTATCTGTCTTCTACATAACTACTTTGCCATCCGATACCCAGGCGAATTTCCACTTTTGCTCTCGCTTCATTTGGATGGCCTTGGCAAGTAGCGCCTTATATTCAGGGCATAGATGTTCGTTCATGTACAGCGGCTGAGCTTTTTCCAAGCCAAGCATTGCTGTTGTTGGTCGTGTTTTTCTTGCGCCTTGCAGGATCATGTCGTGCTTTCGGCGTGAATTATACCTGACAGTGACATTAAGTGGCCCATCACCTTTTCTGCATACACGATGAATGGCATCAATGTGTCCATCAGCAAGATCAACATCAAAAACGTTGCAATCTTTCATACACTTTCATCAAGAACCTCATTTTCAGTGCAGGGGATGCCTTTCAATTCAAGATTGTTTCTGCGACTGTTTCAATTCAGTCAATTGCCACCGTTCTTAAAGTTCTTGTGACTAGCCTACAACCTACCAAGTTCCATAAATGAGAATTGGGAAGACTTCTTGAGCGATGGAGAGGGCAGATGACAAATAGCAAAAAAGTGGTGAATAGAACATGACATCATCCATTTGAACTCATGGCATCTGTACTGGCACAATGCCAAGCGGTCAGTGTTTTCTGCCCCTTGCTGGCAATATTTGCATACAAAAAGTGCATGCAAATTATAATTTTTCTTGTCAGACCATGTTGTTCCTTTATGCTGCTTTCCATAAAGGCTACAATTACATGCACGCAAAATGTCTCGACTTCGTAAAGCCAGAACAGGGGAATAAAATCACTGAAATTGGAGAAAAATGCACAGACTTATAAGCAAAATTATTTCAATTCTGGGCTCTCGTATGCCAAAACCACAGTCTAAATATATGGCCCCCACTTCAGCACTCGTTAATGCTTGTTAGAGCTATTTAGTATGGTTGGCCAATGTCATGCTTTGCTGCTTATCCATAAAGCAGCGCCAAGGTGAAAGGATATAAACAAAGCCCCTGGCAAGGAGCAAAAGGCAGAGTAAGAGTGCTGCCTCTTCATTTCTCCACCTCTGGGGAGGGCCACTCGTACAAACAAACGAAAACTCAGGCTAGAGGCGTGACTGACGAAAGTCTTTTTGAAAAGAGATCACTTGCACAGGCCTGCAAATGTCTGCTTTGCAGCATCAAATGGTGCAAGACTTCCTGTGCATAATAATGTGCCAGCTAGCGTGTCTATGCTTCAAACGAAACTGTGGCCTATTCTGTGGCATGCCATGTTGGCACTACCTTTTATTCTGAACTACAGAAGATGCATCACTGAAACAATGAAATAGACAACAACGTACCTCCTTCGCGCTGCCCCCTGGTGGTGGCCAATTTACGCTTCACATCAGCCACGTGTGGTGCTGCTGTTCGTTGCTTCACATTGGACACTGCAAACGGCACGGCCATGGCTTGTTTCAAACTGGGCCAGCACATGCCCAGGCAGCAAGATAACAATAACATTTTTTTTTTCAACATAACAGAGGAAGGTAAAAGGACTTTCAGAGGGCCTAGTTGGTGCTCATTTGATATGATTAAAGAGCACCAGAAAACAGAGATTGCACAAAAGGAAAAATAAGACACAGGATAAGTCCTTGTCTATGTTTTTGCACTTTTAACCATGTCAGAAGAATATCACTAGACCTGCGTTTCTTAACTCAAGTGTGCGGGCCCCTTGAGGACACTAGGAAGATCAAGGGAGTCCACAGGTTCCGTCACGACAGGTCACAGGAGTATGTGAGGAGAGTCGCCTGCTGAATGCGTGAGGATGTCTAACAAGGGGTGTCTGCAGCATTGTTGGTTACTTCTTTTTAAATGAAGCTACCACATTGTGGCCCAAAACACTCCATTTTAAGTGAAAATTCGTTATGCGACTACGATGATGACATGCTTGAAGTTCTGTCATTTTTTTATGTTTTAAATGTTGCTAGACTTCCCACCTATTATTATTTTTTCGAATTATTGTAGTTTTAGATGACCTGCCATGGCAAGTCAATGGTTGAAATGTGAGTAGGAAAAACAACTCCCGGATTTTCCAAAACAGCATCACATACCAAGAGTGTGTTAGCCTAGAAAGACAGCCTTGATGCACCCTGATCACTCCTCGATAAGCTTTTCCGGTCATCTCTACCAGTGGCAACAAATTTATACGTATATGTCCACCCTCCTTGGGACGAAATGTGGCTAATATGTTGGCCAAGGCTTGGCCAACATATTGGCCACATCAGCATCCTTTGACAAATTTTGCCAAGGTAATTTAGAACTGACTACAGTTAAATCTTGATATGACAAACTTCAATTTATAGTGAAATTGCCGTTATAACGACATATTTAACTGTCTATAATTTCTGTTTATACAAAACACCATGTATTTTGAACCTAAATATGACAAAGTGTGTTTATACACAATTTCAATGTTAATGAAATTTTAGTGCTGCCACGAAGGAATACAGAGGCAATAAATGGACAGTGCCATGGGTGAAGATGGTGAAACGGTTGCACTACATGAGGCGTGCTATGTGACAAAGAGCACGTACTGAAGCATAGCAGCAAGACCCTCTCGCCATCACGTTTCGTATAAAGTCATAATGCAATAAGATCCTATCATGCCCCATGCCCTGTATGCACTAGATCCTTGTTAGTACATTCCCATTATGTACGTTTTCTCGGCGCGAAAATTTGCAATCGAGAAGATAAAAATTACCCAAAACAGTAATGTTCATTTCTTTACTGGTTAATACGTTCGTGGAAAACATAATTTTTTGGCACCAATGTTGAGTATGTCGTCAAACTGCGATCATATGATACACTTTCCGGCCACTACATCCCATGTAAACAAGAAAATAAGCAAGGTGCGTGCAATCGAGAACAGTATATAGCTCCCGCCGTGGCAGCTTCACCGTAGTACGTACTTGCCCGCCCATCTCTCATGAAAATGCTGGCGCATACTGTTTCTCATTTCGGTATTAGTCAATCTTCTCTGGGGTCGGCGCACATGGCATTCACAGCTATCACCGCCAATCTTATCGCCTATCTGTTCCACAGCGTGTGGTGCCATGCAAAGCGTAGCGCACGCTTTTAGTAGCGAATAACCGAAGCACGCTGCCGTTCCCTGCTCTAGACTGTGATCGCACACACATTCCAGCCACTAGATCTCGTGTGAACAAGAAAAGGCGCGAGTCCACACGATCGAGAGCAGTATATAGCCGCCCATCTCACGTGAAAACCACAGCACGCACAGTTTCTTATTCCAGTTCCAGAAAATCTCTCGCCAGGTCGTCGCACACCGCATTCACAGATATCACCACCGAACCTATTGCGATAACCATCTTCACCTATCTGTTTTGCAACGCATGGTGCGTAGTGCCATTAGCAGCGTACCACACGCTTTTTGTAGATGACAATCCAAACAAGCCGCCATTCCCTGCTACGGGCGGAGCGATGTGGGCTTCACGTTTCCCTTCGGCTGCATCCAGCGTCGCCCACCTGCTTGATTTCGTTTCAGTCTCCCGTCGCCCTCCTAAAACACCATGCAATAGGAAAACAACAAAATGCATCTCTGGCTGCCGGAGCATGCCCAGCTAGACACGCATCAGTGTCTCGTGCGGCAATGATTTGTGCGACACTTCACATTATGTAGATGTCAACAACAGTTTAGTCTGTCCAATTTTTTTAGTTACTTCGGATCGTGCGTTTCCCCGGTTAAAATGTTTTTTCTGTCAATTAGTTTTAGTTACTTTAGACCATTCATTTTTCTGGTTTGTACACTTTTCCTCGTGTTTTTTTTTTTTTTTTTTTCCAGGACCTACGAATGAGGTTCTGCTGTACTTGTGGGTGCAAGGAGAGGCATGGAAGGGTGAGCCGACGGGGATAGTGGCTTAATGCACACTGCTTTTCATGCGAGCAAGGGGGGCTGGGGAGGGGGGCGAGTGCGCAGTACTGTGATCAAGTGCGTGCTAGACGAATGCGGGGGAAGCTGCTAATAATGATAGGTCATAATAACAATAATAATAATAATAAAGGTGCCAGGGTGAACGCGGGCGTAGGTGAACGCCAGTATCCTCTTCGAGCCCGGCCGTGGCTGTGCATAGCTGTTGGCAGCACACGCACCCTATCCTGGAGATAAACTGCGGCAAATGCAAAAGTTGGGTGAGCCGACATGGCCGTGGCTACACGTGCACAGTTTTCTCCCACGTTTTCATCAACCCATTTACTGCATTATAAGGAGCGTATATTGTATGTTTGAATTTGGTCACCATTTTGTTAATTTGACTTTTGGGATAATTCAACCAAATCTTACGGTCCCGCAAGGGTTGAATTAGTGGCAGCCGACTGTACATGCACTAGTGCAAAATTTCACTGTGAATGAGCCAGTGCGTTAGCCAGAAGAGTAGTGTACCCGACTCCCTTGTTCATGCAATGGATATTCAGTGCAAGCCAAGCACGGGGACTGCCACGCACCCAAAGACCGGTCACTAGAGGGCACCTGCTGCCTACGGCGGCCGCCAGTGCTGCTGCTGAAGAGCATCTGCCAGAGGGCATCCCGATCTCGTGCTGTGCGATGCCGCAGCCGTTCCAGGGCCTGCGCCTGCTCCTCCTGGTAGAGCCTGCACACAGCACGGGCACACAAGACACAATCCACCACTGGAAGGCATGGGCAACTGTAAAGCAACTTGTTCTCTATCCTTGAATTTTCTGTAGAGTTGAGCTTCTTTCAGCTAATAAACAATTGTAAGTACTTATAGTCTATGCATCTGACAGTTGCCTAATGCGTAATTTAATGGCACCGATTTTCACAATGATAAGGCTGTCAAGATTATAAGGTGAGAAAGCAGTTGGGGGACCCAATAGAAGAATACACTATCCACACTATCATAAGGCAATCATTTAAGGAAATATGCAGCCTTGGCAGGGATTGCCTGAAAGACCACATATTTGTAACTAAAAAAAGAAGTTATTCATAACAGGGGAAAATAAGTCACCGCAAGTGGCCAGGAAAGCTTGTGGAGGCAGTGCTTTACACATGCAAACACATCAGTCCATATTCCGGCCACTGTAATGGATATAGACAGGGGATAGTACGGTAAAAGCTTGCACCAAATCTGCATCTGCTGACAAATAAAGGTTGACCTCTTTCAGCCAGCAAAATGATCATGGGTTTACAAGTTTCATTGTCCAGCACTTCTCTCACTTCATCGCAGCTTGTGTCGACATGGAGAATGTGTGGAGCTGGCTGATAATTGCTGAACAATAAAATTTTGTAACGGAAGACAACAAAGTCACACAAGAAAATGTCGCTATTTATTATGTTAAGCAAGAAATGTTGCATGGGCAACATGTGCATGGCATACATGCATATGTGCTGGCTTGCCAGCCACAGCTTGTCTTGTTCAGTGACTGCTACATCGACCAGCAGCATTAGGTCAGCAGCATCCTTCCCATTTCGGGTAAGCACGGGCAACGTGACCAAATAAAGCTTCCCCCTTTCTGCTCATAGCAGTACCCAAGCTTACATACACCAGTGCAGGCGTAGTCCGCGAGGCCAAATAATGTGCCGTGGGGTGTTTTAAAGTTCAGTCGTTGTTTTATATTTCATACAAGGGCTGAACTTTATAAACACTATAAAACACTATAAACACTCTATAAAAATAAATTTAAAAATAAAACGGACCATTTCAAAAGAACAAAAAGCACTTAGTTCTTCTTAAAATAATATCCGACGGAGTCAATACACTTGTTCAACTTTTTCTTCTCCTATCTCAAGCAGCTCTGGAACTCCTTAAACTTAATGATGTTCAGTGACCCCTGTGAAGTTGTCGTCACACAATGCACAATGGTAAACCTTGTTCAGTTAAATTTTCTTCTTTACAAATAAAACATTGCAGGGCGCTTGGTCCTATGAGTGGGGGTGCGGGTAATGCTGGCCCACTCCGGACAGGCTTAATACCACATCATAGCCAAAGCAGTGGCGCAGTGGTGATGAAGAAACCAATCACTTGCACTGCTTAATTTCATGCATTTCCTTCGCACATTCTTTCTTGATTGGCTTTCTTGATGCTTTTAGGGTCAATGATGTAAATATATGACACTGTGTACAAGTTCTAAATGGTCGATGCTGTAAATTTACGGCGATGTCTGTATGTTTGAAGACTTTGCCAATTTTCAAACTATTTGTTGCCCAGCAAGCGCTGCCACCCTGTATGGATACAATGATATTTAGTTTTTTTACGCTTCATAGTTTCTTGGTTTCATTGCATGGCTTCCTTATGCTGGAATTTCATCGATCGCTCACGCATCCGCACACACGAGGGCACTCGGCGGTTAGTTTTGGTTTCGTATGGCGGGCTATTTCCATTTGGTGCGCTCCTAAAAACAGATGTCTATCTGCTTTTTAATCTCTCAAAGGGTGACCGCTAGATGCTCACTCTTCTGTGGCACACAGGGGTGCGATTACATCCATTCACAGGAAGGCACTGGTATATACAAATGATGCGACCGTATACAAACGACGCTGCATCGCCTTCGTTTCTTTTCTAGAGACTCGGCTAGCGAAAACTGATAGCCCCTCCTTGGCAACAGAAGGAAGCATTACTGCAAGTTTCTGACTTGTTTGGTTTTTCTCACAGGGGCATAGCAATAGAGTTTTCTTGTGTGTGGGCGCGCGTACTGATTGCTCTGCTGCAAGTGAGTCAAGCAGCAATTCCTCCGATAATACCCAAGTGCCACATCAGAATATATCTACTTCAGTTTATCTACTTTTTATTCTTATTTATAAGTATTTATGGAAGCCCATCTGTATTCATGAATAAACAATGTATGTTTACGAACTGAAATTTTTTTTGTCACTTTATGGCCACTCTAAAAAATGTGAAATTTTTTCCAAAATAGGTCCGTCTGGAGATTTAAAATCTGCAACAAAAAAATTCAACCCTGGAGGTTTGCATTTGGCAAAAAAACTTGACCCTCAAAGGGTTAATACTGCCAAGTAAAATTCCTGATTGACAGTGTGTCTGGGAGGAACAAATTCACGCCTCTACATTCCATAAATGTTGAAGGAGAAAAGAAACACTAATTGCGATTGCGTACAAATGAACATGCAGCGATGGCGTAAAGGTAGAACATCCGCCTCGTGTGCAAGAGAACCGTGGTTCAAATTGCAGCACCGCGCTATTTTCCACTGGACTAAAAAAAAAAAAAAATCCACGTGTTAATAAAATTGCATACACAGGCTTGGAGTGCGGCCTGATCCCAGTGACCAGAACCGGTAACGCACTCCCTCACCAGAGCAGGATTGGCCACCGTAGTGCAGTACTTGGCCACAACCTCCTATATGAATACAACAATCAAACCCCGACCCTCAGTCCACAGCAGCTGCGAAGCAACTGACCACGGCGGCGGCCAGACCTGTGATGCAGCAGAGAGCGCTAACAATCTCTGGATACGGACAGGCTGTCATTAGAATCTGAACCTGGCAACGTTTAACGCTAGAACGTTATCTAGTGAGGCGAGTCTAGCAGTGCTATTGGATGAATTAGCGGACATTAAATGGGATATAATAGGGCTCAGTGAGGTTAGGAGGACAAAAGAAGCATATACAGTGCTAAAAAACGGGCACATCCTGTGCTACCGGGGCTTAGCGGAGAGATGAGAACAAGGAGTCTGATTCCTGATCAATAAAGATATAGCTGGTAACATACAGGAATACTATAGCATTACCAAGAGGGTGAATGAATGAATGTGTGTGGTTTAGTGGCGCAAGGGCCAGATATGGCCAAAGAGCGCCAAGACAGTGTTAGTGATTTCGCGGTGGAATGATGAGTTCTGTGAAGAAGATGTGACTTGGCTGTAAAGTGGCCTAAAAATAGTCGCTGTAAAGTGCGTAAAATCTACGTGCTATAAAATCATGGCGATGACTAATGACGAATACTATGAACATTAAAATCCATCATAGAAGAATGATGCAAAGTAGAAAATATATAAGATGGTAAAATTACTTGGAGCACTGCTGCCTCGCCAGAGCCCTTGAAACACAAGGGCCTAGAGGCATGTGCTATACGAAAGAGCTATCACAGCGGCATCCTCTGAAGAGAGGACCCGCTACGAGCATGTGGGGCTAACAACATGCAAGACAACATCTTTCAGAAAACTTAGGACTGCGTTGTTGTCAAATAAAGGTTCTGGGCCGAGTAGCATTACGGGATGTAGGGGGATGTGCTGCCGGTATGCTAGAGAAAAATGTTTCCTTCTCTCAGATTTGGCTGCCCGACACTCCAGGAGGACGGTCAGCCTCTCCCCGCATCTACCGCAAGATGGAGGATCATTTTCAGTGAGTAAAAAGTTATGCGTGCCAAATGTGTGTCCTATTCTGAGGCGACAGAATAGGACATCTGTTCACCGTGATTTTGTTACGGAGGGCCAAGAACCTAACTGTGGCTTTATCACGTGCAGTTTGTTATTTACATCTGCGTCCCATAAACGTTGTGAGTGGTTTTGCAGTTTCCTTCTTAAGAAAGGCTTCAGGTCTGTGACAGGGACCGAAGCAGTAGGATTAACTGCATGCAATGAAATTGATGTGGCCATCTGGTCCACTAGAATGTTGCCCTGAATGCCCCTATGGCCAGGCACCCAGCATATAATCACATGCTGGTTAGATACATATGCTTTACATAAGACGGAATAGAGTTCAATTATAACAGGATTTTTATGCTTACAGAACGATATCAAAGACTTCACAACACTTAGGGAGTCCGTATATATAACTGATTTTTTTAGTTTTGATTTCCTTATATGCTTCATGGTCGACAATATTGCGTAGGCCTCAGCCGTAAAGATGCTAGTTTCCAGATGCAGTACGTCGGATTCCGAGAAGGATGGACCGACGGCTGCATAGGACACCCCATCGTGTGACTTCGATGCGTCTGTGTAGAACTCCGTGCAGGAGTATTTGTGCTGGAGTTCCCGGAAATGCATTTGGATTTCAATCTCTGGAGCGTGCTTTGTAACTTGAGTGAAAGATGTGTCGCATTGTATCAGCTGCCACTCCGAAGGAGGTAGCAGCTTGGCTGGATGCATTAGGCGGAGCTCGAGGAGTGGAACATGCATTTCTTCACTAAGCTCTCTCACACGCAGCGAGAAAGGCTGTCTTACGGAGGGACAATTGCGAAAGAAAGTAGCATGTGTCATGTCATTAACGGTATTAAAACACGGATGTTGAGTATTTGAGTGGACTTTCAGAAAATATGTTTGGCTGATGTATGTTCTCTGCAGATGAAGTGACCACTCATTCGATTCTACATATAAACTTTGTAGGGGACTCGTTCTGAAAGCGCCAGTGGCCAGTCGGATTCCTAGATGGTGGACTGGGTCTCGCATCTTTAGTGCGCTCGGGGCGGCAGAGTGATAAATCACGGCACCATAGTCTAGTCGTGATCGAATGAAGCTTTTATAGAGTTTCAATAAACACTTCCTGTCACTACCCCATGTAGTCTGGGATAGAAGTTTCATTATGTTCATTGTTTTTAGACATTTTTCTTTAAGATGTTTAATGTGGGGGACGAAAGTGAGTCTGTAGTCAAGTATAACACCTAGAAATTTGTGCTCTTTGTTTACAGGTATTTGTTGTCCACCCAGTTCTAAGCAAAGATCTGGGATCATTCCTCTCTTTCTTGTAGAAAGAACGCAAGAGCTTTTGTTAGGATTGATCTTAAATCCATTCTTGTCTGCCCACATTGAGATTTTGTTCAGGCCATGCTGTACCTGTCTCTCGCACACTGCGAGGTTACAGCATTTGAAACCTATTTGTATGTCGCCCATGTAGACAGAATAAAAGATTGCCGGTGGTAATGAAGCGCGAAGCGTGTTCATCTTCACGATGAAGAGTGTGCAGCTGAGCACGCCTCCTTGGGGTACACCCATTTCTAGCGTAAAAGGACACGAAAGTACATTACCGACTTTTACCCGAAAGGTACGACTGGACAGATAGCTTTCTATTAGGTTTAGCATATTACCATGGATGCCCATTTCTGACAAGTCTCTTAAGATTCCGTAATGCCACATTGTATCGTACGCCTTCTCCATATCGAGGAATATGGATAAGAAAAACTGTTTGTGTACAAATGCGTCCAGGATATTTGCTTCTACACGTACAAGATGGTCAGTTGTGGAGCGCCCTTCTCTGAAGCCGCACTGATAGGGATCAAGGATTTTGCTCAGTTCAAGGAAATGAATGAGTCGCCGATTAATCATTTTTTCAAACACCTTACAAAGGCAACTTGTCAGGGCTATCGGGCGGTAACTTGCCACTGAGGAAGGATCTTTGCCTTGTTTCAAAACCGGGATCACAATGGCTTCTTTCCATTCAGTCGGAAGGTATCCTGCAGCCCAAATGGTGTTGAAAAGTGTGAGTAGTGTAACTTGGGTGTTATTGTGCAAGTTTTTGAGCATTTCATACATGATTCTGTCAGATCCCGGTGCAGAGGTCTTGCATGTGCTCAAGGCAGCTCTCAACTCGGCAATACTTTTTAAAAGGACAGTTGTATGATTCATTCTGTCGACATTTTCTTATGAGTGGCTTACATTCTTCTATTTGGTTATATTTTTGAAAGGAGTGCGAGTAATGGCTGGCACTTGACAAGCTCTAAAAGTGCTCCCCAAGTGAGTCCGCCTGATCTTGTAGGGTATCGCCTTGTGTGTTTACCAAAGGGAGTGAATATGCTTGTCGCCCTCTTATTCTATTGACCCTGTTCCAGGCTTTGGCCTCATCAGTAAACGAGTTGATACGCGATAGAAACTTCTGCCAACTTTCTCGTCTGGCCTGACGGCGGGTTCGCCTGCATTGGGATTTTACTTTTTTAAAGTTGCTAAGATTCTCTGCAGTGGAGAAGCGCGTAGCAACCCCCACGCCCTGTTCTGTTTTTTACGAGTGATCCTACAATTGTCGTTCCACCACGGGACACGCCGTTTGCATGCCAAGCCAGTTACTTCTGATATGCATTTAGATGCGACATCTATTATGAAGGCTGTAAAGAACTCCACTGCAGCATCAATTCCTAATGAAGACATGTCAGCCCATGAGATACTAGTAAGAGATCGAAATTTCTCCCAATCAGCTGTCTCAATCTTCCACCTAGGAGCGTGTGGTAGATATTTGTTTTGTTTACGTGATCTTAGCAGTATAGGGAAGTGGTCGCTGCCATAAGGGTTGTCGGTAACTTCCCATTCAAGTTCAGGCAGTACAGACGGGGAGACTATGCTAAGATCTATTGAAGAATAGGTTCTGTTTGCAAGAGAGTAATATGTGTGTTCCTTCTTATTCAACAGGCACGCACCAAAAGAAAAAAAAGAACTGTTCAACAAGGCGTCCTCGCACATATATATGAGGGTCGCCCCACAGGTAGTTATGTGCATTGAAATCGCCAAGAACAACATAGGGTTCTGGCAATTCATATATAAAGGACTGAAATTCATGTTTGCTTAGTTCGTAATGTGGAGGTATATAAAGCGAGCAAATAGTGATAAGTTTGTTTAGCAGAACAACTCGAACCGCCACTGCCTCAAGGGCCGTTCGTAGCTGTAAACATTGACAGGCCATGCTTTTTTTAATTACAATTGCAACACCGCCCAATGATGCGACAGCATCATCGCGATCTTTGCAAAAAGTAACATACTGTCGAAGAAAGTTTATGCATTTTGATTTTAAGTGTGTTTCCTGTAAACACAGCACTTTTGGATTGTGTTTATGGATGAGTTCTTGCACATCATCAAGATTCGTAAGAAGACCTCTGACATTCCATTGAATGATTTGTGTATCCATGTTTTAAGGTTAATTGGTGCTGTGTTTACGGAAACGGAAGGGATGTCTTAGATTACAGAGCCCTTTCGAGGCCCTGTAATAGGGGTTTTGCTCTTTCTGAAGTGTTCGAGCGATTCTCGGTGCTCCTTAGGCGTTTGGTGCGCCTTGAGGACAGGTGTAGTGTCCATTGCCTCCTGTGAGACGCTGGACAAGCACTCTTGCAAGCGAGAGGTTTTCCGAGAGAGTCCTGCCCTGGAAGGCAAGACCCCTACGCCCACCAGCCCGGAGGTCGATGGGGCTCCCTGAGGGATTTCGCTGTGCTGGGCGTTGCCAGCACTGGAAGGGGCCTCGGAGGTTGGGGCAGCCTCGGCTGCGCCCACCTTCGGGGTCGATGGCCCGGTCTGCTGGGTTGGCGGAGCAGCGCTAGCTGCAACCGCCGCGGGGGCAGATGGCATAGCTGCCGACTCACTGCTTGTGGGTCGGACAGCCGCCGGAGGCCGTTGTGACGCTGCCCCCTGACGTACCACTTCGGCAAAGCTTTTTTTTGGCAGGTATGCTACCCACCTGTGTGCCTCCTTGAATGGGATATTTTCTTTTACTTTGATCGTTATGATTTCTTTTTTTTTCTTCCAGGATGGGCACGACCGCGAGTACGCGGCATGCTCCCCATCACAGCTTACACAGTGGAGAGGGTTCTCGCAAGTTTCAGTGGTGTGTTCATGGGCACTGCATTTCGCACATGTTTGGCGGCCCCAACAGCTCTGCGAACTGTGGCCGAAACGCTGGCATTTGAAACATCGAAGCGGATTTGGCACGTACGGCCTAACATGGAGCTTGATATACCCGGCCTCGATTGACTCGGGCAGGACACTTGAACCAAAGGTGATTATTAAGTGCTTCGTCTGAATCTCTTTACCATCTCGCCTCATCTTAATTCTTCTGACATTGATCACATTTTGTTCGCTGAAGCCCTCCAGGAGTTCCGCTTCAGTCAGCTCAAGCAAATCATCATCTGGCACAACACCACGAGTGGTGTTCATTGTACGGTGCGGGGTTACTGTTATGTGGGTCTCCCCAAATGACACTAGTTTCGGTAGTTTTTCATATTGTTTCAAATCGCGGAGCTCCAAGAGTAGGTCACCGCTTGCCATCCTGGACACCTTGTAACCTGGGCCAAAAACATCAGTCAAGCACTTTGACACAAGGAATGGTAAAATGTTTCACACTGCTTTGTTTGGCTTTTCAGAGTGAATAACATGGAACCGGGGAAAATTTTGGATTTGGTGTCCGAAAAACTGAAATACATCTTCGGTGCACCCTCGTTTCTGAGGGCGATCAGGAAGTTTGAGGAAAGAAGTTTCCATGAAAATATATAAAAATTCGGCAACAGCGCCGACCGCCCCCCACGGAGCCCAACGAGGGGACGCAGCAGAGCTTGCATGCAAGTCTGCACAACGCCAGTCGTACGCCGCCACTATAACCAACTATGGTGTACCCAAGGTTGGATAGCCACACAGGGTTAACCCTTGCCGCCAAGAAGAAGGAAGTAAATAGAAGAGAGAAGGGGACAGGAAAGGCGGAAAGTAAGGGAAAGACGAAGGTTGTAGGAAGAGAGAGACAGGAAAAGGCGACTGCCAATTTTCTCCAAGTGGGTCAGTCTAAAGGTGCCGTCTATGTGAAGCCGAGGCCGAAGAGGTGTGTTGCCTCCGCCAGGGGGCCTTAAAGGTCCAAACACCCAGCATCGGCTCAACCCCCAGCATCCCCTTTTCCCCAGACACGGCTAAGCTGCGCACGGCTACATGCGGGAGGGTCTAACCCTCATGTGCTCGGGTCCATGGTGTCGCAACACACCAAACGCCTGCTGACGCAGACGCCCCAGCGGGGGAAACGAGAGGGTGGCAGGTCTTGTTGTGAAACTTAATAAGAGGTACAAAATGAAGGTCGTACAGGTCTACAGCCCTACATTCAGTCATGATGACCAGGAAGTCGAAAGCTTCTATGAAGACTTGGAATCGGCGATGGGTAAGTCAAAACAAAATACACTATGCTGATGGGTGACTTCAATGCCAGAGTAGGCAAGAAGAAGGCTGGAGACAAGTCAGTGGGGGAATGTGGCATAGGTTATAGGAATAGCAGGGGAGAGTTATTAGTAGAGTTTGCAGAATGGAATAATTTGCAGATAATGAATACCTTCTTCCACAAGTGGGATAACTGAAAGTGGACGTGGAGGAGCCCGAATGGCGAAACTAGAAATGAAATAGACTTTATACTCTGCACTAACCCTCGCATCATACAATATTGCCGCGACAACTTGTTCATATTCAAGTTGCGCGCCCTTCGTATTGGACACTGTGCACGCCGTACCTTGGTGTTGTTCAGCAACAGGCAGCGATCTTCGTGGCACGGGTAACCGGTTGGACCCGGCTCGCACGAGGTACACAAGGTGTCACACGAGAAGAAAGAGGAAGGCGGTTCGAGGCCAGTTCGAGAACGCGACTGCCGCAGATTTCTTCCCGATCGCAGTGACTTTTGCTTGTGGGTACAAGTTCGCCCTTAATAAATATTGTTGTTTTATTAACATCGTTACATTTCTGGTTGAGGTGCGGGGTATGAGTCAAAGCCCCAGAAACGGAAGTCAGCGTAGCCCTGACCACCAGCGAGTCCATCCTGTGGAACTGACACCTGTACACCAGCGGACCAGCCGTCGTCTTCGAGGTGACTCGCCCGAATTCGGCCCTCTTCTCTTCATGCCAAGGGAAACTCGGACAACGGACACCGCCACAATGACTAGCAAGGTAACACGGGCACAGCTGGTCGTAAGCCAACCTCGCAAGCCGCCAACATTCTATGGTGACTCGTTCAAAGACGTGGAAAACTGGTTCGAACTGTTCGAGAGAGTGGCGAGCTTTAATAAATGGAATGAGAGACAGAAGCTCCGTAAAATGTGGTATGAAAACCACGAACCCTCTTTGTCCTCTTGGGAGGAATTTCGACGACAACTGCTAGCAACGTGCGCCAGCACGGATCGTAAAGAAAAGGCGGAAATCGCACTTCAAGCCAGGAACCAGCTCGCAAACGAGAATGTGGCGATGTACATCGAGGACATGTTCCGCCTGTTCAAGCGTGCTGATCCAACCAAGAGTGAAGATAAGAAGCTGCGCCATCTCATGCGTGGAGTAAGGCAGGAACTATTCGCAGTTCTCGTCCGCAACCCAGTGTGCACGGTCGCCGAGTTCAGATATAAAGCAACGACCATTGAAAAGACGCTGGAACAGCGGGCTCGGCAATACAACCGTGAGGCAAGCTGTGCACCTGCCCATGTCTTCCCTGGAGGCCTGCCAAACGACCTTGAAGCCCTACGGGAGCTTGTCCGGTCAGTCATCAGGGAAGAGCTAAACAATTTGCAGATACCTCAGGCTCCAGCTGCACTATCTATCGTCGACGTAGTCCGGGACGAACTCAGGAACGTCATACGGGATCCAGAGCGTGAGCCACAGCCGACGCGGCGCACCCCAACGTACGCCGACGTACTCAGGCAACCAGCGGTACACAGTAGTGGAGCAGTTGCGACGACCGTTCCCTACCCGTCGACAGTACGCAGTGCACCTCGTCTACTGGAACCACCGGCTGCCTACCTGCTTTCAGCACGTAGTGCACCTCGTTTTGTGGAACAAATGCCCCAAAAAAGTGACGTCTGGCGTGCCCACAAGCGCAGGCCTCTGTGTTTTCACTGCGGAGAAGTGGGTCATCAGTGTAGGTTCTGCCCGTACCGTCAAGCTGGATTAAGGGGTTTTCCCTTAAGTGCACCATGCCCCCGAAACGGTGAACGGCCAGCGGAGATCGAAGAATACTTGTCCACGCGCCAAAGCCCCGTTACTCCTCGCCAACGTCAACCACGATCACCGTCGCCCATGCGCTACCGATCGCCTAGCCCACGCGCATCTCCAAGACTGCCTAGGCATCGTTCACCAAGCCTACACCAGGAAAACTGAAGCAAGCGACCTGTGGAGGTGAGGCCGCTGATAACGAGAGTTACGAAGATCCTCCAACGAGATTCCAGTGCGGTGATGAGATAATTCCAGTATACAGGTGCAGGAATGAAACGATTACGTCAGATTTGCAGTTGATAATAGACGGATGCGAGCTGAATGCCTTAGTCGACACCGGCACTGATTATTTGCTAGTAAGCTTCAATATGGCGAAGCACTTGAAAAAAGTTGTGATGCAGTGGACTGGTCCGCAGATACGCATGGCAGGCGGTCATCTTATTATGCCCCTTGGCCGATTCACCACAAGACTTACGATAAAAGGCTTCACTTACGTTTCTGACTTTATTGTACTGCCAGAATGTTCACGGGAACTTAAATTGGGAATGCATTTTCTACAAGCTAACAACGCCATAATTAACCTACGTGGGTCCAGTGTGTCTTTCTCAACAAAACAAGCTATACCTGTGGAATCATCAGAGGAGCGACGTCTCGCTGCACTGCGTGTCATTGATGATGACATAACTGTGCCGCCACGCTGTAGTATAACGGTTCTTGTGGAGAATGAAAGATTTCACGACCACAAAGGCATAGCGGATGGAAACATAGAGCTCCTTTTTAACAAAGGTATTTGCGTGGCTCGGGGTCTTGTTCACTTAAGCGATGGCCGTGCAAATGTCGCACTTATGAATTTTGGAAATGAATTCCAACACATCGCACAAGGAACAGCTACTGCCTATTTCCATGAGTTCTGTGTAGCAACCGAATTATGCAGCCTAACGACAACGTCAACTGCCCTGCCAGGAATCTGTAGTGTCGACCGTCAACCCTAGACTCCCGGAAACCCAAAGAAACAGATATATGCCCTGATAAAGGATTTTTCTGGCTGTTTCTCCACTTCCTCAAAGGTACAGTGCACGTCTGTTGCAAAGCACAGAATCATAACAGAGGACGTTACAAGACCGGTATGCCAGCACCCGTATTGAGTTTCACCAAAAGAAAGGGAGATCATCAAGAAGCAAGCAGAGAAGATGCTTTCAGATGATGTTATTCAGCCTTCCAGCAGTCCATGGGCGTCTCCTGTAGTGCTCGTTAATAAAAAAGATAACACACTTCGATTCTGCGTCGACTACCGTAATTTGAACAGCGTAACTAAGCGGGATGTATGTCCCCTTCCGCGTATCGACGATACGTTAGATCGGCTCCGATGTGCAAAGTTTTTCTCCTCCCTGGATCTCAAGAGTTGATATTGGCGAATAGAGGTGGATGAACGGGACCGTGAAAAGACAGCATTCGTAACCCCTGATGGCCTCTATGAATTTAAAGCACTTCCATTCGGCCTCTGTTCCGCGCCCACAACATTCCAGCGAATGGTGGACTCTTGTGCTCGCAGGATTGAAATGGCAGTCATGCTTAGTGTATTTGGATGATGTGGTCATATTTTCCAGCACATTTGACCAACATCTAGAGTGCCTGCGACTAGAACTAGGAGCTATTCGCGCAGCAGACTTGACAATTAAGCCGAAAAAAATGTCAATTTGGCTTTAGATGAACTTCGGTTTCTCGGACATGTCATCAGTGCTGAAGGCGTTCGGCCAGATCCCGAAAAGACAGCAGCTGTTGCGAGGTTCCCGACACACATAGACAAAAAGCCAGTGCGACGTTTTTTGGAGTTATGCGCATATTACAGAAGATTTCTGGAAAACTTTTCAAAGATTGCTGAGCCCCTTACAATACTAACAAGAGAAGATCAACCTTTCATGTGGAAAAACGAACAACAAGATGCCTTTGACAAGTTAAGGAAACGCCTGCAAGATTCTCCAATCCTTGCCCATTTTGATGAGACAGCCGACACTGACGTTCATACCGATGCTAGTAACGTCAGCCTCGGTGCCATACTAGTGCAGTGGCATAACAGCCAGGAGAAAGTAATTGCTTATGCCAGCCGTAAGCTCTCGAAAGCAGAGGCATACTCAGCAACCAAGAAAGAGTGTCTTGCAGTCATTTGGGCAATATGTAAAATTCGGCCGTACCTTTTTGGTAGACCATTCGGAGCAGTCAGTGATCACCATTTGCTTTGCTGGCTGGCGAATCTCAAGGATCCATCCGGATGACTAGCAAGATGGAGCCTTAGGCTTCAAGAGTATGACATTACTGTCGTATACCGATCCGGGAGGATACGCAGCGATGCCGACTGCTTGCCATGCGCACCAGTCGAGACTACTGTGTCAGAAGAAGAGGATTTCCCGTTCCTTGGCATTGTTAATGCGTCTAAAATTGCTCAACAAGAACGAGATGACCCAGACTTGCTTTCACTTATACAGTGCCTGGAGGAATTCGACGTTCAACTCCCGCATATTTTCTCTAGAGGGCTATCCTCATTCTGTATGCGAGGAAATGTCCTCTACAAGAGAAACTTCGAGAACAGTGAGACAAAGTATTTACTTGACGTACCCACATCTATGCAAGAAGAAATTTTGCATGCATGTCACAATGAACCGACATCTGGACACATGGGCGTGAGCCGTACATTCGCCAGGATTCGTCTGAAATACTACTGGCGTAAGTTATTAGCATCAGTGCAGTACTACGTCAAGACTTGTTGCGAGTGTCAAAGGCGCAAAACTCCATCCGTAAAACCGGCAGGCCTCCTCCAGCCAATAGAGCCACCAAAAGCCCCATTCCAACAAGTCGGTATGGACCTCCTTGGACCCTTCCCAAAATCATGTTTAGGCAAAAAGTGGGTAGTTGTGGCCACGGACTATCTGACCCATTACACAGAAACTGATTTCCTGTACAGTGCAACGGCTGTCGAAGTTGGAAAATTTTTTGTCAACAATATTATGCTCAGGCATGGCGCTCCGACAGTTGTTATTACCGATCGTGGAACAGCCTTTACTGCGGACCTAATGAAATGCTTGTTGCAAATCACACATACTGATCATAGGAGATCTACAGCATACCACCCACAGACAAACGGTTTAACTGAATGCCTCAACAGAACACTGGCTGACATGCTTTCGATGTATGTCGACGTTGAACATAGGCTGTGTGACGAAATTTTGCCGTACATCACCTTCGCATATAATACAGCCGCTCAAGAACAACACGAGTCGCTCCCTTTGAACTTGCATTCAGCCGAGCAGTAACCACAACTTTAGATGCTATGTTGCCATTAGATGATGAAAACAATAACTCATCTGACCTCGATGATTTCTTGCAAACAGCCGAGGAGGCACGACAGACAGCAAGGTACCGAATACGCCGCCAACAATGCATCGACTCCGGCCGGTACGACCAGCACCGTAGTGAAGCTCATTATCAGCCCAGTGACAAGGTGTGGGTATGGACCCCAGTGCGACGCCGTGGACTGACTGGAAAGCTTTTGTGCTGATACTTCAGCCCTTACGAAATACTTCGTCGTATAAGCAACATCACTTACGAAGTGAAATCTGCTGCACACAAGAGCCTAAGACGGCGCAACTCTACGGAAGTTGTGCATGTTGTTCGCATGAAACCCTACCAGGAAAGCTCATGAACAAAAAAAAAAAAAGAAAGAAAATGTGAGAGCCCACAGCAACCCCTACTTCCTTTCACGCATCGGGCCGATGCAGTAAGGAGGGGGATAATGCCGCGACAACTTGGTCGCATTCAAGTTGCGCGCCCTTCGTATTGGACACTGTGCACGCCGTACCATGGTGTTGTCCAGCAACAAGCAGTGATCTTCATGGCACGGGTAGCCGTTTGGACCTGGCTCGCATGCGCCACACGCACGAGAAGTCACGCGAGAAGAAAAAGGAAGACGGTTCGAGGCCAGTTTGAGAACGCGACTGCCGCAGATTTCTTCACAACCGCAGTGACTTTTGCTTGTTAGCACAAGTTCGCCCTTAATAAATATCGTTGTTTTATTACCATCGTTACAATATGTGGACGTGCTTGGCAAGGTGTGCTGCAGTGACCACAGGATGGTAAGATCTCGAATAAGCCTAGACTTGAGAAGGGAACGGAAGAAACTGGTACATAAGAAGCCGATTAATGAGTTGGCGGTAAGAGGGAAAATAGAGGAATTCCAGATCAAGCTACAGAACAGGTATACGGCTTTAAATCAGGAAGAGGACCTTAGTGTTTATCTTATGGGCATCATTAGGGAGTGTGCAATATATGTTGGTGGTAACTTCGTTAGGCAGGACACCGGTAAGCTATCGCAAAAGACGAAAAATCTGATTAAGAAACGCCAATGTATGAAAGCCTCTAACCCTACAGCTAGAACAGAACTGGCAGACCTTTACAAGTTAATCAACAAGCATAACATAGCTGACATAAGGAAGTATAATATGGATGGAATTGAGCATGCTCTCAGGAACAGAGGAAGTCTAAAAGCAGTGAAGAAGAAACTAGGAATAGGCAAGAATCAAAAGTATGCGTTAAGAGACAAAGCCGGCAATATCATTACTAATATGGATGAGATAGTACAAGTGGCTAAGGAGTTCTATAGAGATTTATACAATACCAGTGGCACCCACGACAATAATAGAAGAGAAAATAGTCTAGAGGAATTCGAAATCCCACAGGTAACGCCGGAAGAAGTAAAGAGAGCCTTGGGAGATATGCAAAGGGGGAAGGCAGCTGGGGAGGATCAAGTAACAGCAGATTTGTTGAAGGATGGATTGTTCTAGAGAAACTGGCCACACTGTGTACGCAATGCCTCACGACCTTGAGCGTACCGGAATCTTGGAAAAACGCTAACATAATCCTAATCCATAAAGAAGGGGACGCCAAAGACTTGAAAAATTATAGACCGATCAGCTTACTGTCCGTTGCCTACAAACTATTTACTAAGGTAATCGCAAATAGAATCAGGAACACCTTAGACTTCTGCCAAGCAAAGGACCAGGCAGGATTCCGTAAAGGCTACTCAACAATAGATCATATTCACACTATTAATCAGGTGATAGAGAAATGTGCGGAATATAACCAACCCTTATATATAGCTTTCATTGATTAACGAGAAAGCGTTTGATTCAGTCGAAAGCTCAGCAGTCATGGAGGCATTGCGGAATCAGGGTGTAGACGAGCCGTATGTAAAAATACTGAAGGATATCTATAGCGTCTCCACAGCCACCGTACTCCTCCATAAGGAAAGCAACAAAATCCCAATAAAGAAAGGCATCAGCCAGGGAGATACGATCTCTCCAATGCTATTCACGTGTTTACAGGAGGTATTCAGAGACCTGGATAGGGAAGAATTGGGGATAAGAGTTAATGAGAATACCTTAGAAACTTGCGATTCGCTGATGATATTGCCTTGCTTAGTAACTCAGGGGTCCATATGCAATGCATGCTCACTGACTTGGACAGGCAAAGCAGAAGGGTGGGTCTAAAAATTAGTCTGCAGAAAACTAAAGCAATGTTTAACAGTCTCAGAAGAGAACAGCAGTTTATGATATGTAGTGAGGCACTGGAAGTGGTAAGGGAATACATCTACTTAGGGCAGGTAGTGACCGCAGATCCAGATCATAAGACTGAAATAATCAGAAAAATAAGAATGGGCCGGAGTTTGTTTGGCAGGCATTCTCAGATCATGAACAGCAGGTTGCTATTATCCTTCAAGAGAAAAGTGTATAACAGCTGTGTCTTACCAGTACTCACCTACGGGGCAGAAACCTGGAGGCTTATGAAAATGGTGCTACTTAAATTGAGGACAACGCAACGAGCTATGGAAAGAATGGTGGGTGTAACGTTAAGAAATAAGAGAGCAGATTGGGTGAGAGAACAAATGCGAGTTAATGACATCTTAGTTGAAATCAATAAAAAGAAATGGGCATGGGCAGGGCATGTCTAGAGGAGGGAAGATTGATGATGGTCAATAAAGGTTACGGACTGTATTCCAAGAGAAGGGAAGTGTAGCAGGGGTTGGCAGAAAGTGAGGTGTACAGATGAGATTAAGAAGTTTGCAGGGACAACATGGCCATGATTAGCACATGACCGGGGCAGATGGAGAAGTATGGGAGAGGCCTTTGCCCTGCAGTGGGTGCAGGGTGTCTACCAAGTTGACATTTCCAAATTCCCTGAGTTTTCCAGGTTTTCCCTGAGTGCCATTGCAAATTTCCCGGAGTGATGCAGACCTATGTTTTATGTCAAGACGGACTGAAACCATATCACCTGATGCTGTCACTCTCTAGTAAGCACATGAAAAAAATAAAAACACGACTTAATCCAATTTGAATACTAAGAGCAGTGTTTATGTTATTCAAAAAGAGAATAGAAGGCATGGGTTAGTAAAATGCACAGCAAATAAAGTGTCTTCGAAAAAAATTGCAAATAGGGTCGGACATTATCAAATCTGAATAAAAAGGAGATGCATATAGAAGCAAATATTTTCGAATATGAGCTATTCCTATCAACTGATAGCAACCTCACTGGGGTGAGGCCCGAACTCTGTCACAATTGAGATTCTCTCTCAACAGCTCATAAGTCAAACTCAACTGTCCTGACATACTCTCAGCCAGCGCACGACGCCCGAGTGCTGTGTTTCACTGCTTTAAAGAGTTTATTTTGGTTTGGATGAGGGACACCTGCAACTCGGCATCAGCCAAAACTTTATTTTTTCAGCTCAAGCTCCTTCGAAACGGCGGCAGCAAGCTTCCATTCCCGTTTATTCCTCAATGCATAGGTCATTTATGATCTTGTCCGCCTTCCGCCACTCGTTCGCCCCAAGGACCATTTGAAGCATCTTGGTCAGTAGCACAGTCCACAACCGATTTTTCGAACTCCATAGGGGCCGCGAGAACGTCCGAAAAATCGGCCAGTTGGGAAAAAAATAAATCCGTGTCATTTACTGCCCTTAGGGGCTCAAACCGCCACAGGCACTTTCGAAAACGCTCTAAAGACCTGTCGGTACACATATTTAGGCATATCGGTGCTCGTACTGTGACAGGAAATACCGGGTGTCCGCGTGTATAATTAAGGAATACATACTGTGTTCCGTGGCCCCTTCCCACGCTTGTTATG
Organism: Dermacentor variabilis; assembly: GCF_050947875.1. Lineage (NCBI taxonomy): Eukaryota > Metazoa > Arthropoda > Arachnida > Ixodida > Ixodidae > Dermacentor > Dermacentor variabilis. Next base: position 218,055,720 of record NC_134571.1, read on the forward strand.
CTTCACTGCAATACTTTTGCGTAAGCTTCACCAAGTAACATTTCTGTACAGAGGCGAAGCTGACTTTCAGGAACCAGCATTATGCAACGCATTGTGTTTTCCAAGTTTCTAAGCCAATCGCGAGGACCACAAAGGCGGAGTCCGTGCCATTGCTGACAGCAGCTAATTATTTTAATAAAAAACTACTCGGCACCCAATGGCAAGAAGCTTCATAGCGAACGTCGAAGCAGCTAGGCCTAGCGTTGCCGCAGTGATGGAACGGCTGCCAGCGGATCTGCGTGAGAGATGCCGGTTCGAGGTGGCGAAGTAATCAAAACGGCAGTGGCGGTGCCTTTGATTATTGCCGCTTCGGACCTGCGGTCACGGCAAAACGTCCGGAAATTCGGACGGCGAAGAGTTCTTGCGTCGGAAATTTCACACGTTTTTATATGTTGACTCTATGGGGTACGTGGCAGTGCCGCGAAGCCGTTCAAATTATCGGGAATCCGGAAAGTCGCTCGTTGACTGTACACTGGCAACTCCTCCTGCCGACGACAGGGCATCAAAGACGATTCATTACGATTCCTGTCTGTTACTCGATCCAGCATTACCGCGACTTTCAACCCTTTCAATAAAATTGCTGCTAATTTTCTCTGATAGAGGCCCAAATTCCCTGAGTTTTCCCTGACTTTTTCCAGACTACACAAAATCCCTGAGAATTCCCGGTTTTCCCGGTTGGTAGACACCCTGGAGTGTAGCCAGGCTGATGATGATGATAATCATGACAAGAGTGGCCGACATCATGTGGATGTCGACTGTCTTTCAAGGCTCCCTTTACCAACAAGTGCATGTGACGCTGACAATTTCGATGAGTAGCCAGCCGCCATCGATGACATTCTTTTTCCCGACCTGGCCACATTCCGGGAAGAGCGGCGCGACGACTGTAGCCTGTATGCCCTCTTCGACTCAGCTGCTCAACCCACAGGTAAAAATGGCTGTCATCCAAGATGGCCTGCTCCACAAGAATTATGCGGCTGATTGTGCCCGCTTCCTCTTAGTGGTCCCAAAGAATTTCAGAACCCACGTACTCCGTGCTATGCACAACGACTCGACCACTGGGCACTTTGGTTTCACCAGAACATACGACCACATTCAGGGCCGATTCTACGGGACTGGTATGCGACGGGATATAGAAAAGCATGTGGCCAGTTGTAACAAGTGCCATCAATTCAAGCGCCCTAATACAGTGGGAGTATACAGAGAGGGAGAAAGTGATTGTGGAGAAGAAAAGGCGCTATTTTAGCACAGCGGACGTCGCGGGCGGCTGCTGTGGGGGGGGGGGGGGGGGGGCTGAAACGCTTCTCCAACGCGACGCCACCAAGAAGAGAGGGAGAAAGTGATTGTGGAGAAGAAAAGGTGCTACTTCAGCACAGTGAGCGTCGCGGGCGAGCGGTGTCACGGCTCCATGTGCAGAGAGACGGAGCAAGGAAAGAGACCAGCGGCGCTCTTCTTTCGTCCGCCGTTCCGTCCCGCGCTTCACGAGGGTCGTCGTATAACACGGATCAGGCGTAAAATTGCGTCAGATAAGCGGGGTTTTTAATGCATTACTTCTATGGGGACTTTGCCGGGACTGGGCTAATCCGTTGTAAAACCAAGGCCATCGCAAAACCGGGGGACGTATAACCGCACTGCTCCGGTCAAACTCCTTTATCCTTCTGAGACTGCAGCGATGCTAACGGCCACGACAGCTTTTGAGGTTTCGAGCTTCCTCCTGTCCTCCGTTATACTGCATCATGGACCCCCTCATGTTATTGTGAGCGATCATGGTCACCAGTTCGTAGCTGATGTAGTCGAAGAGCTGTTGTGTCCCCGTGCTTGCCAGTTTCGCCACGCAACCCTGTATCACCCACAGACAAATGGTCTCGAGTGCACTAACAGAACTTTGACCAACATGCTTTCGATGTATGTCGATTCCAGGCACAAAAATTGGGATGATATCATGCCTTTTGTCACATACGCTTACAACACTGCAGAGCATGAAACTACTGGCTACAGTCCTTTCTATATTCTTTATGTCAGACCACCCCGCAGCTTCCTTGACACCATTCTACTTTTTGCTCCTCATGCGGACTCTTCTATTGCCCAGACTATCTGCCGCGCTGAGGAAGCACGCCGCATAGCTCAGCTCCGTACGTTGGCATTCCAGGACTGCTCCAAGATCAGCTACGATTCACGCCATAAGAATGTGTCGTACGACAAAGGGGACATAGTATGGCTTTGGACACCACTTCCCAACCGCGGCCTGTGCCAGAAGTTTCTGGCTTGTTACACCGGGCCTTTGTGATCACGAATCGCCTAAGTGATGTGACCTATTTGATTACTCCTCTCGTTTCTAATGGCTACCGGTCTAAGAAGGTGCAGCTTGTTCACGTCGCCCGCCTGAAACGCTGTTATCCCCGTGACTCTGAGTAGACATAACAGTTACTCGACCAGCGGGCTTTGTCTGTGAAGGGAGGAATGTTAAGCTACAGCAACAGGAAGAACGGAGGAAGAAGAGAACGAAGTGGTGCTTTTCATTGCAGCGGCTCGGTGTTGGCGTGGCCCCTTTTCACCAATTCATCTTTAAATAAGCGCACCTTATCATAACAGTTTGATATACAAGCCATACAAGCCATTTGCAATAGGGCCATGCTTGGTTCTGTACATCTGTTATTGTCTTTGAATGCTAACAAAGCAAATTAGCAATGACACGATTGTGATAACCAACACACACACACATGCACACACACACGCACACTGCAATCTGCTTTACATGCAGACAAGCAAGGCAGCAAGTGCGTTTCTCAATGAGGTGTGCTGGCCGAGGGGAGAGCTATGCGAAGGGGGAGAAAACATGAAGCGAACAAACAGGGAACCGTAAAAAGAAAACAGCCGTGGCAGCAACGCACCATATGTATTCTGCAGGTACACAAGGGTTGCCCAGACAACAGAGCAACCTCTGATCCAGCTGCTTGTCAGTGGCACATATTCCGTACCACACATGTGTGCATTGTCACATTCTGGCTCTTCAGTTTGTGTGTGGAAAATGAATGCAGTCGCCAATTGATTTTTTATGACATGGACAGGGTCGCAAAAATGTCTCAATAATGAAGGCAAATAAAAAATAATTACAATGGTAAAATCAATTTGTTGTTTTTTACAACTCCAGCACTGTGGAGAGATCGTTAACAGAATTCCTCTCTGTGTTGTGTTTTATTGAAATATTGCCTATTTTAAAACTTGACAGCAGGTGCATTTCATGTTCACAATTGTGATGTGCATCATCGTGAAGTGCAGATATCGGGCGCGCGACCATAACCCTGTGAAGCTGTCCGTTTAAGCTCTGTTCCGCAAATTCCGTTCAGACACATGAGCTTTCGCTGCCAGTCGACTGCCCATGGACGCAAACTCCGCTTCAAAGATGCCGCCGTCAGCTCAATCCATGAGAGTGATTTCAAGCCTGATCTCCATTTAATTTACGGGTACAAATAGATAGAAGGCGTGCATCCCGTGATGGCATGCTTGGGCCTAACCAATGCAGCACAGTTGGTAGATGTCAAACAAAGTTGCAGTTTGGTGCCGAGTCGCACTTTACAGTCGCTGTATGGCACTTGGAAAAATGAGGAGCTACCTCAATGATGAAAGTGAGGGCATGGGTGGCGTGGGCAGCACTGAAATAGTGGCAACTTGGTTCAACGTGACCCTGTTTTCGACATTGTGCATGCAGATCAGTACGAAATTTCGGTCACCATTCCACAATGGCACAGAGGAGTTGGTGGCAGTGCCGTGTTGAAGTCTGAAAATTAGTTGGCGACCAACTTTCCTCTTCATCTTTTTTTTTCTAGCTGTGTTACTCAGCCGGCTTCATGAGAAGACCGTGGCTCCTCTGACGCTAACCCTTCAATGTTTGTAAGTTTAAACAGAAACAAACATCCTGGTTGTATGCTTCGATTATAGGATACACGTGGCTGCTTGGTCTACATCTTTTGCATTTGAGTAGCCTTTGAAAAATTGTTTTAGCTACAGTGCGGCACTGCTTATAGTGCAGATATTCGCAGCCCCAGTGACTTAAGATTATAAGCACTCTACTCTTAGATGGCACACTCACGCATGGAGGGCATCCACTAGCCATAGTGTGTGGTTATCACTTGTATTTTATAGTTTTTATTGTTATGCAATTGAATTATGGCTACTGTGCATGTATGGCTAAGTTTCTTATGTACAAAGAGCATCTTATCAGAATTAAAGCTTTAGTTAGAACTTAGGAGTGCAAATACTCAAATATCACCAAATTTATTGTAATACTAAACGTTGTGGGAATGAAGATGTACCCCGGCACCTTTGTGCGATCATTCACCTGTTCTGTCATGCCTAGGCTTCTCCCTTTCCACTCACAATAATCATCAGGGGCAGCCTTTGCCACATACCGGTTCGCAGAGAAGGCACTGCACTGTCGACTGCGGTGGTGCCAGTGCTATGGCGGTGTGACCAGCGCGATGGCCAGAGTGAGCATGTGGGAGCATGTGGGAGCCCTCTCTGGCACATTGCTCGGTACATACATGTTTTCCATCTCGCCCGCCGGCCCCTTTGTTTGGTCATCAAACTTCAGCTCATCTGTGATGCCTTGCACCTACAGCGAGCGTGTACCTGTTGTTGCTCTGTTTCCGAACACAAAGCCAAAGAGCAGTGCCCAGTGCTCATGCATGGCCATACTACGCCGAGTCGCACTTATACGAAGCCCAAGCCGACAACGATTGCCCGAGCTCTCACGTGTGGGCTCACTGGTTATCACGAGAGCAAGCAGCATAGTTGCTGGGACTTTTCCTAGCGGCATGCCGCAGGGAGTCATGCTCTCGCAGCAATATGCTAGCTACACCCATATGTATTTTTCATCCTTGGCGCGAGAGCCCCTTTGATTCCCGCACCAGCGTGCAAGCGGGCGTTTATGCAGTGTTGGACGTCACCGAAGACAAATAAACTGTTTCGGCTAACTTAGGGCAATACGGCTTTTTCTTGGGAGTGCAGTGCTCAGTTCCCCCCCTCCCCTCCACTACTGCACACTGCAGCGCACTAGATTACGCGAAATTATGGCTGATGCAGCCCTGTGGCTTGCTAAACCCAAACCTGTAATAGTCGATCCTCCTGTGAGATACTAGACCCCACACTGATGTCCAACATAGATTCAGAGGCTCATTAAGTCTTTTTCTATGCTTAGCCGATCCAGTACGCCTTTGCAAATCGGGCTGTGAGATGCTAGACCCCACACTGAGGCCCAAAATCAGCACGGATTCAAAGGCTCATTAAGCCTTTGCTTGTGCTTAGCCAAGTCAGTACGCCTTTGCGAATCGGGCTTGCCACATTATGTTGGCTAGGTCCAGTGACCTTTGTCCTTTGTTAGTGCTAGGAAATGCCACTTCACTGAGAACATGCTCACGCCGTCTGTGCAGTTCAGTTAGGCGATACACAGGGGTCACCAAATGTGGTAGTTGACATGCTATTTCGTGCCCCATTTTCTACCGAGAGCCTTCCTTTAAGTAGAACAGCTGCTAGCAGTGCCTTTGCGCCAGCAAGCGCCAGGGGCAAAATGACGGCCAAGTCGCCGAGCAGAGAGAAGGGCGAGTGCGCAGGTGGGCGAGCCTGTTATTCGGCTCTTCAGGCAAGCAGAGAACTACAAAGCGGATGAGAGGGGGAGCATCTTGAATGCGAACCCTGACGATGATGCAAGCGGTAGGGTTGGCTGCAGCCCTGAGTGGGAAGAGACCGGACTCCCCTTCCGGATAATCGCTTTCAGCAGCCAAAAGCTACGGAAGGTCCAGCAAAATGATCTGTCCACAGGGAGACTGAGCAAGATGCTGCTTCAGTGACGAAAGCGGCGCTTGGTTTTTTGTAGCAGCTTTCAGTGAAGGAAAAAGCACGGTGTGAAGCAGAAATACCGTATTTACTCGCGTAATGATCGCACCCCTTAATTTTGTCATCAAAATTCTATTTTTTTTATTTCCCTTGTAATGATCGCACCCTGAACTTGTCGCACCGGTATGTCGTGTGCCAAATCTAGCTAATGATGATCGCGCTCACCATCTGTCGAATGCTGTGCAAACAACTCTTCAAAAGTTACCGAGCGGACTGCACGCACTAAATAGATTCTTAAGCAGATGTCCCATTTCATTTCCTTCATCACTTTCTGCACTTCAAGAATAAAAAAAGATCTACAACTAAACTTGCCTTGGCTTTATTATTTGTTCGCTTTATAATGGTTGCCAATTTAATGATCTTATTTATTACTTATACGGAAAAAGCTGTTTCAATGCACGTAATGTACTCACGCGAAAAAAAGAAATCGCATTCAGCTTGCTCCGTCAGTCGCCATTTTTGTTTTGATGTCCCGCACTGTTACAGTGGCAGCCGCCTATTGGTTGACGTGTTGTCATCTTACAGCAAACGCGTTCCGACACGTTTCGACGGACACTGCGTTTTCTGCATTTTGCAAGGTGGCTGTGGGCTTTGTTATTGGTTTTTCTGTGTTGGTGCCGTTTCACCATGGGACGCTATGCGAGTTTTACAGCCGCGTTTAAGCTTAAAGCTGTTCACTACGCGCTGGAGCACGGCAACCGAGCTGCCGGCAGGCATTTCGGCGTCGACGAAATCAGAATATGCTATTGGAAAAAACAGCGCGAGCAGCTGATGGCTACCGATAGGATGCACCGGGCTTTCCACGAACCCAAAACCGGCAAGTTCCCTCACATTGAGGAGGCGGTCCTTAAATACGTGAAGGACCTGCGCAAAAATGGTTGCGCTGTATCATTGGAAATGATACAGATGCAGGCGCGTGCTGTTGCGAGGAAGCTGGGAATCGTCGCAAAGGATTTCGGCGCTAGCTCCGGCTGGACGACTTGCTTCATGCGACGAAATGGACTTTCACTGAGGCGGCGGACGTCCTTGTGCCAGCGGCTCCCATCCGCGTATGAAGAAAAGGTGGTCGACTTCCATCACCTTGTTACGAGGATCCGCGAGAAGAATAGCTTCCTCTTATCGCAAATAGGGAACACTGAAAAAACTCCGTTGACCTTCGACATGCCCCGAAACACGACAGTCAACGAGATGGGTGCTCGGAGCGTCCTCATAAGGACATAGGGCGCTGAGAAACTGCAATGTACTGTAATGCTTGCAGTGACGGCAGACGGGCGGAGGCTTCCACCATACGTCATTTTCAAACGGAAGACTATTCCGAAGGGAAACTTTCCCCGTGGTATCCAAATCCGCACTCAAGTTAAAGGATGAATGACAGTGGAACTTATGGTCGACTGGATTAAGACTGTTAGGGGATGAAGACCAGGAGCGCTTCTGCTTCCTTCGCTTCTTGTGCTGGACAGCTTCCGAGGCCATCTTGTGGATAGCCTTCGAGCTGAGCTGAAGGAGCGACGCACTGAAATTGCAGTCATCCTTGGAGGTCTCACGTCGCTGCTACAGCCTCTGGATGTGTCCCTGAACAAATCGTTCAAGGACCATGTTCCACGACTGTACGCAGAGTAAATGGCGGCAGGCGAACATGATTTCACGCCGAGCCGCAAGATCGGAAGACCGTCCTTGGAGGTGCTTTGCTCCTGGATCGTCAAAGCGTGGAGTGGTGTCTCCGATTAGGTAGTGGCAAAGAGCTTTAAGAAGACCGGCATATCTAAAGCACTGGACGGGACAGAAGATGACTTTCTGTGGGATTCCAAAGATGCCCCCGACGACGACACTGCCGGTTCCGACATTGAAGCTTACAGCGATAACTGTGAAGATTCAGACTCTGAATAAAGTGAGGCGCCCTTTATTCAATTAGAAAAATAAAAGAGCAATGTGCAATTCATGTAGTGCCTATGTAATGTGTGCATTTATTACAAAGGTAAGCCTTACTCAACTTATATGTTTGGCTATGTTTACCATAGCCACCGTAAGAATTCTCACCCAAAACTTGCCCCTTTTGCGTCTTTGGTGCTCAAAAATTTTTTTGCAAAAATTTTTACCCGCGTAATGATCGCACGCCCTAGTTTGCGTCAATTTTTGTGACAAAAAAAGTGCGATAATTATGTGAGTAAATATGGTATAGGCTTTTGGAGCAGAAATATTTTGCTGTTTAGAGCAAGGACTCAATGTTTTGTAGAAGTAACTTACTTCTCTGGTGCAAGAGGAAACTCTGCACGAAGCTATGGGAAAAGACACCGTGCATAAGGTACAGTCGAACCCGACCATATCGAACCCATGTATATAGGATTATTCTATATATCGAACAATTTCTGGTCACGGTATAGTTACAATTAGTAAATATAGCAAAAACTACTCTTAAATCGAACAAAAATAGCAGCGACTTTTGATATATCGAACATCAACAGCGGAAAAGTGCCCCCAGAAGTTGGCCTTCCCTCGCGGAAGCGCGGAAACCCGGCGGCGCGGCTCCATCCAACCGCTCTCCCTACCGTGACCGCGCTGCCTCTGGCTGCTCAGACGAGTTGACGACACCCCCCTGCAAAATATGATCCTGGCCCACCCGCAGCGCTTGCTCAGACAGCCAATCAGAGGCTCTTCTGCTCTCATCGTGCAAGATGGCAAAAGTGTGAGTTGTGTCGCTGCTTTTCTGGTTCATTGTGTTTGTGCCTTGTGGGCCTTCTGCCACAGTGTTGCCGTTATGAAGCGGCAGAGTTTGCCTTTCATCGTGAAGCTCGAAATCATAAATTGGGTGGAACGCGATAAGAAATCACATGTCCCTGCAGCGTGCAAGATTCCAAGCAGCACTCTCATCACGATTAGGGCTAAAGCGGCCAAACACGTGACCCGGTGCCCGTGGTGCCCAACGCATACACACGGCTGTGTACAAGTACTTCTTCATACGTGCCGGTTTCCACGTGCTCAGTAATGATTGTAAATTCTGATGAATGCGACGAAGCCATTGCCGGTGTTGCCGAAGTTTGGAGCTAGCTGTCAGAATTTCCGGAAGCTGTTGCCGAATCAACAGTGGACGAGTTTGGGAGTGCAGATGATGGTGTCACAACCATGGGAGAGCCCAAAAACGAAGACTACATGGCCAACATCCTACCGAGCACAAATGAAAGTGGGCACAATGAGGAAAGCAACGACGGTCCCTTGCCCACATCCTCCGAAGTAATTGGTGCACTCGCACTAGTCCAGTGCTTCTGCGCGAATGCGTAAGGTTGCGGCCTCAGCTGCTCAGACTCCTTTCGACAATGCGGGGAAGTGTGTGCATCGCAGGCAGTGAAATTACCCAAGCAGAAGAAAATGCAGGACTAACTTATGCGAAACTAAGCTAGTTTCATCAATAAAGTTATTTTATAAGTGGTATGTGGTTTTATGACATCCAATTATTTAGCAGGCTTATATTGAATTATGCTCTATATCGAACTGATAGGCATTTTTTTGCGAGTTCAATATAACTGCGTTCGAATGTAGTACTTTTTGAAAGATTGCATACCTTATCCATTATATCGTAAGATGCCAGGCATCTTTCCTTTTTTCCTCCAACTTGCTGTTTAATTTTCTCATTATACGAGAAGATAATGATTAATGCACATTTAACCATAGTTCAAAGTCAATTCAACATTTCAATAAAATATTCCTTCCTCTGCTAAGCATTTCATCTACTAAAGCATTTCATCACATGGTTGAACACTGTATATGCACTTAAATTTTGCAACCATAAATATTCTCACGTAGTAGTGATGGTGAAGAAAGCAGCAAAACTGGGAATGACGAAACTAGCGTTTTATTGGGCGAACTTGTGACATCAAAAACAGGCTATACTCAAAGAATGGCGACAGCAACGAACACAGTCAGCGATCGTCTAAAATCTGATCAGTGGGTCAAGCGCGTTGGCTTTTATACATTAGTCATCGAAGGTTCAAGAGTAATCGCTGGTGCCTGTGTGTCTTCCAGAAAGTTCTACACCATTCATGTCACGCACGCATGAAATCGATTACACAAGGTTCGGTGACAACAGACAGCAAAAAAAAAAGAAAACATCGAAAACATTCAAGGAACTTCCGATACATGCGGGCGCGTCCCACGCTGAGAGATAACATTTGTTAGACGGTGAAAAGCGGTCACCCGGAAAGGACAAACAAGTACACGTGTCAATATAATGTGAGGGGCTTTCGGTCTCTCATAAATTAAAAAAAAATATATTCTTAAAGATTGCCATTCAAACAGGCAATATTACTATAGAACCGGGAAACAACACTAAAAAGCAAATAGCCAGAGGGCCTTATTCATAATTACTGCGAAGGGCCATCACAAAATAATGTGAAAGGGCAAGTGCTGACGTATTTACCACGTCAAAAAAAAAATAATAAGAAGAAGAAGTCGCATTACATTCGTGTTGCGAACCCGACTCTCAAGGCACATTCTTAGGCCAGGAATAGCATTCTTTGGTGAGACCCCAGCTCCGTCATGCGGAAAGTGTATAATATCTTAATTTTATCTGGACAAAAATGTGTAATCTGCGAAGCTAAGATACATTATACAGTTAAACGTGGACATAACAAACTTCAATATAATAAAATTTCCGATATAACAAAGTATTTAACTTTTCATAACCTCTTGTTCATAGACACCATGTATTTAAAACCTCAATATAATGAAGTGTGTTTGTATGCTTTATCAGTGTACTTAAATTTCACTGCCACCACAAAGGAATGCAGAGACAATAAATGGAAACTTCCGCGGACGCAGATGGTCAAATGATTGAATCACAAGTGGCTGTTTGCAAACACACCTCTCAAATGACGCACCGCGTGACAAGAGTGACTGCTGAAGTGGAGCCACATCATGTTCCGTATAAAGTACAGGTGCGATAAGATCCTGTCACACCCTGCACAATGTATGCTTTAGATGCGAGTGAACGTATGCGAGGGTGAGAGAAGAAAGATGGTGGCTTTACGAGTGCCGCCTTCCCGCGCAAGCCAAGGGAAGAGCTTGCAGTAACGCAATCTAGCGCATGCAAGGGGGGAGGGGCGTTTGGTAAGTTGGCACACGCCTCGATCTCAGCCGTGGCTGCACATGGCTGTAAGTGCGGCTGAGCGCATACGGAGCCGAGCACCATACTTTCGAGGTAATCTGCAGCGTGTGGAAAGGGTGGCGTGCTGAGACGGCGTGGCACCATGTAAGCTGTCTTACCGCATTTTTAGTACTTGAGGTTGTGTGATCTCGAGTTTCGGTGACCTGTTGGAGTGAGAAGCAGACAAAGCATTCGCTCCCCGCTGCGTGCACTTTTCCTGATAGTGCAGGCGACACTATCAGCTGTGGGGGCAGAGTGCATGCGAAAGCGTGGCTGGCTTCGCTTAATTCGTAGCACTGAGAATATATTGTCGAAATACGAGGCATGAAGCCGTATCATTTGTCGCCGACTGCCAAATTTGTCAAAATGAATTGTTTTCTCATTCAAATTTGCTTTCTTGATTGCCTGGTAAGTCTGGAAATTCTGCAGCCCCTTTCCGTGTAAGAAAAACCGATCAGCGACTGTATTTGTTTGTATAAAAGGTCAAATTTCCATACAATGAAATTTATATGTAACAAATCAAATTGCCAATTTTATTGACTTCATTATATTGAGGTTTAACTGCATTTCTATAAATGCATGAGACTTAATGGTAAATTGAATTAATACCTCACTTGTAGATTTTTTTGGTGCAACTGCCAGCAAAGCAAGAAGTTTAGCGTTGCCTGCTATGGTATGAAACGGTTTACAAAAAGGTGACGAGTGTAGTTGCTCCAACACAAAGCATCTGGCCATCTACCCATATCTTTAGATGTGTGTCTATCTATCCATTTGTCTGAGTAAGGACCTGCTCACCTGAGGCGTGCTTCCATGGCCTCCAGCTCCTGCTGCAGGAACTGTGCGGCCAACTGCTGCACATGCAGACGTACCAGAACGGTCTCATCCTGTCCCTCAGTCACAACTGCACACAAACACACAGGTGGAATCAGCCAAACAAGTGCCTGCAGTTTCTGGGCCAACAAGAGATATGACCACTGGTCCACAGGCCAAGTCAAAATAATTAAAATAGCAGAGAAGTTTTCCTTCAGGGCTTAATCGCTGCAGTAGGTCTACATCAAAATGATGGCTACAGGAAAGCTGCCACCTACGACTTTCACAAGCACTAAGACTACCTTCTCAATCAAGATGCCCCCGTGACAAGGGTTCCAACCAAAATACGAGAATGTTTGCCCCCCAGTTCTCATGATTGACAAGGGAAAGGAGGTGCAAACAATTTTTCTGATGGCCTAGAATCTCACTGAACACAATTTCCAGTGGTCAAACAGGAGTGAGTGTATGGAGAGATTACGTAGTAGGAAAAGAGCACAAATTTTGTAAGATCTAAATTATGTGCTTTAACAACCAAGAGACTTGGAAAGACATCATAGGTGAAGGCTATGGACTACCATACTTCTTAGAATGTAATACAACCACAATCATAAGTCGAGCAATTACTTTTCAGTCCCTTCATGAAAAAAGAAACAAAATGGAAAAAGTAATGAGAGGCCCACCGGCAGAAAAATAGTGCACTGGAAACCTGATTATACGACTTTCTTGGGACCACACAATAATGTTGTATAATCCAGCCATCGTATATTCCGACCAACAAAAATTATGTCTGTAAAAGCAAGGTTTCGCACAAAATAGTTGCGAGGAGCTTCAATTTCAGCTACAGGCTAATACTGTGCGGGAAAGAGAAACCAAAACCACCAAAAATGTAAAGGAAAACGCAATACTGCGTTGCAGGTGCCAATAACGCTTTATTGCAGAGATGTAGCCTAATGTGTACCGTGATCCGCACCTGCCAGCACGACAAGGCACTCTTTCCTCATTTGCTGCATGTACTCATGCGAGGGCCATACTTCTTTTTCTAGAATCTTGGCTGGATGCAGCCCTTACACAAATCAGGCTGATGACGGCCTGCTACAGGTCCATACTGGTTCCTCAATTGTAGCAGACGGTAAGAGAGGCACAAATGACATAACGCAGCAGTAAACAACTTCAGGTGTCAGTCCCTGACCAGCGCCTACCCAAACAGAGCTCCCTTCTCTAGAGGCGAAATGCTACTGATCCGACTGAAAACAGTGCCACTACAGCGAAAACAATGCGCCACACAAAGAAATAAAGGTGCGGCAGTGCTGGCCTGAGCGGCGTCAACAGAAAAGCAGCTAGTGTCATCTAGTGACAACAGAACTAACTTCACTTTCCAGTGGGACATCTTGAATTCTTTTCCTAAATTTTGCCCTCCACAGTGGGAGGTGCAGCCCTTACACGAAGGCTGCCCATACATGAGTATACAGTGAAACCGCATTAAACCATAGTCGGTGAGAGCTCGGAAAAAGTATGTACTAAACGGTAGTACTGCTTAACCGAAATAACATGAGATCGACCACTTACCTGTCAATAATGGAACTTGGAGAGAGTGCGATGAAAGTGGAAAAAACATGCAGTATTTATTTACTTCGCATGACAAACATGTTATTTTTGTTTGATGTTGTGGCGGCCTAGCAGCGACGACCTAGCAGCGATGAGAGTGGCCTCTAACTTGCTGAAGCTGTGAGCCAGCTTTTCAGCCAGCGCCCTCTTCTCGGCAAACACTCGCATGGCAGATTCCTCATTGGCATTGCATAATCTCCAGATTCCTCATTGGCATTGCATAATCTCCGTCTACAGGTGCAGTAGCGTTGCAGAAGTCGCTAGGCACCTTTTCATTGTAGGGTGCTGTTCTCGTCGCGACGAATGCATTCATAAGGCTAACGTAACATGCAGCTTCTGCCACTGTCGGGCCTGAATCGCCCGTGCTGTCGCTTTCCGTGTCGTCCTTATTACTGTAGCTAGGCGACACTTCGGTAATAGCAGAGGCAATGATGGCAAAAAGTCGGACCTCGTAACAGACATCTCTTCACGGTCGCAGCAGCGCTGCCAAGAAAGTTCGCATTCCAAATGCCCCACACCGTAGTCAACAGTAGACCAATGTCACATGCCAGCGCCGACTTTTCGCGCCACGTTCGATAGCATGAACAATGTCTAATTTTTCTTCTATGCTAAGCACCCGGCATCCTTTTTATCCGAGTTTCGGCATGACACGAGCTGCCGCTTGCATGATGCCAAAACACTCTCTGGCACGGTGCCGAAATGATGTTGACGTTGATGTGGCTTCATGCGCAAACACACAGGGTGCTTAAAAGCCGTAGTGCTGATCTCTGAGGCTTATTGTACTGCCAGGCCGCCCGATGCAGACAACACACTGCCGTGTTTGCGCGATGAAAAGTCGAAACACTATGTCCGATACGTACTCAATAAGCTGGTACAGTTTATGCAGATACAAAACACATTATGTTCAATGGCCGCTGAGTCGGGCATCTGACTTTACTACTTTTAAAACGAAAATAATGTTTAAGCGAGTATGGTTTAGTGAGGTTTTACTGTATGAAGTACAAACTTTAAAGGACCCCTCACTAGGTTTGACGATTTTTAACAGACAAGCATAGGGTACACAATGTTTGCTGGCGATAGCGCGTACAGAAGCTTGTACAATGCATTTGAAATTTCGCAAATACATGGTGGCATTCTAAATAGCTGCCATGGCAGCTTGCTGATTGGCTGGAGGAATATCAAGTGAGTAGTGCCACAGGAAAGGTGGTTTTGTGAACAGCAATTTGGCATTGCGTGACATTGCACTGGGCCACGACTGCAGAGGCGTGAGTATTACCGAATTTTCACCGTTGTTTGGGGCCACAAAAATCTTTCATTCATATAGTAAAGCAATGAATGGGGCTAGTTGGTGGACGTTTGCGATTATATTGCGCAAGTGTTATACCGACGAACACAAGGGACAAGAAACGGACGTACGTAGTGCAAGTACGTCCGTGTCCGTGCACTACGTACGTCTGTCTTGTCCCTTATGTTTGTCAACGTAACACTAAGCGCAATATAATCATGAATTTCATTCATAATTCATGCATATAGCAATTGCATCACTCTTGAGTGGTGTTGGCATTTGTGTTTTGGGCCATCATATTTTTTTAGAAGATGCGTTTATTTGAATATTGGTTGAACATTACAAATCCTCTGTAAACAAGATTAATGACTTTTCACATCATCTGAGGTTATGACTACGGCTGCTTTTAATTTATGAAAAATGTGTACACCTTGGAGTCTCATCACTTGTTGCGAGTAAGCAGCGAAGTGAACGACAGATGGCAGCGCTGGCGCTCGTGTCATGCAAGTGGATACTTGTGTAACGTGCATCGCTATCAGTGATATTCAACCACTTTTAGGCTAGCCAAGTTGGGCTGAGTCACTTGCGTTTCATGAGAAAGCGATAATGCGGCCTAGAACGTGTGCTCACCAACACTAGTTGGTCGCGTATGCTGTCTCAAGGTAGAAGACAAATGCACTGGTGCCAATACACGATGACTCATTCTGGTTCATGCGTAAAGTCTGAGGACCTCGTTATCCGGTAGGCCAGGCTTCAAGTATGGTGAAGGACAATACACTAGATGAGCCGAGAGCAGCACGTCTTATGTCGCCGTTTATTCCAGTAGATGACAAAGAACTCCCATGCCATGCGCCCTCCATTGCTGCACTTCGTCGTTTTACTTTCTTTTTGCACAAGTTCTTCATTAGCTTTTATTAGCATCGTGGAGACATTCATCCTGGCTAATGGAGCAGACGACGGCTTGAACGTAGCAGACGAAGGAAGTGAAGAGATGCTTTCGACAGAATAACCGTACACTTTGAGCTAGCTGCTTTACTTTTACTGAGAAGGAAAACTGTTTTGTTTATCAAGAGCTTTGGATTCATTGCCTACATTTTATTTTCTTGGACAAAACATCAAGATAGCATCACGTCACAAAAGCAAATCGAGGTCATCAGTGTCATTCTGTATGCATCGCACCTTGAATAACAGAATGTCCACACTAGAGCCTATCAAACCCACACGACCCGCACGAAACCGGAAACCTAGTGAGAGATGTGTAAGAAGTCTTGCGTCCTCACGTGTAAACAAAGCTTCGAACTGCATGCATGGACATGCATATTAATTACAATCTGCATGCCTTCCGGTGGCTAATCAGTTTGATCTTCCCACATGCTTCTGCACTTTCCATACACGCTAGGGCAGTATTCTTGGGCGTCACTGGGACTGCACCCCACTGCCTTCCTAGCCAGCATTTTCAGTGCCTGGCTCCCCAAGCCAAAGGTACCGTATTTACTTGAATCTAGGCTGGCCCCAATTCTAAGCCAACCCCCGAAAGAACAAAGCCAGAAAAAAAAAAAAAAAGAAAGACAGCTTACCTCGAATACAGGTCGAACAAAAAAGCGAAAACAGCATTCACAAAATGAAAACAGCATTTATCGAATAATGAACATGCCGAGCTCATTCTAGATCACTATCGCTGCTAGCCTCGTCACTACCTTCCTTATCGATGTCAGCTTCAAACAGTAAGTGCCATCCTCATTGCAGCACATGCAATAAGCATCTCACATTGTCCCCTCCAACAACGGATGTTTTTCTCATTGATGCCGAAGACCTGCCTGGTTTGAACGTTTGATGATGCCTCTGCGGCTACCACAACTTTTCGTTTGAAGTGGCCCTATAGTGGCATAGCTTGTTTGGTGCCATTACAATGACACCACGCCAATACCATAGAATAAAGAACCTGCTCCGATATGACGCAGGTCAAAATGATGATGATGAATTTGTTGTTTTATGGCGCAAGGGCCAATTATGACCAAAGAGCGCCAGGTCAGTGTTGATGGGTTTGCAGTGGGTAGGTGAATTGCGTGAGTGATTGTGACGTAGCTGTAAAGGGCCTAAAAAGCAATCTCTGTAAAGTGCATAAAAGCTATATGTAATAAAGTTATGGCAATGACTAGTGAGTACTACTAAGAACACAAAGGATACATTGTGATAGAATGATGATATTTAAAAATACATGAAGGTAAACGTTTGCAAGAAGCACTACTGCCTAAGAGAGCCCTTGGAACAGAAGGGCCTGAAGGCATGTGCTATACAAAAATATATTATCGCAGCAGCATCCTCTGGAGAGAGGATGTGCTACAAATTCGTAAAGCTAACAACATGTAAGACAACATTGTTTAGAAAATTTAGGACGGCTCTGGTGTCAAACAATGGTTTTTTACCAAGAAACATTACAGGATGAAGGGGGATGTACTGCCGGTATGCTAGCGGAAAGTGTTTCTCTCTGTTTCGGCTTCCCGACACTCCAGGAGAGCGTGGAGGACGGTGAGCCTTTCACCGCATCTACCGCAGGATGGTGGTTCATTTCCAGTTAGCAGAAAACTGTGTGTGGCATATGTGTGTCCTATTCTGAGACGACAGAATAGGACTTCTGTTCGTCGTGTTTTTGTTACGGAGGGCCAATAACCCAGTTTTGGCTTAATCAAGTGAAGCTTATTATTTGTTTCAGCCTCCCATAAGCGCTGCCAGTGGCTTCCGAGTTTCTTTCGGATGAAAGGCTTTAGATCTAAGGCAGGTAGTCCAGTGGTAGGATGGATATCTTGTGATGCTATTGATGTGGCTATTTGGTCAGCCAGCATATTACCCTCAATGCCCCTATGTCCAGGTACCCAACATATTATGACTTGCTGCTGAGACATGTACCATGTGCAAATGACGGAATAAAGCTCGGTAAGTACAGGGTTTCGATGATTGCGGTGGAACATTAGGCTTTTACGACGCTTAGAGAGTCCGTGTATATAATGGCTTTGTTCAACTTTGCTTTCTTGATTTGTTTAACAGCACATAGAATTGCATAAGCTTCCGCAGTGAATATGCTTGTTTCCGGGTGCAGTCCGTCGGACTGGGAGAAGGATGGTCTGATTGCAGCATAAAACACTCCGGCATGCGACTTAGAAGCGTCAGTGTAAAATTCTATGCACGAGTATTTAGATTGAAGTTCCAAGAAATGCATTCGAATATGTGCTTCTAGAGCGTGTTTCGTCACCTCTACGAATGATATATCGCATTCTATGGGCTTCCACTGCCATGGCGGCAATGGCTTAGCTGGGGCCATCAGATTTTGCTGTAGAATTGGGACTTGCATATTCTCAGCGAGCTTTCTAATGCGCAGAGGGAATGGTTCTGTAGCTGCAGGTCGGTTATTAAAAAGCATTGCAGATGCCACGTCGTTTATGCTTACATAAGAGGGATGGTCGCGGTTTGCGTTCACTTTTAGAAAGTACATGAAACTGGAGTATGACCTCTGAAGATGAAGCGACCACTCATTAGCTTCAACGTAGAGACTTTCTACAGGACTTGTCCTGAAGGCACCGGTCGCCAAGCGGATACCTAAGTGGTGAACAGGGTCAAGCATCTTCAAAGAACTTGGGCTGGCAGATTGATATACTATGGCCCCATAATCTAACCGTGTGCGTATAAGACTTTTGTACAGGTTCATCAGACACTTCCTGTCGCTGCCCCATGTTGTATGTGATAAAAGTTTAAGAAGGTTCATTGTTTCTAGACATTTCTGTTTTAGGTGCTTTAAGTATGGAATGAAGGTCAGTTTTGAATGTAATACGATTCCTAAAAATTTGTGTTGTTTGACAACTGGTGTGTGCTGTCCATGTAGTTCTACACTGGGCTCTGCAAATTATCCTCTTTTTTGTGTGAAAAGGACACATGAGCTTTTAACAGGATTGAGTTTAAAGCCGTTTTCTTCTGCCCATTTACAAACGTTGTTCAAGCCAAGCTGGACATGTCGCTCACAAACAGAAAGGTTACATGACTTGAAGCCTAATTGTACGTCATCTACGTATACCGAATAAAACATGCTCTGCGGTATAGATAAGTGCAAGGAATTCATTTTGATTATAAAAAGGGTACAGCTTAATACCCCTCCTTGCGGCACGCCAGTTTCTTGTGTAAATGGCCTGGATAGAACGTTGCCCACCCTAACGCGAAATGTATGGTTTGATAGGTAACTTTCAATTACATTAAGCATATTCCCTCGAATACCCATTTCTGAGAGGTCTTGCACAATCCCATATCTCTAAGTCGTGTAATATGCCTTTTCCATGTCTAAGAAAACAGAAAGAAAACACTCCTTATAGATAAAGGCGTCGTGAATGCCTGCCTCAATGCGCACGAGCTGGTCAGTAGTCGACCTACCCTGTCTGAAGCCGCATTGATAAGGGTCGAGCATTTTATTCGATTCAAGGAAATGTAAAAGACGACAATTTATCATTTTCTCGAAGAGTTTGCATAAGCAACTTGTGAGTGCTATTGGACAGTAACTTGAAACGTCGGATGGGTCCTTGCCTTGTTTCAAGACCAGTACTACGATAGCTTCTTTCCAGGAGGATGGGAGGTATCCAGCAGCCCAAACAGAGTTAAAGAGTGCCAGAAGTGTCATCTGTGTATCAGTGTATAGGTTTTTAATCATGTCATACATGATTCTGTCAACTCCAGGTGCAGAGTTCATACACGAGTGCAACGCAGCTCTAAGCTCGGCAATATTGAAAGGGCAGTTGTACGGTAGATTAGGTCTGCATTTACGGTTTATTGACCTAAGTTCTGCTATTTGCTTATATTTAAGGAATGTTTGTGAATAGTTTATGGAACTTGATACACGAGCAAAATGTAATCCAAGGGCATCGGCCTGGTTTTCCAAGGTATTTCCTCACTCATCAATCAAAGGTAATGGGTTGATCTGCTGCCCTTTTAGCCCTTCTCAGACCATCGCATACTTTAGCCTCCTGGGTATAGGAATTGATGCCTGAGAGAAACCTCTCCCAGCTTGCTCTTCTAGCCTGCCGTCTCGTGCGCCGTCCTTGCAACTTGATATGTTTAAATGCAATGTAATTTTCCGCCGTAGGGTATTGGCGCAATCTGCCCCATGCCTTGTTTTGTCTTTTTCATGCATCTCTGCAGTCTTCATTCCAACAAGGAACACGTTTCTTAGATGAGTGACCATTTGTTTGTGGAATGAACGTTTCAGCTGCATCAATAATAAAAGCGGTAAAATATGCTACAGCATCGCCTATGCTAAAATCGTGTATAAAATCTTGTGATAAGTAAGTGCATTCCTTAAAACGCTTCCAATCAGCGGAGTCAAGTTTCCAGCAAGGTACCCATGGACGAGTGTTGGGTCGTGTTAGTAAGTTTAAGGTTATAGGAAAGTGATCACTCCCAAACGGATTTTCTATGACATTCCATTCTAAGTAGGAGAAAAGTATGGAAGATCCAAGTGCTAAATCTATCGAGGAGTATGAATTATGTGCAATATTATAGTAGGTGGGTTTTTTCCTATTAAATAGGCATACACCAGACGTAACAAGAAAGGATTCGATCAGTCGTCCCCTCAAGTCAGTCCTGGAATCTCACCAGAGACTGTTATGAGCATTAAAGTCCCCAACAATAAGAAACGGCTCAGGAAGTTGATTAATAAGTTCGTAGAATTCTATTTTGCTCAAATGATAGTTTGGAGGTATGCAGATGGAGCAGACGGCTACTAACTTATTAAAAAGAATTGCGCGAACCACAACTGCCTCGAGGGACGTCCGAAGCGGCAAGTGTTGGCAAGCAACAGTCTTATTGACAACTATGACCACACCACCGGATGAGGTGTTGACCTCGTCACTATCTTTACGAAAAATATCATGTGACCGGAGAAAATTCGTCTGTGTCGCTTTTAAGTGCGTTTCCTGTACTCACAGTACTTTAGGATTAAGTTTGTGTAGAAGTTCGGTTACGTCGTCAAGATTGTGGAAGACCTCTCACATTCCATCGTATAATTTGTGCATCCATTTTGGAAGTAAATAGGTGCTGTGTGTACGGAAACGGAAGTTATGCCTTTGATTACAGAGCTCTTTCGAGGCCCTGTAATCGGGGTTTTGCCCTTTCTGGAGCGTTCGAGGGAGCCTCACCGCTCCTTACGCGCTTGGCGCGCCGTGGGAATAGGTGTAGTGTCCATTGCCTCTTGTGAGGCGCCGGACACGTGCTCTTGCAAGCGAGAAGTTACCAGCGGGGGTCCCGCCTTGGAGGGCAAGACCCCTGCTCCCACCAGCCCGGAGGTCGATGGGGCTCGCTGAGGGATTTGGCTGCGTTGGCTGTTGCCAGCGCTGGAAGGGGCCGGGGAAGTTGGGGCAGCCTCGGCTGCGCCCACCTTCAGGGTTAATGGCCCCGTTGGCTGAATAGGCGGAGCAGCGCTAGCTGCAACCACCGTGGGGGCAGATGGCGTAACTGCCGACTCACTGCCTGTGGGTCGGACAGCCGCCAGAAGCCGTTGTGACGCTGCCCCCTGACGCGCCACTTCGGCAAAGCTTTTCTTTGGCAGGTATGCTACCCACCTGCGTGCCTCTTTGAACGATATGTTTTCCTTAACTTTGATTGTGACTATGTCTTTCTCTTTTTTCCAGGACGGGCACGACCGCGAGTATGCGGCGTGCTCGCCTTCACAGTTTACACAATGGAGAGTGTTCTCACAAGCTTCAGAAGTATGTTCGTGGGCACTGCACTTCACACAGGTTTGACGGCCTCGGCAGCTCTGCGAACTGTGGCCGAAGCGTTGGCATTTGAAACATCTAAGAGGATTTGGCACATATGGCCTAACACGGATCTTGATGTACCCTGCCTCTACAGACTCGGGCAGAATACTTGAGCCGAAAGTCAATATAAGGTGTTTGGTCTTGATTTCTTTGCTGTCACGCCTGATCTTAACTCTTTTAACATTGATAACATTCTGGTCACTGAAGCCCTCCAAGAGTTCATCCTCAGTGAGCTCCAGCAAGTCATCGTCTGAGACAACACCGCGGCTAGTGTTCATCGTACGGTGCGGTGTTACTGTTACTTGGGTTTCCCCAAATGACACAAATTTCGGCAGTTTCTCATACTGCTTCTGATCTTGGAGCTCCAAAAGGAGATCACCGCTTGACATTCTCGACACGTTATATCCTGTACCGAAAACTTCAGTCAAAGACTTGGAAACAAGGAACGGTGAAATGGATCGCACTAGTTTGTCTGGTTTTGCTGAGTGAATTACGTGGAATGTAGGAAAGATGTGGACTTGTCGTCCGAAAAACTGAAAAACTTCTTCGGTGCCTCCTCTTTTCTGAGGGCGATCAGGTAGTTTAGGAAAAGCATGTTCCATAAGTAATGTTGGGTTTTCAGCTGCGATGCCAACCACCCACCATGGAGCCCAACAGGCGGACGTGACAGAAGTTCCTGCTAGAGAAACCCTGCCAACGCCAGCCATACATCGCTGCTATAACCAAATACAGCTTAACCAAGGCTGGCTAGCCACACAAGGTTAACCCTTGCAGCCGGGAAACTAGGAAGTGAGGGGAAGTGAAGAGAAGACAGGAAAGATGAAAAAGGCGAGAGAGAAAGACGAAGATGGAGAGGAGGACAGGAAAAGGCGACCACCGATTTCCTCCAGGTGGGTCAGCCTGGAGATGCCACCTATGTGAAGCAGAGGCCAAAGGGGTGTGTTGCCTCCGCCAGGGGGCCTTGAAGGTCCAAACACCTAGCATCAGCTCAACCCCCAGGATCCCCTTTTCCCCAGACACGGCTAAGCCACGCACGGCTACACGCGGGAGGGTCCAATCCTCGTGTGCTCGGATACGTGGTGTCGCAACACACCAAACGTCTGCTGACACAGGTCAAAATGGTGACGTCGCTTGTGTACTGAGGTGGCTAGTAGGGGCTGCAATACTGACTTTTCTAGATGGCGATAGCTATGCACCATATATATCAATTTCAATTAAGAAATGGCACATTCTTT
This sequence comes from Dermacentor variabilis, assembly GCF_050947875.1. NCBI lineage: Eukaryota > Metazoa > Arthropoda > Arachnida > Ixodida > Ixodidae > Dermacentor > Dermacentor variabilis. The sequence continues at coordinate 218,078,514 of NC_134571.1, forward strand.
AAAAACCTTGAAACCAAACTGACCCAAGAGTTTGGATAAGATTATCTGAAAAAACTTATCGGCCTAAATTTGAATAGATATGGTACTAACAGGAGAGGCTATTTACACATGCACAGGAAAATTGAACCATTGCACCGGCTGCTGCACACTCTCGCTTCGGGCGTGCTCTGCACGGTGCCACGTGCCGTAGATTTCTTCACGAAAAAACTCGCTGCAAATCTCAATGTCTACACAAGTTCAGCGACACTGGTTCAGCATTAACTGGCACTCAAGCAAGCACACGCCCAACCTAGCTAGCAATCATGCTCCGGGTGAGACGTAACTGGTCTAGATGAAGCCTTCTTTGCACGAAACCGATCTTCATCCCATTTGCGAAAAGTCTGCCTCATGTTGGGAACGCCAAAATATAAGGATAAGAGGGGGATACGCGATAGGGCTCATGCCTGCTCATCAACCGCGGCTCCATACAAGCTCGAGTAATCAATGGATGACAACCACTGTACCTCAGAAAACATTTATTACAATTGCAACTAACACTTTGAGCAAGCCTGCAAGCTAAAGATCATTGAGGAATCCTATGAAGAGAACACACTAGGTAAAGGGGTGTTTCCGACTTACCAGCTAAGAATATGGGAGGCCACGGCGAATTCCACCGCAAAATGCGGTTGACTAACCACATGCAGGAAAACGAGTGACAACAGAACCTTCTGCACTGACCACTTCCTGGTGACCAAAGAAACTCGGTCGTTACATTGCTGTCATTCCAGCTTTGTCATCTGACTCTCATTATGGCATTGTCATCATGCCACGGTCGTCACCTAATTGTGGCCATGCTGTCATCATCACACTGTCGTTTTATTTTTGTCATCCCTTCAGTCACATCATCCATGTCATGCTGTCATTGTTACACCACCTTCATCGTTCCATCGACATCAATCTTTCTTTGTCATTGCACTGTAATTATAATGTCATTCAATCATGATTATGCCACCATTCTCATGTCGTCATTGTCAGATAGTTGCCATCATGGGCGTGATTGGAAATAGTTGTTTGGAGTGCGCGTTCACTTTCACCATGAGTGATTGGCCTAGGCTGCACCGACATAATCCGCGAGGTGCGGCCACATCTTTGATGTCAAAATGACGACACGCTCCTGTCAATTATTTTGAAACCAAGCATGTCATCTGTTAGGAGCAGAACGCGATGAGAGGTGTGCAGTTCGAGCAGCCATGCGCTCGCTATAATACCAGCTTCATCTGGCATGTCTGGTAGATTGCATTGTAGAATGCAAACAGCGGCTGTGGCTACATATTGGCACTTGGAATCCAATCCATAGTCTAATTTCAGAACACGGCACTTGCAATGGGAGCTTCAGTTGTTCCGTTGACGTTGCTCGAGAAGGAAGCAGAATGGTTGGAGATGCGAAATGGGTTTGAAGAGATGGCAGAAAGCAAATTCCAGTGTTCCTTTCGGTTCTCGAAAGTAACAGTATGTTGAACAGCTCCCTCTAACGCACCGAGACCCGGGGGCCCAGTCAGACATTGCAGTGCGATGACACATTGTTGTTGCCTCTTCAAAAGCACGCCACTGTTGCCGTCACTTTCATTTTTCGCTGTGTGTGACACGCCCTAAGGACCATGCAGAAAAACGAACACTAATAAATTGTAGTAGTTATATTGAAATATGTAGTTATTTATCCTTCTTTTCTCAGGGACTGCATTTCACAACTAACAATTTAAAGTTACCGCTCACCGCAAGAAGCACCTGCATTAATTCGAACTAACTAAAAATCATACAGGTGCGTCTTGCACTGAGCGATAACCTTAAGTTGTTGGTGGTGAAATGAAGTCCTCAAGAAAAGGATAAATAAGCACGTGTCAATATGTACAGTAAAACCTCGTTAAACCTTACCGGCTTAAACAGTAGTGTCGTTTTAAAAGCAGTAAAGTCAAATCCCTGACTCAGCGGCCATTGAACATAATGTGTTTTGCATCCATATAAACAGTACCAGCTTATTGCGCACGTATCGCTTAACACAATGTTTCCAGTTTTTGTCGCACAAACACGGCAGTGCGTCATCTCCATCGGGCGGCCCGGCAGAACAACAAGCAGAGATCAGAACAATGCCCTCCAAGCGGCCTGTGCGTTTGCGTGTGAAGCCACATCAACATCAATATCATTTCGGTGTCACACCAGAGAGCATTGTGACATCGTGCAAACAAGGACTTGTGTCATGCCGAAGCTCAGATAAAAAAGACGCCGCGTGCTCAGCATAGAAGAAAAATTAGACATCGTTCGTGCTATCAAACGTGACACGAAGTCGGCGCTGGCACGCGACGGGGACCTGCTGTCGGCTACGGTGTGCGGCATTTGGAATGCTAAGAAGTTGCTCGGCAGCGCTGCTGCGAGTGTGAAGAGATGTCGGCTACGGGGTTAGACTTTTCCCCTTCGTTGCCTCTGTTGTTGCCGAAGTTTCTACTAGCGACAATGATGAGGACGACACGAAAAGCAACAGCACGGGCGATTCAGGCCCGACAGTGGCAGAAGCTGCGCATTACGTCAGCCACATGAATGCAATCGCCGCAACGGGAACAGCACCCCACAATGAAAAAGGCACCCCGCGACATCTGCAGCGCTACCTCACCCGTGCACGGAGAACATGCAATGCCAACGAGGATTCTGTCATACAAGTGTTTGCCGATAAAAGTGGGCTGACTGAAAACCTGGCTCGCAGCTTCAGTAAGTTTGAGGCCGCTGTCGTCACTGCTCAGCCGCTGCAGCATCAAACAAAAATAACACTTCTGTCGCGCAAAATGAATAAATACTGCATTTTTCTTTCCCCTTTCATCGCACTCTCTTTGTGAGTTCCGTTTTTGACAGTTAAGTGGGTAATCTCATGCTATTACGGTTAACCAGTACTATCGTTTAATATGTACTGTTTCCGAGCTCCGGCCAACTATGGCTTAATGAGGTTTCACTGTATTAATATTTGAAAAGGTGTTTAAGCTTGAAAAGAAAAAATAAATAAGTCTCGTAAGACGATCACTTTCAAGATTGCGCCCGCAGTAGCGAGCGAATTCACCTTCGTGCTACCTCTCACTTCAATGCGAGGTACGCGGCGAGAGCACAGAGCAGCACATAGTTGTCAACACTCACTGCACGAGCACCCATTGCAGATTGCTTTTAAGATTAAGGCCCGCACGTCTCCCTTCAAGGCAAACTCAGTGGTGAGAACATAGAGCACACGAGGCAGTTAGCAGTCAGTGCTCTCAGCCACCATCGCAGATTGCTTTCAAGATATGGCCCTCATGGCCGCGCCAGATGCAGCTGCCGCTGGATCGTGGTTGATCACGGTTCATAATGGTTCAATGCCCATGGATAAGGTACTAAAGAGTGATAATGGCTTATAATGATCGAAACGTCATCAGTGCACCTGGCGCTGCCACTTTCAGTAGTTTGCTTGCGTCATCAATGCACCTTTTGCTGCCGTCGGCAGTAGCTCGTGTCACTGCAGCACTGTTGTTTGTACTGAGCGGATCACCTTTCATAACACTGATAACGATATCGGGCTGCGCGAACACGGGCAAGTGGCACAATGATTAGACGTACTTAAACAACTCCCACAAGAGTTTCTGCGTAATTTTTTTAAGATACAGTTCATTCATTAGAAGGCAAGAAACATTTCGTTTTCAAATACAGTGCACCCAAAAAGACAACAAACGAGGCCTGTCCGGGGTGTTCACTGTTTGCCGAATGGCTTCTCTCTCCCTCCTGTTCTCACAAATTTTGTGGGCTGCCCACTTTCTGACGTTGCAGCAACTGATATGTTCAGTTCCGAATAAAAATCTCTGATCATGCTCCATAGCTCCACTGTCAGACCTTTGTCATAATGCTGTCGTGGTCGTGCTACCATCGTTACTGCAACTTCGTCATCCAACTCTCATCATGCAGATTTTGTGATAGAGTCATCATCCCGAAATCACCATTATACACTCGTCATCCTTTTGTCCTCATGTCATTGTCATGCCATCGTCATCACTGCATTGTTGTCATGTATTCATTGTTATACAGTGAAACCTCATAAACTGTAGTTCGCCTGAACTCGAAAAAAGTATGCATTAAACGGTAATACTGCTTAACCAAAATAGCATGACATCGCCCACTTACCTGTCAAAAACACAACTCAGAGAGAGTGCGATGAAAGGGCAAAAACATGCAGTATTTATTCAATTTACGTGACAAAAGTTATTTTCGTTTGATGCCATGGCAGCCAAGCTGCAACGACAGCGGCCACAAACTTACTGAAGCTGCGAGCCAGCTTATCAGCTGGCCCGCTCTTCTCAGCAAGCACTCGCATAGCAGATTCCTCATTGGCATTGCATATTCTCCATGCACGGGTGCGGTAGCGCTGCAGATGTCGCGGGGGGAGGGGGGGAGGTGCTGTTCTCATCACGACGATTGCATTCATGCGGCTAATGTAACGCGCAGCTTCTGCCACTGTCGGGCCTGAATCGCCCGTACTGCCGCTTTCCATGTCGTCCTCATCACTGTCGTTAAGTGATACTTCGGCAACAGAGGCTATGATGGCAACAAGTCAAACCTCATGTCGACATCATTTCGCAGATGCAGCAGCGTTGCCGAGCAAATTCTTCGTATTCCGAATGCACACACTGAAGTCAACGGTAGATCCCTGTCACGTACCAGCGCTGACTTCTTTGTGCCATGGTGCCATGTTCGAAAGCATGAATGATGTCCAAATTTCTATGCCGAGCACCCCGTGTTTTTATCCGAGCTTCGGCATGATGCCAGTCCATGCACGATGCCGAAATGATGTTGATGTGGCTTCCCGCACAAACGCACAGGGTGCTTGGAGGCTGTTGCTTCAATCTCTGAGGCTTGTTGTTCTGACGGGCCGCCCAATGGGGATGGCGCAGTGCCGTGGTTGCGCACCGAAAAGTGGAAACACTTTGTGTTAACCAATACGTATGCAATAAGCTCGTACGGTTTATGTGGATACAAAATGCATTATGTTCAATGGCCGCTGAGTCGGGGATTTGACTTTACTACTTTTAAAACAAAGCTACTGTTTAAGCAGGTACGGTTTAATGAGGTTTTACTGTACCTTCATCAAGATCCCATTGTGGTCATTCCATCGTCATCAATGTAAGTTCGACATCCAACTCTCATATGGCATCACTGTCACGAGTATCGTGTTCCCAATGTCATGACACCATTGTTGTCATACCAATTTCGTCGATCCATTGACATCAACTCTTGTTCATCATTTTGTAATAATTACGCTATCGTCATTCAATTGTGATAATGCCGCCATTGTCATCATTGCATTGTTGTCACATAGACAATACCGCGGAACCTTTGTGATACCGTCATCATGAGCTCTTGGTTGTGCCATTATCGTCATTCTGACTTCTTTTCTGGTTTCATCATACCATCATAGTTGTGCCATCATCATAACTCCAGCTTCATCATCCGACTCTCGTCATGACGTTGTCATGCCATTGTCGTCATACGGGATTTAGATACAGTCATCGTCACCCCATTGTGTTCATAGACTCTTCATCTTATTGTATTCATGCCATTTTCATGCCATCGTCATTAAACAGTCGTTATATTGTCATTGGGATCTCATCGTGGTCGTTCCATTGTCATTATGATAGCTTTGACATTAGACTCACGTCATGTCATCGTTGTCATACCATTGTCACTATGCCATCTTGTCATGCTGTCATCCAGGTTTTGTGATACAGTCATCGTCACGGCATTGTGAATACACACTTGATTCCGTTGTCATGCCATCGTCATCATATAGTCATTGTTATACCAATGTCGGGATCCCGTCATGACAATTAAATTGTCAACCTTGTAAATTTGACGTCCGGCTCTCATCAAGCCATCATTGTTGGACTACTGACATCATGCTATCGTCATCACACTGTCGTTCCACAGTCATAACTTCAGAATTGTCATCCCATCCCATAGTCATTACACTATCGTTGTCATAACACTCGCGGTCATACACTGGTCATCTTTCCCTTGTCCTCAAGTCAATTTGATGCCATCGTCACCATGCATTCATTGTTATACTATCGTGGAATGCCATCACAGTCCATCATCCCTGTAACTTTGATATCCGACTCTTGTCATGCCATCATCATCATTCCATCATCGCTATGTGTGCCCCAAACCCTTATAATACTCATCTGGGCCCCATGATCGTCTCCTTCAACTCAGGTCAGGGTGATCTATATAACAGGAAAGGCACTTATCATGGCTTTGCAGGCACTGACTCGACTTGTCCACCCAGTATCATCTTAGCTCTGTCATCGAACCACAAACCTTTTGAACTTCACATATTCCCTCAAAATGTATGACATCTGCATCAACATTTTGGGTGCCAGGCGTTTTTCGACAGGGCAGCAAATCTTAAGTCACCCAATCAAATGCTATTTATTGGCGCTATGTTGCTCAACATTTATTTACTAATATATTTTATTTGAAATATCAAACAAGAATTGAAGCGCATGCTATTATTTTAATATGACCCTACAACCTCATGTGCACAGGCAACGCATGCACCATCCATAACAGGACAACAGCCACAGTGCCAAATGCACCTTGAGCTCCATATAAAGCAAAACCACGTTACAATGCAGTTGAAGTGGGAGCCAGAATTACTTCATTACATCCATTACTTCATTGTTTTTTGGAGTGTGTAAATAACAAATTTTCAATTTCGAAGCGAATTCAAATAATGAAAACCAAGTTTAAATCGAATACAATGCTTCGAATGTTTTTTAAATACGAATACTATTGGTTTTGAAAAAGAGAAATTTTTTTCATCAAGTAGAGGTGCAAAAAAAAGAGTTTATTGCACAGCAAATAACGAACAAGAAAATTATGCTTTGTGGTCAACAAAGTTCTCTAGTACAACACTTTTGCTTAATGTTGTCATGAAGAAGGGATAGACGCTCGAAATATTCAGGCAGCAGCGACACCCTCCTGCCTGTCACAACTTTTTTTTTTTAACCTGAGCTTGTGGAAATAAAAACTGCTGCCATAAACAAGTGAAAATTTCTCCTGGTGGATGGGCTTATCAAAGTCTTTCAATAGTGCTGATGTGGAACAGCCCCTTCAGAAGCTTTCGTTGTTGAGGACATTTCTGGGTTCCATGGAGTTTAAATTTTCCTTGCTCCTTCTAAATCCAGGTTGTCAATCCAGTTTGCCATTGAAGAATACCGGTGGTACTCACCTACATAAGAACGAGGGTCTAAAAACACTGCCTAGCTGGCTACTTGGTCAAATTTGTAGTTTGGAAACCGTGTTTTTAGGCACTCAGCCTGATTAGTTGCAGGCACAGAGATTTCCACCTGGTGGCTTTTGTTGTCCAGATGCATGAAGAGGCAGCATAGTGTGGGTCCATAAGCACCTGCAGGGGCCCCGTGACAGTGCTCCTTATTTACTTTTTCTATACTTCACTGCACGTCAACTGTGCTTCACCGCAGTAGTCTGAATGCTTTGCCGCATAATACGTTTGTAGTGCGAGAAAGCAAACTTGAAAGACCAACAACAGCTATATTGGGGGGGTTCAAATATTGCGAAATAGCAAAAATGTCTTTCGAATTGTATAAAATACCAACCAATTAGAATCAAATATTTGGAGTTCTGACTATTTACACAGCTCTAGTAATATCCATTATTGCATGTACTGCACTGTGAATCTCTATGAGGATTTCAAGGGGAATTTAACATACTTCGTTACATCCATTATTTTGTTATATACCATTTCATTAAAATGAGGTCTGAATGTAATTGATCGCAACACAAAAAAGTGGCACAAAACAACTATCTGCCACAAAAATGAATGCCATGATAAAATACCAATTCTTATACCAGCAGCCATTTGGCTTGTTAGTCACTCAGCCAGACGCACCAACTAGCCCATCAGCAAGTACCACTCCTAAGACTGGCACAATAAAGATTCAACAGGCACACTGCTGCCAGTTGTAACAACAATTTTATCCCCATGCGACTGACAAGCAACAGAAGTAGGAGTACATCGCATGGAAAAGGACATGAGCAGCCTTTGCTTGACCCACCTGGTGTGACATTTGGTGCATCGTCTCCTTCTTGGCTGTTGTCGGCTAGCGGTGGCAGCAAAATGTGGAAGCAAGGGGAGTAGTCGGCCGACACCCGCATTGCTTCAATACGCTTGACGTCGCTCTACATGATGATGCAAGCACAAAGTGAGCACAGTGATTTTTTACATGATTTCATATCATTGGGTTAACCTCCCTGCCTTTCATATCTCATTTGTCTCTCTCACTCTGCACGATTTCAAATTTTATTACAGTGCAGTTAAACCTCCATATAACGAACTTTATTACTACAAAATTCGTGATATAAAGTCTTTAACTTTTTATCATTTTTTTCATAGAAGACTGTGTTTAGAGCTTCAATATAAAAAATGTGTTGATACATGATTTCAATGGTATCACAAAATTTCACTACCGGCACAAAGGAATACCAAGACAATAAATGGAAAATTCCGTGGATGCAGGTGGTCAAATGGTTGAATTACAAGTGGCTGCTGATGGAAGTACCTAACAGAGAGTTTACAGAAGTTACCTGACACAGAATGCGCTTAACATAACACAGGATTAATATAACCACCTCTAAAGGAAAAGATCCGCTTAGTGAACATGCATTGAAACCGGCAACCGCAAGGGCGCTGCGATGTTGCTACTCTGTGCAGGTACAGACGACAAGCTGCGATTCAGACGACAGGCGCTATCAATGTAATCCTGAGCCTCCCTCAGTATGGTTGCACCATCTAGTTCAGGTGGCTGTAAATGTATCCTATCACACACTATAAATTTTACTTGAAAATTTTGTAAATTGCCATTCGATCTTTCTGAAAAATATATGGAATAAACTTTGCACATTGTCCGTATGTACAGGCTACGTGTTAATGTTTGTTTTTGCATATTGTTTTGGCTATCTTTAGTGTTACAAAAATCATTTGTAGCAACATTGGGGCACCTTTGCGGTTGCCACTTTCTTCACTCAGCTTTTCCTGAACAATTAGTAGTATAACTGTACACCGTATAAAGTCTAAGGGAGATAAGATCCTATTGCACCCTACATGCTGTGTACCTTAGGTGTGAGAGTCAAACATTGTGAGGGTGAGCCGAGAAGGATGGTGGCTCGATGAGTAACGTCTGGTTTTGTGTCTTCCCACACGAGCAAGGGGAAAGGGACAGCGAGCTCATGGTTATAGTTAAACCTCGATGTAAGAAACTTTAATATAACAAATGCTCAATATAATGAAGTATTTTACTCTTTATAACCTCTTATCAACAGAACACCCTGTATATAGAACCTCAATACAGCGAAATGTGTTTGTATGCAATTTCAGTGTAATGAAATTTCCCTGCCGCCGCAAAGGCATGCTGAGAATGAATTGAAACTTCCACGGATGCAGATGGTCAAATGATTGAATTACAAGTGGCTGCTTGCAAACGCACCTCTTAAATGGTGTGCCACGCGACAGGAGCAACCACCGAAGTGGAGCCGCATCATTCCATATAAAGTCCAAGTGCGATGAGATCCTATCGCGCCCTGCGCACTGTGTGCTTTAGGTGTGACTGAAAGGGTGCGAGGGTTAGACAAGAAACATGGTGGCTTCATGAGTGCCGCCTTCCCATGCGAGCACAGAGAAAGAGGGGGAGGGGAGCGAGCTCGCGGTAACGCAATCAAGCGCACACGAGGAGGTGCACGAGGTGCACGAGGGGAGGGGGGGGGTAAGCTTGCGCGCGTCTCCTGGTCACGGCTGCGCATGGCTGTAAGTGCGACTGAGCGCATACACATCTGCGTATTCTGCTTTACAGGTAATATATCGCATGTATAAAAAGCGGGCATGCCAAGACAGCATGGCATCATGTAAGCTGTCTTCCCGCACGTTTAGTACTGGAGTTGAGGCAGACGAAGCATTCGCTCCCTGCTGCTGGTGCTTCTCATGATAGCATCGCCACGTGCGGGTGACGCTATCAGCTGCGGGGTCGGAGTGCACGTGAAAGTGAGGCTGACTTCGCTTATTCGTACCGCTGATGTGAAGATATCGCCGATGTGGCATGAAACCCCATCATTTGTTGCTGACTCCTGAATTCATAAAAATGAATTGTTTTCTCATTCAAGACTGATTTTTTCGATTGCCCAATAATTTGGGAAAGTCTGCAGTCCCTTTCTTTGTAAGAAAAACTGATTGGCAACTGTGCTTATTTGAATAGAAGGTAAAATTTCAATACAACAAAATTTCAATATAACGAAGCAAGTTGCCAATTTTACTGACTTCGTTATATTGAGGCTAAACTGTACAATCAAACAAGTACTTGGAGGGGGTCAGGTTGGAGCACGGCTTCTTTTCTAGCGCAGTTGTGGCAATGCATGGCTGGCAGCGCAGCTGAACACACAAGCAGCTCCCAAGCCCCGTTTTAGATGTAATCTGCCACATTGCAAACAGCGCATTTAGTGCTGGATGTTGCGTTATTTCAAATTTAAGAAACATGTTGAATTGAGGGAGCTGAGCATTCGCTCCCTGTTGCCGCTGCTTTTCACAATAGCGTCGTACCACTGCAGGCAACACTATCAGCCATGGGGGCGGAGTGGATACAAAAGCGTGGCTGGTTTCCCTTCGTACGAACGATGTGAAGATATCGTCAACACGGCATGAAACCACACCTTTCATCGCAGACTCTCAAATTCAACAAAATGAATTTCTTTTTCTTATTCAAGTTTGCTTTTTCCATTCGCTCGGTAACTCAAAAAACTTTGCATCCCTTTTCGTGTCAGAAATGTCCATCAGTGACTGTACTTATTTCTATAACAGGCCGAATTCCAATATAATGAAGCGAACTGCCAATTCAGGGTGTCTGCCAAGTTGACATTTCTGCATTACCTGAGTTCTCCAGGTTTTCCCTGAGTGCCTTTGCGAAATTCCCTGAGTGATTAGAGGTTGGATTGTGCAACATTTTGACGAGACACACAGAACAGAAACACACACAACAGAGCGCTACTTGCGCAACTATCGTTTTATTCCCTTGTCAATGGAATAAATACAGGAAGATACTCAGGGGGGCAGGACAGTAGCGACAAAAAAACAAATAAAAAAAAACAAAAAGCATATTTAAAAAAAAAATTTTTCACAAACATGGTCAAGGGTCAGTCTCCCTTAATGCAAAGGAAATAGATTTCCTCACGCGCTAATCTGAAACTTCGTATCCTGTTCCTTTTTTGCGATGTCGAGTGGAGCAAAAATGATCACATGACATTGCATTGGTATTGGTAGATGGCATTGGTAGATGGCCATGCTTGTCAAAACGTTTTTCTTGTTTCTTATTTTTTTAGTGCATTTGTTTTTTGTCGCTACTGCCCTGCCCCCCTGAGTATCTTCCTGTATTTATTCCATTGACAAGGGACTAAAACGATAGTTGCAAGTAGCACTCTGTGCTGGTGTGTTTCTCTTTTGTGTGTCTCGTCAAAATGTTGCGCCATCCAACCTCTAATACACTATACCAACACACCCACTTGTCAACCTTGGCAAGTTTCATCCCTGAGTGACCCACAACTTTGCTTAATGTCAAGATGGGCTGGCGACACATCGCCCGATGCTGTCACTCTCTAGCAAGCATGTAGAAAAAAAAGAACTCCTTAATCCAGTTTCAATAGTAAGGAGTAGCGTTTATTTTAACTCAAAATAAAACAGAAGGGAGGGGTTAGTAAAATGCACAGCTAATAAATTGTAAAACCCATTGCAAATCGAGTCAAACATTCTCAAATACGAATAATAAGGAGTCGCATACGTAACAAATATTTTCGAATATGAGCTATTTTTACCGCCTGATAGCAAGCTAATTGGTATGAGGCCCGAACTTTGTCACAAGTGAGATTCTCTCACAACAGCTGGTAAGTAAACCTCAACTGTCCTGACATTCTCTCAGCCCGCGCACAACGCCTCAGTGTTGCATTTCATTGCATTAAAAAGTTTATATTGGTTTGGATAAGGGAAACCTGCAACTCCCCATCAGCCAACACTATCTTTCGAGCTCAAGCTGCTTCAAAGTGGTGAAAGCATGCTTCCTTTCCTGTTCATTCCTCAATGCGTAGGTCGTTTCTGTTCTTATCCTCCTTCCGCCGCGCATTCACTCCACAGACCATTTGAAGCATTCTTTTGGTCATTTGAGTAGTCAATGTTGGATTTTTTGGACTGCCGAGAGACTGCGAGAACGTCCGAAAAATTGGGCAGTTTGAAAAAATGAATGCATCTATTTTACTGCCATTAAGAGCTCAAATCACCACACGCACATCCGGAAAAGCTGTGAAGGCCTGAAATGCACTTATTAGGCATATCGGTGCTCGTACTGTGACAGGAGATGGCGGGTGCACGCCTGTATAATTAAGGAATACATACTGTGTCCCGTGACAATTGACCCTTCCCACGTTTGTCATGCTTCACCGCAATACTTTTGCATATGCTTCACAACGTAAGATTGCTGTATTGAGACGAGGCTGACTTTCGGGAACCAGCATTATGCAACACACCGTGCTTTCCGAGCTTCGAAGCCAATCGTGAGAATCACAATGGAGTAGTCAGTGCCATTGCCAACAGCGATGAATTCTTTCAATGAAAAACACAGCACTCAACGGCAAGGAGCTTAATAGGGTACGTTGAAGCAGCTAGGCCTAGCATTGCCACAGTGGTGGCTACAGTTGCCAGCGGATCTGCGTGCGAGAGCGTCAGTTTGAGGCGGCGAGGTAATAAAAATGGCAGCGGTGGTGGCTCTGATTATTCCCGTTTCGGACCTGCGGTCACGGCAAAAGGTTCGAAAGATCGGACAATGAAGGGTTCTTGCATCAGAAATTTCAGATACATTTTCAGAGACGTTCTTATACATTGACTCTATGGGGTACGTGATGGTGCCGAAAAGCCATCCGAATTATCGGGCATCCGGAAAGTATGTTGTTGACTGTACACTGGCAACTCCTCCAGCCGACGATACGGTGTCAAAGATTATTCGTTGCGATTCCTCTATGTTACTCGAGCCAGCATTACCGTGGCTTTCGTTCTAGTTCAATAAAATTACAGCTAATTTTCGCTGATAGAAGCACAAATTCCCTGAGTTTTCCATGAGTATTTCCAGATATTCAAAATACCCAAGAATTTCCGGTTTTCCCGGCTGGCAGACACACTGCAATTTTACCGGCTTCATTATATATAGAGGTTTGATGTAGTAGTTCTGCGGAAACCCGCAAGGTGGAGAGAAGTAATTAATAAAGAGAAAATTCCTTTGTAGCAATTGCTACGAATGGGTGGATGTCTGATTTTCCCTTTATTAATATATAGAGGTTTAATTGTAATGTTGCACATTTGAGCCAGTACAAAATAAGTGGCACAATATATCCCAAAGCTAAAAAGTATAAGGGCGGGACACCCTCCTAAAAACTGTAAGGGCCCTGCTAAATCGTCACATGCCATGCATGCAACAACCACATGCCCTCATTATGAAGCTAGCAAAAAAAGCTCAAGGCACCAACATTAAATTGTGAATTTGACTGAGTTAATGTGACGGTGCATTCATACACTCAGATGGCTGTAGTGGCATTTGAAGTTTATTACTATAGGTACAGCACAAGTAGACAGGATGCACAGAACACACACACATGGAGCTGGGCGACATGTCTCACTAATAACCATGTGCCACAAATAGTCACGAATAACCAATAAACCCAACTTTCCGCACTTTTGAAGTTTATTGTCCCAATGAACTTGAAATACACACATCATATACAGGGCATGTCCTATATATCGCTCACCTAGTTTCAAGCAAAAACAAGGCCTTTGCTTTGGATGCATGTTGTTAGTAGTAAGCAGAACAAGCATCCAGCAGCACTGCTAAGTGTTTGTGATTGAACCCGAATAACATTTTAGTGTCCACAGAAAAAGCCAAAAGGGAGGCTAGGACATAGTGGCCGTGTATCGTAGTGTCTGTATCTTCCTTTTGTCCTTGTCTGCTGGTGCTAGAATGTTATCAAAGTTTCCACTATTTCTTGTATTGTTCATTATTAATTAATTTGTAATGATTCATTGACTAACCTTTTCAGTTATTATTTGGGGTGTGTGAACCCCAGAATAGCACCAAATGGAATATGGAACGCTTAAAGGTCCCCTCACCAGGTCTGGCCATTTTGAGCTGACACGTGCAGAGCATACAATGTGCATTAATGCTAATGTTCATGTTTGCAAAGAATTACATCACTATGTGTTGCAGAAAGGTCTGAAATTTCAATCAGAACACCGTTTTCTCTTTCTCTCATGGCGACCGCGCTCCAAGCTGGGTGGTGACATACTGGTGTTCCTGCGCCTATGTACTCGGGTCCGCAGTGAGACGTCGCTCGTGGTGACATATGACTTCCGAGAATTATTTAAGGCAACATCTGTTTTTTGTGTGATCTGTCGCTTGAATTGATGAATTGAAGTTTAGAGAAATAATAAAACACACAAATGGAATGTCTACGTGTTTTTTGTTATACTTCGTACCGAAGCAAGAAACATGTACTTCCGCTTCGTCTGCTTGTTCCTAAAGTCATGCAGTCACATGCGCAGGCACCAAAACTATGCCATTTTCTACCGTGTTCCAGTACGTGATCATGCTCTGTGATCTGCTTGTTTTGGCTCAGCATTCATGTAGCACTGAATCACACCCCTAGTCATGTGTCCTTGTGTACAGTGTGCAAAATCGTGCGCTGCGCAAAACCAGACAATCACAACAGCTTGTGCGCAACACCGTCAGCAAAAATCTGCAATGCCGAAAAAAAAAGGAAAAAAGAAGCGACGACAAAACAAATGAAGGCGGGGCCCATGATGCATGCATCACACAATCCTCGAGGTCCAGTATGGGACAACGCAGGGAAGGAATTTTGCTTGCGGAGGCTAGACAGGGCGAGTGGAGGGTGTCTCGCTATGCAGTGGGGCTCGCCTTTTGAAATCATGGCTTCGCAGCACTGACATATTTCTATCTTGCCTATTAATGAGCCAATCTGAAACATTTTTGCGGCAGAACGCTCCCTAGAGGACATGTAACAAATTTCAGCATATAACCAAAATTTGATATGGGGCCTGGTGAGGGGCCCTTTAAACAACTACAGTCAACATCCAATTTTAATGGGCTCCCAAAGGACCACGAAAACATTCGAAAAGTCTAATGTATGCAGAAAGTGCACCATTCTATAGGTATTTATAGGATGGAGAGAGTCAAGAATGGAGTAGTGGACTTTCACAACTCTGCCAATGCATCAATGAGGTGGTTCTAAAAAGAGCCGTTCACAAAAATATAAAATAAAAGTCCAACAGCAGGTGCCGTCAATGTTGCCGGCACCATATCGAGCTGGGTCAACGCTGCCTGTTACTGCCTTAGCAGTGCGAAAAAAATTGTTGATCCTCTTTTGCATGGTGTTCTGCTTGCATGCGATTATGTCTGCTTCAATTTCAGGCAGGATCATATCATCGTAGTACACTAATAACAGAGTCCAGGTGCTGGCTCTTCATTTTTGGTGTCAGAGTCTTCCGAATCCAGCATCAGTTAACGGACGTTTTCATTATCAGTGAACTCTGCACAGAATTCGAGATCTTGTCGGCGTTGGCAAATCCTTCAAAAGTTATCCTGGTTGGATTCAAAATACCAGTGGCGGTGCAGGTCGTCGAACACAAAGTTCACGAAGGTGATGAAGGCGTAGTCGGCACTGTCGCTGTCAGCGGCAAATCAGCTTGATGAAAAACACAGCACCAAACAGTGGGAAGCTTCAAAGTGAACCTCAAAGAGAGCACACAACGACACAACACAATCACACAACCTATCATAAAGCTGACTAGAGATGGGTTACCCAGGAGCGAGCTAGATGTTTCGAGCTGCTCTACTTAAACAACGAGTGAGCCGTGGTTCAGTGAAAGTGAGAGGTGGTTCTTTTCGAATAGGAAGCCAGTTCGCTCTCGTTGAGTGAGCGTGCAGAGCCGTTCTGTCAGAGCCGGGTCTTCTGCTGGGTTTCAGTTTCTCACTAATAAGTGGTAGCCGGCATGGGCAGACTCGTGCTACTTGTACTCGCTCACTGTATGCAGTGTGTGCGGCAGTCCCTTTGGTTTTGTGTGTGTCCTATAGTGTGGCACCTGATGCAACCGAAGGGAGGAGTAAAGAAGCCTTAATTGGTGAAGGATGGCACCGTTCGTTGCCTGCTGCTGTTCGAACAATGTCTCACAACTCTCATCGGTCGCACACTGTGTGCTGGTGAAACAACACCTCGAAGACAAAGTCTTCTGTGTCTTTAAAGACAACAGCTGAACGTACAGTTTGCGTCCTGGTCTTCATTTGTACTAATTAGTGTAGTCATGAAAATGTTGCCCAAGTCATCCACTGCTGTGAATTTTCTGTGACTGTGTCATTAGCACATCAATAAAATGAGGCCAATGATCTGTTCTGTTGTAATACAACTTCATTTTTTGTTTGTCCTGGCACATGATAACATGATCGCCAGTATTGTACATGTGCTTAAGAAAAAGAAACAAAAGGTACGCACGGCAGAGAGGGAAGGGAGGGGGCCGAGCCGGCATAGAAAGAGAAGAAAATGAGACTGAGTGGCAGTTACAGATTTAAGTGAACCTGTGAGCCATTCAAATGAACCGGTTCATTTGAGTGTGCTGAGCCATTCCGAGCCGCTCACTGAAGTCAGCTGTTTTCCCCATCTCTAAAGCTAACCAAAAAACATGTGGATAAACATGAATGGCTATGGCCATAGCTACGGCTGGCTATGGCTACCAACAGATTGGCATGCGAGAGCACTGGTTTTCCTTCCTCCATTTGCAGCACCAGTAGCACACTCAGCAAATGGCCACAGAGGGCGAAAAAGTCGAAAATGCACTACAGTGAAACCTTGTTAAACTGTAGTTGGCCGGAGCTCGGAAAAAGTACGTACTAAACGGCAGTACTGCTTAGCCGAAAAAGCATGAGATCGCCCACTTACCTGCCAAAAATGGAAATCAGTGAGAGTGCGATGAAAGAGTTTTTGAAAAAAAAAAACATGCAGCATTTATTCACTTCACACGAACAAAGGTGTGATTTTCTATTGATGCCGCAGCTGCCTAGCCGCGACGACAGCGGCCTCAAACTTACCGAAGCTGTAAGCCAGCTTTTCAGCCAGCCCTCTCTTCTCGGAAAACACTCGCATGGCAGATTCGTTGTTGGCATTGCATGCTTTCCGTGCACCCGGGCGGTAGCGCTGCAGAAGTCGCAGGGCGCCTTTTTCATTGCGGGGTGCTGTTCTCATCGCTACGATTGCATTCATGAGGCTGACGTAACGCGCAGCTTCTGCCACTGTCGGGCCTGAATCACCCGTCCTGTCACTTTCCGTGTCATCCTCATCACTGTCGCTAGTCGACACTTCGGCAACAAGAGAGGCAACGATGGTGAAAAGTCGAACCTCGAAGCCAACATCTCTTCGCGGTCGCAGCAGCACTGCTGAGCAACTTCTTCGCATTGCAAATGCCACACACAGTAGTCAACAGTAGATCCCTGTCGTGTGCCAGCGCCGACTTCTTCGTGTCACATTTGATAGCACGAACGAGGTCTAATTTTTCTTCTATGCTGAGTTCCCGGCATCTTTTTTATCCGAGCTTCGGCATGACGTGAGTCCTTGTTTGCACGATGCCACAATGCTCTCTGGCATGGCGCCGAAATGATGTTGATGTTGATGTGGCTTCACGCGCAAGCCCACAGAGAGCTTCGAGGCCGTTCTGATCTCTGAGGCATGTTGTTCTGTCGGGCCACCCAATGGAGATGACACACCACCGTGTTTGCACGACGAAAAGTGGAAACACTGTGTTAACCGATACGTATGCAATAACCTGGTACGGTTTATGTGGATACAAAACACATCATGTTCAATGGCCGCTGAGTCAGGAATTTGACTTCACTACTTTTAAAATGAAACTATTGTTTAAGTGGGTACGGTTTAACAAGGTTTTACTGTACTAAGAAAACAATTGTAGTATAGCCATTTGAAGTCTTCCTGCGTAAGCCTAATGTCTACTGATGGAGGTGCCACAGTAAGCACAATTTTAACCTACAAAATTTCTCCCACTCTTATCGAAGCACTTTCATTACATGACAAAGAGTACAAAATTATCACTCCTAATTTTGCATTGCACTCTTTGTTAGTAACTTTGTTGTTGTTTTTCACTCTAAATGTAAAATAACGTTCAGCATCATCAACTTCTCATGGGAGCTCTAGCGTGGATTTAAAATTTTACCGGTATGTTTGCATGCATCGCAGAAACGGATGCATTGGTACGTACCTAAAGCTGTTTGCTTATCTTGTGTTAAAACCAGTTTATTGCGCTTCGATACCTCATGTTATTTAACTTTGGGTGAAGTGATGTGCTGAGGGCAGAGATGTAGGCCCAAAAGCTAGGTTTCAGTCGTGACCCATGCGGAACACACCTGCATTGAAATGGGAGCCGAATTCTGCTGCGACTGACCAGCCACATCAGGAAATGCCATACACAACAATCAAAAAGACTCTTCTTCACCAACTAATCCCGCCTGCGCGTTGGCGTATTTAGCAGCTCCTAAACAACAAAGAGCTCAGTGACGGACGTCCAACTCAGTTTCTACGTCACCTGCAACCCCTCATTGATGACCAACTAGAGTCCTTGGATACGGCCATATCACGTCAGTTATTTCTACAACGTCTTCCAGCCAATGCACGCATGGCTCGCCTCACAGATAACCATAAGACCCTGTCAGAACTTGCCGAACTGGCCGACGATATGATGGATGTCGCTTCAGCAGTCATAAACGCTGTCCGTAGCTCTCGACTTCCTGAAGTCGATTACCTTCAGGAAACAGTAAAAGAGCTCGCATCTCAAGTCGCCAACTTGCGTCAGGAATTGCGCAGCACTCGCAACTTCAATGACCAACCCTATCCAACTGAACAGCCTCTCACACTGCTTTCTATGCAACGGCCATTTCAGCAACCTGAGTGCCATTTTTCATCACAGGGCCTGTGCTAATACCACCATCGCTTTCGCGCCGCAGCTCGTCGGTGTGTGTCACCACGTTCATGGCCCACAGAAAACGCTCAGGCTGGTCGTCAATAACAGTGGCAGGCGATCATGGCCATACATTAAGCTGCCTTTTCCATATCACCGATCAAACTACAGGACTGTGTTCGTTGAAAAACACACTGGTACGGAGATCAGCATAATTTCTGCATCTAAAGCTGACTGGCATCTCTGCGCAAAGTCAACCCCCCTACAAGCTATCAACTCTTCCATAGTTGCAACTTACGAACAGAAGTCTCTTACTCTCAATCTTGGTCTTAAGAGAAGGTTTCCATGGCTGTTTTCGATAGCAGACGTCTGCTATGCTATCTTAGGGGCTGATTTGTTGAGCCATTTTCATTTGCTCATGGACACGAGCCGCTGTCGCCCGAAGTCATCATGGCTCTGTCAGTCAACGGTTTTCTGTCGCATGCTACTGCTCTGAACCCTATTTTCATCAAACTGCCTACCTCATCATACGCAGCTCTACTCAATGAGTTCCCGGAGATTACTAGTATTCTTTACATTACTACAGTCTCCGTTAACCCATCGTATTGTTACCACAGGCCCGCCCGTCCACTGCCGTCCCCACCAACTCAGTCCTGTTAAACTTCAAGTTGGCCACAATGAATTCGAGTATATGTTGCAACTAAAAATCATTCGTCCGTCATCAAGCTTGTGCTCGTCAGCACTACACATGGCACACAAGAAGCACAATGGCACACAAGAAGCACAATGATTGGTGACCCTGTTGTGATATCATGCACTGAATGTGGTAATTGTTCCCGACCGATACCTGCAACCCAATATTCATAATTGCACTGCCTTTTCAACTGGCACAACCATATATTCGAAAACTGATCTTGTGAAAGCTTATCCCCAGACCACCATTGAGCCAGCCAACATTCTAAAAACTACTATAACTACCCAATTCGGTCTTTTTGAGTACTTATGCATGGCTTTTAGTTTGCGCAATGCAGCTCAAACATTTCAGCATTTTATAGATGAAGTCACCAGAGGCTTACCGTTTGTTTTGCCTACATAGATGATCTTGTCACCAGCAACGATGCTGAAAACCACAAAGCACATCTACGTCAACTTTTCAGTCGACTTCGTGATTACAATCTCCTCATCAATGTTGACAAATATCAGTTTGGGGTTCCGGAGATCTATTTTCTCGGACATCACATCACCAGTCATGGCGTCACTCTTTTGTCTGACAAGGTTTAGGCCATCATCGGCAATCCGGCGCCAAAGTCCCCATGTAGTTTGGGATGATTTCTCAGACTCATCAATCTTTATCACCATTTCATCCCTGCAAGCTTCAAGTTGGTGCAGCCTCTTGAAGCACTCCTTTCCATTTCGAAAGCTGTGTCTAACACACTCCCTTGAAACACGGTCATTGATCAAGCGTTCGCCGCCATTAAGGCCAAACTTGCACAAGCTGCCCTCCTGCATCACTCTTCACAGACTGCTCTCACTAGCCTTATGGCGGACGCTTCTTTGGAAGCTGTGGGAGCTACTTTTTATTAGTGGAATAATGATGCATAGGCCCCCGTCTCCTTCTTTTCCAGCAAGTTACGCCACACTGATTGCTGATACAGTACTTTCAGATGGGAGCTCCTCACAGCATTTCTTGCAGTGAAGCATTTCAGGAGCTTCTTTGAAGGGCGACAATTTATAATTCTTACAGTCACAAACCACTTCTTTCGGCTTTACATTCCTGCAGTGCCACCCATACTCCTAGAGAACTGTCGTTTTACTTTTACTAATGCCAAATTCATGGCACACATGTGCTACATCAAAGGCAGCCTCAACGGGGCCAGCAGACACTCTCAGTTGTATTACCATCAATGCTACGACAAGTACTGTCCAACTTCCCTTGTTTTCACTCGTGGCGTTCAAGCATCTAACGATGAACTTCCACAACTCTGATCTTTTACATCCCTGCATTTCGAGCAAATCAACTTTCCCGACCATGATGTCACACTCTGGCGTGATGTTTTACCTAACAGTACCCACATTTATGTTTCTGCTCTTCGTCGTGCTGTTTTTGACACACGGAGCTCAATCTGTCATCTATGTGTATGTGCCACGCAACACTTTATCAATAAATGTTATGTTTGGTCGTGCATACACACTGATCTACAAGACTCAGTCTGCACTTGTAAGCGTGTCAACATATCAAGGTGCAACGACACACGAACCAAATTGGGCAAATTCCCTCTCCCCGATGTACGTTTCAATATCATTAATTTGTACGTCATTGGACCTTTGCCACCACGCCATGGTTATATGTACCGTAGAATTTCATTGATATGTTCCTGTTATGTAAGTTTTTTCCGGTGCCTACATTCGCAATTGAGAACACAAAAAAATGACCCAATGGAGTTACGCTCATATTCTGCTGGCACCACAGCTCAATACGTCGTCAAACTGCAATCTTATGCATTTTCCAGCTGCTAGATCCCATGTAAATAAGAAAAATGCACGACGCACATGCAGTAGAAGACTGTATATAGCTGCCCGCCACAGCAGCTTCATCACACTACTTGCCCGCCCTTCTCACATGAAACGCAGATGCGCACTCAGTTTCTTATTCTGGTACCAGCAAATCTACACCCAGCTTGTCGCCACTGCATTCATAGCTATCACCGCCAAATCTATTGTGATAAGCATCTTCACGTATCTGTTAAAGCGAAAGCTTTACTACGTCAGCTAGCGAGCCATTTCAGTTTGTCGCGGCATATGCCATATGCCGTGGCTGACGAACTACCTTGAGCCGCCATTGCCTAGCAACGCCGCAGCCGCACTCCAGCAGATGGCGCTGCTGTCGATGCCACTGCCATCGCCGCTCGCTCCACCAGATATGCTCTGCTGGGGCAGAGGGAGAGGAGGTGTCGCCTCGCGGGGGGGGGGGGTATATATACATGCACTTCACCTCAGTGTATTTAGTCGTTATGGAGAGTAGGAAAGAGACGCAACAACGACAGAATGAAGCAAAGAAAAGACAACGCGCTCAAGAGATGCCAGAAGAACGCGCCGCATGACTTGAGAAGCGTCGTAAAAGCCTCGTCATTACCTGAACAGTATGTCTTGTCGTGTCTATACAATAGAGCTAAACCAAACGCTTAACCAAAAGCTAACATCACAAGCGTAGCCATGCAGCTCTTGCTTTCGCAATTCCACTAAGGTTAACCAGAAGCTAAACCACAGGCAATTTTTTACATAGTGTGGTGTGTTTAGTGCCATTGGTAGCGTACTGCACACTTTTACTAGGCTATAATCTAAATGCGCCACCGTTCCCTGCTTTAGGCAGCACTATGCGGGCATTATGTTTCGCTTCGGCAGAATCTGGCGTCACCAACCAGGTTGACCTCGTTTCGGTTTTCCGTTGCCCTCTTAAAACACCACACAATAGGAAAACAGCAAAATGTGTCTCGCGTCGCTAGAGCACCACCAGCTTGACATACGGTAGCGTCTTGTGCGGCAACAATCCACACGATGCTTCGCATTTCGCAGTTGAGTATGTCAAACTTCTTTAGTTACTTCGGATCGTACATTTTCCCGGTTAGTACATTTTTTTCTCGTAGTTTTTTTACAAAACGTATGAACGAGGTTCTACTGTGCTTGCTTACATGCATTGATAGGCATACACGGTGGTCTGAAGCAAGTCCAATGCCTGAGGAGGAGGAGGAGGAGGAACTTTATTACTGCAGAAACCGTTGCACGGTTTATTCCTGCTTGGTTCCCTCTGACAGGGCTCCACTGGCGATCGCGGCTCGCCGGGCCTGGTCGAGGGTCGCCAGTTGGCTTCCCAGGTCCAGTTCGGAGAGTCTCGCCTCCCAAGACCACGTAGTGAGTGCGTGTGTTGTGACTCGTGGCGAAATTGCGTCGCCCGGATGGTCGGTACATTCGTGTGTTATGTGCACGAGTGTCGCTGTGTGGTTGCTACATCAGGGGCATGTCCGGGACGTATAACTGTCTGGGGAGATAGTGTGTAGATGAGACAAGTGGGAGTATGTGTTAGTTTGCAGGCGGCGCCAGTCCCTTGCCTGAAGTTTATTGAGAGCGTTGTGCGGGGGAGCATATTGCGTTCTTCCGAGACATTGGTCCTGTAGTATTTGTTGACCTGTCGTTAATAACTCGTGGGTCGCTTGTCGGTCTGTCAGGGGCTGAAGAACGGTATGGTCTGCCGCTCAGCTACTGTGACCTCGAGCTGCGCAGTCCGCCTCTTCGTTGCCCCGCAGGCCTTCGTGCCCGGGGCACCAGACGATACCATGGGTCCATTGTAGTGTGCGACCCAGGATTCGAATGGCTTGTATAGGGAGTGTTCCATTCAGGTATAAACGACACGGCGCTTGTGAGTCCGCAAGGACGCGGGCGGACCTTCCCTTGCTCTCGGCGTCGTGAAGTGCGAGAGCGATCGCTGCTGCTTCTGCTGCTGTGCTGCATGTGGCACGGATGGAAGCAGAGGCTACCAGGTTCCCCTGATTGACAATGGCGAGTGTGTATTTGGGCCCGCAACGTGGCGATGAGGGATATGGGCTAGCGTCCATGTAGTATGTATCTGGGTCTCTGAAACAGCGTTTGTGTAACATGCGGGCACGCGCTGCTCTTCTCTCTCGATTGAGGGTGGGGTGCATGTTCTTGGGGCTAGGGTCTACTACAATATTCTCTCTAATGTGGTTAGGCAAGAGTTGTGTTTCCTCTTTGCAGTACTGAGGTTTCAGCGGGTACCCTAGCCATTGAAGAAGGTGTCTTCCCTGTTGAGTCTTGTTGAGGCGCTCTCTCTGCGCTATGAGCGTGGCACTTGCTAGCTCCTTAAAGGTGTTGTATACGCCTAGCGCTAGTAATTTCTTTGTGCTTGTGCTTGACGGAAGCTGTAAGGCTGTTTTGTATGCCATTCTTATGAGAGTGTCCGTGCCGCTCTGTCTCACTTTTGCGCTTGACTTGATACGGGAGTGCGTACGTGACATGGCTGATGACAAGGGCTTGTACCAGTCTTAAGATAGTATCGTCCTTTGTGAAACTATCTTTGCTGCACGCTACTCTGGCGATGAGTGATGCAGTGCTTCTTATTACGTGATTTAATTTCTCTGAGGCTACCTTTATGCCGTTGTTCTCCTGGATGTGCATCCCTAGCAAGCGTGCGGTCGGGACGCACTTTATAGGTTGCCCGGCAATCTCGAGATGTATTGGTGGGGCTCGATGTTCCTTAGTTTGCTTGGGCCCGATTTGAAGGTACTCTGACTTGTGTGGGGCACACCTCATTCCTGCTGTGGTTAGGTATGACTCGATGTGTCCGATAGCTGTGAGTAATGTGTTTTCTCTGTCGCCGTATGAACCCTTCGTTGCCCATAGGGTGATATCATCGGCATAGAAGGCACATCCAAGTTTTGGGATGTTTTCCAGTTGTAAAGCAAGTTTTCTAAGTCCGATGTTGAAGAGAAAAGGAGATACTATTGATCCTTGCGGAGTACCCTCCTGCGGTGGATCACATATGTCTGATTGTAGGCCTGCTATGCTGATGCGGGCTTTGCGGTGGCTGAGAAAAGCCACGGTATAATGGTATACTCGCTCTCCGCATCCTATGGCGGCGAGGCCATCTAGGATGGTTTCGTGTGCTATATTATCAAATGCTTTTTCCACGTCGAGGGCTAGGAGTATGTTGTTGTTGCTGCCCGGTTGTGGGTTGAGGACCTCTTCCTTGAGCACTTATTGGCAAAGACAGTTGCTCATACTTTTCCGTCTACCTGAATTAGCCATTTTGGTGTGCCATCAATGGTGACCACTGATCATGGCAGACATTTTGAGTCAGCACTTTTCATGTCTGTAACATCCCTTCTGGGTTGTGCGTGCATTCGCACAAGTGCTTACAATCCTGCACCCAATGGCATCGTCGAGAGGCTACATTGACACTTGCAAGCTGCACTTGCCACTCAGCCTCACGTGGAGGACTGGGTATCGCACCTTCCAAACATGCTGCTCGGACTTCAGTCAGCACTCCGACCAGAACTCACCTGCTCTATAGCTGGGAAAGTTTAATGCCTGCATCCTCCGTCTGCCCGGTGACCTCATCAACCCCATATCTATGCCGAATGTTTCAGATCAATCTTCTTTTGTCCAGTGTCTACACATTTTCATGCACAACTTGCGCCCCTTGCCAACCTCTGCTCACACGAATAAGCACGACATTTTGCTAACCTCAAACCTACAAACATCCTAAAAGGCTTTTGTCCGTGTTGACATGCCTCATCGTTCTTTTCAGTCCTGCTACGACAGTCCTTTCTCCATCACCGAACGTTCTGGACACCATTTCACAGTCCTGCGCAATAGGTGTGAAGACACGGTTGCTATCACAAGGATCAAACCGGCTCATGTTATCAACACCTCTATCTGACCACCTCTTCAAGTGACCATGGACACTTGTCTGCTGGGGGGGCCCCATATGCAGCAAACTTTTCTTCTGGCAAGGTGCTGGTTTTAGACATGAGCGAGTCGTGGGGTGTGGCTGAAGAGAGGAAGAAGAGGAGTTAGAAACGATGGAATAGATCAAGGGAAAGGACATACGAATAAAAACCCTGTGCTCTTAACTGTGCTTGGTGGTGCCACACCTTCAACAGCCAGTTACCAATATACGAGAGTTGATCCAGAAATAAGGTTCCCATCAATTTTAGAAATAGACAACATTGTTTATTCTCACAGAAATTTACATCATTGGAAAGATGAAACTTTGCTCTATTTTTCTACATAATCGCCATCTTTTTCTACGTACTTTTGTAGACGGTGCTCAAATTGTTGTATCCCACTGTCATAGAACTCCACTGCCAACCCGTTGAGGAAGCGTTTCAGCTCTTTTTGACTACATCGTAGCTCCAGAAGCGTTGGCTACTCATGTTCCTTTAACTTGGGGAACAAGTGATAACCACTAGGCACGAGCTCTGGACTGTATGGTGGGTGGGGCATGACAGTCCACCCAAAGTTTGTCAAAAGTTCCTGGGTTTGATGGGAGATGCGAGGTCGGGCATTGTCGTGAAGCATCATTACACCGGCTACCAGTGGTCCTCCCCAGCGGTTCTGGATAGCTCACTTGAATTTTCTTAGTGTTACACAATAACTGTACGAGCTGATTGCTGTCCCACATTCCATGAAATCAATCAGCAGTATCCCCTTATGGTTCCAAAAAACACTGGCCATGACTTTACCAGCAGAAGGAGTTTGTATGAACTTCTTTCCGGTAGGTGGCTCTGGGTGACGCCACTGTTTGGATTTTTGTTTCGTTTTGGGAGTGAAATGAAACACCCACGTTTCTTCTCCCGTAACAATGGAAACCAACAATCCTTCCTTATCTTCTTGACACTTTTGAAGAAACTGGCGAGCGCAGTCAAGGCAGTTCTCCTTGTGGTCTGATATCAATAGCCGCAGTACCCATCGAGCATAACACTTGTGCTACCCAAATTTTTCAGTCAAAGCTCTTTCCACTGTACCATAAGAACTCCCAGGAATCTGAGCAACAAGTTCACGGACGGTGATCCTCCTGTTTTGAAGCACTTCGTGTTGGACCATCTCGATAACCGCGTCTGAAACTGCCAGTCTTTTACTCTGTTCTTCAACGTGGACTTCCTTCCGACCGGCACTAAACTCCCTGCACCACTTTTCACCATTCGACATACACTTGTCGCATACACTTTCGCCATACGACTTTTCGACATACACTTGTCACCATACACCTATGTCAACTGATGATGAATATCCATGGGTGGAGTTCCTTTGGCGTGCAGAAAGCAAATTACGAAACAAATTTCACACTTGGCGGGATCAACAATGGGAACCTCCATATTGGATGGCTGCTGAGCCAAGAATGAATGGCACAGCGAAGCACGGCTGGGGGGATTCGAGAGTGGGGGAACAGCCGCACGCAGCAGTGTTGGCCGATTTCACCTCACACCTTCCCGTGTGGCTGGAGCTCTTTGGGAACATTATCTCTGGATAAACCCTCATATAAGAAAGAAAGAGCATACCATATTTACACGATTGTAAGTCAACCTATTTTTTAAAATTTGAAAATCTGAAGTGGGGGGGTCGATTTACAATCGAAACCAAAACGTGGCACCACAAAAAAAAAAAAAAAAAAAAAGCGAGACCAACGAGATATCAGGGGAGCTACAACGTAGTTACAATTTTATGTTTGCTCTATGGCCCTACCCATAGTCTATGGCCTAATCTGTGCATTTGTTCACTATTCGGAAGGGTTTGTCAGCATTTTTTTAGGTTTTTACAGCGCACGCAACACTCATGGGGGGTGTCGATAGTCGATGGAAGTGCCGCTGTTCCATTTGCAGTGGCACCCCCAGAACGGCGGCGCTTGCAGGGACTATCAATAGTTCATGGAAGAGCAGACGCCACTCATGTGTTTCTTTTTCCCTGTAGCTTATATGTTCTAGGGTAGCTTTTAGTTTGACTCGTTCGACTCGACTGCCGGCCACGTGCTACTCCCATGCTTCCTCAGTCATCATGAGTGCTCCAGGCCCACTAAACAATCGGCCCTCGTTCACAGCAGCGTCCAAGAGGGCTGGCATTCTTTCTGCTGAAGAAACAAATCGTTGCGTAGCGGGCCGCAAGTTCAATGTTTCTGAATGGTAGGTGCGACAGTGGTGACTACAGCAAAGCAAAATTTTCACCTGTGATGGCAAGCGAATAATTTTCCACGGGCCGAAGTCGGGACGCCTTCCGGAGCTGTAGGCGAAGCTTGTAGGGTACGTCGCTGAAGTGCGTGATCGGTTCCTGCCAGTGAAGTGCAACATCGTCATGAAACAAGCCTGGATCTTTGCCTTTGAGGACCTGCTCCGTCGTGAGTACGAGTGGCTGGCGGCAGAAGACCGCGAACTTATGCCAACTTGACCTGTCAAAAGAGCCTTGCTGATGGCTGTGTGTGGTTGGGTGCATTCGGCGTGGCCTGCTGTTCCACAATATGTCATAGTGCGGTCGTTTGCCAAATGTGGAATTTCGCTGGACGACGACGTGCTGTGGGACCGTAGCAGCGATGACAATGACAGCACTAGTGAAGACGAGTAGTCCAGTGACTATGTCAGCTACTAATAAATTTTCGTTATGGAATGCGCCCTCGGGTAGCTCTTTTCTTTTTTTTCCTGTCACGTGACACGGGGGCGTTGACATACATTCAAGTTGACTTACAATCGTAAATAAGGTAATCAGTGCATCCAGCCCACATCATCAAGTGAGAGAGATAACTTGAAAACTTCAGAAGGAAGCTGAAAAACAAGTGATGTGGGAAAAATGATATACCGCACTTATTTATTTATTTGCAATACTGCCAGTCTCTACTGAGACCATAGCAGGTGGGCACTATATATATGTACATATACAAAGAACGCTCATCACGTTAGGGGCCAAGCAATACATTTATTCATTTACATTTATTCGAATCTAGGCCGATAGATTTTTTTTCAAATAATCATATACAGTAGAATCTCGATGATACAAATTTCTTGGGAGCAAGCGAAATATTCGTATCATCCCGAATTTGTATGAACCAAAACAAGCCAAGCTGAACATGAAAACGAACACAAACGTTAAAGTGACAAACAATTACGACCGAAAAAGTCTAATGTTCGTTTGCACTTTCTTGCCCTCAATGTCACTAACAAGACCTGCCTGAAAGGCATAAGATCATGCAGCTGTTTCATAGCTCATGCTGCCGGCACTTATGGTGCGGTGCAGAACATTGAGAGCTTAAAGGGTTTCTGACGTCAATGGCGGTGGTTGGTCACACACGTCAGCGTCTTCACCATCAGCGTCAGTCTCGATTTCATTTACTTCATCAAGCAAGCCTTCAATGGACCTTAGCCCACAGGTTGCAACGTTGTCGTCCGCGGTGACTAAGTCTTGAGCGGATGCCTGAGTCTCCAGACTCTCCCAGCCTTCTATTACCAAGTCCTCATCGAGCTCTTGGTTATCTCCCATCAGAGCCGCATCTGGTCCCGTTCCAAATCTACATTTGCGAAAGCAGTCTGCGATTGTGTCCGAGGCCACATAGTCCCAAGACAAGGCCAAGAAATGCCACGCATCGAATAGACTAATCCGCAAACTCTCATCTCTGCGATCAATTTTTGCCAGCAGGCGCATTACTAAAACTCCTTTGAAGTAATGCCTGACGTTCCGAATTATTCCCTCACCAGCGGCTGCAGATGGCTCTTAGTGTTAACAGGCAGGAACCTTATGGTGATGTTAGTAAAGGTTGTCTCCTTTGGATGGGCCAAACAATGGTCTATGAAAAGCAAAATCTTTCGGTTCTTTGCGGCCATTTTACGATCCAGGGTTGTGAGAAACTCGTAGAAAAAACCTGCGGTCATCCACACTTTCTTGTCCCCCTTGTACAAACAAGGAAAACATCCTGCCGATCGGAAGCACCTCGGCTGTTTACACTTGCCTACGAAGGTAAGCTGCATTTTCTCTGCGGTGTCGGGATTCACTGAAAAAATCACGGTCGCTCTTTTACTTTTATGGCTACCCTGGCAAGCCTGGCCCTTCATGCACAAGCTTTTCTCCGGCTGCAAGTTGAAAAATAGGTCCGCCTCATCAGTGTTAAACATGTCGCACGGTGCATAGTCCAAAATTAGCACAAGGCAGCATGTTAACACGTTTCTTCTTAGGGTTTTCGTCACCCTTCTTGAGGATTTCAATTTTTTCTTTAAAAGAAAGGACCTCTCGTTCATGCAACATGGCGAACAGCCAATGCTTCGGCCTTACTGCATGCACTCAACTTGTGTCAGTCACGTTTGGGTAGTACAGATTGCAGTGCTGTAGCAGTTATTCAAAATGCACAAGGCGGCGACAGCAGCAAACACTAAACACATGAATGCAGCAGCACGCATCTCAGCCTGTGATGGCGATGGCAGTTCAGCTTTCCCTTTCAGATTGGGTCACCCTGTGCAAAAGCGCAGTGCAGCAATAAGAAAGGGGAGGAAAAACAACAAGAACATGCTGGTGTAGCAATAAAATAGGTAGAAAAAAAAATCTAGCATATGCCGATGAGCTGCCAGGGAATGGGTGCCGTAGCCTTGCCAAGCACGTGACTCGCCGTGCCTCAGGCTTGTCAGGTTCTGTGCCGAGCACACTATGTACGCTACACAACTGGCGGCGGAGACGTGCAGGTGAAGGGAAGTGGGTGTGGAGAGGAGGGCCGGTAGCCACTGCGGCTCGGCCGGCAGAGGCTGGAGGTGAAGGGAAGTGGGTGCAAAAAAGGGTCAGCAACCGCACATTAGCCATGGTAGCTGCACTCTCCGAGACCAGCCACGTCGCCCCGCTCGCGTGCACCGGTCATTAGCGTGTTTGCATCATCCACGAAGGCTTGAGAAATTGTTCGTGTAATCCCAAATCATAGCAAGCATATTCTATGTAACGTAATCCGCCAAAACATCTTAGAAATTCTATCATCGCAAAATTCATATCAGCCGTAATCGTATCACCGAGATTCTACATTACCAAACTCTAGAGTCGGCTTAGATGCGAGGTTTTAAAGAAATGCACCAAGTTTTCTTTGAAATTGATAAATATGGTGCATAGCTAGTGCCATCTAGAAAAGTCAGTACCGCAGCCGCTAGTAGCTGAACCAGTAGCCAACTGAAGCACACGAGCAACGTTCCCATTTTGACCTGTGTTGTATTGGAGCGGGTACTTTATTCTATTGTATTGGCGCGTAGCGTGGCATGATCATAATGGCACTGAACAGGCGATGCCACTATAGTGTTACTTTCAAATGAAAAGTTGTGCTAGCCACAGAGAAATTGTGAAATGCGCAAGCCGGACGAGACTTCAGCATCAATGCGAAAAGTGCCCGTCGTTGGAGGGCGCAATGGCAGATGCGTTTTGCATGCACCACAAAAAGGATGGAATTTGGTGTTTGAAGATGATAGCGATAAAGAAGATAGCAACGAAGCTAGCAGCGATGATGATTTAGAATGAGCTTGGCATGTTCATTATTCAATAAATGCTGTTTTCATTTTGTGAATGCTGTCCCAACTTTTTTGTTCTTCAGTCTACATTTGAGGTATGTTTTTTTTTTTTTCTGGCTTCAAACTCTAGGGGGTCAGCTCAGAATTGGGGGCAGCCTAGGTTCGAGTAAATACAGTATGTAACAATTAAGAGAGAGCAAGGTGGCACTACGGGTTAGGACAAATGTGGGAGCCAATCTTAACTCCGAGTCAGGCAGTGCACTGATAGTCTATTAGAAGATAGTCTATTAGAAAATGTATGCCAAGGGAAGTGGAAATGGGTTTAAGTGAGGTTAGGTGAGGTTAGGTGGTTTGATGATGTTAAGAGATCTCCACATACAGGATGGAATCAGGCAGTAAAGGGGAAACTGCAAATTGCTGGGAGAAACATTTGTCCCGTAGTGCCCACAAAAGAGACTGATGATGACCTTAAATATATGCACTTGATACAAGCACTGTGCCCCCTTTCTGTGCACATTGCTCTTCAGTTGTGTCAACATTAACAAGTGAAGCCTTGGAGACTTTACCTCAAGGTCGGCACTGAGCAGCAGGCTCCGATCAGAGGCTTGTGCATACACATCGCGCTGGCAGCCCTGACAGCTGTGCACCTCCCAGTCGCCCACACTGCGCACGCTTTCCAGGAACGAGTGTCTCTGCATGTAACAAACACATGCGCAAGTGATGCACAAGGCATACAGAAGCAGCATTACACTGTGTCGACACTCATGAAATGCAGAAGGTAAAAGAGTGAAACTCATGTGCAGTGAAACATAGCAAAATAATCCCACACTTGCGTTCAATAGAAATCCTTGCTATAATACAAAATTAGGCAAAATTCATCTATGATGAACATCAAAGTATGTGAATAACCGAGACGCATCATATATAAGGTGTGCATTGCAGCCGGGCTCCTCTCTCGCACTTCCCTCTGGACATGTGGCACCTTCCAGCAGTGGCACCTTAAAGACAGCACTTACCCAGGGCCACCTCACAAAGCCATCAAGAAGCCCAGATTTAACCTCAGAAATCCTTTTCTGTTGACGAATTAAAGTTTTTACCACCTCCACCCAGTGGCACATATAGAGTGATCCACAAGCTGGCACCAGAGGTTCATTAACGTGAAAGACGTTCTTTGAAGAGTGGCACATGCCCACTTGAACGGACCACATTTTAGACTGCACAACCTTCGGAACTGGCCCACATCTACAGACTGCACAATCTTTGGGATCACCTACATTTTTGGTGCTATAGGTGGATAGCTAGACAGCTGGAAAGAACACTGGTCTGACAATGCCAAGAATGCTATTCAAACTAAAAACTTTTCTTTGCAAGATCTGCAAGAGCAATCTACTGGCAACAACTAAGGCCACAGAGCACCTTATCTAGAAGAAAAAGTTGCACTGAGCTGATATCATGCATGGGAGTGTAGTGAAGTGAGAGCTCTGGATTGGCACTCTCCTAAAAGGGCCAAGGACTCGGGATACCAGATCGTTCATGCATCTTCCATATGGTAGTGACAGGTAGAACAACAGAGCCATTCTATAAGAGTACACAGTAAAACCTAGTTAACACAAATATGATAAAAATATTGAGATACTGTAAAATCCCGAGCAAGTGCCCCTGTCCGCTTTCGATGGATGGATGGATGGATGTTATGAGCGTCCCCTTTGGAACGGGGCGGTGGGTTGCGCCACCAAGCTCTTGCTTTTATACTGCCTAATGTCTTATCTAGGTTAAAGAAAAAAACTATGATGGATGGATGGATGTATGTTATGAGCGTACCCTTCGGAACGAGGCGGTGGGTTGCACCACCATGCTCTTGCTGCTATACTACCTAATGTCCTACCTAGGTTAAACAATAAAAAAAGAAAAAAAGAACACAATGAACTCCCACAACCAAATTTTCTCATCCCCTATTGCGAACTGTGCTTTTGTACATCTCCGTTTTTTGTCGTTTCCCTACTTTTCTTCCACCAATCCTCCAATCGCCTCTTACTAATTCCTACTGCAGACATGTTTATTTTTCCATTGCTCTCGCTGAACCCAAGGGCTTCAAGGAGGCCAGTGGTGCCTAAAATGACCACTGGTTAAACGTCTTCACATTCTAATAAAACATGCTGCATAGTTTCCCTAGCTTCACTGCAGCAACTACTTCCTTCCTTTGACTACTTCCTTCTCATATCTCACTTTATATGTTCGTGTTCTAAGGCATCCCGATCTCGCTTCGAAAAGTAATGAGCTTCCCTTTGAGTTATCATAGATTGTTTCCTTTCTGATTTCGTTTTTTCCTCTTAAGTAGTTACTCATGGCAGGTTTCTTTTCCATTGCCGCCACCCATTGGCGCCACCTAGCAAGCGACCTGTTCACCACTTCATACATTTTCACAGGACTGCTTGGCTATACTTGCTTTTTCTAACCTTTTACAAAACTGCATATTAATTACATAAAATGATGCAATTTAGTGAGAAAGAAATTTATTGTTCAGCCACACTTCTGCCAAGGTCTTATCGTTCACAAATGGTTGCCATTTTTGTCAAAGGTGTGAAGTGTCATGTGAAAAAAGCGCGAGACATATGGTGCGATGTTGCATGCGATCCGTCGTACGATGCGCCGGAGTCCAACTTGGCGAATAGTATGATGATTCAGGACACATGGCACGAATGAGCGAGCGGCACCTAGCTGCGCCCAGAACCAGCACGTCAGTGTTGGACACTCAGAATACTGCGTAACTTCACAAAGAAAGTGAAAACAAACATGTCTGCACAGCTCTCTCGTTTTAAACAAACGGCGGCTATATAAACACGGCTATGTGAGCAGCGCAGACGTGTTTCCACAAGGCCACGTCCGTAAGTGTCAGTACGGTGGCTAGAAGGGAGGTGAGAATTTCGCAGCGGGCCGTGCATGCAAGCGCGTGTCGTAGTCATTCATGCTGTTGACAGGTGGCGTGCGCGTCGCGTCTTAGATGCCTGTCTTCGGCTGGCCAAGGCTGGCAAACGTCTACGAGGTGCATGCGCGTCTGTGCTGCTGTACCTTTTCTCGCTGCGTTGCTAGCAATCAGTTTTTTCCACTGATTATGTTTACCCATTGTAACCATAACATATGCTGAGCCCACAGGTAACAATGGAGAGACGTGTAAACCGCCAAACGCATTGCTTTGCACCCGGGTGCACTTCAAGATACGCCTCCGCCAGAAACAAGGGCAAGAAAGTCTCCACTTTTGCTGCCCCGAGCGATGAAGAAAGGCTGAAAGTGTGGTAACGTTAGGTACCACGTGCAGACAGACCTCTGGAGAAAACATCTGTGCTTCGTGAATTGCACTTCAAACGAAGGTTCAAAAATTCACCCCGAGGTGAAAGATTTCTTAGCCTACATAGATGCCTGGGAAGCACAAATAGGGAAAGTAGGCTTTCTTACGCAAGGCACAGCTGAAGGGCTTCACGTTACGCTTACAAGCACAATGTCCCTTCTTGATTACCTCGCAGAAGAGCTTGATTACAAGTAGCTAGTGACCTCTCGTTTGAGTCGTGATCGCTTAGAAAATTTATTCTGTATCCTTAGGCAAACGTCAGGCAACAATGATCACCCTACACCGTCACAGTTCTTGATATCAGTGAATTGTTTGTCATTTTGTAGCTTAGCGAAGGCCCCGCCAATGGAAATGTGTCACCCCCATTGATGAAGAGCCTGCTATGGCGCTCTCTAGGTGTTCGTCTTCACCAGGGCCCGATGGCATAACATATACTGCTTTGCGCCACCTAGGCCGAGAAGCACGAAGAGAACTCCTCAGCCTTTTTAATAGTTCATGACAAGATGGTGTCGTCCCACAGGAGTGGAAACGCAGCTGCCTGGTACCGCTACTAAAAGCAGGAAAGTCGCCGCTCGAACTGGCATCGTATTGGCCTATAGCACTTGCCAGCTGCATTGGAAAACTCATGGAACGCATGATCCTCATACGTCTCGAATGGTACCTAGAACACCACAAGATTTACCCTGATTCTATGGCGGGATTTTGACGAGGCCGTTCATCGATTGACAGTGTCATCGATCTAGTGTCATCTTTAGAACAGCAAAAATCTTGGAAACGATTATCAGTAGCACTCTTTCTGGACGTGAAAGGCGCTTATGACAACGTTTCCCATCAACCCATTCTAGACGCACTTTTGACAATTGAACTAGGAGGGCGAGCATATCGATGGATCAGAAACTACTTGACACAAAGGTCCTTGTTCGTACGTATGGAAGATGGTCCGACTACCGACCACTACATATGCCGAGGAGTTCCCCAAGGTGGGGTTCTAAGCCCTATTCTTTTCAACCTCGCGCTTCTTGGGCTGGCCGAATCCCTACCGGAAACAGTGAGTGTCTCAATCTACGCCGCCGACATCTGCATCTGGTCATCAGCGGTCACTCGTCGGCAGGTTCGCGCAAGGTTGCAGAAAGCAGCAACACAGGCATCTCACTATCTTCACACACAAGGCATCACCATCTCAACAGAAAAATGTACGTTAGTCGCTTTTACACGAAAACCAATGTCTCGTTATCCAGTATGCATTAATGGCCAGCCTATCTCCTACAAGAGAAATCATCGGTTTTTGGGTGTCATTGTGGACCGGGACCTCTCTTGTAGCCCTCATGTTGCCCACTTGAAGAAGAAGCTCACATCTATTGTTCATGTCTTCAAGTTTATCGCCGGGAAAACATGGGGATCGTCAGTGGGCTCCATGCTACAGTTATATCGAGC
Organism: Dermacentor variabilis; assembly: GCF_050947875.1. Lineage (NCBI taxonomy): Eukaryota > Metazoa > Arthropoda > Arachnida > Ixodida > Ixodidae > Dermacentor > Dermacentor variabilis. Next base: position 218,114,437 of record NC_134571.1, read on the forward strand.
ACTTTTTATTTGCTATGTTATAGTTCTCCCGTGCTTGCTAAAACATGCAAGTCAAATCTTCAAGAACTACAGAGCGTGCAAGCACAGGCACTACGTGTTTGCCTAGGACTTCCGCGGAGCGCCTCAACAGCAGGAACCATTATAATGACTTGAGACCATCCGATCACGACTTACATTAGCACCGACACGCTTAGGGCCCATGTTCGTCATGTTTCATGTATGCAATCAAGCTCTCTTGCCTGCCTGCCAGAATGACGACCACAGGCGTCCTTCTCCAACGAGGTCAGCATCCATCGTGCCTGTCTACCATCGGGCTTCACACCCTCAGCACGTTCAACCTCAGCTTTGTGGTGTTTAGAAAAACCTCAAGTGCGTCTCACGGTTCCAGGGATAAGAAAGAAGACTGACCTGCCTACCTTGGCCCTGAAGCAAGCAGCTCTGGATTGTTTGAACACTTTCTACTTTGACCAAGTCCACATATATACGGATGACTCTTCCACTCAGACCAGCTCCACTGGCGCAGTGGTTATACCATCACGATTAATTAGCGTCCGATACAAGATTTCTCACATGACAACATCGACCGGATTGGAGCTTGTTGCCCTCCGAGGTGCCGTTGATTACATTAACAACCAACCCGCTAATCGGTGGGCAATATTCTGCGATTCAAAGGCGACCTTACAATGTCTTCTGTTATCTCTTCGTCGCGGGTCGTGTGAACAACTTGTGCCGGAGACACGAGAAATGCACCATCGTATGATAGTGAAAGGACACGACGTTGTGTTTCAGTGGCTGTCTGGCCATTGCGGTATCTCCGGCAATGACCTCGCTGACGAAGCTGCTAGGAAAGCACATGAAGGAGCAACCCTTGTTTCTGTACCTTTATCGCGGACTGGCGCAGCCCAACACCTAAGCAAGGTAGCACACCGTATGACATTAGAGAAGTGGCATACACCTCAATTCACCCAAGAACGATTGCATTTCCTTGACCCCTCTATGCAACTGCGGCTGTTACCAGAGCTTCTGCGAAATGAGGAAACAATGCTGTGCCGCTTACACTTGGGCGTCGCATTCACCAATGCATATACGCTTTTGATTGGAATGACTGACAGCGCCGACTGTAATGCCTGCGGTGTCGAGGAAACTATACAACATTTACTGTGCTACTGCCCATCTTTTCAAAACGAAAGACATGACCTCTGCACAGCTCTCAATCAGCTAGATAGAGCACCGTTCACCTTGAAGAAGATCTTGGGATCATGGCCTCGCATGTCGCAGCTACAAAAGGCCACAAAAGCTCTGCTGCGATATTTGAATACTACTGGATTGAGTCAGCGTCTGTGATCCGGACTGAGTGACCGAACGATATACCCAGTAGACTTTCTCTTCTTCTTTTAATCTTTCCGTCCCCTTTTCCCTTTCCCCAGTGTAGGGCAGCCAACCGGGCTCAGTCCTGGTTAACCTCCCTACCTTTCCTTTATCATTTGCTCTCTCTCTCTCTCGGCAATCAGTGAAAGGCCAGATAACATGCAAGGAAAGCTTGAACAGCTGATGGATATTGGGTGCCTGAACGAAGTTCATGAGGTGCTTGCATCATGCGACCTACTTCCTGATCATGATGCGACTGTTGCAATAAAAAGTGACTCGCGGATTTCCTACTATGTCGCCGGATATGTTGCTCGGAAGATGCTCAGCAAAACAAAGTGCCATGACTGCTCTAGAGCACTGCTCCTTCCAGCTGGCTCTGAACTTCCAAAGGAAGCTTGCCTCCCACAAGAGGTTTATAATGGAGGATTGCTATATCCATCTCAGAAGCTTCGGAAATTCATTATGAAGCTAGAGGATTCATTCACACATTGCTTCAGTGTCAATAGTCTAAAGGCCAACCGTGTGATGGATTTGATTTCTTCTTTGGCAAGGAACAGGCTAACTACAGTTGGCTGTGACAAACACAGCACAGAAGTAACAAACCATGTTGTGAAGTTTTATGCACTAACAAGGCTACATTTTCTAGTACAAGTACAGAACAAGGCTACAGAGGGAAAAAGGCAAAGAATGCGGCACCTTAAGCTGAGAGGCATGTTACCTGAGGGTGTGTTGTACCTTGCATGGTGCGTTAATTTTTTTGTGTTTTGTCTTAAGCTGCATCACTTGTTTGTCCTTAGTGGCTGGCTTTGCCCACATACTTGTCCATCCCTGCAATAAAATTTTGTGTTGTACTGCAAGGGCCCTGTTGCTTTTTCCGGCTTGAGAACAAAACACGCTCACAGCCGAGAGAAATCCAGCGCCTTTTTTCGTCAACTTGCTGCGCTCTTTCACTGGCTAAAATACTAAAAAAGTTAAAAAGCTGAAGAACTAGCTAAAGAAAGTTTTTGGTGAGAGCCTCCTACCCATCGGCGTTACTCGCGTGTCTAGTACGTCTACCTGTAATGCTAGCCTTGTTATCTTCTTATTTAGAATGACTGGCCACGTCGGCCAATTAGCATTTCATGTTCCTGTGGTGGGCAAGCGTCACATAGTCAACACATGCTCCTCGACACTAAAACAACGAAAAACTACCTCGCTCACGGAGCGCGCGAGCAGAGGAACCGAGCCGCCGAGCGCGATCTAAGAAATCTAAGTGTGTCACGCCGGCCGATGCTCTCACCTCCCCTTCTAGCCACCATAGTGTCAGCTCCATTGACAGCTGCCAATGGCAAAAGACAGCAGGGCTAGCTCACTGCACCATCGAATCGGAGACCAGTGGCACCTGTGACACAACCACACGGAGCTCGTAATAAAGCACCTATGTTGATCAGCACAACAAGCACACAATTATATCGCTCTTAATTTGCAATACATTTTATTTTATCAATGCAGACAGAATGCAAACAAGTAAGCCAGGCAAGCTTGTGATTGCTTGGCGATGGTATAGGCCTAGCTCGCTAGCTGCCAGGTCCAGGACCAACAGCCCTTTAATTTCGGTCCACAGCCAAACAAGGGCACTGCTCTCCACCTTTCTTAGATTATTTTTCACCACTGAGAGGTCCTTGCTTGGGATTTTATGGTAACTGAAATTTCCAGGTAAGCGAGATTACCAAAAGATAAATCCACTGTCCACACATATACCATATATTAAAGGCTTTCCAGAGTGACTCCAGTGACCGATAACTTTCCAATAAAAGCTCATGTAGAATATTAAGAGCAACACTCTACGAGCAACCGCGCTGCTCGCAGATTGCTCACTGGCGAGTCATTCAGCGCAGTTCTACAAACAGCTTATTCGCTCGTGTTGTCTTTGTTGGTTGCATCAAAATCGTTCCTGGCCGTGCGGTTTCTCAGCTTCGTTTGACGAACAGTTGGTTTGGCTCACCGCTGAAGCGGAAGATAGCTGATGCGCCCACTGATCATCGGCAATGCATGACGTTGCCAGTGAAAAAAAAAAGTGCACGGCTATATATTTCAAGACTAAGTGCTTCTAACTGATGAAGCGATCGTCGTGAACGTGCTTGCATCAGATAGCGACGGCGACGATGGCAGCGATGACGCGGTAGGGCAGGCTTCCTCAAAGTTGTCCTCACAAGAGGCCCGGCAGAGGATTCAGTCCCTCCATTCTTCATTTTCGCGGGGAACCTTCCGCTGCACTGTGTGGAGCACCTGGATGCCTTGGAGAAGGATGTCGGCAAGCTTTGCGTAAAGCACGCAAGGCTGACCGACATAGAGTTTTCTCGTGCAAGCCAGTGAGAAGTACGTGGCGAGATCCTTGTGGCGATCTCGCCTCAACATTTGTTCTGGATTTCTCAAGCTGACAGGCTGCCGTGGCAGCCTTCTCGCAATTTTTGAAAGGCCCCTTTTGGGGCCACCAAAGCGATGCTTAGAGGTGGTGCTCACATATCGCTTGCCACCCGTGACCCCTCTTTGCAGTTATTATAGCAGTGCCATTCATCCGCTCTGCCATCCCCCTGTTTTGATTTTTTCATGTAAACTGGTTATAACAATGGAATTTTCGTGGCACTTGAATATTGGCATAAGTGGGTTCGACTGTAGTTGATTTCAAATGAATAAGGCCAGAACTGAATTATAAAAGCAGTTCCCATCTTCCTAACTGCTTACATTTCACTTCAGGTCTGCTGTTACACTTACAGCGGGTGCACGAACTCAACGGTGCCAGGCTTAACATTTGCTGAACAGGATCAGCATTGGCTAAAACTTCATGTGCATGGCTTGAGATTTGCACGACTTGAAGTTTGTGCATTTCAACTTGGTAGGCATGTCTGACTCATTTTGAGTGCAATTAATTATACATACAAGCGAAGACACTTTCGCTATCGCGTTGTCAGTTCGATGGCTGATGGCGCGGGATTCCGTCAAACAATGGTCGGCACGCCGATTCTGTCAGTGCCATCAACAACAAAGTCCGTCGCAATACGACAACTCGTGCTCGTCGGTTGCGTCGTTGTTGGCCTGGTCTAATAAAATGGTTTCAGTGACACACAATAGTTCCGTCAATCGTTGGCGTAATCATCTTGTCGGTCTCGTATCGACCCTGTATTACCGCACCTTAAACGAGTACGTGAAGTCAGGCACGCGCTGCCACCAGCTGCAAGAGAGGGCCGACTCTGCAAGAAGATTTCGTCACCAACGTGATGTTTTTTAAGAGTCGCTCAATTGTAACGCACAAGTTTTTCGTTAAATTTGATAGCTGTCAATGGAAGCCGGCAACTATGTGGTTCACGGTGCAGTTCGGATGAGGCCCTGGACGCTTTCCGTTTCAAAGTGGAGTTGCAGTCTTAAACTGCGCATATTTTCGGCACCGCACCGACATTGAGCTACCAGTGAAGTTTCAATGGGGTACATGGCACGAGTGTTTGCAGCAGCGCACGCCTGAGCACTTTTTTTTTTCTTTTTCGGGGGACTTTCTAGTGCACGGCGACGGATGTGACCCTTCCAAAGCCTTTCACGACTAATCCGCTAGGGCAGGGCGCATGCGTCGTTGCGCCATGAAGAAGGTGGATTACGTTCTGCTTGCCAGGCTTGTGCTGTACAGTGACGTCAAATTCAACCAAGTCCATTAGCATACTAGTAAAGCACTGTGATGGTTTCATATTTGTGGTGAGACATGCTACAGTCCAACTATCTGTGAGAAGACAAATCTTCTTGTTTAAAGATAGCTGCGGAATTTGTGGCAGATGGCCCAATATACGGCCAGGCTCTACCATACATTGCTGTGCAGCTTCTTTTCAGCAGGGGTCAAAATACTCTGCTGGCATACTCAAGCCCCACATTGTTGCCATCTTGACACTGTGACAGTACTGCTCCAAGGGTCAAGGCTGAAGCATCCATGTTTACTGTAGTTTGGGCCGACGGTTGAAAATGACCAATACGTGCTGAAGTAAGAGCACAGATCGCATGGAATGCTGACTCGCAGTCAGGTGGCCACTGAAAAACTCCCATTCTTACAATGTTTTGCAGAAGAGTTACGACCGTGGAAAAATTTGGGATGAAGCATTGGTAAAAGTTCGTGGTTTTAATCCACTAAAGCACTGCCTTGGCAGTTGCCGGCACAGGCATCTTCAAAATGGCTTCTATCTTTGCTGGGTTTGGACTTTTACCATCTTTTGAGATGGCAAAGCCAAGAAATGTCAAGGATGTAACAGCAAATTGGCATTTAGAAAGTGAGACTTTGAAACCAGCATTCTGCAAGAGTGTGAAGACTTCATCTAACAAGTCGATAAATTCCAGAAAGGTTGTGGTGAAGAGGAGGATGCCGTCTAGAGAAACTAATTCCACATTTCTGGTGACGAGGCTATAAGCTCTCAAAAAAAGTGTGCATGGCCTTTTGAAATGTAGCAGGGGAATTGTCAAGTCCGAATATTATATGCATTCATTGAAATGAGCCACGATGTATGATGAATGGTGTTTTGGGTTGATCTCGTGGACATACGAGGTGTGTTCAAAAAGAAGCCGAAGTTTTCCTATAACGTGTTTACTGCTTATGGCACTACATTTTACGTGCTGTCCCCTTCAAAGTAGTCCCCTCTACTGGCAATGCACTCTTCCCATCTTTTATTCCATTTTTGGAAAGCCTCCTGGAACGCACTTTCTGGAATGGTGCACAGGTCTCTTCTTGCATTGTCCTGGATCTCCTCTATGGTTTGACAACGACATCCTTTCAAGGTGGTTTTCAGCTTGGGAAATACAAAAAAGTCAGCTGGGGCTAGGTCCGGAGAATATGGTGGGTGGGGCACAACAGGAGTGTGGTGTTTCGCTACGTAGCTGCGGACAAGTAATGATGCCTGAGCCGAGGAATTGTCATGATGCAACATCCAAGCCTGATTTTTCTACAATTCTGGCCTCTTACTGAGCACAGAATCTCTCAAATGTGCTAGGATCCCCTGGTAAACTTCTTTGTTTACCGTCTGACCATGTGGCACAAATTCCTGATGGACAATACCTTTGCAGTCAAAAAACTCAACCAACATCACCTTCATCAGCTGACCGACTTATGCATGCTCTTTTTGGACGAGGAGAACCTTTGGCCACCCACTGCGATGACTGCACTTTCGTTTCAACATCATAGCCATAAACCCATGTCTCATCGCCTGTTATGATGTTTTTACGAAAGTTTTCATCGTCACTAGCAGCGGCAAGCAGTTCCTGGCTGATTTCAACAAAGGTCTGCTTCTGTTTGTCAGTCAACAAACGCGGCACGAATTTCGCACTAACACGACGCATCCCAAGTTTGTCACTCAAAATTTCATGGCATGATCCTATGCTGATACCCACTTCGTCAGTGACTTCTCGAACAGTAAAACGACGATTTCCATGAATCACAGTTCAAACTCTCTCAAAGTGGTCATCATCTGTGGATGTGGAAGGTCGTACAGGCTTGGGATCGTCACCGACCGACATTCTTCCGTGTTCAAAATGCTTGAACCAATCCCAGCCCTGTGTGCGACTCATACAGTCCTTGTATGCTTGGCTAAGCAACTGAAATGTCTCTGTGAAAGTTTTCCCAAGTTTGTAGCAGAACTTCACACGTACACGCTGTTCTTGCAATTCCTTCATTGTCACTTTGGCACCAATTTAAAGAACAGCTTGTTCATGTGCTCACTTCAGCGGGTGTAGCTTGTCAACTAACGGTCAGAGAGAAACGCGGCAAATGGCAGTTTGTTGTCTAAACCTGCTGCTACATGAGCTCAGTAGCCGCAGCGCGCTCCCTCTGCCAGTTAGCGCGGTATTTCAAAAGTTCGGTTTATTTTTGAACACACCTTTGCCAATAAGCAAACTTCAAGTTGAGACATGCAGCAACTGGCGGTATCGTCCATGATATCATCAGTATGTGGAAGGGGCTGTGCGACACTGATGGTTTGCTTGTTAAGGGATATATAGCTTACACAGAATTGCTTCCTTGTAGGCTGAGAGACAACATCGACTGGGAAATCCCAAGGGCTTGAGGATGGCACAATACGTTTCACAAGAAGTTCTTGACACTGGCACTCAATGAAGTCGCAATCCGCTTTGCTGTATCTGTAAGGTTGATGGGCATATGGTAATGCATCAGGCACAAGGTCAATAGAATGTTCAATCCCTTTGTAAAGGCCCAGATCATCAGTGGCAAAGAGGTCGACATGCTGGCGCAAGACGTCTTAAACTGCAGTGACTTCTTGCTGTAGCTGTGCACCTATGTGAGCATCACGCAGCTGTCGGCATTGATGTTCAAACTTGCCATCATTGCTAAAAACTAGTATCTCCGGTTAATGTGGTACTATTTCAGGTAGCTCGTCATGCTGTTTGAGAGATAACCATGTCGGTTGGGCGTAGTCAGGCAACGGTGCAAACTGCAGACAGCCTGTAGATGGTGCTACTTGTGTGAAAGAAGAAATAGTGCTACTGGGCAACACAATAGCATTGGACATCCTTGGTAGCACTTTCTCCTAGCATTGCATCACAACACCTGTGCTAGGAGGGTGAATTTCCATTAGATCAGGTAGCCATACGAGGAGATCAGCATGAGCTGCCTCAAACCAGTCCACCCTAAGAATCAAGTGCAAGGGTTTTCTAGCCAGAACTAGAACCTCAAGTACTGCAGAAACAGGATCAACAGTGATTTGAGTGCACAGTTCAACCAGCTGGCATGACAGCACCCCCACCTACAAACAGATATGGAGGCTTGGCCCATGGTAACAGGTTGGCAGATCCAATGATATTGGGCGTGAGTATGGTCTGTTTAGAACCACAGTCTGGGAAGGCATCAACAGTGCCTATAAGTGGAATGTCTGCTTTAATTACAGCACACTGCAGAAGTGACCTCTTAAGTGGTTCTGAAGCTTGAAGGCACGCCATGAAAGCAACGTTGGTTTGCTGGCTGGATGGCTGTGCGGCATTGGACTTGGGATGAGGGCACTTCAATGCACGATGGCCAGTTTGGGGACAGTTACCACATTTACTCGAATCTACCGTGCACTTTCTTTCCGTGGCTACAGCCTGATCACCTTCCATCGCGCAGGCGATCTGCACCCCAACCCATGCAGAAGCGGCTGACATCGCACGCAGCGCCCTCCACTCAGTCGCCTACAAAAGGGATCGTCCACAAGCAGCGAACGGGATTTGCAGCCGACTGTTCGCAGCTCACGCATTATTGTTTCATGTATCATAGGTGAGTGGGTTGTGACGAGAGCTTCTTCAACTTCGGTACTATTTAGGCTGCGAATCCCAAGTGTCATTTGATTCACCATGGGCATTGATCTGTGTACTTACTGTGCGCGGATAGGCCGCTTTGTAGCGCATGGCCATTTTGCCAGTGGTTGTTCACCAAGATGGCTTAGGCCTGCCTTGGCTACTAGTTGCTGGCGCATGGGTGGACGGTGTTCCTTGGTTTTGTTTTGTATTGCACATTTGATACTCTGCGCTGGCAACGTAGAGACCAACCCAGGCCTGGATAAGGTGGACCAAGTTCTCGCGCTTGTTAAAGAGTTAACGTTGTCAAATGAAAAATTTCAGAAAGACACTTCAAACAAACTAAAGGATATTCAAACGAGCGTCACTGACATCAAAAGGCGACTCAGCGGTGTCGAAGAGCGACTAAAAGCAGTTGATAACCTGTGTCATGAAGTCACCACCGTTAACTCAGTCGTTCAGGAATCGCAAGAGCAGCTGAAGACCATAGAAACTAAACAGTTGGAGCAGGCCAATCTGGTTGTTGATAACCTAAATAACCGTATGCGCAGAAATAACCTAATATTTAAGGGAATCCCAGAAGAGCCAAAAGAAACATGGGTTGACACTGAACGCATCATCAACCAGTTTGTGTTAACTAAGCTAGGCTTCAATGCAGGCGAAATAGAGCGAGCCCACAGAATGGGTCGACCTAAAGCAGGTCACATCCGACCAATTGTTGTGAAATTTCTGAGTTTTAAAGACAAGAGCATCATTTTAAGAAATGCTTCCAAATTGAAGGACCTCCAGAAGCCACGCGTATGGATTGAAGAAGATTTCTCAGCCTGAATGCAGCTCATCAGGAAAAAACTCAGGGATTTCGCATGCGAGGTACGTAAGCCTAACGAAAAATATACTGTGGTCTACGATAAACTTCTTCTTGGAAGCAAATGTTACACCTTTGATTCATCACAAAACAAAGTAACCTGTCTTTCAACGCGCAATGAAGCCGAAGTATGTCGGCTGAGTGAGCAACCTACTGTTGGCACACGACGAAACGAAACTAACCAGAATGATTGACACAGTCATGCTAATCAAGGTGATTCATTGTCACTCCTGGTGTGCAACCTTCGAAGCATGTTTCACAAACAAGACCAGCTATGTGCATTTATTGAGGCTTGTTCTGTAGATATTGTTCTTGGGACAGAAACTTGGCTTACACCCGATATTCGGGACAACGAGCTGTCGCTCCCTAGAAACCTTACTATATTTAGAGATGATAGGGTGGGCGCACGGGGAGGCGGTGTTGTAGCTGCCGTGAAATCTAATCTATGTGCTCGCGTTGTTTACACGCAGTCAAATATTGAAATTTTGTGGATTTCACTTCAGGTCTGTCCCTCTGTGACTTGCGCAGTCGGGGTCTGTTACCGTCCGCCTGATTCTACTTCTGAATTCATCGAGATTCTTAATCATTCCCTAACTTTAATCCAAGACAAGTATCCAACTTCACCTATATTCCTTGCTGGCGATTTCAACTACCCCACAATAAATTGGCAGACGTGTACGCCCCTAGGTTGCGCAAGGAAGAGCGAATGCACAGAATTTCTCGATGTTCTTTGTTCATTTGATCTGCATCAAATAGTTTGCAAGCCAACACGTGGAAACGCTATTCTAGATCTAGTCCTCACAACCGAACCGGAAAATATGCTTGTCCACGTCCTTGAATGTATTAGCGACCCCAACGTAGTACACTGTGAATACCTTTTACAAAGTAGTAAACCAGAAAAAGCAAAGAAATCTATTTACGATTACTCCCACGCAAATATCGACGCGATTCTTACAGAGCTGTCATATTTTTCTGTGTGGTTCTTGGAAACCATGGCTTATCGCAATACAAATGATAACTGGCTCGCTATCCGAAATAAGCTTATTGATCTGAAACAAAAGCACGTTCCCAAAATTGGAATAACGTCATCAACACAGAGCACATGGTTCACGTCCCAAGTGAAGAGAGCAATAAATAAAAAGAAACGCCTTTACTCTAAAGCTAAGTTGTCCCACTTGGATGGTGATTGGCAGTGATACCGAGAACAATCAAATAAATGTAAAGCTGAAATTGAAGCATCTAAAGACAAGTTTTTTAACGGTGACATCGTCAACATGTTAATGAACAATCCGAAAAAGTTTTGTAAAGTAATCAACCCTAAACACTCTTCTTAATCCACTATACCAATCGTTAATAACGGTGTGCTACTCTCACCATCTGAAGTTGTGACTGAATTAAACTGGTTTTTCAGCTCTGTATTCACGAACAAAAATCCAATTCCACCTGACCTTACATTTCCTTCAATTAACTCATCTATGAATGATCTCATAATTACACCAGAGGGAATAGAATCGGCCATCGATCGACTTTCAAATAACTCAGCGCCAGGTCCAGACGGCATCTGTACAAAGGTGCTTAAAATGACTAAACCTGTAATATCTCCCGTATTAGCCACCCTTTTCCAGCAATCAATAGATACAGGAATTGTACCAGATGACTGGAAGGTCGGTCGTATCACTCCCATTTACAAATAAGGTGACCGATTAATGCCCTCAAACTATAGACCTATATCCTTGACTAGTATTCCATGTAAATTACTTGAGCATATCATATCTTCCGCAGTTATGAAATATTTATCTGAACATAACTTTTTTTCTAACAATCAGCATGGATTTCAGCAAGGACGCTCTTGTGAAACACAGCTTTTTGAACTTATAACTGATCTTCATCAAGCTGTTCTCAATTCCATAAAAATCGATGCCATATTTATTGACTTCAAGAAAGCATTTGATAAAGTTCCCCATTCTCGCTTAATGATGAAACTTAGCCAGCTTAACATACATGGTAAAATTGTTAATTGGATCTCAAGTTTTTTAGCCAATCGCTACCAATTTATTTCCGTAAATGATCACTTTTCCGCTTTAACACAAGTTAAATCTGGCGTTCCTCAGGGATCCGTACTTGGCCCAATCTTATTCTTAATTTACATTAATGACATTAGTAACAACCTGACCTCAACAGTTAGGTTGTTTGCAGATGACTGCGTTCTTTACAGACAAGTTATCACCTCTGAAGACACTAATATTTTACAGGCCGACCTAAACAAAATTTCACTTTGGTGTGAGCAATGGCAAATGGAAATTAATGTTTCTAAAACAAAAACAATGACATTTACCAGAGCCAGTAACGTTCACTTAAGTTCATATTTTATGAACAGCATATGCATAGAGAATGTGTCTACATTAAAATATTTGGGAGTCCATTTAACTTCTAACCTTACATGGAATGATCACATTGATGAAATAATTTCGAAAGCAAATAAAACACTTGGATTCATTAGGCGAAATTTGTATTTAGCAAATCAGTCAACTAAATTATTAGCTTACACAGCTCTAGTTCGCTCAAAGATTGAATACGCTTCCATAATATGGAATCCAAATCAGACTTACCTAATAAACAAGCTGGAATCTTTACAAAATAAAGCAGCACGTTTCATCACTAAAACATACTCTAGAACATCCAGCATCACGGCTATCAAAGAGTCCCTCCAATTACCGTCTCTAGAAACACGACGACTGTTAGCACTGCTTTCCCACTTCCACAGATTGCATCATACCCCGTCATCCTTTACAGCATCCCCATATCAAACCCCCATAAAAAATTTTCCCCCGCCTCAACCATCCCTTCAAAGTGCGTCCCATGTTTGCACGTACGAATCTCCTACGACAATCGCCGCTCTTTCTTGCTATTCATCACTAGAACAAGCTGCCAAAAGAAATTGCTTCTATACGTGATCATGACTCATTTGTAAGTAATTTGAAGCGCAGTTTTACGCATGTTGGGTAAAAGCAGAATTTTATGCCTTTGGCGCATTGTAAGTGTATCTACATGCTTTGTACGGAGTGTTCTTTTTTTTTCATCTTGTATGCAATTCTCCTTCCTTTTTTTTCTTTTTATATTTTCTTGTTGTGTTCGGTGATTTTTACCACGGTGTTCTATATTGCATTGTGTTTGAAATATCCTGTTGTTAACCCCCCCCCCCCATGTAATGCTCGTAAGGGCCTTTAGGGTATCTGAATAAAAAAAAAAATGGGTCCACAAATTACGTACACGTTAGAATCGAATACGACCCTAAATCTGCGTTACCATATCGACATCGACACTTCAAAATGGCCACCTCGGATGAGCTTCGAGCCTAGCTGCCGTAGCTTTCTCTATCTGCTGTAGCATGCATGCTTCGGCAGTGCTTCCTTTGGCTTAGGTTGGTGCATCATGCGTTTTTCCATTTTTTGCTTTTGCTCTATCAGCATAGAAGTACCAACTGCAAAGGCATGCCGAGTTCATCACGATGCCGCAATTAAAAAGAAAGTGATCACATGTGCAGAGATGGACGGAAATCAGGCTGCATCACGGGCGTTCGGAGCTTTTGAAACTTGCGTGCGGGACTGACGCAAACAAGAGAGGCATTCTACATCGGCAGCTGCTACGTACAGCGCAGCTGCATGGCCCCTATCTTGAAAGTGATCTGCGGTAGAGACAAGAGTCTACACATCTAGGCGCACCACGCTGTGTTCTCGTCACTTAGTTCGCGTTGAAGCGGAAGGCCACACAAAGGTCAATTTCCTCGCTCTTGCTACCGCACTTCCTTACTCCAGCGTTTAGAGCGTTCCCGCGGTCATTGAGTGAGACGTGTTCATGCTTGTGTGCGCATATACCATGCTTGTTACTTTAGTTAGTAAGGGAATGTTTGAAAGTATATATGGCTGATAAGACTACTGCCCTTACTTTTCGTATAGCTGTGTATTAATTTGCTATCGTAATCAATTCTTCGCCTTTCGAGTGAAACTGCAACTTTTTTTTTATTTATCACAACTTTAGTGCATTGGGAGTAAATCTTTGTTTTTTCCAAATGAGAGAAAGTATTTCTGTATGAAAGAATGAGGTACGCGGCATTGCAAAGGACTTTTATTTCCTTAGCTCATGACAAACGGGTGCGCATTACAATCGAGGGCGTTTCTTTTTCCTTTTTTTGTTCACGAGAAACGGGTGCATGTTACAATCGAGTAAATACAGTATAGCATATGGCCTTGCTTAGATCTTCCCCAGCACGATAGGCAGGTGCACCATGTCGGGAGCCGATTGTAAGATAGCAAGTATCTTACTGGTCCAACAGTAAGGAGGAAATTCGACGTGAGGCTGATGAATCAGCTGGACTCATTTGTGAAGAAGCTGACTGCTGTGTTGTTCGAAACATCAGGATGCTGCACAGGCAAGGGGGGCACTTGTGAAGTTGATGTTCTAGCTGCAACAGTTGGCGGACGTCGGAAGACAGAGGAATGTTTCGTAGTTCTATCAAGCTGAGTGGCGATGGCGAGAAACGCATCCACAGTTGGCGAACATTGTGCTGCAGTAGTGGTTGCCAAGCATGTGTCATGCACTCCCTGTAGTGCATACTCAATGCGCTGATGATCAGTTAGTTCGACAGGACATCTTAAAATGATTCATAGTTTGTCCAGGGAATAATAGACAAGGCTCTCTCCAGGTGACTGGATACGTCTGGTGACTATGAGCTGCCACTGCAGGAGCATAAGTTTGTCACCAAACTGTTCTTCAAAGGCAGTCTTGAAGTTTTCCCACGTGTCACAGTGATGTCTTGCCAGGCTTTTCCAATCTGCAGCAAAGCCACGGAGTTTACCAAGCACTACAGCAAGGAGAGTAGAATGTGTCCACGAGGCCAATCCTTGCATACGCTCAAGTTCTTCGATCCACTGGCGAGCAGAAATACAGCCATCACCACAAAAGGATGGGAGCAACGCGGAAACGTTGGGCAGCATTGTGACTTGAATGGGAACTGTCGACTGTTGTGCCAGCATGAGAAACAGTTCCAATAAATCACTCAATACTTGCATGCTTTGGGCATATGTGAGAGCCGATGGCTGTTACAGGGCATGTGCGGACGAGTCAGGGCTTCTCAATGGCGGATGGTTGTTGGCGATGTTGGCAAGCAACCATTCAATCATTTTGTCCTTTAAACCGGTAGTCTCCAGGTTACATGCAACAGTTCATAACGAATATACATATAGTTGGTTGTGAAACCATAGAGGTCTTCTGCAGTGGCTTCGTTCCAATTTATGAGTGGCATGACGGAGGACGAGCAGGCAGGCAAGCCTGAAAAAGGCTAGGGCAGGCAGAGGCGCAAAGGCGGGTGGGAAGCTTCAATTACCAACACAGGCAAAGCGGACGGGTGGATCTTGGTTTCGCGGCATGGTCGTCTTTGGCTAAATGTGAGGACTCGACAACGTGGACGCAATGTTTAAGAGAATAAATGTGGTTTTATGGGTAAAAGAACACGGAAAAATTACAGTGATGGTGCATGCGCACCGAATGCAGCTAGGAAACTGAGTTCCTGCTTGCGCAACATGCGACACAAGGCTGCCAGAATACGTGAAGGCTCACACTACATACAGCTTCCTTTTTTTCTCACCTGCTGGTGCTGAAATGTGATCAAAGTGTGCATCCAACACACCTGACACACAGCAGTGCTTCTGTACTGCTGGCGTTCTGCGAGGCAGCAGAATACTACAAACACTGAGCAATTGCTGCAGATGTGCTCTAGCCTGTCAACTGCAAGCTACATGTTCCCCTTCATTATGGTGAAACAGCACAGACAACAGGACGAGTGAAACAAAAAATACAATGCGCTGACTATCAACCGACTTTACTTGTTCCGTGCCAAGAAAATACTTACTTTAGGACAAAATTACATCTGGAGGGTCCGCATGCCTTTCAAGCCATTCAAATCGCCCAAAACATATGTTTGCATGCATGCAAAACGTGCCCATCCATTTGTGCAAAATTCAAACGCACAGAGAAACTGAGCCAAGACGAAGAGTCAGATCCGCCGCTGCAGCTGCTCTTGGTCACATGGCGTGGACCATTCGGGAATCAAGCGGTATCGCGTGTACATGACATTCTCTGCTACTTGCAATTTGTGCGAGTTTTGCGAGTCAGCAAAACCAGCGCAGCATTATGCAATAACTAAACTACTACTGAGACACCAAACCACAGGAGGCAGAGAGTGAGTGGAGAAAACGAAACCTTTCCGCCGCCCACGTCGTTGTTCAACTCAGTTGTATTTTCTAAAAATCAAATACAACTGGACAAGTAACATTTTCCATACCAGCCAACCAGAAGATTCAGAAATTGGTAAAACTATAAGGCCGGCGGGGTGGAATGCGCGGCAGCACTTCTTTTTTTTAAGGGATTTACCTTTCGCGACAAGCTTACTCACATTTTCAAACTGCAAGTGAAATTCCTGTCTTGGAGAGTAAAGAGCGAAAACTCCACTTGCACAATTTATTTTTGCAATGATTTTTCTGTTGTCAGCTTTGCCTGCTTCAGAAACTCCTCCGTGTAGGTTTGCTCAAAGCAAGTACCACTCTGGTGCCCCTTGACCATCAGCAGACTTTCCAGTGTTTTCTCACACACAGATGAGCGAAACTCTGTTCAGAGTTTTGTTCACAGTGCTGAATATTCTCTCACACTCAGCACTGTTGTGGATAATGGAGAGAATACCCAGCATAACCACTGAAATTCTGTGGAACCTGAGCGATCCGTCGACACTTCGAACGCTTCCTATTGCGACCACTGCACATCGCACCTTGGCTCATTCAATATGTCGGCTGGAACCTGATATGCTTGCAAGTTGGCAAACTTGACTTCAAGTGCGTCGATTGCTTCTTTTAATTCGCCACTCTGCTGGGGTAGGATAGCAGGAAACGCCATAATAAAATGACGTATGTTGTTGAATGAAGCAGTTTCCAGAGCTTGTACTTGAGCAACTTCAGCCATCTTGAGATTGACGTTTTCTAGTGGGAATTTGTGGCAAATGTAATCGCATGCTGCCGTTAAGTACAGACGTACAGCAGAGAACTGCTCTCTCTCAATGCAGCTCAGTGTCTCAACCATAGGGTAGGTTGTGCTGCCAATGACTATGTCTTCATCATCTTCCAGGTTCTCTGCAGATCCATAGTCAACTTCCAGCAATGAATGACATGCCTCGACAACACCTCGGCGCACAAATCTAGTCAGGAGATCCACGAAAAGGCGGTTCAAGAGAGGCCCCTCAGTACATGAATCCGAGGAGCCTGTGCCTGAAGAAGCCAGTTTGCCTTCTCAAAAAGCGGTATAACATTTTGCAGAAAAAGACAGCATGCCCGTTTAGCTCCAATGACAAAAAATAAAACAGGCTCTCCTCACAGGTCACGTGGCTGGCTTCCCCAGAATCCTTGTTATGAAGTTTAATTTTTTTTTTTTTTTTTTGCTTGAGGTTCAGAATGAGCTTCTCTCCTCTTTAGTGAGAGTTCATCACCGTCGATGCTTTTTTTCCCGAGGCCTGCAGCAGTCTTGTGAAGATGTGTAGCAGACTTTGGGGTCAGTGTAGGGTTCTTGGGGGTTTGTGAGGAAGTCTTCGGAATTTGGTATGACTCCAAAAACAAGCTCTGCTTGTTGCACTGCTTTGTTTCAGATAAAAAAAAGCTGAGTAGTGGTTTCCACTGGTCGAGCAGCCTCTTCAAACACTTTCCCAACAACAGCCAACGTGTCAGGGAATGCTTTAACATCTTTCAGACCTTGGTGTCATGCATATATTGGAACACTCTAAATCAATCTTTCCATTTCGGGCTTTTCTCTTGGTAAAAAAAATATGTCAACCAAAGCCTCATCAACCTTTACAGGAAGACATGAAGCTCCTTTTTGAGAGGCCAAGTTGATGAGATGGCACAGGCAACCAACCCCTACCAAACCTGGTTGAGCCTTTCTCAATACAGTAGAAACACTATTTTTCTTGCCAGTCATGACGCTGGCATTGTCCGAACAGATAGCCAACAGGTTTCCAACTGGAAAATTCCGAGACTTCATCTTGTCCAGAACCAGATTTGCAATCTTATGACCCGTCGCTCCCCTTCAGATTATCCTGAGGCAAAGAAGGCGGCTTTCGCCTCTACTCGTTTCTTTAACGAAATATGTCGCAACAATAGGGTAAAGCTGTATATCAATATTGTTACTGCCATCCACAGCGATGGAAAATACTGGCTGTTTTAGGGCATCCAGCAAAGGAGTCTCCGCGTTGGCGGCCATTTCCCAAACAATTGACATAGTCTTTGTTCGTTCACAGGCATAGCGTTTCGCTTCTTCACACTTGCGGAACATCTTCCAGAAAAGCAATCTGGCATGATCGCTGACATTCAGCAGGATGTTGTGTTCAACTAAAAACACTGTGAAGAGGCATTCTGCATGAATCACACCGAGGTCGTTGTTGCTGCATACAAAACTTGCTAGGCTTGGCTGGCTGTCCAAGGCTCACACGTATCCCTGATGCTTTTTCGAAGCGATGGGGACCTTGACGTCCTACTTGCCGCCATGTGAGATGTTCACATCACAGGCACACGTGGTGCAGAAACTGAACTTCTCCCCTTTCTTCGACGGCACAAAGCACGAAAATTCTGCCATGTACGATTTTAAAAACACTTGGAAGTACTGTCGGGGCTTCGAGCCCGCCATTGCACTGCGAAGCCACTACAGGCCAGAGTCGCACTGTGTCCAATGCGGCAGCTAGTCATACAAAAGGCGAGGCCAACACTGCAGTGACTGAAGCTGACTGAAGTCCAAACCCGTGCGCCCGCACAAACAAAGGCAACAGCATGGCAACAGGTTTGCCAGAGCGCTACAAGTGCTATCGGCACTATCAAGCTTTGGATATGGATTCGTGACCTCTCTAGTAGACGACAGAAGTCACTACAATCTTGCAGCAGCTGATGACGATAGCACGCATATGTATTGCTCTCGTGGTGGCGCAAGGCACCAGGGTGTAGTTTTACTACATTTTCACTTCTTTTTTTTTTGCAAATAAAAAGCTTTCTGTAAAATTTCAAGCAAGATTCGTAAAACCATAAAACTGCTCAAAATTCATACGTTTTACAGAAAATTCAGAGAGTTGGTAGGTATGCATTTTTTTTCGTCTAATAATGCAACACGATGATGTTTTTTTTAATATGAGTGGGTGAGTCCTAGTACAGTCGAACCCGGCTATATCGAACTCGCCAAAAAACGCCTATCAGTTCGATATAGAGCATAATTCGATATAAGCCTGCTAAATAACTGGATGTCATGAAAGCACATACCATTTATAAAATCACTTTATTGATGAAACTAGCTTAGTTTCGCACGAAATAGTCCTGCATTTTCTACTGCTTGGGCAATTTCGCTGCGTGCGAGGCACGCACTTTTCCACTTTGTTTAAGGAGTCGGAGCAGCTGAGGCCGCAACATTCCGCATTTGCGCAGAAGCACCGGACTAGTGCGAGTGCACCAATCATTTCGGAGGATGTGGGCCAAAGACGGTCGCTGCTTTCCTCGTTGTGCCCATTTTCACTTGTGCTCGGCAGGATGTCGGCAATGTAGTCTTCGTTTTCGGGCTTTCCCGTGGTCGCGACACCATCATTTGCGCTCACCAACTCGTTCACCGTTGATTCGTCAACAGCTTCCGGAAATTCTGACAGCTCGCTTCAAACTTCGGCAACAACGGCAACGGCTTCGTCGCATTAATCAGAATTTACAGTCATCACTGTTACGTTTCGCCTACGACGCGCGGTAAAGCCGGCGAGGATACAACAGACGCCAGGGCTTCGTTCAAAGCGGCAGACATTTTGGCCCGTTCGGCGCCGCCGCTACGCCTCCCTGCCAAGCGCGTCCAGGCATGTTCCAATGCCACGTGTCTTCATGTGCGTGTGTGAGTGTATGTGCATATTGGTGCCCACGCTTGTCGAAGCGCGGCAGCCGGGGAGAGGAGCTCCCAACAACTGTGAAGCAAGGGGGTCCGAGCGGCGCCGACACGACGGCTGCTCCTCCTTCTCTTCCCATTGTGCCCACGCTTGTCGAAGCGCGGCAGCCGGGGAGAGGAGCTCCCAACAACTGTGAAGCAAGGGGGGTCCGAGCGGCGCCGACACGACGGCTGCCCCACCTTCTCTTCCCATTGTGCCCGAGTGGCGCCGACACGACGCTGCGCCACCTTATCCCATTGTGCCCGAGCGGCACAGTCACGTGCTCGTCTATAGAGGGGTTCCTTCTTGCCCTCAACTGCGAGAGTATAAAAGCAGCTGCCCCCGGACGCCAAGGGGGCTCCGATTTCTTCTGTTGAGTAAAGTGCACTCCCGTCTCTCTACTTCGGTCGACCTGACCGCCAACTCTTTGCGATGTTAGAATAAACAAGTTGTTTTGTTGTTACCAGTCGACTCATGCTTTGCCGGGACCTTCGGATGCTTCCAGTTGTACCCCAGGCCGCCAGGCCAACGCTACCCTTGGGGCTTGCGACCCAGGTGCAACAACGGGCGTCAGCGCCGAGTTCCCAACAACTCGTGCCATCGGTGCGATTACAACAACTGTCTGCCAGCGGTGAGATCGCGACAACGGAGGCCAGCAGCGAAGAGATGCAGTTGACTGTATGCTGAGCAGCTCAACGACCATCCAGGAGCAGTGCAACGAGCCCTGTGTGATGACTGGTTGCCTGCAGCGGAACGACTGCGCTGAATTCTTGGCTGCGAGGTTTGGTGAGTGCAGGACTTTCTTCTTCTGAGCTTTGCCAGGCTTTTGTTAGTGTCAGAAACAGAGCTGGTAATTGTGGTTGTCGTTGCTGCCGGGTTAGATTGCGGCAAGACAATAATAGGCAGTAGAGAAAGCAGCATTCAGAGCAGCCATGGATTTGAAGTCGTTGCGCAAACCGAAATTGTTGGAGCTTGCAAGAGAGTTGGGTCTGGATGTCTCGGACAAACTCAGAAAACCAGAACTGCTAAAGGCTATTCTTGAGTTAGAGGCTGAGGATGACGAGCTGTCGGAATGCCTTGAGACTATTGAGGAGAGGTCAAAAAGACAGGAGCGCGAAATTAAAGAACAGGAAGAGCGAGAGCAACAAGAGCGCGACCGTCAACACGCTTTGGAAATGAAGCGTCTTGAGGTAGAGATGGAACGCGCTCGTAATGGAAGTCAGGCACACGGTGCAGGAGAACGCGTATTGTTCAAAATGACTGACCTGATGCGGCCGTTTAAGCTTGGAGAGGACATTGGTTTGTTCCTGGTTAACTTTGAGCGAACGTGCGAGAAGCAGGGGTTCTCTCGGGAAACGTGGCCACAGCGCTTGCTCACTTTGTTACCCGGCGAGGCGGCCGACGTAGTCGCTCGCTTGGATAGAGAGGAGGCAGAGGATTTCGACAAAGTGAAATCGAGTCTGCTAAAAAAGTACAGGCTGTCAGCGGAGGCTTTCCGTCGGAAGTTTCGGGAAAATGAGAAAGGCAAAAGTGAGTCATATACGGAGTTTGCGTACAGGCTTATGTCAAACATGCAGGAGTGGCTCAAAGAAGAGAAAGCGTTCGGTGACCACGATAAAGTTCTGCAGTGTTTCGGGCTAGAACAGTTTTATAGTCGGTTACCTGAGAGCGTGCGGTACTGGGTCTTGGATAGGCCAGACGTTTGTACGGTGGCTAAAGCCGCTGAGCTAGCCGAGGAGTTTGTGACGCGTCGGGCTCGCGGAGCTAAGGACGGTCAAAAGGGTGAATTTGGATCGAAGTTTGAGAGGCCGAGGTTCACGCCCATGAGATTAAAGGTGGACACGCGTAGTGAGGATGCGAGTGAAAGCAGTCCGACCAAACGTAAAGAGACGGCGGCAGCCGAAGCCGAACGCAGAAAGCGGTTCGAGATGAGGCAAGCGCGCGTGTGTTATACGTGCCAGAAGCCCGGTCACTTTTCGGCGCAGTGCCCGGAAACAAAAACGAAAGTTGTGTTTTTGTCATTATGCAGCACTGACGAGAACATGAAGCTTCTCGAGCCTTACATGCGAGACCTCCTCGTGAACGGGAAAGAGTGCCGAGTGCTTCGCGATTCCGCAGCTACGATGGATGTAGTTCACCCCTCCTACGTAGAACCCGATATGTTCACGGGCGAGTGCGCATGGATCAAGCAAGCCGTGGAAGCTCATAGCGTGTGTCTGCCCGTAGCAAAAGTGCTTATTGAAGGACCATTCGGAGCGCTTGAGACGGAGGCCGCAGTGTCATCTATGCTGCCCCCCCAGTACCCGTACCTATTTTCGAACAGGTCCGATCACCTCCTGCGCGAGAAGGGGCTTTTGTTTGGTGAGGCTAGCGTTCAGGCCTTAACCAGATCGAAGGTTCGGGAGCTCGCTGCAAAGGCGGTAGTTGCGGGGCCGACGTTATCGAACAATGAGAAAGGGTCAGAGGCGCAGCAAGCTGATATTCAGAGCACGCCCGAACTGAATAAACTTGAGTATGTAACGTTAAAGGCACCAGATACTGGAGAGGAAATTCCCGATGTGGGAAAGTTAGAAGAGCTATCTGCAGATTTGCTCATCGCGCCTACGTCAGATGGACTTAATAGGTTGCTAAAAGTCAGCCGGTCGGCTTTGATAGCCGAGCAAAAAAAGGATGGCAGCCTAGAAAACATACGCTGCATTGTCAAGGAAGGTATCGCCAGGAAAAATGCGCGTTTTGTGGAAAGAGGTGGAGTCCTGTACCGGAAGTATCTAGACCGCAGAGGAGTGGAGTTCGATCAGCTGATCGTGCCTCAATGCTATCGTCAGGATCTGTTGCGCTTGTCGCACGGGGGTTCGTGGTCCGGACACCTAGGAGTTAAGAAAACTAAGGACCGTCTCTTGCAAGAGTACTATTGGCCAGGGTGTTTTCGGGACGCAGACCATTTCGTGAGGACATGTGACACTTGTCAGCGGGTGGGCAAACCAGGGGACAAATCGAGGGCGCCGTTGAAATTGGTACCTATCATTACGGAGCCTTTTAGACGGCTCGTTATTGATACAGTGGGACCTCTGCCGGTAACAGCCACGGGGTATAGACACATTTTGACTGTGATCTGCCCAGCGACAAAGTTCCCTGAAGCAGTGCCGCTTAAAGAACTCAGCTCAGTTGAGATAGTCAATGCACTACTGTCCATATTTGCGCGAGTTGGTTTTCCTGCGGAAATCCAATCAGATCAGGGCACAGTGTTTACTAGCGCTTTGACGACAACTTTTCTCGAAAGGTGTGGGGTAAAGCTGTTACACAGCTCAGTGTACCACCCACAGTCGAATTCCGTTGAGAAGCTCCACTCCGTCATGAAGCGCGTGTTGAGAGCATTGTGTTTTGAACATCAAACTGACTGGGAGCTGTGTCTGCCTGGGGTGATGTTTGCATTACGGACCGCACCGCATGCAGCTACGGGGTTTTCGCCAGCTGAACTGGTGTACGGTCGCTCGCTTCGGTCTCCGCTTCGCATGCTTCGAGAATCGTGGGAAGGCAGGGGCGACGACCCAGTCGTGGTGGAGTACGTGCTTAAGCTCCTCGAACGCTTAAGAAGGGCACAGGAGTTGTCAGGTGAAGCAATGGCAAAGGCCCAGCAGAGGGCCAAGGTTTATTATGATCGGACCGCCAGGGCCCGTCGTTTTGAGGTGGGCGATGAGGTCATGATATTGCGCACATCGCTAAACAACAAATTAGACGTGCAGTGGGAGGGCCCAGCACGAATTGTTCAGAAACTGTCGGACGTTAACTACGTGGTGAGTCTGCCAGGAAAGCGGAAAGCACAGCAAGTTTACCACTGTAATCTGCTCAAACCTTATAGACAAAGGGAAGCAGTAGTGTGCATGATGGTAAACGTTCCTGAAGAGCTTCCGGTCGAGCTTCCGGGACTAAACTCAGTGACGAACAGGAAAGACACCGATCAGGTCATTAGTGACTTAGTCAGTGGAGCATCGCTGTCGCCTGAGCAGAAAACCGAACTACACCAGCTCTTACAAGAGTTTCAAGGTCTGTTCTCTGAGAGGCCTGGTAGGACTTCTGTCCTTACTCATGATATAGAACTTACCTCCCCAGAGCCAGTACGATCCAAGGCGTATCGGGTGTCACCCCGCCAGAGCGATATTATGGAGGCTGAGGTAAAGAAAATGCTACAGCTCGGTGTTATTGAGGCAGGTGAGAGTGATTATACCTCCCCTTTGATTTTAGTTGAGGTACCGGGCAAGGAACCTCGTCCTTGCATCGACTACCGCAGGCTTAATTCCATCACTAAGGATCAAATTTATCCGATCCCTAACATCGAGGAGCGCCTTGAGAAAGTTAGTAGCGCTCAGTTTATTTCCACCCTAGATCTTGTCAGGGGTTATTGGCAGGTTCCACTTACAGAAGAGGCTAGTAGGTATGCGGCGTTCATTTCACCAATGGGAACATTCCGTCCTAAAGTGTTGAGTTTTGGTTTGAAGAACGCGCCATACTGTTTTTCAAGCCTCATGGATAAAGTGTTGCGGGGACAGCAAGAATTCGCTTTACCGTATTTAGACGACGTAGCGATATTCTCCGCATCCTGGTCTGAGCATATGGCCCACTTGCGGGCAGTGCTAACCCGCCTGCGCGAAGCGGGCTTGACTGTCAAGGCTCCCAAGTGCCAGTTAGCACAGGCCGAGGTTGTCTACCTCGGTCACGTGATTGGTCAGGGTCGTCGCCGCCCCTCTGAAATAAAAGTGGCCGCTGTGCGAGACTTCCCGCAACCGCGCACGAAGACCGATATTCGGTCGTTCTTAGGTGTCGCCAGCTACTATCAGAGGTAAATCCCCAGGTACTCTGATATCGCGGCTCCCCTGACGGATGCTCTAAGAAAAACAGAGCCCCAAACAGTCGTCTGGGACGAGACAAAGGAAAGAGCTTTTAGCGCCCTAAAGAGTGCCCTAACAAGCCAGCCGGTGCTACGATCGCCAGACTATACAAAAGGGTTCGTTGTTCAGTGCGATGCTAGTGAGCGAGGCATGGGCGTTGTACTGTGCCAACGGGAAAATGGAGAAGTAGAACACCCCGTCCTATATGCTAGTCGTAAGCTGACCAGTCGTGAGCAGGCGTATAGCGTCACCGAGAAAGAGTGTGCGTGTCTCGTGTGGGCCGTTCAGAAATTGTCATGCTATCTAGCCGGCTCGAGGTTTATCATTGAGACGGATCATTGCCCTCTCCAATGGCTGCAGACCATCTCTCCCAAAAATGGCCGCCTCCTGCGCTGGAGCCTCGCTTTGCAACAATATTCCTTTGAGGTGCGTTACAAAAAGGGGAGTCTCAACGGTAACGCCGATGGCTTAAGTCGAAGCCCCTAACGTAGGAATCAGCCTCAAAATTGTTTGTTACTGATGTTTTTCTTCCTGAGGCAGGATTTTTAACATATTGCTTTTGTTTAGTGTTTCAAAGTGATGATATGCTTTCTAGTGCAATTTTCCAATTTGTGGACGCGTTCTGAGTGTTGCTAGACTACTGTAAGGAACTAGGCAGTGGTATAAAAGGGGAAAGAGCCTGGCAGGGCTTAGTGAGGGTTGTGCCGTGCTTGCTGACTGAGCGGTTGAGTTTCAGCGTAGTTCTAACGCTTGCCGGGAACGAGAACAAAAATGTGAACTCTCCCGAAGTCACTTTGCAGTGTCCCGTGCGAACCTGAACGAGAGAACGAGGCTTTCTCTGTGCGCTGCGCTCAAGAAACGTCGAGGGACGTCCGACTTCGGTTATGAGCATCATCGAGCGACATCCCTCCGGACAGCGGATGCAGTCCCCTGACCATCGGGATCTCCTTCCCCCGGCGGGGCGGTCTGTTACGTTTCGCCTACGACGCGCGGTAAAGCCGGCGAGGATACAACAGACGCCAGGGCTTCGTTCAAAGCGGCAGACATTTTGGCCCATTCGGCGCCGCCGCTACGCCTCCCTGCCAAGCGCGTCCAGGCATGTTCCAATGCCACGTGTCTTCATGTGCGTGTGTGAGTGTATGTGCATATTGGTGCCCACGCTTGTCGAAGCGTGGCAGCCGGGGAGAGGAGCTCCCAACAACTGTGAAGCGAGGGGGTCCGAGCGGCGCCGACACGACGGCTGCCCCACCTTCTCTTCCCATTGTGCCCACGCTTGTCGAAGCGCGGCAGCCGGGGAGAGGAGCTCCCAACAACTGTGAAGCAAGGGGGGTCCGAGCGGCGCCGACACGACGGCTGCTCCACCTTCTCTTCCCATTGTGCCCGAGTGGCGCCGACACGACGCTGCGCCACCTTATCCCATTGTGCCCGAGCGGCACAGTCACGTGCTCGTCTATAGAGGGGTTCCTTCTTGCCCTCAACTGCGAGAGTATAAAAGCAGCTGCCCCCGGACGCCAAGGGGGCTCCGATTTCTTCTGTTGAGTAAAGTGCACTCCCGTCTCTCTACTTCGGTCGACCTGACCGCCAACTCTTTGCGATGTTAGAATAAACAAGTTGTTTTGTTGTTACCAGTCGACTCATGCTTTGCCGGGACCTTCGGATGCTTCCAGTTGTACCCCAGGCCGCCAGGCCAACGCTACCCTTGGGGCTTGCGACCCAGGTGCAACAACGGGCGTCAGCGCCGAGTTCCCAACAACTCGTGCCATCGGTGCGATTACAACATCACCGAGCACGCGGAAGTCGGTACGGCTGAAGCTATTTTGGATGAACCACTCGTACACGGCCGTGCGTATGCGTCGGGGGCCACGGGCACTACGGGCACCGGGTCGCGAGTTAGGCCGCTTTAGCCCTAATTTCCCCCTTCAAGATCGTGCCGAGAGTGCACCTCGGAATCTTGTACGTTGCGGGGACATCCGACTTGTCACCGCATTCGACCCGATTTATGATTTCGAGCTTCCCGACGAAAGACGAATTCTGCCGCTTCATCATGGCAACACTGCGGGAGAAGGCGCACACAATGAATCAGATAAGCAGCGAGACAACTCGCACTTTCGCCATCTTGCACGACGAGGGCACAAGAGCATCTGATTGGCTGTCTGAGCAAGCGCTGCGGGCGGGCGGGCCAGGATCATTTTTTGTAGGGGGGTGGCGGCTCCGAGGTAGCGCGGTCACGTAGGAAGAGCGGTTGGATGGAGCCGCGCCGCTGGATTTTCCCGTCACCGCGAGGGAAAGCCAACTTCCGGGGGGCACTTTCCGCCGCTTGACGTTCGATATATCGGGAGTCGCTACTAGTTTTGTTCGATGTAAGCGTAATTTTTGCTATATATACTCATTGTAACTATACCGTGTCCAGAAATTGTTCGATATATGGAATGATTCGATGTAACCGGGTTTGATATAGTCGGGTTCGACTGTAGCAGAATAATAATGAGGCTTAGTCACTGGGCTAGTATTTGAATGTCGTGGGGGGATCTCTAATCATGTCCTGAATTTACCTCAATTTCTTGATTGCTAAAGCTCCGTGTGCAATAATATTGACCCCTTAGACATTCTTGAGTACTAATCTCCTAGTCTATCACTTTAGCGTGTGTATGTGGCACAACTGGGCAGTGGGCAGGAAAGAGCGGCTATGATGCGGGCGTTCCAAATCTATCTTTGCTTCTTGATGCAGATGATATCGATGTGCATCCCCAGTGAGCCACAACCACAGTCTGATGTGTCATCAGACATTTGGTGCTGCTTACCCCTGCGCAGCCCAGTGCTGCTGCCAGAACAATGTTGCCCGGCCACATCGAAGGACAACGCTTGGACCGTCACCTCTTTTACCAAGGATCTGGCATCGCCACCGTCCCTGACATCATCGGATCAACTGCCTTTAAAGACCGGGCTCTCATCGTTCGTCTTCAGTGGGCAGGAAAGAGCGGCTACAATGCGGGCGTTCCAAATCTATCTTTGCTTCTCGATGCAGATGGTATCGATGTGCGTCCCCGGCGAGCCACAACCACAGTCTGATGTGTCATCAGACATTTGGTGCCGCTTACCCCTGCGCAGCCCAGTGCTGCAGCCAGAACAATGTTGCCCGGCCACATCGAAGGACAACGCTTGGACCGTCACTTCTTTTCCCATGGATCCGGCATCACCATCGTCCCTGACATCATCGGATCAACTGCCTTTAAAGACCGGGCTCTCATCGTTCGTCTTCAGTGGGCAGGAAAGAGCGGCTATGATGCGGGCGTTCCAAATCTATCTTTGCTTCTCGATGCAGATGGTATCGATGTGCGTCCCCGGTGAGCCACAACCACAGCCTGATGCGTCATCAGACATTTGGTGCCGCTTACCCCTGCACAGCCCAGTGCTGCAGCCAGAACAATGTTGCCCGGCCACATCAAAGGACAATGCTTGGACCGTCACCTCTTTTCCCAAGGATCCGGCATCGCCATCATCCCTGACATCATCGGATCAACTGCCTCTAAAGACCAGGCTCTCATCGTTCTTCTTCAGTGGGCAGGAAAGAGCAGCTACAATGTGGGCGTTCCAAATCTATCTTTGCTTCTCGATGCAGATGGTATCGATGTGCGTCCCCAGTGAGCCACAACCACAGTCTGATGTGTCATCAGACATTTGGTGCTGCTTACCCCTGCGCAGCCCTGTGCTGCTGCCAGAACAATGTTGCCCGGCCACATCAAAGGACAACGCTTGGACCGTCACCTCTTTTCCCAAGGATCCGGCATCGCCATCGTCCCTGACATCATCGGATCAACTGCCTTTAAAGACCGGGCTCTCATCGTTCGTCTTCAGTGCGCAGTGCGCAGAAAAGAGTGGCTACGATGCGGGCGTTCCAAATCTATCTTTGCTTCGCGATGCAGGTCAGTCGTGGCCCTCCTTTGCACTGTAAACGCTCTAGCAATACTAGCTTGCTGCTCTTTCCATGCCCAAACACCATGTTTAGCATTGTTTGTGACTGTGCTTATGTCATTGAACTTTTGATTTTGGGGGGTGATGTCGAAATGAATCCCGGGCCTCCGAAGGAGGACCCTAGCAAAACTTCTAATGAACTTCTTTCTTTGATGAAGACACTTAATGCTAAAATACACAAAAATCATGCAGAGGTGCTCTCAGAACTTTATACAGTAAAAGAAATTCAGATGAATCTGGAAAAGCAAATGACAAATTAAAATGACAGGTTGACAGCTGTTGAAGAAAAATTAGAAGCATCTGAAAACTGTGCCGAGGTGGAAGTTGCCCGAGCAGTGACTGAGGCTGTGGGTAGGGAGACGGCCTGCATTTACAGTCGTTTCAACGAATTCGAAGATTGGTCAAGGCGCGATAACTTGATATTTTATGGCGTCGCTGATGACCGGACAGAAACGTGGGCTGCTTCTGAAAAAAAAGTGTGGGACATAATTTCTTCAGCGCTCAACATGGAACTGTCGAATGAGGCCACATCTCGTACTCACAGACTGGGAAAGTTTTCACCAAATTAATGCCGTCCAATAATAACTAAGTTCACTAGTTTTAAAATAAAAAGCGATATAATTTCCTCAAAATCTCAAATGAGAACGACAGGTATCACTGTAAGTGAATATTTTTGCATTTCCACCCGCACAGCCCACAAAAAACTAATCGAATTTGGAAAAGCTAGCGGTGAACAATTTTCAGTGCACTACAATAAATTGATAATCAAAAAGAAGGCTTATATGTACCACCCATCAACTAACAGTGTCTGTGAGATCGAGTCCGGAATCGAGGCTGATGAATCATCCTAGCATCCTTCTCAAGCCACTGTGTGATCTTCTGCGCATGACACACCTCCAGCATAGATAAACTCGAACACACATCGCCTTGCACCTGATATTTATCTGCTCTTTTCTAACATTCGTAGTGTTGTAAATAAACGTGATGACATATCTTCCTTAATCGATACATGCACTGCCGACATTGTCACTTTGACAGAGACCTCGCTATCGTCAAAAATATCGAACAAAGTATGCGAATGCCAACAACAATATCTATCGGTGTGACTGTGGTACTAGATTAGGTGGTGGCGTGCTTATCGCAGTGGCCGACAGGCTCAATTTGTTTCACATTCCTCTTTCTTCTGGTTTAGAAGCAGTTTGTGCAGGAATTAGAATAAACCACCGCAATGTGACTTTTTGCGCATGTTATAGGCCACCGAGCGCTTCCTCTACGTTTTGCGCTGAACTTCATGACCTGCTTAATACCATTGTAACAAGGTTTCCACACACACCCATTTTCCTAATGGGAAATTTCAATTACCCCAACATGAACTGGTCCTATCCTGTGCCAACTGTATCCGACTCATCCAGTGATAGCAAGGCATTTCACGATTTGTGTTTTGATTTCCATCTTACTCAGCTCATTACTCAACCAACTCGAACTACAGCAATAGGTGCTAACATCCTTGACTTAGTTTTGACTACCGCTCCGGATCTTGTCAATTCTTTAAGTATTTTGCCAGGGCTTAGCGATTATTGTTTTATTCATTTGCAGCTTAAGGAAAACATCAACTGTCCCAACAGCAAACAAAAATATATTCGAGACTACAGTAAAGCCGATTACGCATCAATGAACACTCATGAATACTTTGTTTAGCGCAAAACGACAGGCACAGGAAAGACGACCAGGACAAGGCGCTACCAGAACAGCAGGATCAGGAGATGACACAGACACACAAATATCAGGGCCCACAGTAGAAGAAAGATAGTTCAGCACAGTGCGTTGGCGGGCTAGTTGGTGCGAATCCATGAATACTTTGTTTAGCGCAAAACGACAGGCACAAGAAAGATGACCAGGACAAGGCGCTACCAGAACAGCAGGATCAGGAGATGACACAGACACACAAATATCAGGGCCCACAGTAGAAGATAGTTCAGCACAGTGCATTGGTGGGCTAGTTGGTGCGAATCCATGAATACTTTGTTTAGCGCAAAACGACATTTGTGTGTCTGTGTCATCTCCTGATCCTGCTGTTCTGGTAGCGCCTTGTCCTGGTCGTCTTTCTTGTGCCTGTCGTTCTTATCCAATAGAACACAATTTGTATCAGCTATAAATTTTGACTCTTTGCGTTGTCCTGTCAGTTCCGGGGTGCCACAAGGTTCCGTTCTCGGGCCCTTGCTTTTTCTCATTTATATTAATGATTTGCCTAACTGTGTAGCGTCCTCCATAAGGTTATTTGCAGACGATTGTGTCATTTACAGAGTAATATCATCAAATTCTGACACTCTAAAACTACAATCTGATCTAGACAAGGTAACTAACTGGTGCGACACTTGGAAAATGCGACTTAACAGCCAAAAGTGCAAACTAATGAGGATTTCCCGCTATACTGCTTCGTCTAACCTATCCAACTATCACTTGAAGAACTCTGTACTCGAAGAAGTCAGTTCCTATAAATACTTAGGCGTCCACATAACATCTAATTTTTCCTGGAAAACACACATAAACCACATCACTAACAATGCTAACCGTATGCTTGGTTACCTCCGTCGCAATTTCTCGATGGCACCCGCTAACTTAAAGCTACTTCTATACAAAACACTAATACGTCTTAAGCTTGAATATGCCTCTTCTGTATGGGACCCTGGCTTGGATTACTTAACAAATGCAATAGAATCTATACAAAATCGTAGCGCGCGTTTCATTCTTACTAACTATTCTCGGACATCAAGCGTAACATCTATGAAGGCTACTTTAAACCTCCCTCTCCTCTCATCTCGTAGGAAGTTAGCACGCTTATCACTGCTGCACAAAATTTATTATTACAATACGGAATTAAAAAGTGAACTTTTGTCCGAACCTGCATATATATCATCTCGTACTGACCATCGGCATAAATTGAGCGTTTCACACTGTCGCACGAACCTATTTTTTTATTCATTTATTCCTAAAACTACCAATGAATCAAATGCCGGCCTCAATTGTTGAAATAACCGATACATCTGCTTTTAGAACTACTATTGAAGAATACTTTTGTTAATCCGCACTTTCTAATTTTTTTCTTGTTATTATTATACCCTGTTATCTGCACATGCTCTGTATTTAGTGCCACTCCCTTCTGTAACACCTTCGGGCCTTGAAGGTACAATAAATGAAATGAAATGAACTGCATCTTTAGAATTCTGGCAGCATTGTGCAATACAGTCTACTCTCTTTACAACGAACCCTGATAATCCGACAAAATATGTCCGTTTTATCTAAGGTCTGTAATCTCTGAAACGCCTCACTTCCGAAACTTTGGTCGCGATGTGTAACGACTTTATAGTCAAACCCGGCTATATCGAACTTGCAAAAAAATGCCTTTCAGTTCGATATAGGGCATAATTTGATATAAGCCTGCTAAAGAACTGAACGTCATGCAAGCACATAACATTTATAAAATTACTTTATTGATGAAACAAGCTCAGTTTCACATGAAATAGTCCTGTATTTTCTTCTGATTGGGCAATTTCACTGCCTGCGACCCATGAACTTTTCCACTTTGTCTAATGAGTCACAGCGGCTGAGGCCACAACCTTCCACAATCACGCAGAAGCACTGGACTAGTGCGAGTGCACCAATCACCTCAGAGGAGGTGGGCAAAGGACCATCGTTGCTTTCCTCATTTTGCCCACTTTCACTTGTGCTCAGTATGATGCCAGCAATGTAGTCTTCGTTTTCGGGCTCTCCCATGGTCGTGACGCCATCATCTGCACTCACAAACTCGCCGACCATTGATTCGTCAATGGCTTCCAGAAATTCTGACAGCGTGCTCCAAACTTCGGCAACCCCAGCAACGGCTTTGTCACACTCATCAGAATTTACAGTCATCACTGAGCACACAGAAGCCGGTACGTCTGAAGCAATTTTAGATGAACCACTGGCCATGTGTACGCGTCGGGTGCCACGGGCACCGGGTCGCATGTTTGCCTGCTTTAGCCCAAATCTCTCTCTTATTCTACAAGACCCTGCTGAGGGTGCTCCTCAGAATCTTGCACGCTGCGGGGACATCCGACTTCTCACCGCATTCGACCCGATTCATGATTTCAAGCTTCACGGCGAAAGGCGAATCCTGCCGCGACATCACGGCAACACTGCTGGAGAAGGACCACAAGATGCAAACACAATGAACTAGAAAAGCAGCAAGACAACTTGCACTTGCGCCATCTTGCACGACGAGGGCACAAGAGCCTCTGATTGGCTGTCTGAGCAAGGCTTGCGGGCAGGCCAGGAGCATTTCTTGCAGGGGAGTGTTGACGGCTCGCCTGACACAGCGCAGTCTCAGTAGCGAGAGCGGTTGGATGGAGCTGCGCCGCCGAGTTTCCCCACTGCCATGAGGGAAAGCCAACTTCTGTAAGCACTTTTGCACTTCTTGTCGTTCGTTATATCGGGAGTTGCTGCTATTTCTGTTTGATATAAGCATAGCTTTTGCTATATGTACTCATTTTAACTATACAGTGTTCAGAAATTGTTTGATATACGGCTTCGATAAAGTCAGGTTCGACTGTATTGCGAAGAAAAGCTGAGGGACGAACGTCCAAAGTAGAAAAAAGAAGTTGCAGTTTCACCTGAGAAGCGATGCATCGATTGCGATAGCAAATTAGTAGACAGCTAGGTGAAGTAAAGATAGCAGTTTTATCGGCCGTGTAAAGTTGTAAATATTTGCTTACTAACCAAATTAAGAAGCACAGAGTCACACGTGCACAGGTAAACATGAACACGTCTCGCTCAATGACCACAGAAAATTGCTCTCGAAAGAGTGAGAAAGCGCAGCAGCAGCCGCAAGCGAATTGATCTTCGTGCTGTCTCTCACTTCAACACAAACTAAATATCGAAAGCACAGTGCGCACTACACTACCAGCACTGGACGCACTTTGTCAACATCGCAGGTCGCTTTCAAGACACGGAACGGAGCCCGCGTGGGCACACACTTTGTCCCCATCGCAGATCGCTTTCAAGATATGGCGCCCATGCGGCCACGCCATAAGCAGCAGCCGCCGGAGTAGGTCCCCGCTGCCCTCTCCCTCGCCTGCCACCCTTACCTCGTGCACAAAAGAAGACCACGCATTTTCTCTCTCGCATGCGCGTTATTGAGCCACGATCATCGGCTGACTCTCACAAGTCAGCTGTCAGCCCATGTCACCATGGCAAAAGTCCGTATTATACGCTGGATTTTGAAAAAAATTGCCACTAATTTCGTCCAATGTAGCAAATAGTCCACTGTAGCACACTCCATTAAAAGCAAACTTCGTTACATTAATAAAATAGGTAGAGCAAACTAAGGTTGAAATATGGTCTGCTATGTCCGAAAATCTGTTGTACGCAGGTAAATTGTAACGAGCGTAGACTGTACAGTCAAATTGATGATTCGAACTCAAAGGGGCCCGATAATTTGTAAAAGTTAAAGGAAGTTCGAATTAAAAGGAGGCCTTGTTCTTGACGTATTCGTTTACCATAGCACGATGCACAAACGGTGTGAGTCTTGAAATATCCCGGCACACAAGCAGACAGCGAGCGAGGACCACGAAACTGCCCACGCCTTCCAACATTCGCTTCCAGATAACGGCAGAAAACAAAACTTCAGGGAGTGGGCTAAGCTGGCGCCGGGCCGGCACGGAGACGGGCGCGCGGAGACCATTGAAGGTGAGGGAGTTGAGAGCCCGGCCGAGGCAAGCGAAGTTGCGAGGAGGGGCGGGAGGGAAGCACATTTGCTCTCCTGCCAGCTTGATGTATGGCACTAATTACCTCTGCCACCTAAGACTCCCATGGTGGAGTTGCCAAAGCTGGACTGGGCCTCCGCCGCTGCTTCCATATGCGTGCTCGCGTGCTTTTTCCTTCGTCTGCTGACAGATCGGCACTGCATTTACGTTCTTCATCCTGTTTTCTTAAAGCATCATGTCATATGAAGATGAAGTCGTTGCCACTGATCATAATCATGTTGGCGTATTTCCTTCTGTTGTGGCATCGCCGCATGCAAAAGATAAGGACAATTAGGTACTGGGTGTCGCCTTCATGCTGTATTCAGAGTCCATTTTGTAGTACAAAATCGGATGTGGCGGACTGTTTCTGACAACTTTTCCATCGGGACATCTCAGTTTAGACTGTCGTAATAAAAAAAGTCACAGTTTCACTCTAAAGGGAAAGCATCAATTGCGATAGCAAATTAGTGGACAGCTATACGAAGCAAGGATAACAGTTTTATCAGCCGTATAAACTTGTAAACATAGGCATACTAACTAAATTAACAAGCATGGTGTAACGCACACACAAGCAAACATGAACACATCTCACTCGATGACTGCGGAAACTCGCGGTCAAAATGCTGCCGTGAGAAAATGCGACAGCGAGCGAAGTGACATTTGTGTTGCCTATCACTTCAACGAAAAGTGAGTGCCGAGAACGCACAGCATGCACAACTTACAAGCTGCTGACACACCTAAACTCTGCCTCCAATGCAGATCACTCAAGATACGGCGGCGTGAGAGTGCACAGCCGCCACATGCATAGTTGCAGTCTGAGTAGAATGCCACTGCCCCCCCCCCCCCCACCCGGTGTCTCGCAACGTTCGGTGCCTCGCACATGATGGAAGACCGCGCACTTCCTCCTCACTCCGTCTCTTTCACGTAGGCGAGATGGAGCAGTGAGTGTCGGCTCCCCTCACAAGCTTTCATTCGCATATACAGTGTAGAGCGCGCAGCGACGGTGTTATCACCCTTGGACTTTATATGGAACCGTTGAGGGGTCTCTTTAAAGCTTTTCCCGCATGGCGGGGCCGGAGGAATACTATTCGGAGCCGCCGCCACGTGATTTGGTGCGCTGCTGAGAGCATTGTCGGAGCACAATGTGTTCGAATTACCGTCGCAAATGCTTGTATGTTCGAAATACCAGGCATCTTCACCCACTAGAATGCACATAACTTTGATGGGACCACAGCGTCAGTTCGAATAAACTAGAAGTTCGAATTAAGCGTGTTTGAATTAGGCGTGTTTGAATTTCTGAGATTCAACTGTTTGCCGAATGGCATGATATTGTAGTGCAAAAATTCCCTAAAATAAAGGTTAACTGTGACAGAGGGAGCAGAGTATATTTGCAACAGACAGTGTGATACAGTCTACGACCGATTTTTCGAATGTGCCCGGTAATTCCAACGCCTTCACGGACAGCCACGTACACCATAAAGTCAATGTATAAGAACGTCTAAAATTTCGGACACAAAAAGCCTTTGCCGTCTGATTTTTCACACTTTCTACTGTGACTGCAGGTCTGAAACAGCATTAATCGAATTTTGATTATCTCGCCGCTTCGAACCAGTGCTTTCGCACGCAGATCTGCTGGGAGGCATAGCCACTACCAGGGCAACACTAGGCCTAACTACTGCAATGTTCACTACAAAGCTTTTTGCTGTTTGGTGCTGTATTTTTCATTACAATTCGCCGCTGTTAGCAGTGGCACTGACTCAGTCTTTGTAATCCTTGCCAATGGCTTCAAAGCTCGGAAAGCATGTCGCATTGCATAATGCCGATTTCAGAAAGTCAGCTTCGCCTAAATACAGCCATGTTACACAGTAAAGCATACGTGCACTATTGCGGTGAAGCATACCATGAGTGGAAAATGGCAATTGTCACACGATATGGTTTGTATTTCTTAATTATACACATGCGCACCCGCCATCTCCTATTTCAGTACGAGTACCAATATACCTAATAAGTGTACTGGCAGGCCTTCAGAGCTATTTCGGATGTGCCTGTGGTGATTTGTGCCCTTGGGGCAGTAAAAGGTATGCATTCATTTTTTCGGACTGCCCAATTTTTCTGACGTCCTTGCGGTCCCTCGGGAGTCCGGAAAATTGGATGTTGACTGCACAGTCGCCGACCGGTTATTCGGACCTCACGGGGACTGCAGAAATGTCCGAATAAACAGGTGTCCGAAAAAGCAGATTGAGAAAAAAAAAGAAATCCTTTATTTCAACACACTTATTCGAGCTCGGAAGTAGGCTTGAAGAAATCGTGAATGCGCCATTGCACACTGTTCCGTTTACGCGCAATCAGATCTCGGAGAGCGTCGTATGGTCTCTATAGGCGGCTGAAAGCACAGTCACTGCTTGTACACGATCCACATGCGACGGCAGCGTAGCATATGGTGCGTCATCTTCCAACTCGGAGTCAACTTTGTGCATCTTTTTCATTCCAAGCTTAACTCGGACGCCTATTTTCTTGTCCAATGTGTACTAAAAGACCTGAAATCATCTAATTTTACAAGATGACAATGGCCAGAAACTCAGTTCCCACGAACCCCAAATAAACCTGAAGTCGCTGAAGAAGACCTTCTCTTCAAAAAGAAAAAGAAGAGACACGTAAAATGAGCCAGGCTGAAACGCTGACCGTCGTGCTGTGCAGTGAAGCCGAAACAAAGAAATGCTCCGCGCAACCTTGTGATTCTGCAGTTCAAAAATTTTATTCTCGCTTAAAACAAAATTTGATCCTTTATATCTTTCTACATAGATGGGCAGCAAAGCATACTATGCAATGCTGACTAAGCCATATTCTTACTTGGAACATTACATTGTGAAAATGAAGCCACAAATTGAGTCGGAACATAACTTTTTATGCGAAGCATACTAGCCGCACAACCACGCTCTTCCTTGCTGCGCCGCGCGCGGCCGCGTAGCTACCATATGACGTCATAACAGCTGCAAAAGCGGAGGCTCAACTCGTGCGCTCGCTTGCGGCCGCGTAGCTACATAGCCTGCATAGCCTACATAGCCATAGCGTGCGCTCGCCTGCATGAGTTGTTTCTTCGTCTAGCCGAACCAAATATAGCCAAGCAACAGCAGTTCACCAGGCTAAACAGTGGTTCAACAACTAAAATAAAGGCTAGTATGCTTCGCATCCTGGGCTTTACCTTAGCTAAGCCACAGCCATTTTTTCATTTTTGCCATGACATAGGGCGAAAGTTTAGGTTTTATTTCTTATCAGAGTATTTTTATCATCTAGT
Source organism: Dermacentor variabilis (assembly GCF_050947875.1). Classification (NCBI taxonomy): domain Eukaryota; kingdom Metazoa; phylum Arthropoda; class Arachnida; order Ixodida; family Ixodidae; genus Dermacentor; species Dermacentor variabilis. The sequence goes on from NC_134571.1 coordinate 218,151,872, forward strand.
ATACAAGATAACAAGCCCATATTGTGAAGATATTCCTCATGGAAATGTTAGTTTTTTTAATAAAAAATATCAAACAAGGGGCGATTGTCGGCTTTTCTGTATGGCTAGAAATTAGGTAAATTAAAACAATAAGTAATAAACGACAATAGTCATGAAAGAGTACCATCTGGCGACTATATAAAAAATATTCGCAGCAACAGGTCAAAGCAATAACTTTGTAGAAATTTTCTGCCCTGGCATAGTTTCACTTGTATGCGCAACCTTCGAAGCGTCCTCACGGCATTAGAAAATGTTTGAAAAAAAAAATCGCTTGAGTAATTACTTCCCACACTGAGGTAAAACAGTTTGATTTTTTCCAGCAGAATCGGAGATGGTCGAAAAAACACCAAGTACACTTGACATGGAATGACCCACCTTTATAGTTGTTCAGACACTGCCAGCTATGTTGCCTACCAAATTGTCCAGTGATAAAATAAACGATATCCAGGGCGTCTACCAAGTTGACGTTTCCAAATTCCCCGAGTTTTCCCGGTCTTCCCTGAGCGACGCAGAACGATGTTTTATGTCAAGACGGGCTGAAACAATGTCGCCTGATGCTATCACTCTCTAGTAAGCATGTGAAAAAATTTTTAAAAAGAAACGACTTGATCTAGTTTAATAATAAGGAGTAGTGTTTCTTTTATTCGAAAGAGAATAGAATGGAGGGGTTAGTAAAATGCACAGCAAATACATCTTCGAAAGAAATTGCAAATCAAGTCAGGCATTCTCAAATACGAATAAAAAGGAGATGCATAAAGAAGCAAATATTGTCGAATATGAGCTATTTCTATCAACTGATAGCAAGCTCAGTAGTATGAGGCCCGAACATTGTCACAATTGAGATTCTCTCTCAACAGCTTGTAAGTCAACCTCAACTGTCCTGACATACTCTCAGCCCGCGCATGACACCTCAGTGTTGTGTTTCACTGCTTTAAAAAGTTTATTTTGGTTTGGATGAGGGACACCTGCATCTTGGCATCAGCTAACACTTTGTTTTTTTTTATCTAAAGCTCCTTCAAAACGGCGGCAGCACGCTTCCTTTCCCATTCATTCCTCGATGCGTAGGTCCTTTCTGTTCTCATCCTCTTTCCGCCACTCATTTGCCCCACGGACCATTTGAAGCATCTTTTTGGTCAATTTTACAGTCAACGTCCTATTTTTCGAACTCCCTAGGGGCCGAGGAAACGTCCGGAAAATTGGCCAGTTGGAAAAGAATGCATGTCCTTTACTGCCCTTAAGGACTCAAACCGCCACAGGCACATTCGAAAAAGCTCTGAAGGCCTGTCGGTACACGTATTCGGCATATCGGTTCTCGTACCGTGACAGGAAATACCGGGTGCACGCAGGTATAATTAAGGAATACATACAGTGTCCCTTGGCAATAGCCCCTTGCCCCGTTTGTTATGCTTCACTGCAATGCTTTTGCGCATGCTTCACCAAGTAACATTTCCGTACAGAGGCGAAGCTGACTTTCTGGAACCGGCATTGTGCAAAGCACCGTGCTTTCCAAGCTTCTATGCCAATCGCAAGGACCACTAAGGCAGAGTCCGTGCCAAAGCTGACAGAAGCGAATTCTTTCAATAAAACACACGGCACCCAACGGCAAGAAGCTTCAGAGCGAACATCGACACAGTTAGGCCTAGCGTTGCCGCAGTGGTGGCTACGGCTGCCAGCAGATACGTGTGCGAGAATGCCGGTTCGAGGCGACGAGGTAGTCAAAATGGAAGCGGTGGTGGCTTTGAATAATGCCATTTCAGACCAGCGGTACTCGCAAAAATCTCAGGAAAATTGGACAGCGAAGGGTTCTTGCATCTGAACTTTCAGACGTTCTGATACACTGACTCTATGGGGTACGTGGTGGTACAGCGAAGCTGTCCAAAAAGTCGGTTGTTCACTGTACACTGGCAACTCCTCCAGCCGACGATGGTGCGTTAAAGACGATTCGTTGTGATTCCTGTCTGTTACTCGAGCCAGCATTACCACGACTTTCATTCCACTTCAATAAAATTACAGCGAATTTTCACTGGTAGATGCACAAATTTCCTGAGTTTTCCCTGAGTTTTTCCAGACTTCTCAATATTCCTGAGAATTCCCGGTTTTCCCGGTTGGTGGACACCTGGATATCTCACTATCCTAATGCAACGAGTATACATCAAGAGCACCTAACCACTAGATAGGCACAAAATGGCGTATTGCCATCTCGCGATTTCCATTATGTTTGTGTGATATGTGTACGTGGGAGAGACATCCAGTAGGGCTTGGCATAAAGCATGTTCGCGTCAAAAAGAGATTGGTTGGTAGTCAATGCTTTCTATTGTCTGTTTCAGCCGTCCCATTGTAAGTGCTTTTTCGCCATAATGAGCCTAAACCATCGGTAATGTGGCTGTTTCGGCTTGTTGGTTTGGCATAGTGGTGGATTGTAGCCCACATATACAAAACGAGAGCAGTCGTCTCATCTTTGCTGTCATTGTGTATATCTGCACTACAATTCACCACTAAACCAACAGGCCCAGCTCAGAACACTTTTTTTTTGCTCTCATTGTCTGACTACATCAGTGGGCATGCTCACCTTGGTAATGCCCTGCAGAGCAAGCTTTGCACAGACAACCCCGTCCCGAAAGAAGGGGTCGTCCCCTGCAGGGGCCAGGTGCCGGACGTCGCAGGGCTGCACTTCCTGGCAGTGGACACTCCAGTTCAGGCAGCCACACACCTGCACCCCCGACATTGCACCTGCAGCAGAAGTATCACCACATTGTACTGACAGTCAAGAATCCGAGTAACACAATTGCAAGTTATGAAACTAACTATTTATTGAAGGAAGTTGTGCCAAGAAAAGACAATTAACATTCAAGCACAAAAATGGCAGCAAGCACAAGCGTCGGTCGTAATCAGGGGTGGGACTGCCCAAAGTCATTTTGGAGCAAATTTTGGAGCAAGTAAAATTGCATTTTGCAGCAGTCTGGAGCACACAAAATTGTATTTTGGAGCAGTTTGGAGCAGACTAAATTTTATTATGGCAGGCAGGCAGGCAATCAACTTTATTTAGATCCTGAGGAGCAACTCCAAAACCCCCTTATGAGGGAGAAGCCGCTGTGGGCCGCTCCCACGTCGGGACGGGCAGGCCATGCCTCACCGCCACGCCGCTGGCCCTCTCGGCGGCCTGTAGGTGAGTTGAGAGGTTGGAACTCTTGAGCGCCTCTTCCCACTCTTCTTCTGTGGTGAAATGATCGTGGTTTTGTAAAGAGGGACACTGCCAGAACACGTGTTTTATTATGGAGCAAATAAAATTTCATTCTGAAGCAGTTTGGAGCAGGCCAATCTGATTTTGGTGGAATAATGGAATATGGAATATGGCCACGCACTTCAAAACCACAATGAAACACAGAATAAGCCAACATGAGCACATACTAGAAGCGCACTTTGTAGCCATAACGCACTAGATTATAGAAGAGTGGGTCAAGCAGTAGCATGGCGCATGCTTTCCTGTAAAGACAAAAACATCGGTTGCACTGCGATCAAACTATACTGTCACAGAGCAGTGATGGTGAATAATACAGTGGCAAATCTGTGAATGATGAAACTAGCTTTTATTGAGCAAACTTGTGCCCATAAAAGCAAGTTACACTCAAAGTGCAGTGATAGCGGCGAATACAGTCGGCAATTGTCGAAATCTAATCTGCGGAGCAAGCGCGTCTGCGTTTATACAGGAATCATTTAAGGTTTCAGAACAATCGCTGGTGCCTGCGTGTTTTCCAGAAAGTTTTACACAATTTGCGTTGCATATACAAGCAATCAAATTACACAAGGTTAACTGACAACAGACAGCAGATAGAACCCTCGATAACATTCGAGAAATTTCCGATACATGCAGATGCATCCTGCACTGAGCAGTAACATTCTTTAGAAGGTGAAATGCAGTCACCTAATGAAGATAAATAAGTACACATGTCAATGTCCCCCTATTAAAAACCATCGTCCCGATACTGCAAACACAACAGGAGAGTGAAAAACAAAAGCACAGTTAGTAAAAATAGAAAAAATAACAAAGCGACGAAGAAACAAAGTCCCCAAGTTCGTTAGCGCTGGCAGAACGGCTTAAGCTGTGCATCATAACTATTTCAAGTTGCGAGCAGCATGTCACTGTGATTGCAAAATACCATCTGGCATGACCTCACAGTCCAGTGCGCCAATGTGTCAGATAATCTTGTTGGGTCTGAAATAGCGTTTCACTAGTTTCTCACCGAGTCCTCGTCGGTGTATCAGGGTCCAAACCCAAACAGGGTCGCCAAGGTGGCATTCCAGGTATTGTCGTCGAAGACTGTAGTGCTGGCTGTGGATCCTCTGCTGGTTTTTGATGCACAAACAGGCAAGCTGATAGGCTTCTTGCACACGCTGGAGATAGGCGGCGACGTTGACTTTTTTTCTGTCAGTGACGTGAGGCTGCAGGGCGTCGAGAGTTGTCGGGTTACTTCCGTAAACCAGTTTGAACGGCATACGTCTTGTTTCTTGCACTGCCGTGTTGTAAGCAAATGTGACAAACAGGAGCACAGCATCCCACGTCTTGTGTTCGATGTCGACTTGCATCGCTAACACGTCGTTGAGTGTCTTGTTCAGTCATTCTGTTAGGCCATTCGTCTGCGGGTGGTAGGCAGTGGTCCTCTGATGACTTGTCTGGCTATACTGCAGGATAGCTTCAGTAAACTCAGCTGTAAAAGCTGTTCCTCTGTCAGTAATGAGGGCTTCTGCTGCACAATGTCGCAGCAGGATGTTCTCGACAAAAAATTTGGCTACTTCCACTGCACTACCTTTGGGCAGGGCTTTCGTTTTGGCATAGCGGGTAAGGCAGTTGGTGGCCACAACGATCCAATCGTTTCCTGATGTTGACGTCGAAAAGGGTCCCAACAAATCCATCCCCATCTGCTGAAGCAGTCGGCAAGGAGGCTTGATCGGCTGTAGTAATCTCACTGGTCTCATTGGCGGTGCCTTGCGTCGCTGGAAGTCTTGACATGTCTTCATGTAATGGGCGACGTCAGCGGTCAGGTGAGGCCAATAGTACTTGTATTCTTGCGAGTGCACGGAAAACAAGAGGTGTCCGGCTGTCTTATCATCGAGCAGGGCATGCAGGACTTCTGACCGGGGTGCTACGGGCACAACGTGAAGGTAGTTTGCGTGGGCTGGCAAAAAGTTCCTCACCAGGACGTCATTTTGGAAGAAAAACGAAGGAAATCTGCTCCTAAATACCCTTGGCACAAAGTCTGTCTTGCCTTGCAAGTACTCAGCAAAGCTTCTAAGCTCCAGGTCAGCTCGCTACTGCTCGGCAAAGTCGTCTGCACTCAGTGTACCTGAAAAGGCGTCCTCGTCTTGGGGCAGCAGGTCCGCAGAAGTGCGAGACAGGCAGCCAGCATCAGAGTGTTTTCGTCCAGACTAGTAGATTACAGTGACATCATATTCTTGAAATCTGGGGCTCCACCGCACCAGGCATCTTTTCAATTCAATTCAAGAGTAGCTTTATTCACATAACCAAAACTGGTATGCGACATCTGGATCCTTAGCCATAGGCTAGTTATGGATCCATGCAGTTATACAAAGAAAAGTAAGCGATTCAGACAAGGCCACAATCATTTCTTGTTTTAGATCAAACAAACAAACAAAACAAAGAAAGGAAAGAAGAAAATGCAACCAAACAAAAACCAATAAACTAAGGTGCAGACCAGAGCAGGAGCGAAAAAGCCACGGCCCCCGCTGACTCGGGCGTGCGCTGTCATCCCCACATGTCGACGCCACAGCCATCAGTACCCAAAAGTGAAAAAGCTTAGTTGCTGTCCAAACTGCTAAGTGTCGCCCACGACAGGAGCCGTTCAATACCGATATAGGTTGATAATTACCGAAATCGTTAGGTTCCCCACTTTATATAAATAGGCGTCACTCTTGCTATTTTCAATACCTCGGGTATGTGCCCGTGTAAAATACTTTGTAAAACAATTTAGTGAGAGTAGGTGCCAAGGTTGTTATATTATTTTTTACTACGGTCACCGCAGTACCATCAAAACCAGGTACCTTTCCTCTACTAGATTTGTAGTTGCTATTACTTCCTGGATTGAAATATCTATGTAGCCAAAGGAACATAAATTTCAAGCAGGCAAAGATGACTTGAACTTACTTTGCATGCTAAAAAGTTCGGTTCCAACCGTACAAAAGTGATGGTTAAATTTTTCACTTACTGATGAAGCATCGCATCCTGTAGCTGTCGATGGGAGAATTCATTTTAAAACTGCAGATTTAATAATAGAGTTTATTGAAGCCCATAATTTTTTTGGATTGTGAGATGATACGTCGATCTGGTTAGTGTAATAAAGCTTCTTCTGTATTTGCATTGCTGCCAAGGCTTTATTTCTGTGCTCCTTATATTGATTAAAGTAGTATGTGTTGCCTCGATATTGTTTCACTTTAGTATGCCAATTATCTCGCACTTTAAGTTCAGTACGCTCTGCATCATCCATGGACATAGTGGTTGCGTATATCATGTCTTTGCTTTTGAGTGCACTCTGCAATTGTACACTTCAGTTTTTCTATTAGCACAGAACAGTGCATGTTAGCGTTTAAGTCGTCCAAGTCAGAGAATGACATGTTGGAAAGTGACAGTGAGTTTTTTATAACCAATTTGCTTTGTTGTACCGGAAAAATTTGTCCGGTTAAAGTATGTATCGTCAAGACAATATAGGAACGCAATCGGTAAGTGGACAGCAGGACCTGTATCGTAGGCTCCATAAAGGCTTTCAGTTGCATCAAAGTTACATAAAATGTGATCAAGGCAAGCGGAGGTATGACTTGTAATTCGCGTGGGACCGATGACAAGAAAACTGAACTCATACAAAGACAGTAAGTTTGAATATTTAGTGCGTCTGCTACTATGAGTGTTGCCGACTATAATAGCTTTCTTATTATTTTTGGTCAGGTGAATGAGAGCATATTCTAGGTCATTCAAAAACATGCTACAATCAGTATGCGGGGGATGGTATACAACACCAATTATGACATTGTGCAACTCTACGAAAAACATCTCCGAGTGTCTGCTAGTAGGTCTATTCAAAGAAGAATAAAACCTGTACCTGAGTGAGTTTCTAATATAGAATCCCACCTCTCCTCCGCTGTTTGCAGCAATTCTAGGAAACGAGAGAAAAATGTAATTTGGAATGTTATAACTTTCACCAGGCTTTAGCCAAGTTTCCGTGACAGCTATGACTTCATACATGTTATTGTGCTGTGCGAACAGCGTGAGAAGAGCATTAAAATTTTTTCCTAAGCTTCTCACATTGCATTAAAGCAGTGAGTGTGGTCTATGTAATCTATGAAAGTTATCAACAGAAGAAGTTGTCAGCATATTGGGGATTTTATGCCACACGGTCTAGGTCAGCCTCCGTGAAGGTGCGGAGGACATTGGTGTTCTCTGCTTTCCTCATTAATATTTGTCCTCTCGATACCCAAGCATATTTCCAGTTGTGTTGTTTCCTTGCAGCAATTTCTTTTGCCAGTAAAAGTTTGTACTCAGTGCATAAGCGCTCATTTATGAACATTGGTGTGTGTTCTGTCAGGCCAAAATCGGCTGCAGTAAGACGGGCTTTTTTCACACATTGAAGCAAGTTGTCACGGGCGACGCAGGTCCTGAATTCGATAATGATGTTAGACTGATTTTTGTTTTTTGTTGGAACACAGCGTACGACATCAATATCAGCCATTGTCACCTGCGCAGCAACCTTTGCTGCCAAGATGGTAACAACTGCCGACAGTGACTCATTGGGTACCCTCGGGATACCTTTCACTTCAAGATTTGTTCTATGACTGTATCGCTGTAGTTTCATCAGTTCATGTCTAGTAGCCTGCAACTCTTTAAAGAGGCGGCTGTTTTCACTTTTGAGTCGACTTTGTTCCGTTTTCCCCTCGCCTAATTCCCTCTGCACATTAGCAAGGGTTTTCTTGAATTCCTCGAAGCTTCCGCTCATAAAATCTGCAGATTTCTTAAGGGAACCAAGATCACGGCTTAGGTTCTTATTCATGTTATCAATCTTTGCACTGAGCTTCAAAAACAATGCAGCAAGTTCTTTCACCGTTGTGAGCATTTTTTCGAAGACCCTTTCGCCCGTATTCTGGCTCCCCGCATCAAATCCATCATCGCTCATAGCTGGAGGACAACCCAGACACGAAGCTAATATTTAGTTAATGAAGTTGTTTCACACACATGTAATGCACAAAAGTGCGGAGAGTAGGCCGTCGATGTGAGCGTGCCTGGATCGTCCACAGTAATGGCTCCATCGAAATGTGAAGCACGCTTTTATGCTCCCCGTTGCATCATCGAAGGCTTCTGCACAGCAGTAGTGGCGCAGGAGGCCTGCCTCAACTCCAGTTTGGCAGGATCTGATTCCAGCGATAACCTGGTGATTAGCTTGGGTACTGGTAGTCGCTTTGAGTGTTAAAAGAAGCCAGCGTCGATGACTGCGCCCTGTAATGCACAAAAGTGCGGTGAGTAGGCTGTTGATGTGAGCATGCCTCGATCGTCCACAGCAATAAAGAGTCCTTTAATTTCGCTAGTCCAAACAATGTGTGATGGTTGCTAGCAACTTTGAACGGCCTGGCATATAGGTAAGGGCGGAACTTTGCTGTAGCCAAATTGATGGCGAGGCATTCCTTTTCAATCGTAGAGTAATTGCCTTTCGCTTTTCACAGCGACCGGCTAGCGTAAGCTATAACCCGTTTAAGTCCGCCTTTCAACTGGACTAGGACGGCACCGTGGCCTAGTTGACTAGTGTCTGTGTGGATTTCTGTATCGGCATCGTTGTTTCTTTGTTGAAGTGTGCAAGTATCGGTGTTGACTGCATGCATTGTTTGAGTTCTTGAAATGCGTTGGCCTGTGGTGTTTCCCACTTGAACTCGACATAACATTTAATTAGGTGTGTTAGCAGCTTAGCGATGCGTGAGAAGTACTTGATAACACACCTGTAGTAAGCCCACATGCCAAGGTATCTACGTGAATCTATGCACTGCCTTCTTGTCGAAGCGCAGCTGGAACTTTGCGATGGCTGCTGTCTTCTACAAGTTAGGGCGGACTCCAGATTTGCTGATGGCCCAGGAACAGGAGCTTGTAAGCGAAGCGGCACTTTTCAAGCTTCAGAGTGAGCTCTGATCACTTGATGGCCTCTAGCACTGTAGCAAGCCGCCTAAGGTGATCGTAGAAATTTCCAGTAAAGACGTCGACGTCATCCAAGTGAACCAGACAGGTCTGTAACTTTAATCCTGCTAATGCCATGTCAATCATGCACTGGAATGTTGCAGGCGCTGAGCATAGTCCAAATGGCATAACTTGGAACTCATAGAGGTCGTCTGGCATGATGAAGACGGTCTTTCCGCGATCCCTCTCGTTGACTTCTACTTGCCAGTAGCCAGTCTTGAGATCTATCGACGAGAAGTATTCAGCAGTGCAGAGGCGATCCAATGTGTCGTCTATCCATGGGAAAGAGTATACGTCCTTCTTCGGTGATTTTGTTCAGTCGGTGATAATTAACACAGAAAAATAGGGTTCCATCCTTTTTCTTCACCGAAACTACAGGAGATGCCCATGGGCTTTTAGGTGCCTGAATACAGTCGTCACATAGCACTTCATCGACTTGTTGCCTTGTAGCTCCACATTCTTGCATCGAAACTCGGTAAGGGCTCTGGTGGAGTGTTTGAGCGCACTCTTCAGTTATCATATGATGCTTTGCAACTGCTCTTTGTCGAATCCTCAATGACGTCGAAAATCAGTCTGTATCGTCGAAGACTTCTGAGCTGTTGCTGCTTATTCATTGGGAGACTTCGATTTATGTCAAAGTCTAGCTCGGGAACTATGGTCGTCAGGGTAGATGCAGCAGTATCCAAGAGGACAAATGCATTGCTGGCTTCCACAATCTCCTCGACGTAGGCGATCATCGTGCTCTTGTTGATGTGCTTGAACTCCTGGCTGAAGTTTGTCAGCATCACTTTCACTTTCCCTCAGTGCAGCAGCTATTGGTCTGCCTTGATGACGCCTTCTACGTCTGCAGGTGTTTCGCTGCCATGCCAACGGAAATGACAATGCTGGAGTAAGGCAGGATGCTGACATGGTCTTCAAGTACACTCAAGGCATGGTGACCATGAGCGCTCTCCGGCGGTATCTCTGATCTTGGGATAGCATTATCAACTGACTTCAGGTTGATGATTGAGCCGTGTTGGTTCACAAAGTCCATGCTGAGAATAAGATCTCATGAACACTGTTGGAGGACAATGAAGGTGGCAGGGTAGGGTGCAGATTTTAGTCGGCATTATTAGGTGTCCTCCAGCTGTCCGGATTTGAAGGCCTTCCCACACAGTCTGAAGTTTCTTCAAATGAGTGACAATGGACCCACTCATCGCAGAGTAGTCGGCTCCTGTGTCCACTAAGGCAGTGAGTGGGTGGTCATTGAGAAGCATGTTGAGATCACTGGTCCTTTGTCTTGCACTGCAGTTCGGTCTTGGAGTCTGATCACGGCTGCATCGCCATGACATGTGGCTGGAATGTCGGGTCATAAGGCCTTTGGTCGATGCATTCTTTGCTTCCAGGCTTCGTTGGGATGGCAGCATGTCATTGTTATGTCGCCGAGATAGTGTCTTTGGCATCACTGGCAGTGGAGAATCTTTGTCAGTTCGACGAACAGCAACTGCACCTCCATCGGGTGCTGCTTTTAGTTTTCCAGGTATGGGCTGATCGACCGGCCCAAGGCTTGGCCAGTGTATGGTCGGCGCTGCAGTGAAAGGTAGCGGCCTGGTGACGGCGAATGGAACGGTCATTGAGGGATCCCCTAAGTGGCAGCGAGGTAGTCGGTGATATTGTGAAAGCGTTCACCTTGCTGCGGGTGCGCAGCGTTGACGTCGAACCCTAGTAGTCCCATTTCACGGTATGGGCACCGAATGAATTTGTTTTATGGCGCAAGGGCCAATTATGACCAAAGAGCACCAGGTCAGTGTTGATGAGTTTGCAGTGGATAGATGAATTCAGAGAGGTTGGTGGGACATAGCTGCAAAGGGGCCTGAAAATGATCTCTGTAAAGTGCGTAAAACCTATATGTAATAAAATTATGGCAATGTCTAATGAGGAGCACTAAGAACACAAAAGATACATTGTGATAGAATCATTATATTTTAAAATACACGAAGCCAAATGTTTGCAAGAAGCACTACTGTCTTAAGAGAGCCCTTGAAACGGAAGGGCCTGGAGCTGTACAAAAATGCTGTACAATGCTGTACAATGCTGTACGATGCTGTACAAAAATATCACAGCGGCATCCTCTGGAAAGAGGATGAGCTGCAAATTCGTAGGGCTAATAACATGTAAGACAACATCGTTTAAGGAGCTTAGGACTGCTCTGGTGTCAAACAACGGTTCTGTACCAAGAAACATTACAGGATGAAGGGGGATGTGCTGCTGGTATGCTAAAGGAAAGTGTTTCTTTCTGTCTTGGCTTCCTGAAACTCCAGGAGGGTGTCAAGGACGGTGAGCCTTTCACCACATCTACTGCAGGTTGGTGGTTCATTTCCAGTTAGCATATGTGTGTCATACATGTGTCCTATTCTAAGATGACATAAGAGGACATCTGTTCATCGCGTTTTCGTTGCAGAGGGCCAATAACCTAGTTTCTACTTAATCAAGTGAAGCTTGTTATTTGTTTTAGCATCGCATAAGCGCTGCCAGTGGCAGAGTATGGGCACCGGCAATAGATGTGGCCCGCTTCTCTGCAGTGGTAACACAGCGGATGGTGGTTGGGAGCGTGCCAGACATCAGCCTTTCTTGGAATGCTGTACTGGGTGACAGTCGGGCATGCTCGCAGTGACGGCAGTGGACGACGAAACTACAGCACTGCAAGGCCCTGGCTCAGGGGCGGAGGTGGGCCATGACAGCGGGTGACAGTGGCATATGTCATCGCTTCTGGCAGGAATTGCGGCAATTGGGGCAGCACCTGAGGAAATCCAAGTAATCGCTGTAGTTCCTCTTTGACCGTGTCAGTGACCGAGGCCACCTGGGTTTGCGACAAAGGCAAGATCTTGTGCAGTTCTTCATGCAAAATGGCCCTGATGGTCTCGTGGAGGTCATCAGAACCCAGTGCTTGGATGGTGCACTGCAGCATGAGCGCTTGACATTTATATTGCCTGGCGCGCATTTCCAGAGTTTTCTCAATCGTTGATGCCTCCGTCAAAAACTCAGCTATGGTCTTTCGCGGGTTGCGTTATTGGTCCGGCAAAAAGTACTTACTTGATGTCCCGCATCAGGAAGCGGACTTTTTTCTCCTCCGACATTTCCGGTTCGGCATGACGGAAAAGACGGGCTGTCTTATCCGTGAAGATCTCGATGGTCTCATTGGGCAGCTGCACTCAGGTTTCGGCTTCAGCTCGCTCTTTGTGCATGACACTTGTGAATGTCTGCAGGAAGCCACTTTGCAGCAGGTCCCACGTAGTTAAGGTGGCTTTTCCATTCTCGAAACACGTCCTGGCAGCATCTTCCAATGCGAAAAAGGCACAGCGCAGCTTGTCATCGCTGTTCCAGCTGTTAATGTAGCGACCCTCTCATACATCTCCAGCCAGCTTTTCGGGCCCTCAAATGTTGAACCATGGAACGTCGGTGGCTCCCGGGGCTGCTGCAGCACAATCGGTGTTGGCAATACTGGGGCTGTCATTGTAGCTGCCGTCATGGCCGTGCACTTCATGGTCTTCTCAGGCGATAATCCGTACTCAGGGGGCAGTCCTTGCAGCCAGCGGCTAGCTCGCTGGTTCTTGGCAAGGTAGGTGTTGTCTTCATGGCTTGGGCTTGGCTCACTGCTTTGTGGTGGTGTTCAGTGCACGAACGCACCAGCACCTCCACCAGATGTCATGTAGTAGCAACAGTGAATAATACAGCGGCAAATCTGTGAATCACGATGTGAAATGTGAAATTTTCATTGGGTGAATTTATGCCCACAAAATCAAGTTACACTCAAACACAGCAATAGCGGTGAACACTGGACGGTGATCGTCGAAATCTGATTTGCGAGGCAGGCGCGTCGGCTTTGATACGAGTCATCAAAGGCTCCAGAATAACTGCTGGTGTCCACGTGTCTTCCAGGAAGTCCTACACAATTCGGGTCGTGCATACAAGCAATCAGATTGCACAAGGTTAAGTGACAACAGACAGCGGATTGTACCTTCGATAACAGTCGAGAAACTTCTGATACATGGAGGTGCATCCTGCGCTGAGCGATAACATTTCTTAGATGGTGAAATGTGGTCACCCAATAAATAAATACACATGTTAATATTCCTGCACCCATGCTCATGATGACAGTGGAAAATTTTCTCATATTATGCTGTCCAATCGACGTGGTAACAATTTTTGGGTCACCTTGAGCATACGTGCCAACCCAGGGACTTTGAAATTCAAGAGATACGCCAAGTGGGGAAGGAATTACCAATGACAAAAAAAAATTTACCTTTTTTCTGGGTCACTGAAAGGTCATACAGAACTCTGCATGGCTGCCAGTAAAGTTATAGGACATCTCGGCCATCATACTGCGACGGGCAATGGTGTGTGCGCACATGTATAATTAGGGAATATGTACCATATCATATATAGTACGTATTCCACATGGGCCACTATGAGAGGACATATGTCCTCCCACAGTGGCCCATCTGGACTTTTACTATGCTTCACCGCATAACTCTTCTGAACCATGGTGAACCTAACTTAAAAGAACCCGTTTTTAGGCCATGCATATTTTACCTTTGCGACATGTGTGCTCCTCAATGCATGTTTCGATATGAAGTGAACTGAGTTAGTCCTACACTGGCTGTGCACAAAAGACGGATTTAAATTTGACTTCGGCTAGCTGCCTTAAGCATAAGGCTAACAATGCAATTGTGGCTGCATGATGCGTTTTTTAAAATTATTATTTATTTATGAATATTTCATTTCTTTTTCTTATTTGCAGTCGGCTAGGGACAGTTTTTCGGGAGAGTTATGGCCACGTCTCTGCAATGAGAAGAATTGGTTGGAAATCAGGAGTCTCCTGGACAAATCGGGAAGTTTGGCCAACATGCATGTCACACCACAGACCCAGAGTGCCACAATCAGACCTGGGCAGGTATAAGAAAAGAACTGTAATGTGTTTTTGTTGCGATAGTGATTATGTGGACACTCCAGGTATATTTTTTTTCGTCGTCGTGACCACAATGTTCCGTATAAAGTCTAGGGGCGATAACATCTGCAATGGGGACAGACTGCGAGTGCTGGTTGCTTTGTCTGCACTGTGTTTTTGCTGTTTAGTTAAAGTTGAAGCGAGACAGCACAAAGGTAAATTCGCTCACTGCTGCTGCTGTGCTTGCTCCCTCCAGTATTTTAACAGCGAGTTCCCGCGGTCATCGATACAGATGTGGTCATGTTTGCTTAGGCTTTCGTCCCACGATACTATTTGTTAATTTAGTTAGTAAGTGAATGCTTGCAAGTTTATACCGCACATAGAACTGCTATCCTTACTTTGTATAGCTGTCTACTAATTTGCTATTGCAATCGATGCAGCACCTTCTGGGCGAAACTGCAACTTTTTTATTCCAAATCCAGCATTAGCCCTTCGTGATAGGTCGAAATGGATCAGGGCTTGCCCATATGGGCTTAAAGACAAATTGGAATTGTTTTATGTTATGCCAACCCTGGAGACAGAGATGCCCGCCTGCTGAACTCGCTGCAACATGTACCTCCTTAATATCTAGTTTGCTTGCAGTACCACCAGCCTAGTTTTCTTTGTTTTGTGCCTTAGCTAGGGATTGCCGCGCCACTTGACCCACTCAACTGTATTCTAGTACACTCTAATCACAGCCGCTCTGGCTGTGCCGACAGCAGCGACAACAGCTGAGAGCGGGTGCACGCACACTGGCCACTTGCCAGAAGTGCGTAAAACTACAATGTTACAAGCGTGAAAATTGCGAGAAACTGTGCGGGAGGCACCATCATGCTGTGTGTGGAGTGTGAATGGCTGCACTCTTTTCCGCAGAACAAATTTGCTCGCTGTTCACGGTCACTGCCGAAGTACACACGCCGAAGCCGTCCTGGCACAGCATGCTGCAATTTCGGCCAATTTTCTGTGTTTAGTGCAATTTGACACAGAAATTTGCATTTGTATCATAATACTTAAAACTTGGTAGCAGTGAGGGCCGCAAAAGTTCATTCCTCAGACATATGTTTTCGTTTATTGCAGTTGACGGCGCGCTGGCAAAATCGATGCATCTACACGTGGTCTACTGACTGTACCGCCGCACATTGCTGACTGCACTACACGTATTGAGACGCAAATTGACGCATCGACACATGCCGAGGCACGAACACTGCCTGATGAAGCAGGGACACTACCAACGCAAGGCACTGCCGGGGGAAACCTTCCTATAAAACCTGCTGCATTGGAGCCCTGCATCTCATTTGGCAGCAGTGAGGGCAGCGAAAGTTCATTCCTCACACACGTTTTCGTTTATTGCAGTTGACGGTGCACTAGCAAAATCGATGCATCTACACGTGGTCTACTGACTGTACCGCCGCGCATTGCTGACTGCACTACACGTATCGAGACGCAAATTGACGCATCGACACATGCCGAGGCACGAACACTGCCTGATGAAGCAGGGACACTACCGACGCAAGGCACTGCCGGGGTAAACCTTCCTATAAAACCTGCTGCATTGGAGCCCTGCATCTCATTTGGCAGCAGTAAGGGCAGCGAAAGTTCATTCCTCACACGCCTGTTTTCGTTTATTGCAGGTTAGCAATCATTTTCTTACTACACAAGTATCATTCCAATTGCTGCCTCTCTGCTGCCAAAGTGACAATTTGGTTCTGTGAATATGAGCGAATTAGCAAAGTTTCGAGAAGAGATGAGAAAAGAAATGCTTGAATTCAAATCTGCAATTGAGAGAGAACTACGGAAGGAAATAAGAGACCTAAAAAACAGTGTGAGCTTTTTGAATGAGGAAGTCAGAAAATTAAAGGGAGAAAACGTTGATCTTGCGAAGGACAAGTCTCTAAGGAGCATCAATGAAAAGCTAACAACTGAGTGCGAAGCTTTGAGGAAACAAATGTCTCAACAGGATCAGAGGATCACTGCCTCTGAACAATATTCTCAGAAATGTAACCTTGAAATTAAGGGAATACCCAAACTTGCTGATGAGGACCTTCCTAGTACCCTTCATGAAATTGGCGCACTGTTAAATGTTCCCATCTCGAAAGATGATGTTGAATAGTGTCACCGTGTACCTGCAAAAAATCCCACTTCAAACCCGAACATAGTAGTCCAATTCAAGAGCCGCTCCAAACGCGATTCAGTGCTTCAAAAAGCAAAGAAAACGCGCATTTCGACAAAGGATCTTGGCCACTCCTCTAACACGCCTGTGTTCATCAATGAACACTTATGCCCAGTTTTAAAGCAACTTCTTGGCATGGCAATAGCTAAAAAGAAAACGGCAAACTAGAAGCTTGTGTAGACGAATGATGGGCCTATTCTTGCACGGAAAGATGAAAACTCGTGTGTTCTGCACATTCGTGAAGCATGTGACATTGAAAAGATTGCTTAGAATCGTTGTGCACTGTTGTGATGCATCTTTTCTTTCACCATGGTGATATCGTCTCGTAACGTCAATAATCTTGTAGTGAGTTGCTTTCGTGACAAACTGTCTGCTTTCGTTTAAACATTTGTTCAGCACGACACAACTAAGATGAACTATCTGCATTTCTTAACACCTTTTCTTTTACTTTTGACATCATAATGATTACGGAGACTTGGTATACTCTAGAAAACCAGGTTTACAGGCAAGATAGTTATAACACTTACTTCCTCAACCGTACAAATAAGAAAGGTGGTGGCCTTGCCGTTTTAGTAAAGAACGACATAGACTCTCAGATAGTACCAGAATTTTCTTTTATTAATTCTGACATTGGAATGCTTAACTCTAATGTCACAAAATTACGTTTACTCTGTCATATACAGACCATCTGATTCATCTGTAAATAATTTCACCAGTGTTCTTGAAAAATTATTCAATTACGTAAACGAGAACAACTTAAGACTAATTCTTGGTGGCGACATTAACATCAACATACTAGAGTCTTCTCCCCTCGTAACTGAGTTTATGGCTATGGTTGTGTCAAATGATTACAAGATAGTAACAGATACCCCCCCACACCCTCCCCCCCCCCATCACACCAAATTCGGCAACTTTAATTGATGTTTTTATTACCAACATAAACAAAGATAACGTGGAGTCAGGTGTATTGTGTGTCGATATGAGCGACTACCTAGCATTTTATTTTATTACAGACAATACTACCAAAAACTGACAGAGTTACCGACTAGAACAGTTCAAGATATCACGCCTCTTACCTTAGCTGCTTTTAACACAAGTCTTTCCCAAACAGATTGGAGTAAGTCTATCTTTCATTAACTGCAGATTCAGCCTACGACATTCATAGCTATCCTTAAACAAATTTATTTAAAGCATCTTAAAGAAAACGTTGTAAAGGAATGCCGTAAATATAAAAAACCATGGATAAATCATGAATGTTTAAAAATGATCAAAAAGAAAACACGACTTTTTAGAAGGTTTTTAAGAACTAGAGACATGTCAGACCTTAAAACCTTTAAAGAATTCTGCAACAAAGTAAATGCGTTTATTAGGGAAGAAAAAAGAAATTATTTAAATTATTTAAGTCAGCAATTCACTCCAGACTTCTGCAGTGGGAGTGCAAACATCTGGAGGAAGCTTAATATGTTACTTCACAGGACCCCTATTTTCTCAGGAATTACGCAAATAGAAATAGATGGCCGCATTGTTAAAGATCTAGAGCTTGCAGAAAAATGTAACCACTTTCTCATAAACGTTGTACAGCCAACGCAACAATTACAGCCAACGGTAACTCGTGCAGAGACTACAGAAACGAACAGCATCTTTTTCGCACCAACCGACGATCAAGAAATAGCCTTAGCGTTCTCTACGCTAAAGAACACCAGCGCATGTGACATAGATGGTTTTCAGATATCTCCGATCAAGCATGCAATTAATATTATAGCTCCTGTGCTCACTCACATTTATAACCTGTCTTTATCGACAGGCTGTTTTCCAAAACAAATGCAAACGTCTGTTGTCACTGTGCTATATAAAAAAGGTGACAAAAATGACCTTGCAAACTACCGACCCATTTCTATATTACCGATATTTTCAAAAGGCATTGAAAAAATTATTGTTAGAAGAGTTATAAACTTTTGCACCAAATTTCACATAACAAAATCACAATACGGTTTCATGAAGGGCAGGTCGAATGAGACTGCTTTACTAGCCCAAAAAGAAATAATTCTAAAATCTTTTGAAGATAAGAAACTATGCATTGGAATTTTCGTAGATTTTTCAAGGGCCTTTGATCGTCTCTGTCATTACACTTTAATTGAAAAGATAGAAATGTATGGTATTCATGGCATCCCACTTTCCCTCTTGAGATCATACCTTAAGTGCCAATCGCAATGTGTAAAAATGAACAATTACTGCTCTTCTCTTCAGCCGATAATCACCGGGTTACCACAAGGTAGCATTTTAGGGCTGCTGCTTTTTAACTTATACATCAACAATATTGTAAAAATTAGTGATAAACCTAAATATAAAATCTACGCCGATGACAATAGCATTTTCTTCACTGGTAATGATATGGATGCATTGATTACAGTTATCAACACTATATTAGAGAGCCTATATGCATGGAGTGAGCAAAATTCATTAGTCATTAACGCATCAAAAACAAAAGCTGTTATTTTTCACTCGCGGATGCAGCTTACTTCTCCACGCGATGCCTTACGCTCAGGTAGTGCAACGATTGAAATTGTAGAGACGGTTAAAACTTTAGGAGTGTTCTTTAATTGTATAATGTCATGAGAACCACAAATTAATAACTAATATTTTCAAATGTGTAGGTATACTTGCACGACTGCATTCCTTGCTTCCAGTTTCCGTTAAGATAACACTTTATAACAGCTTGTTTTTATCGCATGTCAGTTACTGTTTCTTGGTATGGGGAAGTACAACAGCAACGAACATTAATAGACTATACAAACTACAGAAAAAAGCGATTAGGTACATTGCTAATGTTGACTATTATGCACACACGGGTGAATTAGTTAAGCGGTTTAACATTATCCCAATTCATCAGCTTTGCGAGTATTACCTAGCAATAAGATATAAAAAATCCCTGCTCAATAGCAATCGCGCTTTTTTGGATATTTTTCAACTAGAACCGTACACTATCCCATACCTTACTCGTCACCAACAACACTGGATCATTCCATTGTGCAGAACACACTTTGGCCGACAAATGCTTCGCTTCACTGTTCCTGTTTTATTAAACAAATTAATTCAAAAAAGGATAGTAATTGAAGAATATGACTTACGTGTTATTAGGGAAGCCCTTTTATCATGAAATCAACACAATATTATTTATCACTAACTAAACTTTCAGTGTATATTGGAATTTGTCTTCATGTATTGTACTGTGTAATTTAACCGTAAAGGAATCTGTGTATCTATATTTTCAGTTCATGATGAATCTATGTGTATTATGACTTGTAAAATATTAACCCCTTCTTGCTATGAACAAATTTTGTTCGTCTGTCCTCAATGCATTACATGTATCAGGGAGGCTCTGGTTTCCCATCAAGTGACTGACGTCACTTTTATCCCGAGCCTGCCCTCATCCTTGAGATGATAATAAACTGATTTGATTTGAATGGCGCAATTGGCACAGGAGTCCCACCCCTGGTCATTAAAATCTGTCTGCAGGTTAAGTACGTCATATATTTATACATGACTCATCATACAGTGCAGCATAATCACTGGTGCTCTGGCGCACTCCAGAATGTAGACCAATGATTGTGCCCTGCATGCAATTTGATTACACATAATTTTTTCGGTATAGGATTGACAACAACATTTAAAGAAATTTCCTATATATGAAAGTGCGTCTCGCGCTATGCGATAGTTTTGTAATAGATTTTGGCTGGTGAAAAACGGTTCCCAGTGAAGGATAAACAAGTATGCAAGTCAATATAAAAGCTAGCGTCTCAAGGCCAAGTATCGCGAAGACCAGTTGCACTGCAGAGTTCTAACAAGAGACAAAGTAAGGGAAGATGACCATGTGAGATGACAAGCAAACCAACAACAACCTCATTCGGACTCAAGAGGCAAAATAAGGTCAACTTTGTGGAACAAAAAAGTATAAATAGAAAAGCTCAATGACAAGAGGACAGCTTAGAGGAGTACCAAAACAAAATCTTTGGGTGGAGATAACTTGTGAGGTTTATTTCATTGGAGACATACACAGCACAAAGAAAATATCAACCGCGAGTGCAGCTTAAAACATATTTAAAATTGGTTTTAAAGTATGTGCGTGCCGAAAACTGCAATGCAGAACACCTCGCGGCATTAGTAATCAACAAGGTGGGTTTGTAAACATCGCAGGGCATAACAATTACAGCACTATGACACGAGTTTCTGTTGGCTACCGTGCTCCTTGTATGTGCCCTTGAGCATCCCATGACCTAGCCCTTCATTGCTGCCCTCCCACTTTTCCTTTGTTGTTAGTCGTAGTGGGACGTGTCGCTGCAACAACTTGTGTCATGCCCGTTGAGATTTCCCACACTATCTGCGTTGACTGGGCTGCACTGATGATACATGAAACATGAGTACAGCGCAATGCCGAGTGCATACTGCACCGTTGGCTCCTGCTCAACTCATTCAGGGCTGGGTATATATTCATGCATAGGTTTCCCTGCGGTGGCCCTCCGCAGCAGAAATAGACCCCGCTGAAGAGCAGTCGCATTTGCACACCTCACTTCAAGCACAGAAAAACATTTATTTTATGCTTAGCTCTGCTTTGCCTTACCAAAATTTTGCAGAAAGATCCCATTTTATTGTCCGGTGGTTCAGTATAACACATGGCGCTCTTACTAGCCTGATATTCAAGAAAAAAAATGCAAATTTGCCTCCATCTACAGGGAAGCCAGTTGTTGCCAAGACGACGCTAGCGCGGACATGCGTCGCTGCCTATAACCAGCTGCTGAAAGAAAGGTTGTTGTGCCAGCAGGGTTGCCACGTGGGAAAGGCAGTTGGTTTGAAGATGCCTATGTCTAAAGTTGATCGGCCTCAGTATTAAGCCTAGAATATACTGGCTAGTGTGTCGTGCACCGGCTCTTTTCACTGGAGGAGCCACCTGCGATGAATGCCCACGGTGACAGTGGCCGGCAGAGGTCGCAGCCATACGGGTGGGTGAAGACTTGCACGTCGTCTGCTTCGCACATCAGTTTCGCAGCTGTTGCTTTGGTTTCTATGTTTGCGTTTTCATTGTCATTACAGTGTTGCGTGTTTGTTCTTGGTACTGTCAGAGAGTGAGCACGTGGCTGCTGTGTTCATGTGCCTGTCATGAGGAAAACTATGTGGTGGCAGTGAAAAAATGCCAAAGCTAATGAAACAGTGCTAGGAGAGGACCTGCTTCGTGCAGCTGTGTAGAAGCGATTACCACTTGAACAAAGAGTGTGTATCCTTGTTCAGTGCACCATCTTATGCGAAGCAGCTGGCAGAATGGGCAAGAATGATCAGGAGAATGGACAGAAGGCTGACACCAACTGCTGTGGTTTGTGAAAAACATTTTGAAAGCAGTTTAATCGAGCGCACATTCTCTATCCCCGTGAATGGCATTGTCCACGAGATTCCCCGCGATAAACCCCGTCTGAAACCCAACACCACACCCATGATATTTCCTGCGTATCCTAAGCACCTCGTGCCTAAGTGCTGGAAAAAAAAAACAGAAGAAACCGGTGCGAGCAAGATCTAGAGCTTCCAGCAAAGCGGCACAGACGTGCACAGTCAGTTACCTCTGAACTGTGCTCAGTTATTGAGAGTGCGGAATCGGAGGGCCTCGAAGGTGCTATACCTGCAGAGTGCACCCCATGCAGTAGCTCTGAAGCAGCAAGCGCACAAAGTAATATGGAGCTCAGTGCCTGCAAAACACTACTGAAAGTCGCCACCCGTTCAGCGACCTCTTTATGAAATGGCGTCGATGAAAGTTCCATCTCTGCCAGCAGAATCAGTAGCTTACTTTTATTGTGAAGCTGAAATAAATAACTTTGCCACCCTTCTCATTGATAAAATGGTATTGTTCGAAAAGCCGTTGCCTGCAAGACAGTCAGCAGTATACCTCATCTTGTCCTGTCTTGTGCCTGCATTTGACTGTTGTTATGCCCGACGAAAATCTTTGTTACGCTTAAATAAAAGCTCCGCTTCCTATTTTTGTTGACATATATCAGGCATAAAAAGAAAAGTGAATTTGTTTACCAGGTACAAAAGATGTATAGCACACGGAACACCAGCAGTCCATTTTACAGGCTAACTTATTTACTTACGATCATACTCTCTGTGCCCAATGGGCATTATGAGGGGATGGGTGCATGGTTTACAAACAATCAAAAACAGTGACTCCGGACAGTGGCTCCAGACAGGCTGTCATTGGAATACGAACCTGGCAACGTTTAACGCTAGAACGTTATCTAGTGAGGTGAGTCTAGCAGTACTATTGGAGGAATTAGAGGGCAGTAAATGGGATATAATAGGGCTCAGTGAAGTTAGGAGGCCAAAAGAAGCATATACAGTGCTAAAGAGTGGCTCGTCCTGTGCTACCGGGTCTTAGCGGAGAGACGAGAACTAGGAGTCGGATTCCTGATTAATAAGAATATAGCTGGTAACATACAGGAATTCTACAGCATTAATGAAAGGGTGGCAGGTCTTGTTGTGAAACTTAATAAGAGGTACAAAATGAAGGTTGTACAGGTCTACGCCCCTACATCTAGTCATGCTGACCAGGAAGTCGAAAGCTTCTATGAAGACGTGGAATCGGCGATGGGTAGAGTGAGAACAAAATACACTATACCAATGGGCGACTTCAATGCCAAGGTAGGCAAGAAGCAGGCTGGAAACAAGGCAGTGGGGGAATATGGCATAGGCACTAGGAATAGCAGGGGAGAGTTATTAGTAGAGTTTGCGGAACAGAATAATATGCGGATAATGAATACCTTCTTCCGCAAGTGGGATAGCCGAAAGTGGACGTGGAGGAGCCCGAACGGCGAGACTAGAAATTAAATAGACTTCACACTCTGCGCTTATCCTGGTATCATACAAGATGTGGACGTGCGCAGCAAGGTGCGCTGCAGTGACCATAGGATGGTAAGAACTCGAATTAACGTAGACCTGAGGACAGAACGGAAGAAACTGGCACATAAGAAGCCGATCAATGAGTTAGCGGTAAGAGGGAAAATAGAGGAGTTCCAGATCAAGCTGCAGAACAAGTATTCGGCTTTAACTCAGGAAGAGGACCATAGTGTTAAAGCAATGAACGACTATCTTGTGGGCATCATTAAGGAGTGTGCAATGGAAGTCGGTGGAAACTCCGTTAGGCAGGATACCAGTAAACTATCGCAGGAGACGAAAGATCTGATCAAGAAACGCCAATGTATGAAAGCCTCTACACCTACAGCTAGAATAGAACTGGAAGCACCTTCGAAGTTAATCAACAAGCGTAAGACAGCTGACATAAGGAAGTATAATATGGATAGAATTGAACATGCTCTCAGGAACAGAGGAAGCCTAAAAGCCGCGAAGAAGAAACTAGGAATTGGCAAGAATCAGATGTATGCATTAAGAGACAATGCCGGCAATATCATTACTAATATGGATGAGATAGTTCAAGTGCCTGAGGAGTTCTATAGAGATTTATACAGTACCTGTGGGAGCCACGATGATAATAGAAGAGAAAATAGTCTAGAGGAATTCGAAATCCCACAGGTAACGCCGGAAGAAGTAAAGAGAGCCTTGGGAGATATGCAAAGGGGGAAGGCAGCTGGGGAGGATCAAGTAACAGCAGATTTGTTGAAGGATGGTGGGCAGATTGTTCTAGAGAAACTGGCCACACTGTGTACACAATGCCCCATAACCTCGAGCGTACCGGAATCTTGGAAGAATGCTAACATAATCCTAATCCATAAGAAAGGGGACGCCAAGGACTTGAAAAATAATAGACCGATCAGCTTACTGTCAGTTGCCTACAAACTATTTACTAAGGTAATCGCAAATAGAATCAGAAACACCTTAGACTTCTGTCAAGCAAAGGACAAGGCAGGATTCCGTAAAGGCTACTCTATAATAGACCATATTCACACTATCAATAAGGTGATAGAAAAATGTGTGGAATATAACCAACCCTTATATATAGCTTTCATTGATTACGAGAAAGCGTTTGATTCTGTCGAAACCTCAGCAGTCATGGAGGCATTACGGAATCAGGGTGTAGACGAGCAATGTGTAAAAATACTGAAAGATATATATAGCGGCTCCACAGCCACCATAGTCCTCCATAAGCAAAGCTACAAAATCCCAATAAAGAAAGGCGTCAGGCAAGGAGATACGACCTCTCCAATGCTATTCACAGCGTGTTTACAGGAGGTATTCAGAGACCTGGATTGGGAAGAATTGGGGATAAAAGTTAATGCAGAATATCTTAGTAACTTGCGATTCGCTGATGATATTACCTTGCTTAGTAACTCAGGGGACCAATTGCAATGCATGCTCACTGACCTGGAGAGGCAAAGCAGAAGAGTGGGTCTAAAAATTAATCTGCAGAAAACTAAAGTAACGTTTAACAGTCTCGGAAGAGAACAGCAATTTACAATAGGTAGCGAGGCACTGGAAGTGGTAAGGGAATACATTTACTTAGGGCAGGTAGTAACGGCAGATCTGGATCATGAGACGGAAATAATCAGAAGAATAAGAATGGGCTTGGGTGCGTTTGGCAGGCATTCTCAGATCATGAACAGCAGGTTGCCATTATCCCTCAAGAGAAAAGTGTATAATAGCTGTGTCTTACCAGTACTCACCTACGGGGCAGAAACCTGGAGGCTTACGAAAAGGGTTCTACTCAAATTGAGGACGACGCAACGAGCTATGGAAAGAAGAATGGTGGGTGTAACGTTAAGGGATAAGAAAAGAGCAGATTGGGTGAGGGAACAAACGCGAGTTAATGACATCTTAGTTAGATCTGGATCATGAGACGGAAATAATCAGAAGAATATGAATGGGCTTGGGTGCGTTTGGCAGGCATTCTCAGATCATGAACAGCAGGTTGCCATTATCCCTCAAGAGAAAAGTGTATAATAGCTGTGTCTTACCAGTACTCACCTACGGGGCAGAAACCTGGAGGCTTACGAAAAGGGTTCTACTCAAATTGAGGACGACGCAACGAGCTATGGAAAGAAGAATGGTGGGTGTAACGTTAAGGGATAAGAAAAGAGCAGACTGGGTGAGGGAACAAACGCGAGTTAATGACATCTTAGTTGAAATCAAGAAAAAGAAATGGGCATGGGCAGGACATGTAATGAGGAGGGAAGATAACCAATGGTCATTAAAAGTTACGGACTGGATTCCAAGGGAAGGGAAGCGTAGCAGAGGGCGGCAGAAAGTTAGGTGGGCGGATGAGATTAAGAAGTTTGCAGGGATGACATGGCCACAATTAGTACATGACCGGGGTTGTTGGAGAAGTATGGGAGAGGCCTTTGCCCTGCAGTGGGCGTAACTAGGCGGATGATGATGATGATGAAAAACAGTGAAACCTATGAGGACAACAATAAGATAAACAAGCAGAAACAACAGCAAATAAAAAGAAAAAGAAAGAACAACGAAATTCGATCAAATCATTTCAAAAGATGATCGGTTACAGCGGTCTTGAATGGTTATGCATTATGGTTATGCATAGCATGGTTAGCATGTTAGCATGTAACATAGTATGGTTATGCATGGAACATTAATAGAGCAGTAATATAACCTTAGCATTCTTTTACTTTATTAGAATAAAAAGGTAATCTAAAACTTACCTTTAAAAGAAGTAAGCTGCCATCATCACTAGAATAAAAAACAGCTGTCTTTAGCTATCGCCTAAGAGACGCAAAGGTGTACGCCTTGTAAAGCCTGCTGTAATCCACCCTAATACACCTTAATCTTACTCAATACACCATAATGCCCCCTAATTATGCTGAATCCACCTTAATCCAATCATTAATCAATCATTAATTAAATTTGTTAATCATTAATCATCTCTCATACACGGCTGGACATGCTTTGGTTCGCTTCTGGCCATCCTTGGGTAGCATGATATGTTCTGTACCTCACAGAATGACCTCGAAACATTGAAATATAAGGCTTTTGCCTTAAAAATTTAGTTGTTCCTTCGCCAGCATAGACACACAGGAGGTTCCAAGCTCGAAGCCGAGCTGAGGTAACACAAGCTTTTCACCTAAGCGTGGAGCGCTAAAGAAGCCTGTTATAATCAAAACAAACCCTAATCAGTAATCAGCTATCCACATTTGAACTGTGCTGCTGCTATGGCTTAATAAAAACAAAAAGTGCGGCAGCCCGCTTGCTGATGCTGTGAAGACCAAGTGGTGCCGTGGCACTCCCCTGCAGTGCAGCACTCCCAGCGGCAGCCGCCGACATTCACAGCACACTAGCCAGTCTATTGTAGGCCCTATACGCCTCGTGCACCGCCTATAGAGGCGCCACTGAAAGCCACCTAGCGGACGCTTCCAACAGTACACGCAGGAGCAGTAGCAGACGACAACCCTTTGCAGCAAGGATGGCTGAAGTTCACGGCTGCGATTTCTCCTTTGTTCGGGTGCCAGGCTGCCGCTTCTGCTGTGACAGCTGTAGGGAAGATGCTGACCTCTGTGCGAGCGCATATGAACACAATGTTACCGGTGTTTGGGACAACATGGTCCACATACGTGCAAGATGTGTCCCGCAGACAAACGCCACGAACCCCATTTACATGACATGGAGCTCATGTTCATCAGCTGATAAATTTTGTTGAGTGATGCGATCTCTCGATGATTTTTTTAATTCTACCCTTGCCGCAATGCTGCTTCTGTACCTGAATAATAAGCACCCGTCGTTAGTGCAGACTTTATCAAACAAATCTGCACGATACAATCACTGCATATGCCGTTGTGATTTTTTTGTCGATGAATACATGTGACATCGCCGAATAAGTGCAGTCGAAGTCGCCTCAAGAAGAGTAATTGCCAATTTGTTGATGGAAACGAGTACACTACTAGCCAACGAAGTCACCAAACACACGGGTTAATAAAAACGCGTGTTAGTGCTGTACCGCCGATGCAATTCTGCTGCATACGCCGATGAACTACCGTTCCCGCTGCAGTTTGCGTAATTTTAAATTCCCCAAGGGAGCTGCTTGGAAAAGTACAAAGCTAAAGGCTGACTAACTTTTCAGTACTTTTTTTTATATTACTAGAGAGAAGTGCCACATGATATATTTAAAGGCAGAGCAGCGCCAGTCAAAGTAGATGAGCGCTGGCGGCAAGGCCCGGTTTAGTCGTCTGCAGCGTAAGTATAAGAAAGAATTCAGTTGAGTGCAAAACTCACATGCAAGAAGGGGCTACGTTGTGAAACAAACAAATCACACGGCGAGTTAAGTTTGCTCAGGCAGCATCGAGGTGTGATGACTTCCCAAATGGGACGCGAACGTTTCAGCGAGAAATGGAACAAAAATACCATATGCAGCAGCTATTAGCAATTCTCGCCCTGAACTACTTATTTTCTAAACACATTTTCAAAAACGCAAACAATATCTAAGATGACCTCGGGCGAAAAGAATAAAGCTGTTAAAGAAGCACTTCCTTGGTATCATTCCGATAAGACACAGCGTGATTTATACCTTTTACAAACAAGGCAGGGTGAAAACTTCGCAGTTCAAAAGAATTAACAAGAGTTATGCATGGAGCAACTAGCAGCAATTAAACATGTGCAAAGCCACGCATAAAATAGATGTAAAAACATGAAGTGCACGACAGCTGGTGCGAGGATTTACCGCGCCACATGAAACCAACAATTTCAGTTGTTGCAAACTTCAGTAGCTTTAACATACAACGCAATGCGCTCGTGCAGTCGTGCTGCCTAGCTAGCGCAACGCGGTAAAGAAGCGGAAAACAATATAAGCGGCAAACAGCATTCTGAACTTTAGCGAAGTGCCTTGAAACCTCATGCTGCACTGCAGACGAACTTCATTGCTCACGCGTCTATGATCGAGGGGAAAAAAAACACCGACGAGACAAAGGAAAGGATGAGAACAAGAAATTTCCCTTCGAAGCGACGATCCATTTTTGCTACCGTTGCTCCCGCTAATGAGGCTTTGCCAGGAATGATTAGAACCGTATCCCCGGCACGTTTTCACCGGTATTTGAGCCCCCCAACCTGCAACAATTCTTCTTCGACATTCCCTGAAGCTTTGGCCACCCCCCACGTGCGAATGGTGAATAAGACAGAGAAGCACAATCAACCACACAACAAACTACGGCGCGCGCCAGGCTCCTCTCCCGTGTGTTCTGCGCAAGGCCACCACCAGTGGCGCGTCCGTCGGCGTGCACGGCGCCTATAGCCACGTCTAGTATGGTAACAAACTTTGTCTCCAGTAACTTGTCGCCACTGGATGATGAAACGAGTACGTCAATGAAGACATCACATGGCACTTGTACGTAGATGGAGAAAAAGAACTAATAACAATGATGTCACACCGGGATTCGCATCACAGTTTTATGCGATCACGTGACCAGCTGTGTTTAAAAACCTGCTGTCTCCACTCGTTCTCTCATTGCTCTCTGAAACTGAATTTTGGACTAGCTGCTATAATCAAGGCTCTAAATAATTAAACGTCGCATGCTGAAGCAGACAAAGTTTAGTGCCATGATGAATGGGTCATTAGCTACTTAATGCAACGGAAAACACAAGATACAAAATGCTTGCTTCAGCGCTCGTTTAAGGACACAGCACCACCTAAAATATGACAATTTTATCACAGTGACTGCAGTATACTGGTCAGCACCACAAGAAAGCAGGAAAAGTAAACCAAATGGAACAACAACCTATGAACACATGCACCTGCTGTCATTTGTTCACATGTGAAATCCCTTTTTCAAAAACTACAAGTGATGGCATGCCTGTGCAATTAACTTCAAAAGCCTCCCTGATGTACACAACTGTTGGAGCCAGGATTTAATGGTAATTAAATCCTGGCTTGTTGCATGCATGTTGATGAAACAAATGGCTGGCACCCACACATTGCGCAATGGACTGCCGAAGTAATACAGGGATATAGTTCAATAACGTGGCTGTTTGGGCGTGTTGGTAAGACATGACAGAAAACATTTAAGCGCACAACCAGAAGACAATGGTGAGAGAAGACAGGCAACACACAGGCGCTCGTGTGTCTCGCGCCTTCTTTTGCCATCCTCGTCTCATGCATTTAACTGTACTGGAGAGCTCTGGGTTAATGATGATCAGCTGGTGTTCTTGCACTCAGTGTAGGAGTGTCTTAATCAGGTTAGTACTCATTGGGAACATCACCCCGTTTTCAGTATGTATCTGACCTCTTTCACGTACCTCCATGTTGTCTACCAGCTTGGACCACTAGGTATGTGCTGGCTGCTGTCTGGCCTAGTACACAACTTCAGAACTGCCTATGTGATACTGGTAGGTGTGCAATCCCTCAGAATAGACGTGCGAAGGTGACACAAGGGGTGTAGAGCCTTAAATCGTACATAGGTGTACATCGTGTTGTGCAGGTTTGAGTCCAATAAGGTGGTCTAGTGAGGCTACGAAATTCTCGAAGCAGTACAGCGAAAAGTCTGTCAGGGACAGTGGTAAGTCATGTGCGGTAAGCGGCGAAGACGGGCTACCGCTTCTGAAAATGATTTCGGTGATTTATTTTAAGCCCAGATCGACTATTTTAGTGCCAACGGACTCTTTAAGTTGTGGCGATCCCGTAGACACCCGACTCTTGAAGGTGGGTGGCCTTGTTGCGATTTTATCGGCCTTTTCCGTCCAAACCATGCCGCGCTTGTGTTAGCGCAGCGAAGTGTTGCTGCGGCGCCAGCTTTTCTCGTCAGTGTCTGCAGTGATGGAATGTGAAGTGGAAGGGGAGCTTCTGACTGCTGAGGAATTTTCCAAGGATCCCGAATGGCAAACAGTTGCTGCCAGGTGCTCCAGAGCCAAATCGGCGCCCGTCGAGCGAGTTGGTGCCATTTCTACCGGCGCTAAGCCAAATGACAACGCAACCGCAAAGGGTCACCGAGACCGCAGCAGCGCTAAAGCCAAAATTATTCGGGGTGGAAGGATGCCTCCGTTACCCAAAGAAGACGCGAAGATCATCGTCAGGCCGAAGGGAGGTCTAAACAACAGCAAGGTGGGGCCGACAGTTGTGGCCGAGGCCATATGGAATGCAGTCGGTTTCGACCAGGCGAAGCGGGACTCGGACACGATGTGCCCGAATTTCCAACAAAATATCATGGTCATCAGCACCCCCAGCAGAGAGAATGCGACCCTCTACGCCAGGGTCGAGTGCATCGCTGTTGGCGGCCAGCAGCACGAGGTGAACGCGTACGAGGCAGCGCCCAACTCTACGTGCAAAGGAGTTATCCGCGGCATCGCACCGAGTGAAGGCCCGGAGGAGCTTGATCGCAAGATTGTCAACTCGAAGAACCCGCTGGCCTTGGGAGCCAAACGAATCAAGAGCACGGGCGCCGTTATTGTGGTCTTCGACGGCTACAAGGTGCCAAACTACATGTCGTACGGTGGCACACTTGTCAGGTGTGCATTATATAGCAAGCAAGTGGAGGTGTGCTACGCCTGTGGCCGCCTCGGGCATCGCACGGATGTCTGCCCCTCGCCAGACGAAACTATGTGCAGGGGATGCGGCATCGCCAACCCGGACGAACAACACAAGTGCGACCCCAAATGCAGGCTGTGCGGAGGCCGACACTTCACCGCCACCGCTGCCAAGGAGTGCAAGCAGAGGTACCAGATGCCGTACCTCGTCAGACGCAGGCGCGGGTACCGATCCCAAGCCAATAGAAGCAAGTCTCCGGCCCTCGCCATGGGCGAGCGACAACTCCCGGCCGCCGCCGGTCGCTTCGCGGCTCGCGGGAGCTCTAGATCCAGGAGCCCCTCTCCGCCTTCCGGACGCCGTTCCAGGTCCAGGGGCAGATGTATGTCCAGGGGCAGATCCGGAAGCCGCTCCAGGAGCCGCTCTGTCTCAAGGGCCCGGTGTGGGTCCAGTGCCGGCCAGCAGAGGAAGAGAAAGTCAATGCTATCGTGGGCAGATATGGTTGCTGGCGGCGCCCACGCGACCCGCTTCCAGAGCAAGCCAGGGACGCCGAGGTAGCGTGCCTTATGAAGGAAAACGCAGACTTCAAAGAAATGATCAGAAAGATGGCTAGCGAAATGATAGAGATTAAGAAATTGGTAATCAGTCAGAGTGCTATATCCAACGCGTCGGCGCCGCCCGCCACAGAAGCACCAGTTCCCGCCTGCGACTCGGCTGGGGCCGCCAAGCGTAGGGCAGTTTCCAGTAAGGACGATTCAGATTCGCAAACTTATGAGATCAAAGGCATGCTGGCCACACTCACTAAGAGCGTGCAGCAGTTACAACAAGGCTTAGCACAGGTGCAAGTCGCCCTAGGAGAGGCCTAGGCGCGCTGGCCGATCGCATGGATGCCCTCAAGCGTCTGGTGATCCCAAATAATGCATCTGTAACTCCAATGCAGGTCGTTGTTCCGAACGCATCGGGGACTCAAATCAGGGCTACGAGCACGTCGGCACGTCAGAGTGGGGGGAACTTCTTCCGTGCACCTGTGCTTACAGTGGGTACCCCAGCCAATTTATCTAATCATGGATAGTTCCAAAGAGGAGTTCAAAATTTGGCAGTGGAACTGCAGGGGGTACTCCAATAAGAGGGCTCCGTTGCAGCAATATTTAAGATTGCTACCTAACAAACCACAAGTAATAGCATTACAGGAAACCCTCGTCTCTGCCGCATCCCTCTCTGGTTATCGTGCCATCTCCGTGCAGGCCGAAGGTCGGGGAGTGTGCACGTTAGTTGACAGGAGGCTTACACACTTGTCTCTCGACCTGAAGCTGGCGAGTTGCAAGGTCGAATACGTCATGTCGGAGGTTCTGCTCAACACGAGACAATGCAACCAGCGGAGAAACAGCGTGTTTATACTCAACATCTACAGCTATCCTAGGGACTCGCAACAGCAGTTCAAAACGATACTCAAGAAGTCCGTCGACCTTGCCGGCACCCATCCCCTGGTCGTCGTCGGAGATTTCAATGCACCATACGGCATGTGGGGGTACGTCTACGACATAAGCAAGGGCCGAGGTCTGTGGCAGAACGCCAACGAATGGACTTCACGCTCATCACGGACAAGGCGTTCCCCACCCGAATCGGCAACTCGGTGAGCTGGGACACCACCCCCGATGTGGCGTTCGTGAAAAACGTCGAGGGAGCCGAGTAGAGTAACACCACAATAAATTTTGGTAGCGACCATTATGTGCTCGAGACCCGCTTCGAAGCCAC
This sequence comes from Dermacentor variabilis, assembly GCF_050947875.1. Taxonomy (NCBI): domain Eukaryota; kingdom Metazoa; phylum Arthropoda; class Arachnida; order Ixodida; family Ixodidae; genus Dermacentor; species Dermacentor variabilis. Next base: position 218,184,474 of record NC_134571.1, read on the forward strand.
CCGAAGTAAATCCAGAGAATTCACTGTCACAGACTGGGACCTTTTTCGCAAATTCCGTGTCAACGACAGCGCACCCATCCCCAAAGACCTGGAAGATTGGTGCGAGCGAATCAAGAGTGACGCCGAGTCATCCACTAAGAAGATCGTCAGCGACCTGGAGGTAGAAAAGATGGACAGTAGGCTGGCCCATCTGATCGACGCCAAGCAGGCGCTGCTTCTAAGATGGAAGGGACAAAGGTTTAACCGAAGATTGAGGAAAAAGATCTCCGAGCTTAACAAGGCCATCGAAGATCACTGTCGGACCCTCGGCAAGCAGCAATGGGACGAGTTCTGTGACTCGATCGACGGGCAGATGCGTAACGGCAAGTCCTGGGGCATGCTAAAACATCTCCTCGATGAGGGCAGCACCAGATCCAGTCAGAGACACACGCTCGCCAGAGCCCTTCACGAAGCTACCACATCCTGTTCCGGGTGCGAGCTGGTTGCCAAGCTCATGGAGAAATACCTTCCCATAAAGCACGGAGACGAGGAAGACCGGTTGCCCGACTACCTCGGCCCAGCTCGTCCAGAATTGGACGAAGACTTCACCGTGGGGGAAATGAGGCAAGCCATTTTCGCGCTCAAGGGGAAGTGTGCGCCAGGTGCTGACAAAATCACAAACAAGATGCTGCGGAACCTTGATGACGGTTCGATCGCATACCTCACCGAGAAGATCAATGAGACGTGGAAAAACAGCAGCATCCCAGAGCAATGGAAGACCGCCAACGTCATCCTGATCCCCAAACCCGGCAAGGCTCCGAACGCGGACAACCTCCGACCGATCTCACTCACCTCCTGCGTTGGGAAAGTGGCGGCGCACGTCGTCCTCAACAGACTAAACAGATATCTTGAAGAGAACAACATCTATACTCACAACATGATTGGCTTTCGTGCCAGCCTCTCGTCGCAGGACGCCATGAAGATGATCAAACATCAAATCATCGACGGCAGTACCAGAGACACTAGGGCCCTGCTCAGACTCTACCTCAAGAAAGCGTTTGACAACGTTCTCCACGAATACATTTTGGCCTCCGTGGCAGAGCTCGAGCTGGGCCCCAGACTATATAACTACGTCCGTTCGTTCCTGACGGGGAGGAAAGCGAAGCTGCGGATCGGCGACTTTGTCTCCAACGAGGTGCTCCTGGGCCCACGGGGCACGCTGCAAGGCTCAGTCATTTCGCCTGCTCTCTTCAACATCTGCATGATCGGCCTCTCGAGGAATCTGGCCCAAGTTGAAGGTATCAAACACACCATCTACGCAGACGACATCACCATCTGGTGCACCGGCGGTCGCGAAAGGCAAGTGGAAAGCGCCATGCAAGAGGCAGTAGACTTCACGGAGCAGTACCTGCTACCCGCCGGACTCAGATGCTCCCCGACCAAATCTGAGCTTCTGCTTTATAGAAAAGAAAAAGGCCGCAGACCCAAGGGCTGGAAACCGGTCTCGGAAAGTGACATTCACCTGTTCACTCGGAGCGGTGACCCGATACCTAGGGTCGACACCATCAGAGTCCTGGGTATGTTCATAGAATCACGCGGCGGCAACGGCACTGCGTTACGCAAGATAATTGCGAAAACCGACAATGCTTTTCGCCTTGTCCGAAGGGTCACGAACAGACATCGTGGCCTCAAGGAGGACAACCTGCTTCGGCTCATCAACGCCTTTGTACTGTGTCACTTCACCTACACGGTGGCCATGCACAACTGGCTCAGAGCCGAGCGGGAAAAGCTTAATGCCCTCATTAGAAAATTCTTCAAGAGAGCCCTCGGGCTGCCTGTCAGAATGCATACAGAAGACCTCCTTCGGCTTGGCATACACAACACCATGGAGGAGATAGCCGAAGCTCAGGAACGGGCCCAGCTAACTCGGCTGTCCACCACGCCGGCTGGCAGGCGTATCCTCGAGGAGATCGGACTCGCACCCACCAAGAACTTGGCTGAAGACACCCAAATCACCAGAGAAATAGGGGAGAAGATCGTGGTCGCCCCTTTACCCCGCAACGTTCATCCCGTTCACAACGCAGGTCGTCGCTAGGCAAGAGCATTGAATGTACTAAAGCAAATAAACAAGGACAAAATTGCAGCAAGCTTCGTGGATGCAGCTGCATACCGAGACGGCAAGGCTTTTGCGGTTTTCGTCGTTGACACGCTGGGCAAAGTCATCAACTGTGCTTCCGTCCGGACGACGAACCCAGAGGTGGCCGAGCAAGTGGCCGTTGCACTCGCCATGCAAGACGGTCGGAGAGACAGGGTGTATAGCAATTCGAAAGCCACCATCAGGGCATTCCAGAAAGGCCGGGTAGCCCAGCAGGTAGTTCAAATTCTGAAAGGCGCCAAACACGGCAACACCTCCATGCGCTCGATCCTTTGCTTCCCTGCACACGTCGGGGCGATTGAGGGGGTTCCTCTGAACCTCAACAAGTCTGCCCATGAGGCTGCGTGTGGCTTTACCGACCGCGCTGCCCTCGGATCGGGCGACTCTCTCCCCGGACACAGAGACGCTCCTCTCACACATAACGAAATCACTAAATTCTTTTACTTAGAGAGAAGGGTTTTCCCCCCGCCTCACTCCAAGCTAAGCAGGCCGCAGGCGGTCACACTAAGACTTCTGCAAACGAACTCCTACCCAAATCCGGCGTCCCTTAATAGTATATATCCCGAGATTTATCCGAATTGTTCTTGCGTGGCCTGTGGTGAGGTAGCTACGTTGCCTCATATGCTCTGGGAGTGCGGGTCACTGGGCCCAAAGTTCACCAAGGAAGAGTGGGACGCGCTCCTGCGAAGTCCCGTCTTTGAGGACCAAATCCTGGCCATCCAGCGCGCCTGCGATCGGGCCGGCAGACTAGATCGGTCAGTCTCGTCGTGGGATTAGTCGGGTGTGCGTTTTATCGCGCTTTGCTGGACCAAATAAAAGTTTATTCACTCACAATGGTAAGAGTCACATAAGTAGAGGCTACACCTACGACTAAGATGAGCCATGCTGCCGAGTAGTCATCGTGTGACATTGACCAGGAGGCCATGACTTGTCAGGAAGTCAGCTCCGATGATTGCACGGCCGATGCTGCCCACAAAAAATACCCAACAGAAAGCACAGCATAAGCCCAAGTTCAGGATGAGCAATCACTATGTGTAGGCAGGATTTTGTGTGCCATTTACTGCCTGAAAATAGGAAGTTGGTGGCTGTTTACGATCCATGTGCTACACTTGAACGATACTGACTTCAGCGCCCATGTTGACCAAGAACTGCTAACATGTGGCACAGTCACAGACATAGTACAGGTGACTTGCACCTTGGGCCAAACCACTCGTCTCTAGAAGTGGGCTGAATGGTTTTGCAGACAGCAGCACGCATCCTCTCCAAAATGGCTGTGGTATCAGCACCCTCCAGGTGAAGTGGGGGAACGTGCATGGGAGGCATGTGTGCAGTGAGAAGTGTTGGTGCACCGACGACAATTATGAGAAGGCAAAGAGCGCCTATGTTCAGCGACAGAGACAATATGCTCAAGGCGGTCGCAGAGGTTGTCAAATGACGACGACTTCGTTGCTTGATCGGCTGCTCATAGGAATTGGGTCTTAAACGGAGGTGAGAGCTGAGACAGATGATGCAGTGACTTCCATCGTGTTGGTAGCCACCAAAGAAACAAGGTCAGGAAGGCTGACATTACCCGCAACAGCAAGGACCCTTTGTAGATTCTTCGACAGGTGCAGCAGGAACAACTTACACAGAAGTGCACTGTCTATGTGAGCCGCGGTAAGTGCCAGCAACAAACACAAGTGCTGAAAAAGTTGCAAAGGCCGACAATCTCCGATCTCTTCTACGGAGAACAACTGTTGTAGATGACTGCGCGGCGATGGCGGTGTGTGTTGTAGCAGTGCAGTTTTGAGATCGTCATATGGCATAGCGGAAAGCAGCCCAGACAAGATATCGTTAAGTATGGCAGCTGCGGAGAGCGCGGAGACGACCAAGTCGTACTTGCGCAGCTGGGTGTGAATGCCGGCGACGGAAAAGTGGAATTCCGCCTGAAGAAACCAGGTGGCCAGGCTCTGGTCCCAAAATGCCGGCAGTCGGATGGTGACAGGCGCAACTTCCTTGGGGTCTATGGTGCCTTCTTAGCCCTCGATGGGCAGTGTTGGCTGCTTGGTCGACATGGCCCCACAAAAATGTAGAGAATTCCTTCGGGTCACTACACTGTGGGGCCTTGGACAGAGTAAATTGTAGAGGAGGGATGTCAGGCTCAAACGAAAGCTAGGTTTGTTATGGCTGGGCCCAGAGCCTAGCATGAGTGCATGCAGCATGAACCAGCACGTCTCCGCTGCCTTGAGCGAGGTGCAGCTGCAGAATGTCAAAGCGATAGCGCCCTATTTACAACCTCTGCCCTGAGCACAGCCACATGATGGATGAAACAAATCACAGCCAGGACACTGGTGATAGTGGGGGTTGCTACGGAGTTTGAACTGGGGTGCCATGACTGCAACAAGATATACTCTGTCATGGTATCACTCGACATTGTGGTTGGGAGTGGGATTGCCACATCATGTGTCTGCTGATGTGCCCATAAGGTTTAATTATTTATAACTGGCATGGGGATATGGCATAAGGATAGAATAATCATCATAATAATCCTCATAACATAAGATATTACCCAATTATATATATATATATATATATATATATCAAAAGAAATACTGCTAACAGCATAAATGTAGTGAATCATCTCTAAAAAATGGGCATGCCATCAATTTTCGCATAGAGCCTCCTTTAGAATACAGCCATTAGAGCCAAGAACAAAACCCGCTAAATCATGCCCAGCAGCCCAGCCACTGAGCCACCACAGTGTGTAGACATAGGGCGTATTTCGACATCATACAGTATTGGACAAAAATACAATATTGCGGTTTCCAGCGAAATATTATTTACCTATGTTTCGAAGCTATCAATTGATTTTCTTTCTTTTTTTCTAATGTATTGACACAGGGTGTCTCTCACGTTGGAACTTTCAAATTCTCCAATTTTTCTATGTTTTCCTTGCCTTCTTGTTAATGAAAATTCCCTGGCTGTCTACAACACTGAAGGTTCAGGCACAAGTAAAAAAAATGGCAGTTAAGTTACTAGCCAGCCTATAATTTTTGACAATTACTGCCATTAAGCTGCAAATAAGGTGGGATAGCACAAGTGTTACATAAGTATTTTTCGATCTACATTTCTTTCAGCATAATAGTTCTGCGGAAGCTCGTAAAGTGGAAAGAATTAAGTGATAATTGGTAGATGTGTCATTTTCCGTTTATTACTTAATTCTCTCCACCCTGCAGGCTTCTGCAGAACTATTATGCCAAATCCTTGCCTTTTCGAGTTGTTGATAAGTTCAACTTCATCCTGCCATCTGCTAGCCACCTGGTTAGTTCAGATATTAGAGCAGCTGCCCCGGAAAGGTGGTGGTCCCAGGTTGGAGTCCTGGACGAGGACGAATTTTTCTTGAGCTGCAAGGCTTTTCTTTCAAGGAATCCATATGGGTTTCCTTTGTAGCAATGTCCTACGTTTGAGTGGATGTTCCATTTTCCCTTCATTACATTTCTTTCAGTTAGTAATTTCCCCTATTGTTTAGTACAGCCAAACTACTACATTTGAGTCCAATTACCACAATATTCAAGCGCCACAAAAATTCCATTGTTATAACTGATAATTGCTATAACCGGGTTACATGACAACATAAAGATAGGGGGATGGCAGAGGTGGTGTGAGAAAACTACAATGATGGAGAAGCCACTGTCCCTCCCGACTACCTTCCTCCATCTGCCCGCTGATTGTGTTCACTCGTTTAACTACTTCCTGGGCGCTCTCATCGCGTGTAACAAGCCGCAGCTGTCAGTGTTAAAGAATGGCACTGCTATAATAACTTGAACGAGGGTTCACAGGTGGCAAGCAATATGTGAGCACCGCTGAGGCATCGCTTTGGTGGCCCCAAAAGGGGCCTTTTAAAAAATGCGAGAAGGATGCCACAGCAGCCTGTCAGCTTGAGAAATCCAGAATAAACGCTGAGGCAAGATCGCCACAAGCATCTCGCCACGTACTTCTCAATGGCTTGCCTGAGAAAACCCTATGTCCATCAGCCTTGTGTCCTTTACGCGAAGCTTGCCGACATCATAGTGCAGCAGAAGGTTCCTCGCAAGAACGAAGCCCTAGAGGGACTGAATTTTCTGACAACATTGAGGCAGCCTGCCCTACCGCGTCATCACTGCCATCGTCACCGTCGCTATCCGATGCAACCACGTTCGCAAAGATCGCCTCATCGGTTAAAAGCACTTAGTTTCCAAATCTATAGCCATGTGCTTTGTTTTCACCGGCAACGTCGTGTATTTCCACTGATCAGCGGGCAGGTTTGTAACATGAAATTGGTTGCCCAGTCAGCATATTATTTATATCCAAGTGCGAGTTAAATCTTCCCTGAAAACTTAGTTTTAACACATTTATTTCATTTTCAGAAAAATCGTAAATACAGCAGCAAGATAGATTGCAAATGAATGTTTCATTGAGCTTTGTCATTTTCACACATATGAAGTGCTTCAACTACAGAAACACCTTCGACCATATCACATGTGATATACTCATAAAACGTCCACCAAATGTGCAATTTGCCTGATATGAATAATTACAGCAAAAAGAATAAGTCCGGCCAGGACTCGCCTAAGATTACTGCTATCCAAGCATGAATGGCAAAACACGTATGAGGTGTAGACTGCAGCTAGGCTCCCCTGTCGCGCTTTCCTTTGGACACACACCTAGTGGCACATACCAAAGCCACCTAGAAAAAAATGTAAGGCCTCCGCACGCTGGTGTGACGTCACGCTAGTCGGATGGGCCGGACAGTCGACGCCGTCGGCGTCTCCGCGCCTAGGTTCGTTGCGCTTGCAGTGTGTCTCTTTGCGCGTCGCGGATACTATGGCATGAGAAAATTAGTGCTGTCCTTAAAGTGACAGCAACCTATAAATTCAGATGCTTCGTTTCCAAAGCAAGACACGTATAGCTGACGCAAAAAATAAGGGGGAGCCGCTGGTTCACCGCAGTCAACACCACCATAGAAAGCAGCATTCTTTCGTACCTTCTTTAGATTACTTGATTGGCAACATTTTTGTTTTTTGCGTGTATCGAAACACGACCTGCCTTATTGTGCTTGTGATGTTTGGTCGGGACTAAGACAAGCAAACTGCATGCTGCTTAGTCACTCAACTTTAGACAGAACGAAAGAAAGAGGAAAACTGCATATTGAAGACACAGAATATACTTTATTCACAAATGATAAGAACTGCATTCAGAAACAAACATTTTAAATCTTCCATATACAATTATCATTCTCACTCTTGCATTGCGTAAAACAGTCCTCGCTAGACACACGAATATCGAGGTTAATATTATTGTGAAAATTTTATCATTATAGGGTCACGCACAACTAATTCTCAAATAGAATAAGCTTCCGTCTTTGTTGTACCATTTCTTGTGGTTATCTTATTTCCACCCGCCTTATTGGTCTTCATAAAATACTGAGATAATGGTGAAAAGTAAGTAAAAAACGAGAGGCCTACTCTCGGTCCTATAGGAAAACATGCAATTAATGGATTGCGGTAGCATGGAGAGTTCGAATCATAAACAGGTAGCACAATACACTCAAATAACATTTGAATTGGCCAAAATGCAGGGTTTAAATTTTGATAATGTAGGCAAATAAGTCCTAGCTACGCCACAGGTTTCTTTTTACAAGGGTTCTGTCAACACAAACATACGTAGATGTTCAACAAAACAGAGCTTCATGAATAAAAAATAATGAGAAACATCTCAGGCCTTCAAGGTCTGCAATTTTCGGTCGTTCTTGGCGTTGTGTAATTTGTCGTTTTCTGTGCGGCACAAGTTGTTCAGCAGTGTATTCGCTGCAGCACTTACAACATGCCCCATTACCTCCTGTGCAGGATGACCGAATTCACACACATCGACATCCTCAAAGTCATGAAGGGTAGCGAACACAAGGCCGACAAGAGTATCTTTCTGCCTAGGAAGGCTGAAAAATTGTACGGCATATTCTGGTGTCTTGAGCTTGTCCAATATAATTTCAGTAAAGAGTACAGCATTAACTACAACTTCTCGTGGAAACTTCAGGCCACCCCTTGTCATCTTCGTGATTAATGCATTCTCAGGGTCATCTAGATCAACGTCTTGCATCACAAGGCTTTCACTGCAAGATGCACATGTCAGCTTTTTTAGAGCTGCATGGGCACAATAGCCGGCAACATAGGTTAGTGCCGGTAGCCTTGGCGTTTTTTTCTCAATGTCGGAGTCGGTCACAGTGACTTGAAACTGGCCGTTTCCTGAATGTACACTTGTCTCCAACGTGTTCGTGCTCGGTGGTAGTAGAATGTCCAAATCTGGCAGGTCCAGAACCTTCTGCAAACGCAATTTGTTTTCAGATTGATATATCTGCCTTATAGACACGTGGTAATTGGCACCAGACAATTGCCGGTACTTTCCAAAGCGATCCTCTAAGCTATCAGTTTGAAATTTGCCCAAAAGAACATACTCGAAATGAAGCTCTTTGAGACAGTATATGGCAAGTTCGTGTAAGGCATGGGTAGTGGGGCTGAAAGCTATGTGCATTTCACGTGTCAAGCGGCCATTGTCATGTTCGAGGCTTCTCCAGTGATCAAGCCATTGAACTATTCTCTCTAAGAATTCTAGTTGAGGACATGACGATGAAACTATTGGACCTTGCAATTGATCTCGCAACTGCTGTCCTTTTCTTGGCATCTTGACGTTAACAATGTTCCACCAAGTCAAAATAGTGTCGACATATTGAGAGGTTTCTTTTGCATGCTGGAACGTTGCAACACTGAGAGCAGCAACAGTAGATGAGTTAAAAATCTTTAAGGCCAGTTTAACGTTCTGCCGTTCCATGTTTGAGGGGTTCAGTGCCTTCAAAGTGAGCGTTGGTGCTAGCTTCAAGAGCTCATGCTTTTCAGCTTCGTGCAGCTGGCATAATACCTTGAAAGATGCTGTAAGTGTCTTTGGTTCAGCCTCATCACTCTTCGGTTCAGGAAAGTACATGCATTTGCCAATGTTTCTTTGATTCAGCCAGTTATTTCTTATACACTTTAGTATGTGAACTGGGTCCACCACAAAAAACAGGGGTCGTGATGGGTCAGCAGGATGCTGGTAAACAATGCTGACACTTGCCGGCTTAGCGAAGTAGGACATGGCTTTTCTGTTTATGGAGTTATTGTCCGAGATCACTGCGATTATTCTAAAACCAGATGTCTCTAGATCAAGAACAATCTTCCGAAGGAAGTCGTGCAGTGCCTTAGCATCGATTTGTGCCACAGGAAGGATGTGTACAACATCCTTGTTTGAAGAAAGCAGGCTCTGTATCATAAATACGTGGGCAGTTTTTGCTGCAGTCGATGAATTTACCGCAGCACCAGAAACCAACCCAGCCTTGTAATCAAAAAATGATTGAAGGTGAATCTCATCAATCATTAACGTTACAGTCTTTTCATGCTCTTTATATGTGCTTACAATACGCTTTGCATAGGAAAGAAAGCTACATTCTTGCTGCTCCGTTTCAGGGCGTACATCGTACGATGAACACAGTCTTCTGATCGTATCAGGATGCGGCATCTTAAGCTTCATCGAACTTCTCAGGAATCTATATGCATGAGGTGAAATGGTGAACAAAAGGCTAGCAAAAACCAATAATCGGGGGGATATCGGCCAGCATCATTCAAAACAAGATCAACTTGACTCTTCAAGAATTTAAGAACTTCCAAATGCCATTCTTGCAACTCGCATGCGAAATGTTTTCCACTTACTTCCTCTAGCAATGTCAAAACCAATGTCAGTAGATGACTGGCCTTTTCAGAACGCTCAGTGCTGATATCCTTACGTGTCTGTTCGATCATGTGTAACACACTTTTCAAATCTCTCAAGTCGCACAGCTTTTCAGGAACTAAAACATCACCACACTTCCTCACACCCATTTCACCAAAAAATACTTCGACGCGCAGGTCTGTGGACACAAACACCAAAGTACGGACTGCAGGAGCAGATTGAAGTGACAAGTCCAAAAAGAAAACCTTGGAGCCCTTGTTCAAAACTGTCCAGAAGTCCGAACACTGAAAGCTTGGCAAGGCCTTCAGCAAGTCCGCAAAGCTACCAACCAGATTATTGGCGTCCTCTTCTGCTTCGGTTTGCTGAGAAAGCATTATTGCTTTTTGCAAATATGTGGCTTCCAAGCGCGCTCTTTTGGCAGCCGGCACTTCTCGAACGCACACTTGCAGACGCGATAAATAGGCAGGGCAATTGGGAAACAAGCTCGGAACTGCAGTTTTCTTCAGACGGATGTTTTTCATGGCAACTTCGACCACTTTTCCTGTCTTGACGTCCGTGTAAGATGTCGTCTTCAAGTAATCCGATGGCAAGAAATGCTTTTCACAGAGCTGAAATAAAAAAAAAACAAGCCGTTACAGGTATGAAGCTCGACGAAAATGTTGAATTTACAAGCGCGTCGACAGGTGCAGAGACCCATCTATTGTGCACGCGTGCACGAATGCATTGCGCACTATGCTGACGAAACCTATTCGTCTGGAAACCCAGAATAACAATGGAGAGAAGAAATACTTACCACTGTGTACTTCGTTGGCGAGAAGTCCTTCCGAGGAACTGCTCTCGTCCATGCTTCCCGAGTGGCTCGGTCAGATGGGAACTTGTGCACTCAGACACTTTGTCCTCCGTCATAACTGGACTTGCAGTTTGGTGCGCAACAACAGCCAGGCATCGTTACGCTTCCGTGTACGACGAACCACGCACAATCGAAGAAAAGCAATCACGTTTACGTTGCAGCATGCCCCACCAAAGCCACCAAGCAAATGCTCCACGCGTTGCCGCTCTAGCGTTGCAGCCACGGAGAAAATTTGTTTTCAGAACACGCGCCGCGTTCTAGAAACGCAGCGCTCCCCCATCCACCGCTACAATCCGACTCTCGTGACGTATTGACAGGGGAGAGGAGGTGATGCGGTGGCCTTACATTTTTTTCTAGGTGGCTTTGCACATACACAGTTACCACAGTTGGCAGGAAACGTTCACTGAAGAGCGGCAAATACCCGGTGCTAATCAGTTTGCCCGTTCAATCTAGGTCAAGGCTTGTCGCAAAACAAGTGACCTCAAACAAGTCGAATACATGCATACTTATGTGATTACTTTGGCAACTGTAAAGAAGGCCAGACAACATGGCTGCCGACTAACAACTTAGGCCCAGGAACCAAAAATACCAACCCAATTTGGAAGTGAGGCCCATGCTCCAACATGGGTGACACTGCACTCACGCCGTGTTTTTTCTCATCCTTTGTTTATCCCACCATTCTTTATTGCTATGGAATGCCAACTTGACCAGCATGAAGCCTTTGGCACGGGATTTGACTTAAGCTTGTGCAACATGGGCACAAAAATTTACATAGCTACTCAATGCCATAAAGTTTATTGTCATTTGCATGTGTGCAGACAGAGATGTTACAATGGAATTAAAGCTTAATGGCACTACCAGAGTACCACATTTTCACGACTCATTCAGCCATTGAATGCACACCCTCACTCATAAGTTAGCTGTTGCAGCTGCACATGAAAAGCACATTTCTGATGCAAACTGAATAAGTCCACATAATAGGTGTATTTATGTTTTACTGGCCTTTCGTAACCATTTCACAGTCACTGCCGAGACCCACCATCCCCTGCCGCATATACTTGCATTGTATTTTCCACGCACCCCCTGCCTGTCATCGCAAGGGCGAACCAGGGTGGCAGGTCTGTCTGCACTTTGACAGGTGAACTTCATTTATGAATACTTGACAAATAATGAATCCAAAGACACCGATGAAATGTCCACTGAGGCCACGAGAGAAAAAAAAGAAGTGGCAAGGACTGAGTATTGGAAGGGCAGTTGTGGCGGTGATGAGTGTGGCATGTCTGTACATCTTGACAAATGAAAAAATTTATGCACAGTTCCTAAATATTGAAATGGAGACAATGGTGACAAACACCAGCTTCAATGTAGCATTATATGTCCACTGAACCAACATGTGAAATAAACATTGCAGGGGCTATGTAGCACATGGAAACCACTTGGCAGTTAAAGGGTTAAACTTATGCCTGCTAAGTAAGCTCTTTGATGATATTACGAGTTGCAATCAAACTTACTGAACTCAATGCAGCTAATGTCATTTGCCAAGTGTAATGTCATCAAAAAATGATCGCCTTAAGATATAACGACATCAAGAAACTTCCTAGACTTTTAACAACATTAGCCTGAACCAGATGGCACAGGTGTAAATTTCTTTGCAGAAGAGTGCAGCCTATTTAGGTCCTAATTAGGCATAATTAGGTAATTTGACAATCTTAGTACTGTGCCACAGCTAGCATCTTACCTTGCCACATTGTTTTCCTCGTGTGCATATGATAAATTCCTCACCGTTTGTGCCCTTGTGTACACTTATATCATTCCAAATGTGTGTTAGCCAGCAACTATGTGATCTAGTCATGTCCTATTTTGTTGGTGCAGTTCCCACACAATCTGCAACTTGCAAAATACTGTGCGCACTCTTCAGCGCTGTGGCTGCACTGGCTGGAAAACAAGGCGCATCCCCGCTATTCCTATCGGTGACATTTCACCGCCTCTCAGCCAGCTTAGCTGCTGGAGTCCGCGCACAGATCAAGTGCTTTTGCTCGGTCAATGTAAATTCTAGGCTAATAGAAAAATAATATGCTGGTTGTTTGTGACGAAAGTGTTATCTTCAGCCAGGTATTGCTGACATGGTTGGCAGAAAAATTTGGTAGGACGTACAGGTTTTATCCTAAAGCTAGTCACTGAGAACATGTCAACCACATATTTTTACGGCATTTGCCATTCTTAAGCACCTTTGGTTGGAAGATTTCTTGCTTATGTGCAGAACATTTTTGCAGTCGGTCAATTATGCACCCACAAGCATGGCAAACTGTTCCTTTGCAACATGCACACTTGTATAAGCATGCGGTGCGAAGAGGTTAATACGGACTTAAGAGTAAATGGATGCAGCATGCAAGTCTACAAATACTGTGCAAGACTAAATGTACCTGCAGTTATTACGATGACACTTAACACAAACTGCTGAAAGAGCATGGTAGAATAGTGCATGGTCGGTTGTGCTTTATTGAAGTATGAATACTGCACTAAACAAGACGGTTATTGCACTGTAGCTGAACTTCGCAATAAAATTGCACCAATAGTGACTTAACGGAAATGTTCTCGTTTAAAAGCAGCAGAGCAGCACTTCTGCAATTTACCAACAACAGACTGAATATCAAAGGGCTCAGGACCAGAAGTTCAATAACAATTTTCTTTCACAACAATTAGCTCAAGCTACATTGTCAATAAATAAACACCGCTCTTCTAAAGCGAGGCGACAAGATAACAAAAACGACAATGTCTAGAGATTACGACAATCACCGCGGCCGGGCTGATCCGCGCGCTCGACAACGGCAGCTTTCCGCTAAGAAAACAAATAGCTACAACTTGGCTGATCAAGATTCGCGATGCTACTAATACTGAGCCTCGTTTAATGCGCCAAACGTTCAATAGCGAGAGCAACAATGGGAATATCAACGCAGTTTAGCAGGAGACAAACGGCGCTCATTATGGCCAGCGTTAACACAGTGCGCGCGTGCGCACCACACGTGCGCCTCACCTGACCGCTTGCCGCACGTGTCCGTTGGTACCAAACGCACCAATCAGGCCGACACAGCATTCAGAGACACGCGTTTCTACGCCGAAGTTTAGACTACGGTTTCACGCTGGGATGTGGAGCGCTACCCGGCATCGCAACTGGCGATAAGTGGCTGCCCTCTGCGCTACAGCAAATCGGGGACCCTTGAGCCTTGCGCGCAATTGGCTGCCGTGAAGTGCGACTGACAGTGCATCGCTGTCACGCAATGTAATCATAGCATTCAGAACGGCGCGCTCAGGCCTTGTTTGTGGCAGTCGTCGGACTGCAGCGCAGTGAAGACATGTTTGGGCATCCCCCTCTGCGGTCTTGAAGCACAGGTCGCACGCGGCCGGCATGCGGCACGCGAACAGATGCGCGAGAAGAGCTTGCTGTCGCTCACCAAATGGCTCGGAGCTCGAGGAGCACGCAGCGGTGTCGGTGCACGCTCACGACGGAAAAACGCCGCAGGTCGTGCAATTCCGATGCCGCTGTTTACTGACGACGCCGACCTTGGGCGTCACGTGACGCGCTCAGCTGTGCGTCGCTGTCTTATCCGCGAGACGACTGCTGTCGGCTGCAGTCGGCCGCAATCAGCAACGAATTCTGTTTCACTTCTTCCCTACCCATCCATGCCGACGAACCTGGCGTTTTACAGCGAAACTATTGGAAGGCTTTGTCTTTGGAGTCCCCACGTAACAGAATTAAGTTTTCTCGCACATTCAAATTACAATTCCTATTCTATATCATTTCGGCAGGTTGTGTGTAAGATCGTACTTTACGAATTTTCTGACGCATTTTACTTTGAGAAATTTGGTTAGTTCAAGGCACTTGCACTACGCGAAGGGCTTACAATAATGTGGACATTGGATTCATGGGTGGATGTTATTAGTGCCCCTTTTGAAACGGGCAAAGGTGCCTACCGAAGCAACCCTAGCCGACTGCCGATGATTGGCCGATTGTTGGGAGATAGTCGGCAGCCGACTTCACAGGCCACCCGACTTCCGAAAACAGTCGGGCCGACGTCTCCTTCTCCAGCTACATCGGCACGCTGCCGGCCGCACGGGCTGGGCCTCCGTCAGAGCACGACTGAACGCCGAGCCAGCCGAGCGCGTCAAACGCTCGTCGGTGCAACAAGCCGGCAATGCATCGGGCCAGCCTAAGTTGCCGACTAAACTTTGGCTCCACGTATTTTGTTGTTGTTGTTAGACAGCATAAAATGTATTGCACAAAGTACATAACTGCAATAATAAGCATTTTGCATGCTGCCACAGCTTATGCACGCTGCAGAAGCACCAGATTGCAACACTGGACTTTTTTTAATTCTTTTTTAAAGCGTTTGCTCGTATTGCTACTTGGTTTCAACTCACGTTTCGCTGAAAGGTGGCATTTTTTTGTTTCTCCGCATTGGTAAAGCGCTTTGAATTGCTTTTAAACTGTTTCGTTCGCAGCTGGTTCGGTTCGACTGGGTAGGAGGTGTCTTTTTCGCATGAACCGTGGCAAGCAGAAATACTTAGAATTGAACACTCTGTGAAAAATGCAAGCTCATTGTGAAATTCGAGCGCGAACGAACAAGCAATGTAAACGCCCATGCCTACTTCCAACGACAAGCTGATATAGCGTCTGGCGACTCGGACTAAGGGGGAAAAAAAGTAAAGAAAATAGTCACAAAGGCGGGGAAGAATGCGGGCAAGAAGGGAGTACCTAGCCCAAGGCCGAGTAGCGTGGCCGGATAACCGCAGTGTGGAGCTAGGAGGGGACAGAAAAAAAGAAACAAAAATACAAAACGTGCGCAACCAGGGAGAGGCAGGCTGTTAGGAATGGCCGGCCGGGGTGACAACGTGCCAGCTATTTCAGCCCGCTGCAGGTGCGTCGACCGATCCGGGGTGTTGGCGCCCTTCAGAAAACCAGCGAAGACAGCGCTAACCAACCGTGAACTTCCTTTGAAGAACTTGACTACGGCGGCGTTCATCCACCAAGCGCCTCGTTCGGAGAATAGGAGAAAGGCAGCTCTGGAATGTAGAGGCGCCGGATGGGTTCGGGCGTGACCACCTCACTACGGGGACGCAGGACAATGGATAACACGACGGCCGCGCTGTAAGGTCATCTGCCTTCGGAGGGGGCACTGAAACTTGTGTGTGTGTGTGTGTGTGTGTGTGTGTGTGTGTGTGTGTGTGTGTGTGTGTGTGTGTGTGTGTGTGTGTGTAAACCGTCCCGCGGAGAGGCGGCTGGTCTACGGTGACGTCGAACGGTGACGTCGATGACGTCGAACGGAGTGCTTATAAGCAGAGATTGTCGGCTGCTAGAGTGTGCTCGTTGTCGTGCTCGAAATGTAATCGTGAGCTGTGTGCTCGATTGCTCTGTGCTTCGTCTTGCGGGCGCCATTTGGGAGTCACGCTAGACTGCCGATGTATGTCTTGTTCAAACTGTAAATACTGTAAATAAATCCTGCTCGCCTAGCTCCTGACGATGACATCAAGTCTCTCCCTTAAACTATACTGCCAACTCTTACAACTGAATGGCAGCGGTGAGATCGGCCCACGGCTCGTAGATCGGCCTACGACTAGGAGACAGCAACGGCAGCTGACGGACGTTGGCACATGGTGACCGGCCGGTATCCTGATCAAGTTGGAGGCGACTTGGGATTGACCACCTTTTGCAACTGACTGGATCCGGCGGAGAAGGACTGGTGATATGGCGCTGCTTCAGTGGGTAAGCGTTTGGTTTTGGCTGTAAGATTTACCAGACTTCAATTTCTCTGTGTTTTTGGATTTGGATTCGCTGGGATCTTGTACTTCTATTCTGATTTGCGTGGGTATCGCAGCAAGTATTGTGTGACAGCAGAGCCGAAGCTTAAAGTAGCGACCATATGGTCCTAATGTGTTTCACGAGAGCTGACCTGTTGTGGTTGTGTGAAGAGCTCGAGGTAAACGTAGACGAGGACTTGACGGAATCAGAGATTCGTAAGGCTATTCTGCAAAGTGGCAATGATTTGAAACTAATCGGAAAGCTAGGTAACCGAATTCTAAGAAAAAGACAGGAACAGGAATCAATTAGGCAAGAACGCCAAGAGCGCGAGCGAAAACGCCAAGAGCTTGAGCAAAAACGGCAAGAGGTTGAAAAAGAAATTACAGCAGTGAAGAAACAGATACAAAATTTGCAGCAGTTAAACGCACGAGGTCAACAGCGGCTAGAGTAATCTGTAGGCTGGACGCAGCGAAAGTGGGAGGAAGTCGATAGCAGATTTCAGTCGAAAGCCGAGGAAAGTAGTAGTACCTGTGAGAGTAGCAGCACGTTCACAGGTGAATTCGAAGTGCTAGCAGCTAACGATACCTTAGTGGCAACAGAGGCAGTTAAAGGCCAGAGTGAGAGCGACGAGGTGCTGTGCCAACAGAGGACTGTAGAGACAGCTAGGCCAGCTGCGAACAAATTGGCACAGTTACCGCGCGTGTGCGTCGCATCTCATGGTAGCGAGGTACAGAATACTGCGGACTTGACAGACGCGAGCACCCATGTCAAGTCAGATCAGCGTGCCGAAGTGAAGTGCCAGCTAGACGATGCAGTTGAGGGCAGTTCGCAGGATTGCGAGCTCCGTAGCTCAAGGGAAGACCACTGAATGGTTCAGGGATCGGTGCGGCTCTCCGCCAGTCTAGGTAGCCACGAGAGCGATGATTTAGTTTGGAATCATTCAGACTGTGCGGGTAAGAGACCGATCCGGGCCGACGAAATGTGTAACGGCCAGCACGAGGCGCGAGAAGGCGACATGAAAGAGAGTTCGAGGAAAAAGCGCAGTAGAAAGAAGCGCGCTAAAGACCGGAATGCGGTGGCTAATGTAGCGCAGCCAAAGAGGGCGAAAGACGCGAAAAGCAGGACGCAAGGAAAAGAAAGGTGCGGTCGTCGTTGACGATGTTGACGCATCATAAACGTTCGAGCCACAGGTCAAAAGGAGACCGAGAAGCATGTTCTGCACGAACGCGGACAAAGGGCACGGGGCAGTAAAATTCCTCGTCGTTCTTCTCGAAGTTTAGCGTGTAGTACAAAGAAGCGCAAGGTGGCAAGACGAGATGAGGTGGTAGGGAGTCGTGACGCGGTTAATCGAGTTCGTGTTGAAAGCGGGTCGCCAGGACACAAATTGGCAGGAGACTGTAACGTCTTGGGGGAGCTGATAGTGAGTCAGCCCTTTTGTTGTTTCTCGGTGGCCAGAGTAGCTTTCGAACCGCGACCACCTCGAGTACGGCTCAAAAGCATGAGTCAGTTGTAAACGTTTGAAACGGGAGGCCAAGAGAGCTTCCGTAGAAGGAACACGTGTTCTTTTGTTTTATTTTTGAACATTTCAAGATTTTCGCGATTTGAGATTGAGTTTCTTTCAAAATGTAAGGTACGAGCTTTGTTTATGTTTTAGTTTAAAAAGCTCCGAGGTTTGAAAGGGGTGTTTTATGTAAACCTGTAGTCTCGCGAGATGTTCATTAATGAGTAGATAGGCTCTTTTTTGTGTGTGTGTGTGAGTAACCTGAGTGTCAAGGTTATCGTTGAGAGGCCTATCGTAACGCGCGTGTACATCAGTTAACCTTCTTTTTTATGTGTTTTTTTATTTTTTAAGGTTAAGCGCGTAGGTTTTCGGTTAGTGCATGATTTGCACTGAGAAGAGCTCTTAGTGCCTTTAGCGCGTGTCCTGTGCGGACGGAAGGAAGCATAATGTTTGACTGGGTTGCTCGTGTGTGTTGAGGGCAGCCGTATTTTGACTTCTCTAGTAAGCGTGCGTGGAGCTAGTTAATAGAAGACAGATTGTTTAAAGGTTCCTCTGTGTTGCGTAAGTTACGCAAGTTTGGTTGTTCGGTTAAGGAACGTGTCCTGTGTGGACTAAAGGAACAAATGTGAGTAAGCGTGATGAAACGTTTGCGTAAGATGCAAGTACGCGTTCGGAATAGGGACCACAAAGTTAGCGCGCTTGTGATTACGTACCTGTGGAGTTGGCCAGACTGTTCAGTGGCAACAGTACGTGAGATAAGTACGCCACTGCGATAGGATAAGAACAGGCTGTACGTGAAGTTAGCCTGCTTAAGATATGTTCTGGTATTGATGGTTGAGAGCCTTCAGTTCAGTTCTGCGTAAACCTTTGCTCTTGCGCAGCACGACAGTCAGATCTGGTTAAACTCAGGGGAACGTGAACGCGCGCTTTGGCGGCACAAAATTTTGGGGCAAAATTTGGGGTTCTCAGTTGAGTGACTTGCATTGAAATCTTGATAGGAAGCCTGGTAGGTTAACAGCTGATTCCGGGCGTTTGCACGCTGAGTGGTATTGTGTTGCCGGGATCGACTCTTCTGTGCCAGTTGTTGCGAGATGGTTGAACGCATTCCAAGTGCGCAGGGGTTGCAGAGAGCAAAGCCATCGTCTTGCTCGCCAGCCATTCCCTTCCTGCCCAGCGGTTGTCAGCACTGTCCAGGCGAGATTTTCCGGGCCATGGAGGAGATGTTAGGAATGGCCGGCCGGGGTGGCAACGTGCCAGCTATTTCAGCCCGCTGCAGGTGCGTCGACCGATCCGGGGTGGTGGCGCCCTTCAGAGAACCAGCGAAGACAGCGCTAACCAACCGTAAACTTCCTTTGAAGAACTTGACTACGGCGGCGTTCATCCACCAAGCGCCTCGTTCGGAGAACAGGAGAAAGGCAGCTCTGGAATGTAGAGGCGCCGGATGGGTTCGGGCGTGACCACCTCACTACGGGGACGCAGGACAATGGATAACACGACGGCCGCGCTGTAAGGTCATCTGCCTTCGGAGGGGGCACTGAAACTTGTATGTGCGCGTGTGTAAACCGTCCCGCAGAGAGGCGGCTTGTCTACGGTGACGTCGAACGGATTGCTTATAAGTAGCGATTGTCGGCTGCTAGAGTGTGCTCGTTGTCGTGCTCGAAATGTAATCGTGAGCTGTGTGCTCGATTGCTGTATGCTTCGTCTTGCGGGCTCCATTTGGGTGTCACGCTAGGCTGTCGATGTATGTCTTGTTCAAACTGTAAATAATGTAAATAAATCCTGCTCGCCTAGCTCCTGACGATGACATCAAGTCTCTCCCTTCAACTACTGCCAACTCTTACACAAGGCGGAGAAGCGCGGGAAACTTATCGGCCGCTGTACGCTGCGCTTGCGGCCGAAAAGCCAGCGGTGTCTGTCGTCAGTAAATTTTGAATAAACGGCGCGATCTATCTGAGCCCAGGATGTGAAATTGAGAAACTCAACCAAGGCAGCACCACAAAAGCACTTGCATGCGGAAGAAATAACATGGATGCATACGCTATAGTGCGTCCCAACAAATGTACAGTTCAATTGTAATATTTTTTAAAATCAGTATAGTGTGGGAATTTATAAGCTATTCTTTGTCATCTGTACATGATCATCGTCATGTGGGGTTCATATGGGGTTCTTCTTCATCATCGCTTGTGGGGCTGGCTCTGGAGTGTGATCCGTGCTGTGGGCGTGGTCGGTTTGCCGCATCTTTGACGCGGAATAAACGTCGTGATAACTGCTGCGTCACAAGTGGTGGAATGTGCTCTTCAGTCCTCCGTCCTCTGACTCCCCGTTCAACCTCCTGGAGCTTCGATCGGGTCGCCGATTGTGCCAGCTATCCGCCAGCGTGTCGCAGGACGAGCCAGCAGGCACTTCGACTTCCACCATCTCGGCCTCGGCTACCCCAGCCTCTCCGTATTGGATTGTCAGTGGGCACCAGCGTGATCCCCATCTGTTTGCTGGACTTTGCCGTGAAGACGTCGAGGATTGGCTGGACGACTACGACCGAGTGAGTTCCGCTAACCGTTATTGAGACGATGCGTCCAAGCAACGTCACGTCGCCTTTTATCTGACAGGAGTAGCGAAGACTTGGTTTTTCAACCATGAGGTTGATTTCACGAATTGGGGCGCTTTCAAACAGCAGCTCCGCCATGTCTTCGGCACACCGGCTGTTCGTTCCACCCTCGCAAAAAAGACGCTCGACATTCGCAAGCAACAACTCGGCGAATCTTATACGTCGTACATCGAGGATGTGCTTGCTCTTTGTCGACGCGTGAACACGGCCATGACCGAATCAGACAGGGTTCGCCACATCCTCAAAGGCATCGGAGCTATTGCTTTCGATGCTTTAGCCATCAAGAACCCCACTATACCGTCGCTGATATCGTCACTACTTGCCAGCGCCTTGACGAACTCGAATCAGTACGGCTGCAGCCGGACACCACTGCAAACACTACCGCCGACGACCCTACGACACGAGGAATGATACGCGCAATAATTCGAGAAGAGCTACAGTATCTTAGCTTAGCCCCAGAGCCTATGCCTTCTCAGGCCTCGGCTACCAATCTGCCAGACGTTATCAAGGAGGAATTCTCACGACGACATGACTGCTGGTCACCTTGGTTTCCAGAAAACCTATGACCGCATCAAAGGTCGCTTCTACTGGCCTGGATTGTCCGCCAGTGTAGCGGGGTATGTCTCTTCCTGCGCCCTATGTCAGCGTCGAAAGCTCCCTACATCAGCTCCAAGCGGACAACTGCAACCGGTTCCGGGTCGCGCATTTACATTCGCTCGCCTGCGCAGCCGGTCGACTGCAGCGCCGCCCCCGCCGCACCAACGGGAACTATATATCTAGGTAACTTTTCGCCCTAGCGGAGCCTAGGTCCCTAGTTGTCGTGTAAAAAAACGCGCCTAGCTCCTGTTAGTCCCCATGCGCGCGCGCGCGGGGCCCATAGAAATATGCCAACAGAGTTTGTGCCAACTCGCCGGAGCAACAGGGTGGGAGGTTCATTGCGCGTGCACGCAAGCAGCACGACCACGAACGAAGCGATACAAGGTGGAACAGCGCGTTTTACGGCAATCGAAGCTGTGTGTGTGTGACGCGCTTGGTGTGTTCAAAGAGCAATTGAGTTGCGTGTGTGACGAATGTGTATGCGTAAAATAGCACGACCACGAACGAAGGTGGAACATCGCGCTTTGGCGTTTGGTGTGCGCAGAGCAATCGAGTTGCGTGTGTGACGCGTTTGTTCGCGCAAGCAGCATGACCACGAACGAAGCGATGCAAGGTGGAACAGCGCGTGTTGCACAATCGATTTGTGTGTGTGCGTGTGTGTGACGCGTTTGTGATGCGCAAAGAGCACGACGACGATCGTCTTCTAAAACTGCGCCAGAGCAAACCGATTGTTGAGTACTACATACGTATTGCGCGGGCGTTAAAACTAGAGAAGCACGGGATTGCGACGCGACCAGCCGCAGTGTATAGGACTGTACGTACGTACGTTTTTGTAATGCGGTCAATCTTAAAAGGACGATGGCATTTCTGCACCGGCCGAAAAGTGGGAAATGGTGATTAAGTTTGGCCGATCATTGTCAAAAGCAAAGGCTTACCCTTAATTAGGGGTTATCCCCTACCTTCTACTGTAACTGCAGCCTCTAGTAGTCTTCATGCACTTTTGTAGTCATGATACCATACGACGATACCCTCTGACGTGGGGCCCAGACTACTGGAGAGCTGGTTGATCAAGCTTGCTCAATAAACTTGACCTTTTGTTCTTTGATTATGCTACAGTGCTAGAGCGTAGTTTCTTGCTATTAGTAAACAGGCAAGACAACAAAGCATTGCTACTCTACTCCTGTTGTGGCTCTTCAGTCAATGACACTAGAGGGGAAAGGAATCGAGATCCAAGCCAAGTGGCAAATTGTGTTAACACCCTTAACTCAATGTTTTAAATGCCTGTGTGGTTGATACCTTGTCTAGTGGAACTTCTTGCCATCGCCAAAATGTGCATAGCACCAGAAGTATAGTTTGACAGCTGTAAGCAGTGCAATTAAGGGAGTGCAGTACCTGTATTGCAGCTTTACACCGGCTAAGATATTGAAGCTTGGGAGTATGTTCATATTTCTCATCTATAGTGTGGCAAGAACTTGTAATCCGCCCTCAAGTTCTGCTGGAGCACAAGCTACTGTTGCTCTTTTGTGCAGCTAGTGTCAGCAGACAAGCTTGCAGTATTACTAGGTAAGAAAAGCACTTAGGCTTCACGACCATCCAAGTCATAAATGAATAAGTGCATGGCTAGAAGTTGTAAATTGCAAGAAACAGTTCAGATGCCATTGAGCATAGTTGCGCTATTGCAATGTATCCTTCGGAGCATTGTACGAGCCATGGTAGTTCCCACATTGTGTTGAAGTGCCACACCAGTGACATATGATAATGATGCTAGCGTGATCCAGTGTGGCTGTACTTTGTTCTATAAAGACTTTTCATGTGTTTTAGATTATATTTAGCGCAGTATCTGAAAGGTTATGCGCAGAAGATGATAGCTGACCTTACAGCCATTTTTTCTATACAGTCCTTCACTTTCCATCAACTTTAGCAAATCATTAAAGCCCCAAAATAACGCATTTAATATTGATACTCAGATTGAACAGTTTCAGTTCTATGTGTATGTTTCAGAGAACTGGACCAAACATCAAGAATGAAAATTTAGCTACCTACTGATGCTGTAGCTT
This sequence comes from Dermacentor variabilis, assembly GCF_050947875.1. Taxonomy (NCBI): domain Eukaryota; kingdom Metazoa; phylum Arthropoda; class Arachnida; order Ixodida; family Ixodidae; genus Dermacentor; species Dermacentor variabilis. The sequence continues at coordinate 218,207,788 of NC_134571.1, forward strand.
TAGACTCTGCAGGAACCATTTATCTGCAGCACCCAACTTATCCCGTATTTGACGGATCATGATAGATGTGTGAAGAAGCACGAGTGTTATGCAGAACAGTTATCAAGAGGTAATGAACCTCTACCATATAATTCATAAATAACTGGAAGCCTTCTCCTAAGGAAATGTTCGTGCTCTGCACTGTAACATCGACAAGTTTCTCTCTAAGATAAGGTGATAAAGAGAGCTGGTTTTATGAATCTGTTGTATTTTCACAATTTTAACATGGTATAAGTCAGGCCCAAGGCATAAATGGGACTGCGTGCTGTTCTGTATGCATGCTGCGCTTATTGTACAGATCAATAGTAGCCAATCAATAGCCATTTTATTGAAGATGCAAATTGGATCATATCCTAGGGCCAACTCACTGTCTATGGAAACTGTTATACTGGCTTCCTGCACTGTTTATTGATCATGGACTTCTTTTTGAGGTGCGATTGAAGTCCCTCAATATCTTACTTAAACTATGAATTGCAACTGGGAGAACGTGTCCATTCATTAGGACCACACTTTTTGTATTTAGCTCTTTTCATTGTAAACAGCTTCATAATGAGAGGAACCTCAAAGGAAATGCTTATTTTTTCCTGGCATCCTTCTGCCTTCTTTGTAAGCTCAAGCTATGGACATGTAGACAAGGTAATCTTGCATTTCTCCTGCCTACAAGTGCCTCTTTTGACATTCATGCCTGTATTGCCTTTTCAGTGCCTAAAAATTCCCTTTTTCCTTCTTTTCTCATGACTCCATTTTATTAAACAAGAACCACTGAACAGTAATGAATCTGAACAGTAATGACGAAAGCATTGTGCGGAAATATGCAAGGTGATCAGGAAATGTAAAATGAGTCGTCCGCCCGACTGTAGCAAACTGTTACAGACAAAACCCATGCGGGTTTCTCGGAAAGTCCTCACGAACCTACCACATGCTTCAGACTGCTCTTGTGATTCAGATGTCTGCGATAATACGTAAAAGTAGGTTCTCACAGGCGCATCTATTCTCTAGTTCATGAAGTCTTCATTCCAGAGAGCCTCACCATGCCGTAACACTAACTCCCGTATTCAGAAATGCATCTTAACTTGAAGCCCCATGCTTGACTCGATTTAAATGACGCCCGTCGTGAACACACCAAAAGAAACGCAATGAGCATCTTGGGCGCGTTCACACCATGCGTCATTTATATCAAGTCAAGCATGAGCTTCAAGATGTATTGCTGAATACGGCGATAAGACTTGATAAAGGTTGCTATTAATTATTTGTCCAATGTTTCAGTTTTCTCATCAAGAATATCTAGCTTTTTCTGAATGCTACCAATTTTTGCTTCATTCTCCTTTTCACCACATGTGCTTCATGGCAATCTCTTTCATCTTTCCATCCCTTCTCCTTTCCCATGCTGTTGGCCAACGTGCAGGTGTCGTCGGTGGGCTAGACAGTTACGATGTGGTCAGCAGGCTTTGCATTTCTCTGTCAACCAATTTCTCTCTTTGCTTTTGTGATCAAATCCGCCTGACCCTTAGCTTATTGTATACAATGAAAACAAAGCCTTTCTTTTCATGAAATGGGCAAGCACTTGCATCTCTTGCAAAGGATCTTCCAGTAAAGTTTCTCGTTCCTGCAATCACACTGAACATGCACGTCCATCATAATTTTTATGTATCTAAAACGCACCGCCAGAAAGAGTAACAAAAGCAGCTATATTTTCAGATAACACTTGTGGCTAAGAAAGCAAACCAAGACCAATTGTGGGTGGTCTCCATTTTTCTTTCAACATGCAACGAGCATTGTGCACACACCTCTCAAGCATAAAGGGAGCACGTATGAGCCATCATGCCTCATTGGCTCCCATGTCTGATCACCCAAAAGAAGGCAGGCCAAACATAAAATTTGTTTTTTGGAAATTCCGTTTATTATAGCTAAAATTTTATCTTGAAAACACAAAAAGTAGTCTTCATTTCAAGACCGTGCAACCTCTGGCTGTATTTTGCAAAGCATGAAAACATGAAGATATACTACATTGAAATGGCGACAGCAAAGAAACACTGGCTTCCATCTTCTGCAATGCGGAATAGAGTGACACTGTACACGGTAATCCAAAGTATGGACCCAACTTGGTCGTAGCATACATGCTCTGTGCTGATGTAACTTTAATTAGAACTGAAGTGTGGCATCTACTACTCGCCTGTGTCGTCAAAGGCCATTTCATGTTGCCACACATTCTTTATCCGCTACCTGAAAAGATTACACCATGAAGATGACAAAGCTCACATGCATTAGAGGAGAATTGGTTGGCTACCTTGTCTCCCATACAACTCCGCCAAATACCTGCAATTAGTATAAGTATGCTAGTTCCTTGCACTGTTTCCCATAACATCTTTGTTGAAGGTACTGGGTAACAATATCTCAATCACTTCACAAACTGTGGAGATTATTGTTAATTTTTAAAGCGAACAGCTTTATTTGCCTCTCGACAGCACATGGCATAATTTGTTTAATGTAAAAGGTTAAAACAATTCATCGGCATTTGCTTCACAATGTGCCTTGCAAAGACTCCTCATTAACAAATATACTGTTTCGAGAATTTTCATTTCAGTTTGCTGACACAATGACAAGAGACAGGAGGGAAGCTATGAAGCTGCTTGTCTCTCCACACCAAAAGCCAGCACCTGTAGACTCTGCTAAAGATGTACTTCTCAAAATCTGGGTACTCCTTGACCAATCTGTGCAAAAATGTTAAATACGCGAGTCAGAAGTTATGTCAATCAGGCTGCTGCCACTCAAAGGGCAAAGCTCAAAAAAGAAGGAAAGAAGAGCACGTGTGAATGTTTCATGCTTTACAATGTAGAATAAAGATTTCACCAACGCCAGGAATGCCACGCATCAGTGCCAGCGGGAACATCGTCTTGAGAATGGCTGCTTGATTTGGATTACATATTTCAACTAACAATTCTGCTGTATTGATTTACAGGTTGTATTTATGAAATCAGCAGCATTTCTGCTCGTACCAGTTTGAGAAATACGCCAAAATTGATGCATGGTTCTTTCACATAACAATTTGAAGCATAAATTCTAGGAAGCGTTACAAAGGCAGAAACAGTGTTCGAAGGTGTCAGAATGAGGGCTATGAAATGAGGTCCTTGACTAACCGAACAGTGCCGCTGCTGCAGACATTTTAAGCATGAAATGCTTTTAGCTCGTATTGTCAACCACCTTCAATGAACCAAAAGCCAGAGCCATTATCCTGGCACTCAAACCAGCTCATCCGGGCAAACAGTCAAGACTGCAATACATATGCTAGTTACTTCCCAAACATGTTACAAAAAATATTGCATCTGAGTTCTAAATATTTGCTCACAATATCACTCAAGCTGTAACTTCTAGTACGCTGAAGTTTTATTTGTCACTTCTAATAGCGACGTTCAGAGGCAGATACAAGGCACTGTACACTTGATTGTCATTTTTTGGTACTTAGACACAGTTGCTTGTGCTCTTTTCAATGCCAGCAGTCCGCGAGGTCCACGGCGCATCTGGTGGACCGAGACGAGACTCGCAATGGGGTTCTGTCTTTGACAGGAAACTTGCTTTCATATGGACCAGTGTGCAGTTGCGTGGTGCCGTGGGGTGGGGTGTGCCGTTGCGAATGTGTGCTACACCCATTTTAAGATTGTGGCTAGTATCATCTACAATCAATCTGCTTTGTCGGCAGCCATTTCATGCTTACATCTACTATCGATTACATGAGAGCCAGTGTTTTTTGGTGTCACCAGAACAGCCTGAAAATTCTCATACAAAATTCTCCGAAGAGTGCAAGCGCTTCCGAGCTTTTTTAGTCTGTACATTCCAGCAATCTGAAATGAATCCAAGAAAGTAGTGGATGTTAAGGATATGATCATAGAGCTATGGCATATTACTTCGAGGTAGATGAAGTGGTACACGAAGGTGTCCTGTGTATTCTATTTCAGTGATAACATCGTAGGGAACTGTTGGATAGTATTCAGGAGAGATGCCGCGCCAATGCAGCCAGCATCAAGTGCAATCGAAGCGTGGCTTTTCTGTTGTTCAAAGCAGATATTGCATTCGCCCTACAGCAGAAAGGAAACGAAGCAACACCTCCAAGAAGGCAGTCCCCAAACAGCGAAAAAAATAAGGTTGGAGGACACTTAAGCTGCGCCTTTAAGAGTGGAACATGATAGCATTAAAAGATCCCTGGCTGCTTCTCACGCTTCCGGGCAGCTGCAGCTTATGCTTCTGTAATGTTTCCCTGGAAATGCTGGTGGCAAACACTATGCACGAAGGCGAGCTTTCTGGGGCGTGCCACTCCTAAGACAGACCTGAAATGGCAGCTGGAAAAGGGGTTTGTGTTTGAGTTTCCGCGCAACAGAATTATGTTTTCTCGCATATTCAAATTACAATCCAATGCTATCATGTCTCAAGGTTTTGTGGAAGTCATACTTTATGAATTTTTGACACATTCTTCCTTGAGAATTTTAATTAGTTCAGTAACGCCTATATGCCACATGGAGGGCCTGCATGAATCGGGATGCATGGTTCGGGATTAATTTTCTCATATGGAAAAGGTCGCCAACACCACTGCTGGATTTTCAGCGACACGGGGCCCTGAACGCTACGGCTGTTAATATTGTGAATCTGTTCCAGGCCAACAGCACGTGCCATGCACAAAAAAATAAATAAAAGTAGATGCACATGGGCACTTCCCAAACATTTTTTTACAAGAAAGGCAGAGGAAAAACCTTCGCTGCTAAGGCATCAGATGAGTAATGTCTAAAACATGCAATATAAAGCTTAATTGTACACCCGACAAGGACTATATTGTAACGTAGATTGGAGACGGAGTGTTGCAAAATATACGCTTCTCTTTAATGGCGGGCCAGTACAAGAGCGTGCAGCTTACGCACTTCATCGTCTTTCGTGGCGCCGACCTTTGCGCGCGCCGTTCTGCGGTGCGGGAGCCCCACGTCTTTGTGTCAATATGCACAAATTGCACGCAGAATCGACGTCGACTCGGGGTGAAGGTCGCTTTCCAAGTTCTACCTGGTGTTGTCTACAGGCAACAAACGCACTGCTGAAGAAGCTTACACAAACATTTTTCATTTTCCTTCACTGTCTTCAGTCTCTGTGTATTTTCTACATTTCCACCAAACCTAAATGTTTTCCGTAGGGTTTTTCATGTTTCATCCCCAACAGTTAATGCTCATTACAGTGTTGAAGATGTTTGCATGCTTTTTTCTTCTATGCACCGCACTTAAAGAAGAGCCATCCTGTCAGCCACCTAGGTCTACTCCTTTTGCTCAACTACATTTTGGAGCCCAATGACGAGAAAGACTTCTCTAGCATACCTGAAGGTCATGAAGAAGTAGAACAGGATTACCGGCTGCATGAGATAGTTGAAGACAATGATTTTTTTTCCAGACAAGATTCGAAACATGATTTCCAAATTTATAAGCTTTCTTTTACCATTTTTAAAAGGCTATTGAGTAAAACAATCTTCATCTTCAATTACTGACTGAATTCATCTTTGATAGTAGCAACATTCTTATATCATATAGCGTGTGTTGATGTTGGGAAGTGCTTTCGCAATACAGCCTTTAGAGAGTTTTTATCTATGTGTAGCTGTTCGTTAGTCTCCTTTCCAGTAACACCTGCCATACATAGTGGCATGCAGATTGAAGTATTCGGAAATAGGAATGCTACAGTGAGGTTGATATGGCTTCAGAAATTTATCACCGGACACTCATATGTAGGCGTTGTGGAAGCAAATAAATTACATAGGGTGCTGCCTAATGACATCGTGCCAAAAAAGCTTTACAATGTCACCTGGGGCTGCTTGGCTAAGGCCATAATCGGCTTTTGAGGGTTCTCACCCGCATCACCCCCTACCTCCCGGAGGAACTCAACCACTTGAATGGCACCTTGCCACGGGCATCAGTTCTTTCTTTTTTGTCACAGATGATTATTAGACACGATTTCTTGTCTCACCCTGAAAACAATGTGGTTTATGACATTTCAAGAAGGTGGTGATCTCCAAGTTGCTGTGGTCAGTGTGTAAGGCGACTAGCACAACATCAAGTTACATCTCGTGCATCAGGCAGAATGCTGCTATTTCCAAATAAATTTGCTAACTAGGTCACAGAGCTGATTGTGAAGGGGAAGTCGAGCGCTTAGAGATTGAGAATGTTAATGGTTGAGGAGATTCAAAGCCGCATCCTCAAATACTTTGCGCAGCTTGCATGACAATGTTGAAACTCAAGCCTGTGTTCTTTGGACTAATATTTCACTGTTTTTTATGGCTGCTTTTATAGAAGACGAAAGCCAAACTTCTCCGGGTTTAAGATTGGTTTTACGACAGCTATGACAGAGCCAACTCCTTGGTGCACGCTTATGGTAGTGGTGACGAAGCCATCAGGAGCACTCCACACTTTTATGGATTACACAAAAACTGAACAAGCAAGTTCTATGAGCATCATATCCAATTCCTGCAGTAGAGCATACCCTGAAAATATTACGAGTCACAGCTTGGTGTATGAAAAATTGATGCCCAAATTCAGGGTTTTGGCAAATCCCTGAGAAATTACGGAAAGTTCTTGACCACCTTTACAGCACCGTTCCGTTGGTTTCGCTTTAACAGCTCATGCGATTTGGTATCTGGCGTGCCCCAGATCAAATACAATGGTATGTGAATGATATTCATCCAGAACTTATACGTGTTGCTTGTCATATGGTCGAGGTTATCAGTTGGTGCTCAATTAAACAGCAACAAAATGAACTCTGCAGTACATCTGGGGGCACCCACTGTGCAAGAGCTGCCATCTACAAAGAGAAATGTAAGTTTGGCATCAAACTAATATCCTACTTGGGGCATATCATGAACGAAAACAAGCTCAAAGCTGTCACAGACATGCCAAGACCATCCTCCGGAACTACAGCTGCTAATGGGCATGACCACCTATCTAGGTTTATTCGCTCCTAACATGACAAACACTACACCCATTGTCTAGCATTATGTTTTCAAAGCATGGTTTATCTGGAACCCACACAGGTTCAAGAATTCTCAAAATGGAAAGAAATACTTTCTTCAGATCCAGTGCTTGGCTGGTGCTCCTCAAAATGAGAAACCAGCTGCTAATCACAGCTGATGCTTTGTGCTGTGGTCTAGTTGCAGTGCTCAGCCAAAAGAAAGACGATGGGCAACATGTTACTAGATACGCCTCAAGATATATTGCAGAGACAGAATGCCTGGCTATGCCTAGATATAGAAAGAAGTGCGTTCTTTCTTGGAAGCTTGAGAGAAATTCTATAAATGGGGCAACAATCTGTTTCCCAAATCATAAAATCCATACATGATTGATACATTATGAGGCATAATGTACATCTTAGGCACAGACTCTCCCGCAGCTGATACACCGTCAAGTTCTCATGTGAAGGAGAATAACAGGCACCAGAATGGCCTACCAAGATTGAAAGCTATGCATGCTGCCTCTCCCCACCTTCTTTACAAGAACTGAAGAAAGAGCAAGTGCTAGATTAATGTTGCTGCCAACGTCGCATCTTCACTCGAAAGAGCTGGACAAGGTGTTGCAAAGTCTGAAAGAATTCTGGCTTCACAAGGACAATGTAGTCCAAGACATGTTGATATTTTGGCAACAAAACCATAGCGCCCAAGAAGCTACAGGAGCTTACCCACCCAGCGCTTCTCACTTGAAGGCCACTTTGGAATCAATAAATGGCTAGCAAGACGACAAAGTACTGCATCATATATATATACAAACAGCAAACGTCTTCAAGTCATGTCATACATGCTAGCACCACAGGGCTAAGAGAAGGGTGACACTCCTGCAACTGGGATTCTGAGAAAAGCTGTTACAGAAGTTCACCATGGGCATATTTTCTATTGGAGGGGTGCGGTGGCTCATCATCACAAAATACTAGTAAGGGTATCTTGAGCAAGTACTGGCTAGTTTGACAGGACCTGTGGTTGCGACTCAATGCCTCATTGTTTTCACAAGGCGTGCAATAGTGTAGTGGTCGTGAACTGCAACAAACTGTAGCTTGCAAAAGAACGCAGCTCGCTGTTCTCATAATTCATAAGAATTCCAACAAATGGCATGCAGTCCACACTACCAACAGTGCAATGATCTCACAGAAGCCACTGTAAACTTATCCAAGAACTCCCTTGAGACGTCAGGTGATGCCTACAAGACACACGCTTATAGACTGAGCCTTCTGAAAAATAGCTCCTCACTAGTGCAAATGCTTACGAGCCTAAGGCTTAGGACTACACTTCCAGCTACTGCAGACAGCTTCTTTCCACAACTCCCGGACCGGAGGAAAATGAATGTGCATGAGCAAACATGCTGGCAGAAACAGAAAACTTACTCTTATGTTGGGCATGACATGCAAGATCTACCCAATTTGTATCCAGACATTAATGTCCGAGTAGTTGACCTGGAAAATGCAGGCACACTTGAGCAGCCAGGAGATAAGCCCAGGTCATAGCGGATAGACACGGACGAAAGGACCATTCATCTCAAACAGGTCGCAACCAGTGCCACTGCCTCTGACTCAAGGGTTCGATGGAGGTTCGTCTGCTCAGGCATGGAAATGAAAAAAAAAAACGTGATCTAAGAAATAATAGTCACACAACTATTATTTGCCGAGCATGCGCAGGAACATAGTCACAAGATTGACTGGGACAATGCCACTGTTGTTGCCAAAGAAAAGAACATGTCATCCCGGCGGCTGCTAGAATCGCTAATCATTCAATCGACGCCAGCTACGATGAACCGGACACCAGGGACTATGCCTGCCATTTACGCATGTTCGTTACGTCACGTGCTGGCTACATAAGTGACGAAGATTTCCTGTCCAACTCAGTGAACAAGAAACCCATATGCAGTTCCGAAACATCGGGTTATACATCAGACTTGGTCAGTGACCATGAACCCCCTTCATGCCTCTGGCTAAGGGAGAACACAAGCAGCCACAAGACTGTACAAAAGAGGTTCCTTTTTGTAGAGATCCTGGGCATCAACATCATAGAAGTGGACAATGGATAACACCAACTAAGTAGTAAGCAACATGACCCTTTTTATACAGGGAAGTATGTGCTACAAGGATGCTCGTACTACTGTAAGGCTAATATGCATGCTTGTAGAAAATGATCACATAAAAAACTCACCTCTTGCCTGGTGCTCAATGTTGAGGCTACCATTCTGAATCACAATTACTTTATCCCACCTAACTAACGGTTTGCCAAATCTCAAAGAGGTTTTAATAAGCATCTTGTCTCGACTACCCGAAACGCCAGTCTGTGTAGTAGTGTTACACAGTGTTGGGTTCAAATATGCCATAATCATGAATCCGAATGAACTTGCCCACATTTCAGTTATTCTGCAAAAGTATTTGGCATCACTTCGTTGCTTCTATATGCACTGAGGCAATCACAGCTGTGAAACACATTTAGGTCGTACTGAATATGTGTTCGGATTCCAGATTAATAAGAATATAGCTGGTAACGTAGAGGACTTCTATAGCATTAACAAAAGGGTGACAGGTCTCATTGTGACACTTAATAAGAGGTACAAATTGAAGGTTGTACAGGTCTACGCCCCTACCTCCAGTCATGATGACCAGGAAGTCGAAAGCTTCTATGAAGACGTGGAATCGGCGATGGGTAAAGTCAAAACAAAATACACTATACTGATGGGCGACTTCAATGCCAAGGTAGGCAAGAAGCAGGCTCAAGACAAGTCAGTGGGGGAATATGGCATAGGCACAAGGAATAGCAGGGGAGGGTTATTAGTAGACTTTTCAGAACAGAATAATATGCGGATAATGAATACCTTCTTCTGCAAGCGGGACAGCCGAAAGTGCACGTGGAGAAGCCCGAATGATGAGACTAGAAATGAAATAGACTTTATACTCTGCGCAAATCCTGGCATCATACAAGATGTGGACGTGCTCGGCAAGGTGCACTGCAGTGACCATAGGATGGTAAGAACTCGAATTAGCCTAGACTTGAGGAGGGAACGGAAGAAGCTGGTACATAAGAAGCCGACCAATGAGTTAGCGATAAGAGGGAAAATCGAGGAATTCCGGATCAAGCTACAGAACAGGCATTCGGCTTTAACTCGGGAAGAGGAGCTTAGTGTTGAAACAAAGAACGACAACCTTACGGGCATCATTAAGGAGTGTGCAATAGAAGTCGGTGGTAACTCTGTTAGACAGGATACCAGTAAGCTATCGCAGGAGACTAAAGATCTCATCAAGGAACGTCAATGTATGAAAGCCTCTAAACGTACAGCTGGAATAGAACTGGAAGCACTTTCGAAGTTAATCAACAAGTGTAAGACAGCTGACATAAGGAAGTATAATATGGATAGAATTGAACATGCTCTCAAGAACGGAGGAAGCCTAAAAGCAGTGAAGAAACTAGGAATTGGCAAGAATCAGACGTATGCGTTAAGAGACAAAGCCGGAAATATCATTACTAATATGGATGAGCTAGTTCAAGTGGCAGAGGAGTTCTATAGATATTTATACAGTACTAGTGGCACCCATGACGTTAATGGAAGAGAGAATAGTCTAGAGGAATTTGAAATCCCACAAGTAACGCCCGAAGAAGTAAAGAAAGCCTTGGGAGCTATGCAAAGGGGGAAGGCAACTGGGGTGGATCAGGTAACAGCAGACTTGTTGAAGGATGGTGGGCAGATTGTTCTAGAAAAACTGGCCAACCTGTATACGCAATGCCCCATGACCTCGAGCGTACCGGAATCTTGGAAGAACGCTACCATAATCCCAATCCATAAGAAAGGGGACGCCAAAGACTTGAAAAATTATAGACCGATAAGCTTACTGTCCGTTGCCTACAAAGCATTTACTAAGGTAATTGCAAATAGAATCAGGAACACCTTAGACTTCTGTCAACCAAAGGACCAGGCAAGATTCCGTAAAGGCTACTCAACAATAGACCATATTCACACGATCAATCAGAAAATAGAAAAATGTGCGGAATATAACCAACCGTTATATATAGCTTTCATTGATTACGAGAAAGCGTTTGATTCAGTCGAAACCTCAGCAGTCATGGAGGCATTACGGAATCAGGTTGTAGACGAGCCGTATGTAAAAATACTGAAAGATATCTATAGCGGCTTCACAGCCACCGTGGTCCTCCATAAAGAAAGCAACAAAATCCCAATAAAGAAAGGATTCAGGCAGGGAGATACGATCGCTCCAATGCTATTCACAGTGTGTTTACAGGAGGTATTCAAAGACCTGGATTGAGAATAATCGGGGATAAGAGTTAATGAAGAATACTTTAGTAACTTGCGATTCGCTGATGATATTGCCTTGCTTAGTAACTCAGGGGACCAATTGCAATGCATGCTCACTGATCTGGAGAGGCAAAGCAGAAGGGTGGGTCTAAAAAGTAATCTGCAGAAAACTAATGTTTAACAGTCTCCGTAGAGAACAGCAGTTTGCGATAGGTTGCGAAGTACTGGAAGTGGTAAGGGAATACATCTAGTTAGAGCAGGTAGTGATCGCGGATCCGGATCATGAGACTGAAATAATCAGAAGAATAAGAATGGGCTGGGGTGCGTTTGGCAGACATTCTCAGATCATGAACAGCAGGTTGCCATTATCCCTCAAGAGAAAAGTGTATAACAGCTGTGTCTTACCAGTACTCACGTACGGGACAGAAACCTTGAGGCTTACGAAAAGGGTTCTACTTAAATTGAGGACGACGCGACGAGCTATGTAAAGAAGAATGATGGTGTAACGTTAAGGGATAAGAAAAGAGCAGATTGGGTAAGGGAACAAAATCGAGTTAATGCCATTTTAGTTGAAATCAAGAAAAAGAAATGGGCATGGGCAGGACATGTAATGAGGAGGGAAGATAACCGATGGTCATCAAGGGTTAAGGAGTGGATTCCAAGGGAAGGTAAGTGTAGCAGGGGGCGGTAAAAATTTAGGTGGGCGGATGAGATTAAGAAGTTTGCAGGGACGGCATGGTCACAATTAGTACATGACCGGGGTAGTTAGAGAAGTATGGGAGAGGCCTTTGCCCTGCAGTGGGCGTAACCAGGCTGATGATGATGATGAAGATGTCAGAGGCCACGTAACATATGTGCTGAAAGGAGCAATGACAACTTACGACATTGACAGATGCCATTCAGATGAGCGTTGCTGTGCCAGTCAAAATTGCTGCTTTGACAATGGCTAAACTTGAGACAGAATAGCATGAGGCAAAGTGAAAAGAGAACAAAGGTGCATTTTTCAGCTACATCGCCTCATTGCTCCAATGCCCATGCATTTGATAATTCATTCATACAATGCGACGGCGTACGCAAAGCCACGTTTGGATGAACGAATGTCTGCTTTCAAACAACACAAAATTCCACTTTTTCACGCACTAACTTAGAACCGGCAGGTTTGAGGATTTACGAGTGTCAAGAAATATTGAATGTGTCATTCATATGTTTACACTTTGTCTCATTATCTTCGTATTATCAAGTGTATGCTTGAAAGCGCAGACACTAGTGCTGGCTTGCTAGCTAAACGCACTTTCAAGTGACAGCTGGTGATATAAATCTTCGAGCATTTGTCTATAAAAACGTTCGCGTAGATTTCGCTGTATGCTCATGGGCTTTCAGTGCAACGCACTGCGTGACACCTGCCTGTCAGGTTGAGCAGGAAAGCGCCAAGGGATGAAACACCAAATTGTTAATTTGGCACCGTAAATACGTATGTCTCTATTATAGTGTTCCTGTATATACACTTCGGCGACGGCAATGATGCCAGCGCTTGCAACAGTCGGCCAATTTAAAGAGCGTGTCACAGCGTTCGCTCTCCATGTGTACAATCTAACACGCCGAGTCTCTTTTTTCATTCGGAAGCAGCCTTCTGGATCTAAAGACATTGATATCGCGAGCGCAACAGAACAAAAGGGCGGTAGTGCGCATGAGGTTAAAATCGTAGTCCGCAAAATATGGGCTATAAATAACGGTTCAAACACGTTACAGATGGGTGTCAATTTAAGGCGTGCAGTGTATTTAAAGCGTACTTTCAGCGAGGACTTCAGGCGGCGTGAAAAATGATGCCTAATCATGCATAAATAACACAAAGAAATTATGTACGCCCCAAAAGAGTTGAAAGTGGTCACGAACATGTCTATTTGAATGACACCTACCTCTCTATCTGAATGACAGGTGCAGCCTCTGAGCTTCTATACGATCTCTATTCGGTATGCTATTGGGTACAAAAATAAGTTATTACGCGGAAGGATAAGGAACAGCTTGGGATAACCAAGAAAGCTTAGATGTACCATTGAAGCTCCCATGCACGACGTACTGTATATGGGGCGACCTGCGCGTGCGGCGCTGCGCCAGCGCCGCTGATTTGCTTTTGCTTGTGTGTTTTTTTTTAGTTTTCCAAACAGCCGCCGCGAACAGCGGCGCTAGTGCTCACCCCCACCTAGTGTTCCTGGCGTGCGTCTACTTGTCGTACAAAAATGCCTCACGTGACCTGATTCTAGGTGCCTAGGCACAGCATCGTTTCGGCGATTTTTGAGAAGGCGCGATGCTGGCGCCGAGCGTCGCTGTGGTGTGTTCGTCCTCGGCGTGATCGTTCTCTGGACCGCGCGTTGTTCAACATTGCTCATGTGATTGTACGTGCGTTGCTTGTGTGTTGGTTGTAGGTTCTGTGTTACTTGGCCGAAAGCCGTGAGTGGTGGCGGTGCGGCAGTGCGGCTTTGGTCTCGGTGAGCTCTGACAGTACAGAATCTGCGTTGTGTGACCCGTGCTTTCGTGAGAAACTGGCGGTGGTGACAATGGAAATATCGAAGTGGCCTAGCGCCTCGGCAGCTAAGTTCTGCGAACCGCGGTGTGGCGTCGCCGTGTCTGACCTTTTGCTTAACGGACATCGAGGGATGTGCTGCTCGCTGCAAGTCATGTAAATGCAACTGCATCGACCACCCACTGTTCAGCGCTGAATCTGTGTTTGGTGTGCTGTGCTTGAAACGAGTGGTGCAGCCGTGCAGCGAGGGTGGCGGAGGAGCAGTGACTTAGGGGCTCATTTACGCGTTCACAGACATGTGCTTCCATTTTGATCCTATTAGCGGCTGTCGCGGGATTGTGGTGTGCTAGCTCCTTGCCTACTATGAAGTTTACGATGCTAACACACAGTATGATCACGTTTTTCCGCGCTATATGTCATTTGCATGACGGCCGAGTTGAAAACGAGACATATGTCTGTGTTCTTTGCGTTTGTGTGTTGTAAATTACTTTCTATTGTGGAAGTTCTGGCAGTCTTATTAACCAAGGAGTGCGAACGTAAACATAAACACATCTGTGTCTGAAATTTTGAATGACCCATAATACCCTTTACGACTGATAAGCGGACTACACAGCCTGTGTAAACCAGCTACCGTATGTTGCGACGCTCTTCCGTGTGGTAGACTGATGCACGGTGCGCGTTTATTTCTGTACTGTTGTAAAAACCATTTGTTTATTCACTCACTACAAATGTACGGCTTCTTCGCCGCAGTACATTTTACTTATTCGGTGAAGTATACTAAAAGTGGGAGGGGGCCGCTATCAGCCAGCATAGTATGTCCACTTAGGCGACCCGAGAGGCGGCGGGTGCGCGAGTGTATAATTAAAAAACTCATATTATGTCCAGTGACAGTGGCCCCTTTTCCTTTTAGTATGCTTCACCGCGAAATATTAGTGTATTGCGAGAAAGATAATCGTAAAAAGACTAATTATGCAACGTTTCTTTCGTAGCTTGCTACACCGCAATACAGGGGTGTAAATAAGCATCGTGCACTAAAGCATCAGAGTGTCTATCAACCGGGAAAACCGGGAATTCTCAGGGATTTTTAGTAGTCTGAAAAAAACTCAGGAAAAACTCAGGGAGTTTATGCCTCTATCAGGGAAAATCAGCTGTAATTTTATTGAAAGCGTTGAAAATCGCGGTAATGCTGGCTCGAGTAACAGACAGGAATCGTAACGAATCGTCTTTGACGCCCTGTCGTCGGCTGGAGGAGTTGCCAGTATAGAGTTAACGGCCGACTTTCCGGATCCCGATAATTTGGACTGCTTCGCGGCACCACCACGTACCCCATAGAGTCAAGGTATCAGAACGTATGAAATTTCGGACGCAAAAACTCCTTACGTCCTATTTTCCGGACGTTCTGCTTGACCGCAGGTCTGAATCGGCATTAATGAAAGCCACCACTGCTGCCATTTTGATTACATCGCCGCCTCGAACCGGCGCTATCGCATGCAGATCCGCTGGCAGCCGTAGCCACCAATGCGGCAACCCTACACCTAGCTGCTTCGACGTTCGCTATTACGCTTCTTGCCGTTCGGTGCCGTGTTTCTTCATTTCTCCGCTGTCAGCAATAATTTTGGCTTCGAAGCTTGGAAAGCACGGCGCATTCCATAATACTGTTTCCTGAAAGTTACTTTCACCTCAGTACAGTTGTGTGACGCGGTGAAGCATTAGCAAAAGTATTGCGGTGAAGCCTAACAAGCGTGGGAAGGGGCAATTATCACGGGACACGGTATGTATTTCTTAATTTTACACGTGTGCACCCGGCCTCTCCTGTCACAGTAGGAGCACCGCTATGCCTAATAAGTGTACTGACAGGCATTCACAGCTTTTCCAGACGTGGCTGTGTCGATTTGAGCCCTTAAAGGGAGGCTGAAGAGTCTGTCGAATTCAACAAGACGCTCATATACGGATGCGGGAACCTTATGAACCATGCACGTAAAATTTCGGGGAGGATTTTTCACTTAAGCACGAACGACGTAATCGCCGGTTAAAATTGCGCTGTCGCTCCGCCCCCCGTCGAGCGCCGCCCGCTGTTGCCGACGCGGACGATGCGAGCGGAGACCGGAAACCGCGGCGTAGTGACGTCAGCACTGGTGTTCCGCTCCTTCGCAGTCTCCGCGACCGTGCCTGACCGCGCTTGTTTCTGCGTGCGTGCCGTCATAATCTGCCTCGCTCGAGCCTGCATTCCTTTGTTTGTGTGTATGTACAGTGGTAGTTGACGTGCGCAGCATCAATAGAAGTGGTGGGCTGATCATGCCGGTGTTCTGTGCAGCCTACGGTTGCACGAACACCAGCGGCCGCGACGATGTTCCATTACTTCCCGCAAGACGAAGCTTGCAGCTAAGTGGGAGGTTGCTGTGAATCGAAAGAATTTCAGGCGCTCAAGGACAACAGTGCTGTGCTCTAACCACTTCCGTGATGACAATTACTACCAGAGTTTATCAATAATGCGTGAATGAGTGAGAGTACGATTTCTGCTAGCAGGCTTTCTAAGCGCAGCGCGAAAAGGTCGGGGCAACGAACGCACAAAAGCGAGACGGGTGCAGGCGGACGGATGGTAACTGGTCTTGGGAGATCTTATAAATACACGAACTCGTCCAAACCTGGATTTTGATTTATTGCTAGTTCCTTCGTGTTAGCACGTTGAACGGAAGGTACATGTTCATATCCCACCCCTGACGCAGGTTTCGTCGCAAACCGCCGTTAGTTTTCTATTCGCACGTGTGTTGTGAAACAGCCAACATGCAGCTACCATAATGCAGTGCAAGTGTAAGGTTTTCATGTGTTTGAAAGCCGGCGCAGGCCAGGACGCTGCGCTCCCCCTCGCGGACAGAGAGAAACCGGCTGTCTCACATAGCTGACGGAATTCACCGTCTTTACGGCTCCGGTTACGAGTAGCGTGCGGATGGCGCACTGATGAAGGCCACTACATGTGCTACAAGGGCTGGAAAACTTCTTCCGCATGTAAACCGTCTGTGTAGATTGCTGAGAGCTTTGGGGCAGCGCACAAATGCCGACGATCGCATCCCTCCTTAAGTTCCACGAGGAGGCATGCAGAAACATAGCAGTACAGTTGTTTGCCCAGAAACGAACTAACTGGATCGCTGAATACAGCTTTGCAAGAAACATACTCTCCAAAGAACATTTCTAACACGAGGAGATGCTAACACTTTGCTTTCGTTCGCGTCGAAAGTACTGCTTGCTACCAGCATCTTTTGCTTCTTGGAGAGGCCGGCTACGTATACATGTAGGGAGCAACGCCGAACTCCTCGGAGAAACGCAAGCTCTCGAAATTTACCATTACCGTCTCGCCAAACCACAGCGCCAAACCGCCTTGCACCGTGCTTCATGTGTGGCGGCAGCGGCCGGTCCGGACGAACTCCAATGTTGACGTGACGAGGCGCCGGACCAATCACAGGTCGAAACGAGGCGCGCGAGCTGCCCGAGTCTGCTGCTGCACTTTTCGTCGAAATAAAATCTGTTTGCGCTTTTTTTTGCTCAAATTCGATGCGATATTCGAATTCTGAGGGTTGAAAACCATTACGTACAGCTCTTCACTCAATTCTTCTGGAAAACTCTTCAGCTTCCCTTTAAGAGCAGTAAAAGACATGCATTTATTTTTTTCGGACTGCCTGATTTTTAGGAAGATTTCGTGGCCCCTAGGGGGTCCGAAAAATTGCATGTTGAGTGCAAACTGACCAAGAGTATGCTTCAAACGGTCCGTAGTGCGAACGCGTGACAAAAGCAGCACGAGAACAGAAAGGACCGATGCATTGAGGAATGAACGGGGAATGAAGTATGCGAGCGCTTCTTTGAAGGAGCCTGAGCTCAAAAAACACTCTTTGCTGACGCCGAGATGCAGATTTCCCTCATACAAATCAAAATAAACTGTTTAAAGCAGTAAAACACTGAGGCGTCGTGCGCGGGCTGAGAGTATGTCAGGACAGTTGAGGTTCACTTACGAGCTGTTGAGATAGACTCTCAATTGTGACAAAATTCGGGCCTCATACCACTGAGCTTGCTATCAGTTGGTTTAAATAGCTCATATTCGAAAATATTTGCTTCTGTATGCATCTCCTTTTTATCAGTATTTGAGAATGTCTGACTCAATTTGCAACTTCTTTCAAAGACATTTTATTTGCTGTGCATTTTACTAACCCCTCCCTTCCATTATTTTTTTTTGAATAACATAAACACTACTCCTTAGTATTCAAATTGCATTAAGTCGGTTCTTTTAAAAAAAATTTCATATGCTTACTAAAAAGTGACAGTATCAGGCGATATGGTTCCAGCCCGTCTTGACATAAAACATAGTTCTGTATCACTCAGGGAATTTCACAAAGGCACTCAGGGAAAACCTGGAAAACTCAGGGAATTTGTAAATGTCAACTTGGTACACATCCTGAGCATACTAAGAGTGGAAAGGGCACATAGGTTTACACTGTGCTCATTATTTTCAATTGCGACATAATTTGCAAATGCATGTGTGCTTGTGGTAAGCTTCATTGACAATTCTTTGCACATTACAAATTCCTATTTCAGGGGAGCTTACTGAAGCACATTCGCCATTTTGTGACATTATTCACCTTCAATGCAGGAGCACAATGCGGATTCTTGCCCCTGCTTTTGGCTGGACTGCACATGCTCTTTGAGAACCATAAGTGCACTGGTACTTTAAACTGGAGGGCTCAAGTTGATATGGAAGCACAATTTTTATCAAGGGGACAAGATGTTGCCGAGGTGGTTGCAGCACAGCTTTTTTTTGTCTTCCAGGCACCTTTTCTACTTCAAGCTTCGATTGCAGTGTTTCGAGCCTCTTTGAACCAGCACATAGTCTATATAAAAATTGGACACTGACTTGAACAACACCTAAGTTCATGCCTATCTATAGTAAAAAGATGTAGCACGACCAGACAAAACAAAAGAAGGGGTTGAGCTGCAGCAATATTAAGTGTTAAATGGCGCTTTATCCTTTCCCTTGAGTTTTTGTGCTTTTTATGGATCCTCCGCAGGAACCACGCGAGTGCCGAACTTGAGCTTGTTGGTTTCAAGTCTCATGGTTGTTACTAACAGAACAGTGTGATAAATGAACAAGGGCTTGGAGGCATCCATTCACCTTGCTTGGTTCATGGTGCTGCTTCATAAGCACCGTGAACATCCAGGCCAATTAGGAAGGGCGGTTTGTTGCAATCGCTTCTGAAATGTATTGCCACCAAACCAACAGTGTTCTCAATGACAGCTTTTGGACAGTAGAATGCTTGCACCCAGAAAAGTCATAAGAAGGAAGCATTCAGGATGTGCAAAGTGGGCTTTTGAAGCTGGCAGCATTACTGAAGGGGCTTTGCCCATCTGCCCTCTTTATGGATACACAAAGATGATTTCCCCTTTAAGAGGGATTGTTTAAGAGGTCGTTACATGGCAACAGTGTTGGGTGTTTAGTAGCTTGTCTTTGCCCACTGTTAATAATCTGTTCCTTCTCCACTGCCCCTGTGAAGTGCCTACTTCTTGAACACAACGTGCTCTCCATGCATGCATGCATTTTTAGCTTGTAAAGACGTCTATTACCCCTTGCCTCAAGCTGGTCCTTGTTAATGTCACCCAAGAAGACATTGGGGAGTATGGCAATGTACACTTACAAAGCACTGTTGATACCAGTGAAACCAAATTAATGGAGCTGCTGTTCTTTGTCCACTTCATCCTGGTTAGTTACAATAAGCAATGTCCGAATAGAAGGCATATCTAGTTGGTCATGCATAGCCTGCGCACTAAGACTTGTTGGCATGTTATGACCTTAGCACAGTGTTTATATATAAAAACCTGTGATGTGTTGATGACTTCCTTCTCTTTATCATACTTTGCCTCATGGAACCAGCAAGTGGGTCAACCAAATGTTCAACAGGCTTCCCACTAGTTTTCCCAGAGTCTCCTTTACCAGGGTGCTGCTCATATATATCTGTTTTCTTGACCTTGCACTGTACTTCAACCATGGCCACACCTACTAAACCTATAGCGTGCGATCAAAAATGTGCTATACATCATGTTGCTCGAAAGTCGTGACATATGCTACAAGGCCTTGAGGAACACCCTCAACATACTGTACGGAGCTTCGCATGATAAGTGCAATGATTGTCTGCTGGTTTTTCAGTGTTATTCCTGTCCAGTTTGCTGAAAGCTATGCCGTGTGTTTCAAATGCAAAAGACTGCTGCAGGACAAGAAGTGCATAAAACAAAGGTCGCTATAACCACATATGTCACACAATATGAAAGAAGGGCACTGAGTGTACAGGCGGTTTACTTCATATCCAACAAGCTTGGTTCTCCCTCTGCAAGTGAGTCAACTCAACTTGCCCCAAAGACATGGCCTGTGACAAACTATGTGCCAGATGCTGTGTCCCCTGCAAAGCTGAATGTGTGTACAAGATCCTGACACCCTGCAGGAGCTTCTACACTGGGCAAACAGGTCACTATAAGAACGACTGCCTTTACTAACGTGCTAATAACATGAAAACAGG
This sequence comes from Dermacentor variabilis, assembly GCF_050947875.1. NCBI lineage: Eukaryota > Metazoa > Arthropoda > Arachnida > Ixodida > Ixodidae > Dermacentor > Dermacentor variabilis. Next base: position 218,228,187 of record NC_134571.1, read on the forward strand.
CAGAAATTTGGCTATTCATTGGCCCCAACTGCAGGTGCAAGCTATTCTTCCACCAGGTGTGTCACAAGAACTGGAGCTATACAAATGCAGATAAGAACAATGATGTTTGAAAGTGGTAGAGTTGCACTATATTCTGCAGAAGCAGTGCTACCTGCACCGCTGGTACCTTATAGCCACAATTTATGGCTGCACCACCATGCAAAGGCACTATTCTTGAATTAACTTCTATTTATTATATTTATGGTGGCCATATATTTCAAATGTCACATGTGTCATGCCACCAGCAGTGAGTAGCAATCTTTCAAGCTTGGGTGACAGAGGAAAAACAGCAAAATGCTACAATCGCACTCAAATGTAAAACGGCCTTGGGCACAAAAAACCGACATCATATTCTTCAGAATGAAAGGGTAAGACTCCATCTAAGAACAGTCTATGGCACCACATACTTGACATGGTGTAAAAAATGTTGACATGCCCTACCCATAAAGAAGAAGCAACAAACAGAAAACACCCCTTAAAATGCAATGTGCAGAGTCTGAAACCAAGAAAAAACAACCCGAAAAAGGTTTCGCTAAGTCTCTCAACGATTAAAATTGTCAGACTGTCTCATCACTTCTTAATGAACCTGAACAGCTGAAAAGGAAGGAAGGAAAAGCCACTGCTTTCTTTTATTTTTTTTCTCTCTACTACTATTCATGACTATTTAAGTGCCTTAATAGCACTGCTAGCATCCTGCTGCAAAACACAAAATTGGGCAAGTTGTGGCATAAAGAAAATTGCAGTTTCACTCATAAAATGAAACGATGCAGTAGCTGGTGAAATATGCGCAGGAAGCTTACTTCATGCAGTGTTTGTTGAAGTGAACACTTGCCAATACAAGTCGGTAATCTCCTTAAAAAAGTCAAATAAGTAAGAGTCGTATTTATTTGTGGAAGCTGTGCCTCCCAGTGTTGAAGTGGAAACACTCGGCTTTTCTTCCTCCTTTTTCCTATCTGGACTTGGCCACTGGTCTACACCAAAACAAACCTTTAGCTCCTTACTGCTGAATTCATTTTGGTTTTCTCAAATCTATATTTCGGCTATGCATTGCTAGGTCTCGCGCTTAATCAAAGAATGAATCAATGAAATGAATCAATTCTCAAAGAGCATGTGCCAAAAGCAGGGGCAAGAATCCGTATTGTGCTCCTGCATTGAAGGTGAATAACACGTATTATAATGGCGAATGTGCTTTAGTAAGCTTCCCTGCAATATGAATTCGTAATGTACAAAGAATTGTCAATGAAGCTTACCACGAGCAGAGATGCACTTGCAAATTATGTCACAATTGAAAATGATGAGCACAGTGTAAACCTATGTGCCCTTTCCACTCTTAGTATGCTTTACTGCACGATGCTTATTTACACCCCTGTATTGCGGTGCAGCAAGCTACAAAAGAAACGTTGCATAATTAGGCTTTTTACGATGATCTTTCTCGCAATACACTAAGATTTCGCGGTGAAGCCTGAGCAATGTACTACGGTGAAGCATACTAAAAGTGAAAATGGGCCACTGTCACTGGACATAATAAGAGTTCTTTAATTATACACTCGCGCACCCGCCGCCTCTCAGGTCGCCTAAGCGGACATACTATGCTGGCTGATAGCGGCACCCTCCCACTTTTAGTATGCTTCTCCGAATAACTAAAATGTACTGCGGCGAAGAAGCCGTACATTTGTATTGAGTGAATAAACAAATGGTTTTTACAACAGTACAGAAATAAACGCGCACCATGCATCAGTTTGCCACACGGAAGAGCGTCGCAACATACGGTAGCTGGTTTACACAGGCTGTGTAGTCCGCTTATCAGTCGTAAAGGGTATTATGGGTCATTCCAAATTTCAGACATAGATGTGTTTATGTTTACGTTCGCACTCCTTGCGTAATAACTCCCAGAACTTCCAAAATAGAAAGTAATTTACAACACACAAACGCAAAGAACACAGACATATGTCTGGTTTTCAACTCGGCCGTCATGCAAATGACATATAGCGCGGAAAAACGTGATCATACCGTGTGTTAGCATCGTAAACTTCATACTAGGCAAGGAGCTAGCACACCACAATCCCGCGACAGCCGCTAATAAGATCAAAACGGAAGCACATGTCTGCGAACGCGCAAATGGAGCCCCTAAGTCACTGCTCCTCCGCCACCCCCGCTGCGCGGCTGCACCACTCGTTTCAAGCACAGCACACCAAACACAGATTCAGCGCTGAACAGTGGGCGGTCGATGCAGTTGCATTTACATGACTTGCAGCGAGCAGCAGATCCCTCGATGTCCGTTAAGCAAAAGGTCAGACACGGCGACGCTACACCGCGGTTCGCAGAACTTCGCTGCCGAGGCGCTAGGCCACTTCGATATTTACACTGTCACCACCGCCAGGTTCTCAAGAAAGCACGGTTCACACAACGCAGATTCTGTACTGTCAGAGCTCACCGAGACCAAAGCCGCACTGCCGCACCGCCACTACTCACGGCTTTCGGCCAAGTAACACAGAACCTACAACCAACACACAAGCAACGCACGTACAATCACATGAACAATGATGAACAACGTGCGGTCCAGAGAACGATCACGCCGAGGACGAACACGCCACAGCGTCGCTCGGCGCCAGCCATCGCGCCTTCTCAAAAATCCCTAAACGATGCTGTCCCTAGGCACCTAGGATCAGGTCACGTGAGGGATTTTTGTACAACAAATAGACGCACGCGTGTTCCTGTATATACAGGGTCACTACCCCCACCCACCCAAACCCCGTGGCCGGCCGCACGCACAGGCAGCAAGCATTTTCAGCGAGAGCACGGAAGGACGCGAACGCACGCGCGCGAAACAATCGATTAGCTGAGTGCTTGGTGGTCTTGGTGTCACTAGATCTTGATTGCCAGATTCTATTTCAGTGACACTGATTCTCAGCCCCGTGGGCGCCGGCTTTGGCGTTTGCGGCTTCTTCATGCACGATGGCTTACACAACTTCTGCATACCGTTCTGAAAGTCAAGAGGCCGAGCATCAAGAGGGATTTCATGAGTTCCCCGTGATGGATATTTGTAACCAAAGGTTGAAACCTGAACAACAACAAAAAAAATAAAATGGCTGGGGCTTAGCTAAGGTTAAGCCGGGATATCTCGAAGCGAAAAGGATCGGTGATGCTTATGGTTTAGCTTATAGTTATGCCTTACGATTTAGCCTGTGGTTATTCTTACGGTTTAGCTGATGGTTATGCTTTATGATTTAGCCTATGGATATGCTTACGGTTTAACTTATGGATATGCTTATGGTTTAAGTTATGGATATGCTTACGGTTTAGCTTATGGTTATGCTTTATGATTAAGCCTGTGGTTATGCTTACGGTTTCACTTATGGATGTGCTTCGGTAAGCTTATGGTTATGCTATACGTGTGCCTTGTGTAGTTATGCAAATTGATTATCAATGATATATACCATAAGTTATGCAGGATTATTAAACTTCTTTATTCATCACTGTTGGGCACATTGTCTTGCGATTTCTCTACAGCCATAAACACAGCTCTCCGTATCGGTAGTGTCACTCTCTTCTCATTCCATGTTGAATGCGCACGCCTGTTCTCTGGCAAGCGGCTATATAGTCGGCCTCCGCGATAAACACGCGCCTGCGGCGAACGTCAAACGACGACGCATAGCGCGCGGCAGTGGCCACCTGCGCCGACTCCGAACACGCTTACGAGGCCAATTCTGACATACGCCGGCTTGCGCGAAGCGCGGTGTTGACTAGCGTAATGAAGCTTTTCGTTTCAAAAGCCCAACTCCAGAAAAGTGCTTAAAGTGTATTGACTATCTGTGTGATGGCACAATAAAGCACCCCTGGAATTTTTCAAGCTAGACTTTCGTTATCATTTGGTAAAGCGGCGCAAATAAGTACGTCAATAACAGCACATTTTTACGATTGTGGCATGCACTACAAATAAATCTACTCACGTTCTGCCGCGCTCTCAACGGCACGTCACTTCAGTGAACGTGCCGAATGCAGCAAAGGAACGCGTGGGCCCTGCAAAGCGGTACGTAGTGCGTTCATTGCGTCCGGCTCGGGACTAGCGAAACCTACGGGAGAATGAAGTGCGGGCGCGCTCAGGTCTCGGCTAGCGCGGAAAGTGCACACCAGACCATTTTGGCACCACAGCACTAACCAACATTTTAGCACACAATGAGGGAAAAAAAAAAGCTCTAAGGGATTACACTATTTCAATCCTAGCAGCAGCGCGGCCGCGCCTTCAAAGTAGTTTCAAATTTCATTGCACTGCACAGCGAAGATACCAAATATCTGGGGCATTTATCGCATGTATCGACGCGAATTTTTCTAGCCGCACTCTATCAATAATGTGAAATTCCGAGTTTACTGCAGCTCCTCTGCGAATTTTTACCGTCATCGCCGTACTCCTGAAAGCAGGGCCGGAGCGTCTCGGGCGTTGCTGTGAGGGTGAGCACTGGTGGCCTCTACCGGCACGCTTGGTCCCTACTCAATGATCACGTGGTATTTCTTCGGCTTCGCGCTGCCGTAGGCGACCACGGGATGCGCAGGTCGCTCTTTATACAGTAGGTCGTGCTCCCATGCTACGCTCACATCCAATTGACAGGAAGCCGCCATGACATACTTTGACTGCCGGAAACAGATGGCGCTTAGAGCCCTAGAATGTTACAGTTACTTTAAAGAATGTTGAAACAGTTTTTCGTTTAAAACATTTTACGTATTGCTTATTTTAATTGCCAGTTTTCGTTTTCGTCCCTTGTCCAAGGAATTGCCAATAAAAAGTGCAATTTAGAAACGGTTTATTATCACGAACGGCAGCGAAAACCGAAACCAGGGCGACGCCCTCGTTGCGGGTACAGTTTCATCTCGATCAATGCCTCGATGATAGTGCGCCGAAGCCAGAACACATGTGTACAAGGGCGATTAGTTCATCGATCACGCAGACAAAAATTGGAGGACGCTTAAGCTTCGCCTTCAAGAGTGGAACGCGACAGCGTTCCCGTCGACCCGCCAAGGGGTGTAAGACAATGGGCTACGGCGCAGCGACTGCGCGCCCCGCATCGGACGCGGTGAGCGTCGAGCAACGCAGCGTTCGGCGCGACAACGAAATGTGCGCCTGAGCAAGCGACGCACGCCTGAGCCTTAGAAACAGCTCGTTTCTAAGGCAACACCGCGTTCACTAGAGGCGCTTTTGTACCGCTTTGAAGCATCGAACTCGTGGCTCAGTGGTAACGTCTCCATCTCACACTCCGGAGACCCTGGTTCGATTCCCACCCAGCCCATCTTGCAAGTTGTTTTTTATTCATGAAGTGCCTGCTGGGATTTATCGCTCACGGCCAACGCCGCGGACGCCGACGCCGACACCGACACCGACGCCGACGACACCGGCTTTTCTGCGACACGAGCTCCTTAACGCTGTCGCGTTAAAACATGCGTGGAAATGCTTTCGAGCACCTCTCTCAGCAATCCCCGCCGCCCTCCGCTCCCCCCCCTTCTTTTTCTATACCACCGCTAATTAATGCACGTGTGTTAACCTCCGCATACAAATCACTTGTGGTGTGTCCCTCATTCACTCCGAATTAAAAGTCGGGGCTGTAAACTTACGTAAGTACAGTGCTATGCGGCGCGGTTGGTCGCGTCGATATCCCGTGTTTCCCTAGTTTTAACGCCCGTTCAATACGTATGTGGAATCCAACAATCGGTTTGCTTTGGCGCAGTTGGAAGATCGTCGTCGTGCTCTTTGCACCATCACAAACGGATCTCTTACACACACGCGCGCGCGCGCGCACGCACGCACGTACACGCACACACACACGCACACACACACACACGCACACGCACACACACATTGCACAAAACGCGCTGTTCCACCTTGCATCACTTCGTTCGTGGTCGTGCTGTTTCCGCGAACAAACGCGTCGCACACGCAACTCGACTGCTGTTTGCGCACACCAAACGCCAAAACGCGATATTCCACCTTCGTTCGTGGTCGTGCTATTTGCGCATACACCTTCGTCACACACGCAACTAAATTGCTCTTTGCACACACCAAGCGCGTCACCCACACACAACTTCGATTGCCGTAAAACGCGCTGTTCCACCTTCTATTTTTTTATTTATTTGAAAATACTGCCAGCTGCTTTTTGGCAGCCAAAGCAGGAGTGGTACATCGAAAATACAAAGGGATACTGTACAAGCAAAGAAAATGCCAAAATAAAATTCGAACACAGCAAGCTAACACACAGTGCAACACAGGTCATACTTGTACGCTACTGCGCAGAACAATATCTTTGAAACTAATGACACGAGTTGAATAAAAATTCCGTACGAAAGGAATTGCGTGCTTCGCTCACAACTGAGAAATAGCCGATAAGAAAGAGTCGACAGTACGCTTGTTCGTTGCCTCTTGTGGAAGCCTGTTCCATTCGCTTATCGTTCTAGGAAAAAATGAAAATTGATACGCGATATTCCTAGCCTGGGGTACAATAAGGGTAAGTTCGTGCTTTCCGCGGGTACTTCTACACGTGTTAAACTGTAAGTATTTGTGAAAATTCATTTTAGTTTGGCCACTCATTATCGTGTAAAGCATCTTCAGACGGTGTAGCTTACGGCGTTCCTCCAGTGTTGGAAGACCAGACCTTGAACGGAGATCGGATAGTGATACTTGCCTTCCGTAGGCATTAAAAATAAACCTGAGTGCTCTTTTTTGTACTTTTTCCAGCTTATCTGTATCAGTCTTAGTGTTCGGGTCCCAAACGACATCGCCATATTCAAGTAGAGGACGCACCAGTGAAGTATAACCAACTAGTTTCGTCTTGCTTGTACAGTGCTTCAGACGTTGCCGCAGTAACCATAGTCTTTTTGAGGCTGACGAAACTATCTTTTTAATGTGCGCACTCCATCTTAAATCGCGAGATATTTCAATCCCAAGATATTTAAACGTATCGACAAGAGTAACGCCAACGTCGTTAATTTTGTATGCATGCGATAGTGGACTCTTCTTTTTTGTTACGGTCATTTGGGAGCAATTAGGTATATTTAGGCTCATTTTCCAGGTCTGGCACCAGTTCGCAATTGATGTTAGAGAATTACTTAAGAGTAACTGATCATATTTAGTTTGAATGGTATGATAAACAACGCAGTCATCCGCGAAAAATCGGCATTGTACAGCAGTGTCAAGTGAGAGATCATTCAGATAAACAAGAAAAAGTAATGGTCCAAGGACGGACCCTTGAGGTACGCCTGAAAGGACTGGAAGCATTGATGATTTAGAGTCACCTATTTGAACATATTGTTGGCGTTGCGTTAAGTAAGAGTCAAGCCACCTCAGAATACGCTCATTTCTAAAGAGATGCTTTAGTTTTAATATCATTTTGGAATGCGACACGCGGTCAAAGGCTTTTTCAAAGTCTAGAAAGATTATGTCGACCTGGCCACTGCTATCAAGAACTGCAAACAAATCATTAGTAATGTGGAGTAACTGTGTCATTGTTGAAAGGCCACGCCTGAATTCGTGTTGACTGTTCATGAAAAAATTGTTGCCTTCTAGGAAGCTGCTTAAATGTTTGAAAAGAAAATGTTCTAATACCTTGCTAGCTGTGCACAACAACGACACCGGGCGATAGTTAGTTACTGTGAGCTTATCGCCAGTCTTGTGTATTGGTATGATTTTGCCTATTTTCCAGTCAGAAGGAACTTCTTTCTCCAAACTTTTGCTAAAAATAATATAAAGATACTTGGCACACCACTCCGCGTATCTAAACAAAAATGCATTGGGGATTTCGTCGGGTCCCGAAGATTTCCTAATGTCTAAGCTAAGCAATGCTGAAAAAATACCTTCTTCTGTGATTATTAGCTCTGGAAGTTCATACATAGTTGCGTGGCTGAAATCTATATTGTTATCGGCACTGCGCAAAATAACGGACGAAAAATAGTCGTTGTATGCCGTTGCTATACAAGTTGGGTCAGTGACGTCCTTATCGTGTATTTTCAATTTATTAGCTGGTTCCTTCTTTTGCGTCAAGTGAAGCCAAAACTTTCTCGGACCGCTGGAAAAGAAGTTGTGCATTTTGACGTTAAAAAAAGTGAATCTGGACGATTTTATTTTCGAACGCAAGTCTGATCGCAGCTCAGCCAAGGTGCCGCTATCTCTCTGGTTTCCAGACGATAATCGTTTTACGCGCCGCTTTATATGAATGATTTCGCGCGTTATCCAGGGGCTTCGACGTTTGCTATTATGTCTTTTCGGGATATATTTATTCATGCAATGACGCACCGAACATTTGAAGTGCAGCCACAAATTATTAACAGTTGTAAAGTTTCTGTGATAGTGTAAAAAGAAATCATAGTCTTGTTCTAAGAAATCTAATATGCTGACATCGTCCGCACTATTAAAATCATAGTAGGGCCTTGGCTTGCTACGCTCAGCTTTACGCCACAGTTGGCTTTTAAAAAGGACAGAGAAATGATCGGATATACCGGGCACCATATCGACAGTATAACCCAGTTGACTGACGTTTTCGTATATGAAGACTAGGTCGAGAATCGAACTTGATACGGCAGTATGGCGCGTTGGGGTATGCACTACCTGGTGTAGATCGAAGGCATATGCGATGTCTAGCAACAGATCCGCGTGATGGCATGTTGAAGTAGCACACATCAAGTCCCAGTCTATATTAGGCATGTTGAAGTCGGCACTCATTATAACGCGACTGTAGCGCTTTTTGTTGTCGTACAGACAGTCGTGTAGTGCCTCCAGCATAGAAATGTCAGCATTGGGTGGCCTATAGACAGCTCCGATAAGTGCCTTTTGGCCGGAAAGTTTGGCAGCTATCCACACCATTTCAATCTGCTTATTGTGTGGGACCAGCGTATACTGAGTGCCTTTCTTCATCAGAAGTGCCACACCTCCCCCTCTTGAACAGCGATCATGACGGATAATTTCATGCGTGACAAGTACAACATCTGCATCATCTATGCTATCGTGAAGCCAAGTCTATGTTACCACAGTGATGTCAGGATCGTAAGCAATGAGTAAACCTTCTAGATCGTCGCTTTTATTTACAATGCTTCTAGCGTAGACATTCATTAAGGATAAAGCTCTTCGGTTGTGAGGAACTATCGGCTGAGGTGGGGGGTTGTTTAGATTGCATTGTTGGGTGCAGTCATCCCAAGAGCATGGTCATTGCCTAGTAGACTGAACAAGTTCGTTCCGCGCCTCATTCCAAAAGTAAAGGGTCCCATTGATTCTAACCTTGTCGAAAACAAGGATGACCTTCTCCCCATTGGACCTGTTTACTTTGGTACTTGCCCAAAGCTTCTTGCGGATAGACTGTACCCTAGGCAAAAAGTCCTCCGAAATACTGAATTCCGTGTCGCGCAATTTACCACAGTTTTTCAAAATCCTAAATTTGTCTCTCCCATCAACAAGTTTGAGAATAACTCGACGACACTTATTCCTGTTGGCTTACCGATTCTGTGGATTCTTTCAATGCCCACGTTGGGCAGCTTCAACAGGTCGTCAAGGATATCTTTCGATACTGACCGTTCAAGAGAGGCAATATGCTCCCCTTTTGCTCCCTTTACTCCAACATTACTCGCTTCGTTCGTGGTCGTGCTGCTTGCGTGCACGCGCAACGAACCTCCCACCCGGTTGCTCCGGCGAGTTGGCACAAACCCTGCGCTATAGTATATTTCTATGGGCCCCGAGCGCGCGCGCATGGGGACTAGGGCGTTTCAGGAGCTAGGCGCGTTTTTTTACACGACAACTAGGGACCTAGGCTCCCCTAGGGCGAAAAGTTACCTAGATATATAGTTCCCGTTTGTGCCGCGGGGGCGGCGCTGCAGTCGACCGGCTGCACAGGCGAGCGAATGTAAATGCGCTTCCGGCGCCGTCGCAACCATTTGAAGCCGTTGGCATTGACCTGTATGGTCCTCTTCCTGTGACTCTCACCGGTAAACGATGGATTGTGACAGCCGTTGACCACTTGACACGCTACGCCGAAACAGCTTGTGCGAGTTCTGCCTCAGCCTCTGAAGTTGCTGCATTCATACTTCAAGCTTTAATACTGCGTGACGGTGCTCCTCGCGTCCTCCTGCGCGACCGTGGAAAAGCATTCCTCTCGCAACTACAGCTTTTCCCGCTCAATTTAATCCAAGCGCCAGTCAATTTAATCCGAGCGCCAGTCAATTTAATCTAGCGCCAGTCAATTCAATCTAAGCGCCAGTCAATTTAATCCAAGTGCCAGTGATTTTAATCCGAGCGCCAGTAAATTTAATCCAAACGCCAGTCGAAATAATCCAAGCGCCAGTGAATTTAATCCAGGCACAACGGAATTCAAGAACCTTTCGATTTCAAGACTTCTGAAAATTTGCCAACATATTATGAGTTAACACCTTGAACATGAAAGAGCGCGGTGGCAGACCAGTGGCTATCCTGCCACGGGACTGACGACAACTTTTGGAGGTTTTGCAGCGAAAAGCTTCACTATGCTATAGTGAACACCGTGCATCGCGCGAGCCGGCGTATGTCGGAATTGGCTCCGTGAGCGTGTTCGGAGTCGAATTGGCTCCGTGAGCGTGTTCTCAGTCGGCGCAGGTGGCCACTGCCCCGCGCTATGCGTCATGGTTTGACGTTCGCCGCAAGCGCGTGTTTATCGCGGAGGCCGACTATATAACCGCTTGGTAGGGTATAGGCGTGCGCATTCAACATGGAAGGAGAAGAGAGTGATACTACCGATACAGAGAGCTGTGTTTATGGCTGTAGAGAAATCGCAAGACAATGTGCCCAACAGTGATGAATAAAGAAGTTTAATAATCCTGCATAACTTATGGTATATATCATTGATAATCAATTTGCATAACTACACAAGGCACACGCATAGCATAACCATAGCCTAAACAAAGCATATCCATAAGTGAAACCGTAAGCATATACAAGGCTAAATAATAAATCATAACCATAAGCTAAACCGTAAGCATAACCATCGGCTAAGTCATAAAGTATAACCATAAGCTAAACCATAAGCATCACCGAACCTTTTCGCTTCGAGATATCCAGGGTTAACCTTAGCTAAGCCCCAGCCAATTTTTTTAATTTTCTACTTCGTTATGAGAGCGACACAGAAGATGAACATTCTCCGAATTATTTGAGAGGAAACGTCAGCATGAGTACGTCGAGTTAATGGTACACATTCGATTTGGTCATGGCTATCAAACGATACAATAAAATTTGATTCGATGATAATCATTAGGCCCTCGCTGGGAGGCTTCGGTCGCTAGCGAATACGACTCACTATTCTACTGCGATATCCGCAGCCTCCAATCAAAGACCTTGTCATCGGTACCGCTAAAACAGTCATGAATACCATTTAATTGCATAACTGATATGGTCAAGCCACTAGTGATCACAAGTGAAATACAATGCGCAGTTCGGGGTTCTTGGAGTTTTGTGCAACATGACGTCATATACATCCTATGAAATACGATGAAACGAGTGACTCACTATGCCTACTATAAACTCGTATACTTAAGTCACTGGTGAATATTATTCACCTATTTTACTATCCCTGAGGCAGCTTTCCCTCATGGGTGCCGTCAGTACTATCAATGAAGCTGTAGCACGATGAGTACTTTTGCGTTACCACTGCCAACTGATACCGCCGAGTTTTTAGTCATCCCTAGTGATGCGCTCACTGCGATGTTCTCGAATTTTTATGCAGAATAGCGTGATAGATATGAAATCAAATGTAATTCACACGGCTATTCACTAACTATAATTTGATAACTTTAGGAAATACTAAGATTGATTCACTCTAGTGATGAAGAATCACTTTGTGTAGTTTGATGGTCAGAGCCATCATTCATGCACGCCGTGAATGATATAAATGAAAGTGTCAATAAATGAGAGTTTTAATCAGTCAACATTGCTAACTTACATCGCAGAGCCATTAATGATCACTAGCGATAAGCTCTGTTCGGTGTTCTTGCACTTTTATGCTGCATAGCGTCATGCGTGTCAAATGAAACCTTTAAATAATGATCCATTGATGATCATTTACGATCACTGAGCATTTGGTCTGCTACCATTGCTACCTGATAGTGAAGGGTGAGTAGTGATCACTAGTAACAAGCTCAGTTCTTTGTTTTCTTACTTCTTGCAGCCTAAAGTCGTGCGTATCAAATTAAAATTGAGTCAAATGGCAATACAAGTTTAATAACTAGGAGGTGCTAAGCATTTGTCACTAGTGATTACGAGTCACTTTGGTATGGCGGCGGCAGCCATCAATAGTGCACGTAGTCATTGATATCTATCAAAATGTTATGGAGTTAGTATTTTCTCTACTACCATTGCTACCTGATAGTAAAGAGTTATTAGTCATCACTAGAGATGAGCTCAGTTCAGCATTCTGTTACAATTAGAGTTTGTAGTGTCATGGATGTCAAATGATAATTTGAAGGATGATTCAAATTTTATAACCTGGGGTTGCTAAAAATTAGTCACTAGTAATCACGAGTCACTTTGTCAATGGTAGCCATCATTCGTTCATTTTGCTATAGGTGAATATTTTTCCTCTGAGATCGCAGATGTGGTCGAAATACTAGTGGTCAATGGTGACTATGTTCACTTCAATTTTCTTGACTACTCGCAAATCACAGCTTCATGGACTTAAAATGAAAGGTCGCTCAAAAGGTGATTCGATTATGAAGACTAGGAACTGACATGTGTGAGCCAATTGACGCAAAGAAGCCGAGGTGAGGTTATAGTTGCCAACTTTCTGAATTCTTGAGCCTTGTTTCACTAGAACGGTGCACGAGGCACCAATATACTTGAAGAAATAAATGGAAACAAAAATTTTAACATAGCAGGAGCAACGCTTCTTCAATGGCTTATAATAGGCTTATGTGCAAAACAGCTAATTCGAAATTTAGCAGGAAAGGTTAGTATGTTAAGTTCCTTTAAACTCTTATGAAGCAATTGATTGCGTTGCAAAGGCGACGCCTGGGAATCGTTTATGTAAACAATGACCATAAATGCTATGCGTAGATCTGCGAGAGGAAACTTTATTAATATAAACCAAAAGCACTTTGTTGGAAGACTGTCGACTTTCCTTTGAGTGCAGCACTGAGGAGTTTTCACATATCGTGGCACTCTAGGGCAGCTTGCACAAAAGTGTAGTTGTGCCTGTCGTAGGCAGCGCACTCTACTCGCAGGATGTGCTGCATTGACTCTCCCGCGGCCTCAACCAACAGTGCCCGGCGATGCTGTTTCTTGGAGATACCTGGTGGTGTCATGAAAAGACGGTCGCGCCGTTCAGCAAGAAAAGCCTTCACACCAGCCTTGAACTTCGAAAAAACTTCTTCGATTGGATTGAAGAATGGGCTGTAGGGTGGAAGCCGCTTCACTGAGTGCTCAGTAGTGGCCAAGAGAACCTCCTCAGCACGGCGGTACGCTGGCGCGTTGTCAAACAAGAACACAGCTTCAGTGCCAGGTTCCTGATGATGAACCTTCTTGGACAGATCATCGAGAAATTCGTTGAATACAGCCCAGTGGATCTTGTCCACTAAAGTCCAATGCAGAAGGCCATTTGCAGACATGCAAGCCAAAACATTTATATTCGCACCCTTTGTGCTGGTGGCAAGACGAATAGCTGGGGCGCCTCGTTTCTCTCTGCCAAAACTTCTTGCGCACCACACGTTGAAATTCGTTTCGTCGATGTAGTACCGCGTGACTGTGGTACCCTCATTTTGAAGCCATTGAGCGAACTTGCGGCGCTCTTCCTTGACATCAGGACGCTTACGGTCAACCGGCCTCTGTGTAATTAACTTAAGTGTATAACCATGGCCATCGAGAAGCCGATCGATGGTAGACTTGCTGATTTCGGTACCGGGAAACTTCTCTGTCAACGACATCCGGATTTGCATAAGCGTGAAGGATGGGTTTTTTTCTAGAATTTCACGCAAGGTATTGACCACATCTCGGTCAAACTTTTTTGACGAGCCACCACGTTTCTTGGCTGTTTCGCGATCTGTTGCGGTGATTGAGCACACAGTCTTTATATTTATTCCCAGTGTTTGGGCCAATTGCTTCAAGTCCCCACCTCGTCGGTACGCATCGATGGTGCGGGAACGATCCACGGCAGAAACGCGACCGTACTTGGTCTTTTCTTCATCAGGCATCTTTCTTGGTCGTCCAGCAGCTCGCACCTTGCCTGCTTCCATGGCACAAATTTTCAAAATATTCACTTTACATTAAAGCTGAGGCACGCCTCTCACGATGATCGCACAACGACTGACGCTGGTCATCTGCCTGTCGTCTGCACGGAAGTGCTGCACCCCTGATAGAATCAGCCGCATGTCGTCTGCTTTAGTTAGAATGGTAGTCCTCTCTCGAACATTTCCTCTCGAACATTAGTTCAAGAATTTATGCTTTGTACAAAGCTGCCATAATTCCTAGACGCAAGCTCTTACGGTCTTTATTAGCCGATATAACGAAGTGCCTCATTTACAATATCCAGACAATCGTGGTAAAACCCCACAGACCACTGCAACTTCATTGGTCGTCTGCTCACGCCCTGCGAGAAATGGCTTTCACTATCTTGAACCTTCTGCGAAATTTGAGCGAGACACATTCGACAAATACCAGTCAAGCTTCGTTTCGCCTCCTTGCGTTCACTGGTGCAACTTGACGCGTTATCAAAAATAATTAGGCTGATGAATAAAAATTACTTTGAACTTTTTCTCTACGACATCAAAGCACTTTGATGCTCGGAAGTCTAGCTTTTGCGAAACCCACCTAGCTTCTTGCGAGCTCATAGTATACAGGGATGGTCTTACTTTTACCTAGCCAGTAGCATATGGCAAATACCGGAAGCGAAACTGTGATACTCAAACAGGAAAATTCATTGTGGCCATTCGAAGGGCTTCTTAAAGTCGAAACACGAAAGTGGCAAGCTCATGGCGGTCGCGAGAGTAAGCTTTCCCGCAGTTCAAGATTAGCCACTTTTGTCAGCCATTGATGAAGCTCAGGAACGCCTGGCCTTTGCTTCACAAGCGCGCATCCAGCGGACGCACACAGTGAACAGAATTATACAGGAATATTGACAAGAAGAGAGCATCCCATACGATGGACCTGACTAATGTCCACAATCAATGACTGAGAGAGATGACGATAAGTAAGGCCATATATACATATTAAGCTCTCCCTGAAAGGTATAATGTACGCATAAACACGTCAAAGCAAAACAAATGCAACCGTTCTCGGCATTTATCATTTACCCTGTTATTAGTACGGCCCTCTTTAAGTGAAGGAAAACAAAGCACAATTTGTAGTGCACGCAGGTATGCTTGCTTTTCAAAAGGCGGGATGCTTTTTTTAAAAATTATTGTAAAGCCGTTCTTGCCGATTGCATCTTGAGCAATTATGTGTCCATTCCAGTCCTTTTGGGCGTTTCGTCGTTTTTTGCCGCCCTTTTTACTCATTCACATCCTTCGCTTTTTCAAGAAATTTGTTAGAACAGCAAACCGTCAAATGGGCCACCTTTCTCTGAACGTATCAGACCTGCGAAAACGTTCCGTGCGCATCACAGCTACCATATGCATTGTAAAGCACCCTGAACGTCCTGTTCACTTCATAACGGATCACCGCAGTTTACATATGTGCGACGTACGGGAATTGTGATGTGATCTGTCATCTCCAGGGGCCAAACCATATGAGATCCTACACAGCATAATCTAATTACGCTGCTAACGACTTTTCGTGAGATGCCCTTGCAGTGAAGAATTGTATATACCAGGCAAACAGAACTGTGCAAAATCACTATTTATTGCTAATGACTCGCTGATGTTCTTTATATTCTTCAAATTATTGCTGGTTTATTGAAACTTTACTCAATTGCAGCGATGACTCAGGGATAGTAAAATAGGAGAATAATATTCACCAGTGACTTAAGCATACGAGTTTATAGTAGGCATAGTGAGTCACTCGTTTCATCGTATTTCATTAGCTGTATATGACGGCATGTTGCACAAAACTCCAAGAACCCCGAACTGCGCACTGTATTTCACTTGTGATCACTAGTGGCTTGACCATATCAGTTATGCAATTAAATGGTATTCATGACTGTTTTAGAGGTACAGATGACAAGGTCTTTGATTGGAGGCTGCGGATATCGCAGTAGAATAGTGAATCGTATTCGCTAGCGACCGAAGCCTCCTAGCGAGGGCCTAATGATTATCATCGAATCAAACTTTATTGTATCGTTTGATAGCCATGACCAAATCGAATGTGTACCATTAACTCGACGTACTCGTGCTGAGGTTTCCTCTCAGATAATTCGGAGAATGTTAATCTTCTGTGTCGCTCTCATAACGAAGTAGAAAATAAAAAAAATTGGCTGGGGCTTAGCTAAGGTTAACCCTGGATATCTCGAAGCGAAAAGGTTCGGTGATGCTTATGGTTTAGCTTATGGTTATACTTTATGACTTAGCCGATGGTTATGCTTACGGTTTAGCTTATGGTTATGATTTATTATTTAGCCTTGGATATGCTTACAGTTTAACTTATGCATATGCTTATGGTTTAAGTTATGGATATGCTTACGGTTCAGCTTACGGTTATGCTTTATGATTTAGCCTATGGTTATGCTTACAGTTTCACTTATGGATATGCTTTGTTTAGGCTATGGTTATGCTATGCGTGTGCCTTGTGTAGTTATGCAAATTGATTATCAATGATATATACCATAAGTTATGCAGGATTATTAAACTTCTTTATTCATCACTGTTGGGCACATTGTCTTGCGATTTCTTGCGACATTGTCTGTCGAGGTCGCGCACGTTTCGCGGCTGAAACCATACTTCGCTCGCGATTGTTTGCCTACTATGCGCGGAGTCGGCGCTTCACCGCCGGGGTGTCCTGTTACGAAAGGATGAAAGGAGAGAGGAAGATGAAGGGCCGCAGGACGCGGGCTGCTGCATGTTGGTGGTGGTCAGCCATCTTTACTACTCTCACTCATCTTGTATGTATGTATATATATATATATATATATATATATATATATATATATATATATATTGTATATACAGTCTTTTTATACTCTCAACATCCCCATAATAAGATGCTTTGCCTCCGGCATGTTCATGATCACCGATGATATATAAAACAGTGGTGCAGACCAAGCTTCACTAAGAATTAATGTTCCCTCTCTTCCTTACAGGCTGCTGTGTTTCAACTAAATCTGCTTTTCCTGTGTCCAGTGGCCTTGTCGCTCAATTAGTGCTTGCCTATTTCTGTTACACTGCAACCCACTAATGTTAAAACGTGATACTTCTCCTCTCTTCCCATGTCCTCCTGGCCTTTTACTCTGCTGCAAGCTTTTAGATTTTAATGCTCGAATGATTAATAAAAATAGTGATGCTACTGTAGTATTTAACGGCTGTCATGACGGCAGTAGTTTAGGTGGACCTGAAACTAAAGATAATAATAAAAAAAACATATAGGCTTGTGTGAGTAGGAATACCTCTTCCTTGTGACCAAACTGGCTCAATGCTGAACTCGAGGTCTTTGCCTCAAGGTAATTAGTTTTAAGAGTCTCAAACCCTTTTCGTGATCTCGTGTCTTTCTAATAGACAGTCACGGAAGTTGCACAAAAAGGAGTGCCTTTCTGTTGGGGAACTGTTTTTATCACAAGTATGCTATACAGCGCCAGTTGTGCTATGAACAGGCACAACTGCACATACAAAGTATAGCCTGAACTCTAAAATAATTTCATATCTATTTGTGAATTTCCCAAGCCATTTCACAACTGCAAGCTGAATATGATGTATGCTGTCTCAGGCTCAAAACCTATATTTTGGGGAAGACTAACCCCCGAATGCAGAGATCTAACTTGGCTCGAACTTGACTTCTGGCAGTCTCAAGACAGCTTCGCCGCGCGTCTTAAATCGTTTTCGAGCTTGCGGACGACTTGCGAACGACTTGGTTGGGTCGAAGTCCGCCCAAGTTTCAAGTCTGCTCCCGGGCTAGCTTGAAACTGACTTCGTGCGGTGACTTCGTGATGTGGTCGCGCCGCGTAATCCCGTGGTTCGCATTATACTGTTTAGTTATTTCTTTCCATGTTTCGTTCTTCTTTGCCAACGACGCGACATCAGTTTTTTTACATTCTACAATATGCTTGCAGTCATTGACGAGTGCGGTCTCGTCTCTACTCGTCTTCAATAAAACGAGGTGCCGTCTTGCGTTGCGGTGCATTCTCTTGGAAGGAGAGCGTACATGAGTGCGACATTTCAGCGTCAAAGCCTGTTGACAGGACAACAACTTCGTACCAAATGGGGCGCGCAGACGGTGCGCGAGCCCCACAACTTGTTTTCCTAACAGACGACACTTTCCTAGCAGACGACACGCGCTGGCAATTTGTAATGTCCATCCCTGTGCCACACTCTCCCTCTCGTTGTTCTCGACAAACCCTCCATGCGACAAATCGTCTTCACGTGTCATTTTATTTATTTATTTATTTATTTTCATATACTGTCAATCCCTCATGGGATTATAACAGGAAGAGCAAGTACATATGGTAGTATTTGCGAACAAAGAATATAAATAGATTATATAATCATAAGTGTGTTATTGAAAAGGTTTGGTTTCACTAAACAAAAGAATTAAGTAGTTCATCACAAATGCAATATTTGGGTACAATATACTATAAAAAGGAAGAATCTGAGAAAACAAGAAACCAAACAATAAAAAGAGAAAAAAAAACACCTGAAAAGACATGTGATATAAAATACCTAATGAACATGACAAACAGGATCCAGTCATGTGTATGATGCATGACACAAAAAGATCACTCATAGATTAAAGAGTTGGGCTATGAAAATGGGTAACAAACCAGACTATGTAAGTCAGAGCTGTAATGCAAGGAGGTGTTCTTCCACCGAATTCGCAAATGTATCTAATGAGGGGCTGTTACTGATGGATTCACTCAGTTTATTCCACTCTCTTATCACTAAAGGAAAGAATGAATTCTTAAAGCAATCGGTATGAAAAGAACGCTCATTGAGTGTTTGTGTGTTTTTATGCCGCGTTGGCCGTGTTTCATTTCTGGAGATGTATCTAGAGGTATCAATATTAAGCTTGTTGTGTAAGAGCTGGTACATAAGTTTAGAACGGGCTAGTACAGCTCGGTTTTGTACTGTTAGGATTCCGGCTTTGTTAAGTAGTTCGGTGGGCGAGTCTGTTAATTTATGTTTATTGTATATATACCGTAGAGCTTTCCTTTGTACACCTTCTAGTTTTTTATTTGTTGTTTATTGTATGGGAACCAGATAACATTTGCGTACTCAAGGACTGACCTGACGAAAGTTTTGTAAGCCAGAAGTTTTGTATCGGGTGGTGCTAGTCGGAGGTGTCTTCCAAGAAAGAAAAGGCGTTTCATTGCAGTTGCTGTAACGTTATCTATATGGGAGTTCCATCTGAAGTCATGTGTTCACGTTAATACGAGGTACTTGTGTTCATGAACTCGTATTAGTGGCACGTCATTAACGGTAAACATAAAGCTCGAGTTACTTTTTTCCGGTGATTGAAAGAACAGCAGATTTCTTAGTATTGATGGTCATTTGCCAGTGGGCACACCAGTTAGACACAGCTTTCAAGTCCTTGTTTAATGTTATGTGGTCATCATAAAAGTTAATATTTCGATAAAGAATGCAGTCGTCTGCAAATAGCCTAATGTTTCCTGTTATTTTTGCGGGTAGGTCCATTAATAAAAATTATAAATAAAAGGGGAGCCAGAACGCTTCCTTGGGGGACTCCCGATGTTACCCGGGCTGTCTGGGAAATCTGTCAATTCACTTCCACAAACTGGGTACGGTCAGTAAGATAGTCGCAAATCCAGTCAATTATGGGGCCTGTACCTAATGTAGTCTCAAGTTTCCTTGTGAGCTTTTTGTGTGATACCCGATCAAATGCCTTCGAGAAATCGAGTAGGATGAGGTCTGTTTGTCTGTGTTGGTCGATATAAATGATATGTCGTGGGTTAGTTCTAGTAGTTGAGTGATTGTAGAAAGGCCTCTGTGAAAGCCATGTTGATATGGTGATATGATACTCTCCTTTTCTAAGAAAACGGTTATGTGTTTTAGTATGATGTGTTCTAGAAGTTTGCACACGGTACTCGTATGCGAAATCGGCCGAAAGTTGGACGGGTCGTCTTTGTAGACACCGCGCATCATGGCGGCGGACGCCGTCAGATGGACTAAGTTTACCCAAACTATACTTCAGCACTTCTGCCCTGATAGAAATTTGGAAAGATACGTACTTTTTTACTGTACAACGTGCCTTACGCTAATAAATTTATTGTTAACCTTGAACACAGACGAGCAACCTGCTTCTGCATTGAAGCACAGTCTTGACTTGATGAAGCAAGTGAGCTTGAGCGTCTATGAAACGCGGAAGCCGACTTGGGCGTCTTGAAGTCCGCTTCTTGCTTCGGGCCAACTTCGTCAAGTTAAGCCCAAGTCCGATCCAAGTTAGATCTCTGCATTCGGGGGTAAGAATGCAGCCTGTCTGAAGTTTGAGCATTTTGACCCCACCATTTCGAAATGCTTTTTATGTGCGCTTAGTAGGAGACAGTTCTCCAAGCTTCTTGACATGATTTTAAGTGATACTACAAGCAACACTTAAGTTATTCAGTTGTAATATACTAAGTTTTCATATTTCCTCTAATATACTGTGGTCACGATAACACGACACTGTTTAAAAGGCATTGAAAATAAAAAGCTACTTATTTGCCCTATGGTAATGTAGAAATGGACACTCTGCAGTCTGAAAAGTGAAAAGAAAGACATTATCGTTGCGACATTCACAATCACTTTACCTGCTCATAAAATCATTGAAGTGCATGTAAACAGCCTTTATGTCGTCTGTTAAAATATACTCAATCATGCTGCAGCATTATGCACATTAGCTTTGTGTGGAAGCCCCAGCTGTTGCAATGTGCTGCTCCGCTATGCAGCTTGATTATGTGGAAAAGCCGCCATTTTTGCTACGCTCTTTACTGTTATACACGTCAACCTTGTGGCAAAGCCACTGCAGTTGCAATGTGCTGCACCTCAAAACATTTGCAGGTATGTGCGAATGCACACTTACTAAATATTGCATGTGCTAGATTTGGGCGTTTTTAATCGAAAGAATTCTTTCTTCATACCAAGCACTTTGCAGTCGACAATTTTACGTCCCGGCTCGTTTCGGTCTTCTGCATTGAAAACAAAAGTATGTCGCAGTGAGCCCAAACCTGTCTCCCAGCATAACCCGATGATCTAACCATTTGACCACTGCTGTGCACATACTTCTCGTTTGCCCATGCATAGCTGGTTGTATAGGATAGTGGCACCTGTACTACAGTGCGTAATATGTGTCGGAGCATGTGTGCATATACAAGCTGCTTATCAAAATGAGAGCATGTCAATCTCTCCCATTCTTTCTTTGTGGCTGGACTTTGAGGTGTTTTGTTAGAATGCACCACCTTTGGGATTCGCTCACATTTCTGTCCCCCTAACTGTAGCAGCTAGCACAACATGGACAATGTGCAACATAGAACTACCGTTATCATGTAATGTTTCTTCACTGGAGTACAAAAAGGAATCATGTAGATCCAACGTACATGTTAAAATTTATGTAAAATGGTTAATCCGAAACTATGAAACATTCATATGAAATGCATTGTTGCAATCCAAATGATGGAAAGCGCATTTGCCTTGGCAAGCTAGCAGTAGCAGATATCACAAGCATGTTATGCAGAGAAGCCACCTTATCATCTGTAGCTGTTCTCTGTGCAGAGAGGATCAAGGTGACATGTACTTGTTGAGTAAAGAATGTTGACAAGAGGCGTATGCACAGAGACGTATGACACTTATCTTAATACTATATGTAAGGTCTGTATACATTTACCTGTATACTTGTGTCGAAGCGACACATACCCGTTCTCCGAGGTGGTGCTAGAATCGGCACATGCATATTTGCCCATACAGCATAAGCCAAGTTTTCCACTCGTCAAAACAGCAGCCACCACAAAGTGATAGGAAAGAGGCAAAGAAACCATGCCTTCGCATTCGTACTCTCCTCGCAAAGCTTGTCGTATATGCAATCACTTGAAATGCAGAAACACAGTGGTCAACACTGCAATGTTTGGCAGAGCTCGGACCAATGCTATGTAGCAATTTACCTGCAAGATGCTTCCTGTAACATTAATCCCCACTGTTTTTGGAATCTACATACCTTTTTTTAATTTCTCAGGCATTTGGTGGTACAGACCAGTGCATTAGACAGAAGTCCTGCTAAACTGCAGCAATGTTCAGAATGTAGTATGAGGTACTCTATTTGGCTGGAAGTTGAAGATAGAAATTATATAAGTAGTTAAAATATAGTAGCCCATAATGAAACTACACATGCACTCAAGGCTGAGCCACATCATGACAACGCGGAAAAGCAGACTCACACAGTGGTCACTTGAGCTGGCATTGTGTAGCTTTACCAACAAGCCCAGCTGTACAAGTAAGATATGTTGCTGGGCTAGTCAGCTCGTAGCTTCACCAAAATTCTATACTGTGCGAGGAAGAAGGACATGAACAGAAACATAGATGCATGCACAAAGTGTAGACTTCCGACTGGCTTTATTTGGAGAAGGCAGAGAATTTATAAGGTTCTTCAAAATAGCAAAACAAAGAACATTCGCAAAGAAATCGTGCACGACGCAGCGACGAAAAATAGCAAGGCCACCTGTGCATTAAGGGCGCAGTAGAGTCCCAATGTGCCCATCTAAGGATTCTATTTTTTTCTTTGATAGAGATTGCTTGCTGCACTCTTTTTTTGCAATCCACACTCAAGGCACCACCTTCGTAAACCACCACTACGAACTTCCTCTCGCATAAGTTACAGCCCTGCCATAGCACGTTTACCCGGCCGCTCATCTGCCATGATCACTTCCTTTTTTCCTGATGCAATCGTTTATTGGAATGCGCTCCCTGACAACTTCGTCACTTGTACTGACCGCAAAAAGCTTCGTGAATACCTAACAAATCGTTTTGAATAACTTTCTGTTCCCAGTGCACATCGTTCATAAACCCATCATAAACCCGTCAGAATAGTCTACCCTTGTTAACCCTTCCACCTAGTCTTTTCTTTTGTTTCTTTTATTGCCAATGTATTACCGTGTTACTTCTTTAAATTCGAATTTTTTCTTTGATTGTTTAAAGTCGTACGAAATCAGCAATGTTTTTTTCTGCTTTTCGTTGTTTTGCACGTAACCACTCTTACACATGTTTGTATTCCTTGTGTAATGCCTTCGGGCCTTCCAGGTGATAATAAATGAAATGAAATGAAATAAAGAAGGTGAGCTAACTTAGTTGTCACACCTTTTAGCGATGTGAAATGCCTTGATGACTTCTCTTTCTATTTTTGATTTTGCCTTCGAAAGCAATTTATTCTGTTCCAGATAAGGCAGGCAACTTTTGCTGTCGCAGCTCTTGCACTGCAAGAGGATATTTTCAAGGGAAGAAATAAAATTCTTAGATGGGCACATTAAGACTCTCCTGCACTCTTAATGCACACATGGCCTCGTGCATGATTTCTTTGCAATTGCTCCTTGTTTTGGTATTTTGAAGTACCTTATATGTCCCCTGCTTTCACGAAATAAAACCACTTGGGAGACTGCGCTTTGTGTGCGTCTATGTTTCAGTTCACGCCCTGTCTTCCTCGCGCAGTTTAAAATTTTGCTTAAACAGTTGTATAGCTTGTGTTTACGAATTAATATTATGATGACTGGAGCACAGCAATGGTCTAGTGGCATATAGTGTCGACATAGTATAGAGATGGTACTAAGTTAAAAATTTGGAAATGCCATAAATTGTGCAATCAACCCTTATCCCTCGGTTTCCTACAGCTGCAGAGCACTTGACCACTGCAGCAGTCAGGCATGCTGTATATTGGGCAGTGCCAGGAATTGCGAGATCGAGAGAGGCTGCCACTAGAAGTTCCTTGGGCCAGGTGATAACTCAAATACATCCAAATATTTCTACATTTCAATATATAAACCTTTGTAGAATGAGGAACTTTTCAAGGGTGAAGTTGTTCCACACAAAGGAAAACTATTACTAAATAGTGACCGGTTCCTTTTGTTTTGTACGCCAGATTACATGTACTATTTGACATTGCTTACTGACTCTTAATTATTCTCGCTGTCCAATACAAGCATATGCACTCACATATGTTTTCAAACAAAACTATTGTGTGGAGCCATGTTTGTGGTGGAATAACATTGGTCCCAATACAGAGCTTTGTGGCACACCAGATCTTACTAGCGAACGCGGAGAAGAAAGTTAATTAGTAGTTACAAATTGGTACCGGTTAGTTAAATATTTACTGATCCAATTCGAAATTTACTGCCATTTGTGCATTGGACCGAACCGATGTCCTCTGTCCTGGGCGGGCCCTGGCGCTTCAGCTACTGGTGTCCTTTGAAAATAGCAGCATGGCACCAGTGGTTGCATCGGGATCCAGGCTCATGAAGATAGACAGCAGTGCGCAGAGCAAGGAGTTTGGTGGCCTCGTACTCGTCACAGTTGTGAAGTATTCTATAGTTTCTGCGAGTCCTAGCCCCTACCTAGGGTACCAGTCTGCGCACTGAGTATATATATATATATATATATATATATATATATATATATATATATATATATATATATATATATATATATATATATTTATATATGTATATATATATAAATGTTGTGCAGGATTGCTCGTTGGCAGCTCATGGGCCTTCGATGCGTTTCGCCCTGGTGGTGCGGTCGTCTTTGTGGTTCTAGAGCTGCGCTGTCATTGCCCAAGAACCGGATGTATCGGCATGGTGCAGAATTGCAGACTGGGGGCGCTCCATTCTAGTTCCACTCCATTCCTTCAGAGTTGTGGTTTATGTGATTCCAGTCCTTTTAACACGTCGGGTTTCTGACACTTGGACCATTCCCACTCTTTGAGTGGTCGAACCAATCTACTACAATCCTCCAATTTCAGCAAATAAAGCGCTGCCTGTATAATTACGTACTGCGTGCGCCCCGATGCAGCGATGGCATAGAGGCAGAGCAGAATGGAGTGGGTGCATGTACATGCACCCACTCCACAGTGTACACTACGGCCGAAAGGAAAGACCAATGTTGTGCTGCAGAGTGGTCCTAACATGCTCAGTTTTCAATGACCTAATAATGGTCTGGCTTACTCATGAACAACTGGAGCATGCATCTATTTTTGTGACCTACCACGCAAAACCTCAGGTGATTAAAGGTAAGCCGGAGTCCGCAACTATGGCACGCCTCGTAATCGTATCGTGGTTGTGACTTATTGAACAGTAGAATTAAATTAATTTTAATTTGGATGTTTGAGAAGAGTTAAAAGAAAATTTATTTAGTGAAGCAAGTCTTGACGCACATTAAGGATCGCTCAAAGCACACCGAGCTTTCAGTGGCATGGTGTGGTCATAAAAGCTGCCATGTGCGGGGTGTCTACCAACCGGGAAAACAGCAATTCTCAGGGATTTTGAGTAGCTTGGAAAAACTCGGGTAATTTGTGTCTCTATCAGGGAAAATTAGCTGTAATTTTATTGAAAGGGTCGAAAGTCACGGTAATGCTGGCTCAAGTAACAGACAGGACTCGTAATGAATCTTCTCTGACGCCCTGTCGTCGGCTGGTGGAGTTGCCAGTGTACAGTCAACGACAGACTTTCCGGATTCCCGACAATTGGGCGGCTTTGCAGCACCACCACGTACGCCATAGAGCCAATGTATCATAACGTCTGAAATTTTGGATGCAAAAACTCTTTCGTCCGACTTTCCGGATGCAGGTCCCAAACGGCATGAATCAAAGCCACCGCTGCCATTTTGATTACGTCGCCGCCTCGAACTAGCGCTCTCGCACGTAGATCCATTGGCAGCTGTAGCCACCACTGCGGCAACACTAGGCCTAGCTGCTTCGACGTTCGCTATGAAGCTTCTTGCTGTTGGGTGCCGTGTGTTTTATTGAAAGAATTCGCCGCTGTCCGCAATGGCACGGACTCTGCCTTTGTGGTCCTCGCGATTGGCTTAGAAGCTTGGAAAGCACGTAGCGTTGCATAATGCCGGCTCCCATAAGTCACCTTCGCCTCTGTACAGAAGTGTTACTTGGTGAAGCATACGCAAAAGTATTGCAGTGAAGCATAACAAGAGTGGGAAGTGGGCTATGCCACAGGACAAAGTATGTATTCCTTAAGTATACACGCGTGCACCCGTTATTTCCTGTCACAGTGCGAGCAACGATATGCCTAATACGTGTACTTACAGGCATTCGGAGCGTTTTCGAATGTGCCTGTGGTGGTTTGAGCCCTTAAGGGTAGTAAATCACATGCATTTTTTCTAACTGGCCGATTTTTCGGACGTTTTTGTGGCCCCTAGGGAGTACAAAAAATTGTACGTGGACTGTGCAACTTACCAAGATGCTTCAAATGGTCCGTGGGGCGAACGAGTGGAGGAAGGAGGACAAGAACAGAAAGGGCCTACGCACTGAGCAATGAGCAGGAAAGGAAGCGTGCTGCCACCGGTTTGAAGGAGCTTGAGCTCAAAAACAAAGTGTTGGCTGATGTCGAGATGCAGGTGTCTCTCATCCAAACCAAATTAAATTCTTTAAAGCAGTGGAACACAACACTGAGGCGTCGTGCGCGGACTGAGAGTATGTCAGGACAGTTGAGGTTGACTTAGGAGCTGTTGAGAAAGAATCTCAATTGTGACAAAGTTCGGGCTTTATACCACTGAGCTTGCTATCAGTTGATAGAAAGAGCTCATATTCGAAAATATTTGCTTCTGTATGCATCTCCTTTTGATTAGTATTCGAGAATGTCCGACTGGATATACTTACTAGAGAGTGACAGCATCGGGCGATATGGTTTCAGCTCGTCTTAACATAAAACATAGTTCTGCATCACTCAGGGAATTTTGCAAAGGCACTCGGGGAAAACCTGCATAACTAGGGAATTTGGAAATGTCAAGTTGGTAGACACCCTAAGTGTGGAACCAGATTAATATAAAAAAATACAGTCCGAAAGTTTAATGCCAGTGCTCCTTAACATGTAAGCATGAGGCATACATGTAAGCATACACATCTTTGAGGGCATTATATAAATCCTGTGTAAGTATTTATTGATGAATATCAAATGGCCCTACATCTAAGAAAGTTATAGGGTATTATGCCAAGAGGAAGGCCACAAGATTTTTGTTGGGCACTCTTCCTATGGAGACAGTATAGGGCAGCAACAAAATAGTTGGGCCTAGTGAAGAATTCATTCAAGACCCTTGACAATTTGGCAGGTTCACTATTACTAGAGATAATGAAGGCCAAGTGCCTTGAAATGCATGGTCTAACCTCATCAGCATTTATTTATTTATTTATTTATTTATTTATTTATTTATTTATTTACTTACATACCTACGGCGCCCAATGTTGGGCATCAGAGTAAGGGGAATGAATATACAAATGATGAAAATACAGATGATTGATGGTACAAAAGGATACATCTAATATATAATACAACAATATATTGATATTGAAAAATAGAGTACTTAATACAATATTACACCTAAGGTTATTGTGGAATACAATATAAATACAGTTTAGTACATAGTACAACGCAATGATATCAATAATAATAAGAATTATAATAATAATGTAATGACGAAAAACAGCGATTACAGCAAGAAGCCGTGGACACGAAAGGTTAACATCCTATTCTGTCCGAAGCAAAACACATTTTTGAACTAAACGTATAAATGTTTCGACAACAAATTTTCAAACACAGATGGCGTTGCGGGGACAATTTCGGGCGGAAGTTTATTCCAATCATGCACAGTTTTTGGAAAGAAGGAATGCTTACATAGATTGATACGGCACTTGTACTCTTGCAGTTTTAGCGGATGATCTGTTCTGGGTGATATGTAACTTGGTTTCTTCATGTATGTGTCCCTGGCACAAACCAGTCTTGCCTGTGTAAATATTGAAGAAAAGTTTAAGTCGCAAATATTTCCGTCAGTTCTCGAGAAGTGGCCATCCCAAGTTAGCACGCATTTGTGATGAGCTCTGAGTGAAATCATAGTTGGCGGTAATGAACCGGGCGGCGCATTTTTGACGCGACAGCGTTGAGGAGCTCGTGTCGCAGAAAAACCGGTGTCGTCGGCGTCGGCGGCGTTGGCCGTGAGCGATAAATCCTAGCAGGCACTTCATGAATAAAAAACAACTTGCAAGATGGGCTGGGTGGGAATCGAACCAGGGTCTCCGGAGTGTGAGACGGAGACATTACCACTGAGCCACGAGTGTTTTCTTTTTCTTTATTGCCGGTACACTGAGCCACGAGTTCGATGCTTCAAAGCGGTACAAAAGCGCCTCTAGTGAACGCGGTGTTGCCTTAGAAACGAGCTGTTTCTAAGGCTCAGGCGTGCGTCGCTTGCTCAGGCGCACATTTCGTTGTCGCGCCGAACGCTGCGTTGCTGGACGCTCACCGCGTCCCATGCGGGGCGCGTAGGTGCTGCGCCGTAGCCCATTGTCTTACACCCCTTGGCGGGTCGACGGGAACGCTGTCGCGTTCCACTCTTGAAGGCGAAGCTTAAGCGTCCTCCAATTTTTTGCATTCGTTCCAGCTGATTAATGGCTGTGTTTGTCACTGGCTCCCAGGTAGAGCTGCCGTACTCTAACATTAGACGAACATTTGTTAAATAAAGCGTTTCCTTTACCTTATGGCGGGCTCTCCAGAAATTACGCTTTAGAAAATTTAACATACGACTAGCCTTACACGCAACACTCTCTATATGGTCATCCCAAGAAAGATTATCTTTAAAGACAACGCCTAAGTACTTGTAACTACTTACATTGATTAATGGTTCAGTGTTTAGAAAGTAATTTTTAACAAACGATACCCTCTTGTTAGTGAAGCGAATGACATTGCACTTGGCAAAGTTTAATTTCATGCTCCAGCTGTAGCACCTCGTGGACACTGTTAGAAGGTCATTTTGTAAAATACTTGAATCGGCAGGGGACGAAATGGCGTGATATATGCAAAAATCATCTGTATACAGACGTATGTGACTGGAAAGATGCATTCCTGTGTCATTTATGAATATCACAAATAATAGCGGGCCCAAGACGGACCCCTGTGGAACGCCCGATAAGACTTCAGTCTCTGATGAGGTCAGTCCCTCAAGGACAACACGCTGCCTTCTACCGGTAAGATACGCCTCGAGCCATTTCATCAGTGATGCTGGAATTTTGATGGCAGACAGCTTCGTCAGTGGAAGGTTATGTGCACAGAGTCAAAAGCTTTCTGAAAATCCAGAAATATGCAGTCAACCTGGTGTCCGTTATTTATTGATGACGCGATATCATGGGTGGGTTCGATTAACTGAGTGTCAGATGAGAATCCCCGGCGAAACCCATGTTGCGTTGGGCAAAAGAATCCGTTGCTCTGTAAGTGACTCATTAAGTTGGTATAAATTATATGCTCTAGTAGCTTACATGAGACGCTAATTAGTGAAATAGGTCTGCAACTTTTTGTCTTTGTCTTGTCGCCGCCTTTAAATACAGGTACTACGTTACCACTTTTCCAATCTTTAGGCAGGGACCCTCTTCGATCGATGCCTGAAAGAGAATTACTAGAAATGGGGCGACGGATGGAGAACAGTTCTTTAAGACATAATTTGGAATGTGATCAGGACCAGATGCGGAACTAACTTTAACGTTCTTGAGCAGTGAGGCAACTCCCTGTTCTGTTATTTCTATGTTTTCCATTCGTTCGAAGTAGGAATTGGTAAGTCTTTCACAATAGCAGCAGTGCCTGAAAATATTGATTGGAAGTAGTGATTAAAGTGCTCAGTTTTCGGTTTACGTCATCACTATAGTTTACGTCCTCTATAGTATCAGGCACAGCTACTTTATTGTTCCTTTTACTTTTGACATACTTCCAGAGATATTTCGGATTAGATTTTATTTTGTCACCTAACATGCGCAGGTACGTAGCCTCAGCTTTCCCATTTCTTTGTTTATAGTCTTACTTAGGTCGTTCATATTAAAATATGCGTCGGAATCCGGGTAAGCGCAATATTTGTGATATAATCGGTGCCTTCTGTTAATAATTGATCGAAGGTTGTGGTTCATCCATGGTTTATGAGTTTGCTGCCGGGAAGGTGCGATGCGTGATCGGACGTAAATTTGAACTAATGACAATAGCTTAGCTTTAAACAAACACCAGGCAGAATTAACGTCGATGTTTGAGGTGTGTCGACGAAATTCAGGTAGAAAGCCGTCAAGTTCCAGAAATAAGGATGAGTAATCTGCTTTATTATAAAAGAACACCTTCCGTGGCGGTGGGCTCTTTCGCGCATAGCAGAATACGTTAATTTTGCAGTAACGACTTCATGGTCGCTTATACCGAGAATTAAGGTGACGCTGGACACAAGATCTCGATCGTTACAGAGAAACAGATCAATTATGCTTTCATTAGCTGATTCTAACCTTGTTGAGCGCTCAACGAACTGGAACAGAAAGTTGGCTTTTATCAGCTCGCAAAATGC
The DNA here is from genome assembly GCF_050947875.1 of Dermacentor variabilis. NCBI lineage: Eukaryota > Metazoa > Arthropoda > Arachnida > Ixodida > Ixodidae > Dermacentor > Dermacentor variabilis. The sequence continues at coordinate 218,258,856 of NC_134571.1, forward strand.
TGGGGGAATAAGAGAAAAGGAATTGTTTTGCGGTTGAAAGTTTTCCCATTTAATATGGGGAAGGTGAAGTCGCCACCAAGAATAATATATGTCGTGTTTAACGAGAGCATGATGTCATTCATTTGAAAGAAAGGCTCCGGTGACCTGCAGTTTGGGGGCCTGTAGAACGATCCGATCGCTACAGAGTGGCCGTTTGCGAGCATCATCCTACACCAGACCGTTTCACAAAGGCAGCTGTCTACGTTGATGGGAGTGCTGTTGAGACTGCTGTGCCTCAAAACAAAGGCACCACCACCGTGGCTGTGGCGTTCTTTTCTGTACACAGTGTAGTCTGACGGAAATAGTTCGCCGTTGTGGACTGAACTATCTAACCATGACTCTGTGCCAATGACTACATGTGGTTTTGTCGATTCCAAAAAAGATTCAAACTCATGTTTTTTTTTTGAGACTTCGACAATTCACGACGATGAAATGCAGGTTGTGAGCTGTCTGCGAACTGTGATGGCTATCCGTCTAACTCGATTACGTCATCAGAACCAGCATTATACTTGTAGGTCTTTTTACCTATTTGAGCTTATTGAAGATAAGTTTGACATCACTGCCACGTGGTTTAGCAAACTGAAGCAAGTTCTTGCGCTCAAAACAAACCTTCTATGAGTAGTCTTCACTAATGCCAAATCCTGTTCCCTTTAGCCTCGAGGCGGCCTCAAAGACACGTTGTCTTTCTTTAAAGGATATAAATTTTACTATTAGTGGTCTTTTCTTGTGCTCCAAGTACCGCCCTATTCTATGTGCTCTCTCCATAGATTTTAGTTCGAGTGACATTGTTAATTTCTCTGTACAGAAGGACGTAATCTTTTCTTCTGATTCAGCCCATGTCTCCTTCGCGGTGTCGGGAAGGCCGAAAAAAATCAAGTTATTCCGGCGAGACCTATTTTCTAGGTCGTCTTGGCTATCACGCCTTGAGGCAAGTGCAGAAGTGGCCGAGCGAATACGAGATGAAATCTTTTCTATCGTGGCATGCAGTGATGTGACGCGTGACGCGGTTTCCTGAGCGAGTTGAACATTGACACTCAAATCTTTTATCTTTCGTTCCATAACTTGCTGATTAGCTCGAAGGCAGCGGATCTCATCTAGTATGTCGGACTTCCCTTGCATCATCAATGGAATTTTCATAACAGCTTGAAACATTTGCTGTTCTTGCATTGCATTGCATCACTTATTTCATATAACTTTTATTTTGTCATTTTGCCAGATTAAAAGTTCTCGAAAACCTGCTTGGCTGGTTTCAAGAACTTTTCGAGAACGGTTTGGTTCCTTTCGAATGCAGCACAGTCAGTCTTTAGTGAACTAGGCCTATCTATACTGATATGCAATTGATTAGATCAAAGCAGATGCTGTCAAAGTGCATGTGACAGAGTGTTTAGAGTGGGCATTCCTGGGTGATGTTGCCAAGAAGGCAATTGTGAGTTTCAAGCACACATCAGCTATAGCATATGAAAACCAGCGTTTTATTAATTTTTTAGACACCGCAGATCTTTGGCAGGGCTTGAGCTAATGCTGGTCATAATCTACTATAATTTCTACCATATACGGCCCTTGTCATCACAAGTTTTTTTTATTGTCCTACGATATATTCTCTTTGTGTACAATCAAAATCTCTGCCAAGGACAACAGAAACAGTACGACTGGAAACTGCAGAATTCTCCATCTGCGGAGGTGCCTGGCTGATTGCCGTATAAGATGATTTGTGAGCTGACATTGATTTCTAAATCTCAACTGCTCTGCAAGCATACAAAATAGGCTTTGGGATACTTTTACCGCAAGAAGAGAGACTAGAATGACAGTTGCCTGTGACATATGGCACACACCCATGACAAGGGATCGGCTCGGATTCGCCATGAATACATCAAATAGCTTGATATCGCCACCAACTTGATAGTACATAATACTAATATGTAACGAACAAGAACAACAAAGTAACTGAAAAACGAACAGGTCTACTACGATTGAGCCACAAGAGGAAAAATGGAAACATTTGTGTTAATTGTATAAAAAATGTGCTTAAGACGTCATCTTCCCAGCAGCAACAATATGATCATGCACCAACTAGCATTACTTTCCAGGCACACCCCAGGCTGCTCACACCATTTTCTACAAGATTTGAAGGCCAACAGGCAAAAGGGTAGCTGTCAATTTTTTTTCGGCTGAATACCTTCAGCATAAAAGGAGAAAGTTATTCTGTTCCGTATCGTCGCATGAAACACAGCAATACTGTTACAAACCATTTTCGCACATTCAACAAGGCATCAGAAATGCGATGAAGACATTGAAAAAGCACTCATGTTCTTATTTCCGTTGCAATACAAAGCTACACTTGCTCATATGAAGGTGCATGTGCCAAATTCAACGTTGTAGAATACTGAATGGCACCGTGTACTGTTATGAGGCACATGGAACAGATATTCCAAGGAAGTGAAAAATTTGTGATCCAGTATGGCAAGGAGAGATTCACTGTTGGTGTCAAAATAATTTGCCAATCAGAAGGGCAATGCGCTAAATAAAAAAAAAAACCTACAGGCCCACTACACAATGCTTTTGCCAAACTATCCAAAATTTCAATGTGTGCAAGCACACAATGACCTGGAAAGGAAGTTAACAAATTTCATGAAGTTAGAATGAAAAAGAAATGTTGCGACAATTGAGAAATGAATTCTTTGTACTTTCTAGTGGCATATACGGATAGAGACAGTTGGTGTGGGCACAATTACATGCGACACATACTTCCGGATCTTGAACTCCTCGCAGTGCTGCAGGGCCAAATACCACACTCATACTTCCGAGAAGCGTAAGTTACAATGCTGAGTTGGAAGGAAAACTTTGCAAATACTTCTTCAGAAGTTCAAGCATCTGTCCAGTAAGTAGCTGAGCACGACTAGGGGAAATACAATCAATTTCACAAATAGCACCATTCCAAAAGAACTGGCACACTGAATTGATTTTTGAGGTGACAACTATTTTTCTAAAAGCCTCTGTGCGTTAATACAACCGGACGCAGCTTAAATCTAGGTCACATGGAACCGACAAATACAGCGGCGAGTGTAACACTAAAATTTTCTAACTCGCGAACATGATCGAAAATTTCAATTTGAAAAGGTTTGCTCGAAAGGAAAACTCACGGCCGTAACCCTGCTGTCCATCGCCAGTAGTAAGAAGAAAAAGAAAGCCGCTGTGGAATAAACAATAAGATGCACGATGAATAGACACTTCGTCAATATTTGAAGCCGATCGTTAGTTGATATTGTTCAAGAATTGTGCAGTGGATAAGAGCAAAACATCTAACCGACTGACTGCCGGAAGTAAGGCTCACAGGATAAGTTTTCTCTGTCTACACCGATAATGCAGCACGTATTGTGCAATTAAATCGCCCGTAATGCGCAGCAATTACCGCATTCGATTGAAGTCGCCATCGCAGCGACGCGCCATTTATTTCAATACCACGAAAAACAAGGTACCTGAGTACAGTGGCAGTTTATTTGTCGGCAAGCCGCTAATTCACATATGACGAAAGCAAATGTCACGGAGTCGAAGCCCACAACTGCACAAGTCAAAACGAACGAATATCGCGCACGTTTGAGCCCTTTCGACCACGACACGCACAAAAGTGCGCGCAGAACGTCTCGCAGCCGATACGACGGCAATGGTTAATCTACGTTCGAGAGTAGCTCTTTCAAAAAAAGTAAAAACAAGCAACAATGTGACGTCAATCCAGCGAAAAAGAGTTGTTCTCCTTTCTCACCTTTTCTCAGCTCACGCATGCGCAGCGACCATGGAGCCCTCGGGGGCGATGTTCAGGTAAGCGGACAAGTGGTCCGCGTTGGGTTCCGTTGCTGTGGCTTGGCTGTTGGCTTGCGACCCTGGCGCGCACGCCGGTTGCGTGACCGCAGAGACACGCGGGCGTCGCGCGTGCGTTGGTTGCTTCGGAGGCTATTACTTGCCTTCGTCGCCTGCTTGGCGTTGCTCTTTCGGCGTCGACCACGGCTGGAAGTGCGATACGCGTTCGCGTTGTACGCGTTCGAAGAAGTGACGGATAATGAGTTGCACCGCCCTTGTCGGCTTTCTAAGTAGACCTTTTGCAGGCTAAGCTATCAAATGGAGGAGACTCGGGTCCAGTGGTCATTCCACGCAGAGGAAGGAATATTGCAAGCTGCGGTTCATTACCACCGGCCTGCAGCTCCCAGAGGTCAGTCTGACGCGAAGCATTCATCGGAATGGCCTAGATCTCTGTTGCTGACACTGTCCACAAAGTTGCTCTCGCAGTTACTGTGTTGGCCGCTAGAAAGGCTGGGTCAGCTTTCCCGTGACCTCGGCTTCAAACCCAATGCCAAGAAGATATTTGCATTGCGAGATCGAATTCCCAGTGCTATCGCCAGCGTGAATAGCTCGCAGATCGCGTTCAGGAATCCGAAGGGTTCAACCTAGGCTGCTTAAGCGCTTCCTAGTTCGACTGATAAAACTATACAGTCAGGATGGGAAGATATTGTGGAGCCCTCTCATTTGGCTGCCCTTTTTTTCTCTAATTCGGGAGTACCAAACTTTGCTCCTCAATTTCACCGCACAGCGCGTACCGTCACTCGCGATTTTACTTCGCGCAGGCAATGCAGGCCGCGGCCGTGTATCGTAATGTTCGATTTCAAGTTCCATTGCTTCTATCACGCGACGCGCATTGGGGCAGATCGCAGGGATAGCGGCAGCGCGGCGGCGGGCGAGTCATGTCCGAGCTGATGACGAAGCGCGAAAAAAGAAGGAAAATTGATATAGTCGGCTAGTAAAGGGGTCCCTAAGAACCAGTTCACGGTTTTTTCGCGCTAGCTACTTGAGAAGTGCTGGCAGTGCGTTCCTGTTGCGTGCATCGTGCGAGCTCCTGGTAGCAGGCGACATAGCGCTGCGCCCTTCCAACTCATTTACGCTTGTGATACCGCCTGCCGGCCGAGAATGAAAAATAATGGCATTAATAAATTACTTCTGCATTGCGTAAACTCGCGGCACCACACGTTTATACTTCAGAAGTTGGCGTATAATATTTAATTTATATTTTACATTTATTTAGCTAGCAGAAACACGCTAATGACGTACACTTCAGAGGTGGCGCCCTCTCATCTATTTGTCACGTCCTTCCCTTCTTCCACCACCGGCTTGGAAGTGGCACATTTAGTGACGGAAGCGGCAAAGCGAACGGTTCGTATTCTGAACCGTTATAAGATTCGGCCCCTGCCTCTCCGAGAACGATGCCAATCCGAAGTCACAATGTACCGGCATTCCCATGCATACCACAGCGCAGGAGCGCCAGATTTCCGTTTAGGTAATATAGTGAGAAACTCTATGGTGTGCTCTATTTCACTTTTTCGTCTCGCTTCGGTAGCCCCCTTTTCGTGTTTGCGTTTGCATAAACAGTGGATGCAAATGTTCGTAGTGTACAGACAGAGGTTTCCTTTCGTGCAGTGGTGCTGCTGGTGCAAAGCCTGCCCATGCTACCGTGTCAAGTGGACATCTCGACAGAACATTCTTATTCGCGCGGGTAATCATGTTAATGAAGCGATAAAGTTCATCCGGTGTTTCTTATTCTAAACCAGTGTGTCTGAAGCATGCGTACGTTTCTGAAGCCCTTCTTGATTTGTTCGTTTCGGCACCTAAATGTTCTTATTGATTGATATATTTACGATGTAAATCATAATTTTTTAATAATTTAATAATTTTTCTCGAAACCTTCACAGTGACAATGCATGTTGTTTTGCCTTTCAGAAACTAACCTATCTGCCACACAAACTAAGAAATGCCTCCTAAAAGGTTAAGCTACTTACTTACGTAACCTATATCCGGCCAAAACTTGAATATGCTTGCGTTGCATGGGATCCCTATACTAAAGTAAATGTTGACAAACTTGAGAGGATACAGTTGAAATTGTTCGTTTTATTTATTCCTAGTTCAAAATTTGGAATTCGCCGTCAGAGTCGATGTTCGCTAACGACATTCCTTCGCTTGAACAAAGAAACACAGGCTAGATTTTTTACATAATCTAATTATTCACAAATTGGCTCTGGACCCTTCGCTATATGTAAGTCATTTCTCCACAAGGTATACACGGCACCATCGTCCGGATACACTGACAGCTATCTATGTTAGGACAGACAGCTATAAGTTCTCCTTCTTCCCCGGACTATTTCTGAATGGAATTCGCTGTCCGCCCCTAACAACATGTGACTGTTGTGTTGTGTTGTGTTGGGTTTAATGACGCATAAGCAACTCAGGCTGTCATGCGCCAAACACAAGGTCAAATTTCTTTTAAAAAGTTGGGTCACCTCAGCGACGATTCTTGTCAGGGCAATGACTCCGAGGATCCCAACAAACTAAAGACCTCAGTCTTCTTCTCAAATATGAGAAGGTGGTGAGATGTATCCCAATATGAAGTTGTGGGTAGGCTCATTTATAGTTTTTAATGATACCAGCTTCTCTTAAGAAGCTAATGACATGTGTGGTATGGACAAGTACCTCTCCGCCTAAAATCAATGCTGGGCGAAAGGGAATATATTGATTATAAAACGAAGTAAAATATTTTTTCCTTAGTGTTTCGAGTTGCGCGCATGTTAATCAGGTGTGGTTTACAGTAAGTTCATTTCTGCATTTTTCACAGCCAGGCTTGTCTTGTTTTGTCAGGAGGAAGTTGTGTGTAAGCGCGTGTGTCCGATGCGAAGGCGACATAAAATTACTTCGATGAACCCTTCTCGGTGTGAGCATGACTTCCATTCTTTTATGACAGGTTTTACTAGGTGTAGTTTATTTGTTACTTCATTATTTTATGTAGTCTGCCATTTATTTCTGAGTTTATGGCGCACCAATTTCATACAGTCTTTGTAAGGAATTCTTGCTTTGATTTTTTTTATGTCAAGCTTTCGCTGCACATGCATCTGCTTTTTCGTTGCCACCGATTCCGACATGACTGGGCACCCAGCAAAATTTTATGTTGTGTCCTTGCCTTCTGGTTCTTCTTATGTAGGATGTCGCCGATTAATGGTGTAATTGCATTTCTAGGGTGAAGTGCTGTTAGTACGCTTAGTGAATCTGTGTAAATTATGCTATTTTCAATGTTCTCATTTATTATTTTTTCTATAGCTAGAGAGATTGCGTAACACACTGTAGTAAAAATGGATGCACCCTGAGGTAGGCGTACCGTTTTTTCCAAATGTTTTGTATCATGGCACTGCCAAGGTATCCTGCTCATTTGGAGACATCATTATAAAACACTGTGCATTTCGCGTATTTTTCATTTACTGCTAAAAATTCTTGTAGTATGTGTTCATGTGGTTTTCGTTTTTTTGGGAAGTCGAACACTGAAGGCTGGCAATACCAAGATGGGAGTGGATCGGGTTTTAGGGCTATCTGAGGCAATGTGTCCCTCATACCTAGTTCTTGACATCTCTCCTCGAAGCGGAGAATGAGTGATCTTATTGCTTGGGTTTTGTTGGTAAATAGTCTTTGTTATGGGCACCTTGTAACTATTGGGTAGCAGATGTGTTTCGGTAGTGAACGAACTTTTAGGATATATGAGCATGTAAGCATGGTTCTTCTGTCTGAAAGGGGTGGTTCATTGGTTTGTACATGCAGACTGTGTATAGAAGACGTCCGGCATGCCCCAGTTGAAAGACGTAAACCTAAATTATGTACTGTGTCAAGGCGGTTCAAATACGACTTCCTTGTTGAGCCATACACTATGGACCAATAGTCTAAGCAGGAGCGTATAACAGAACGGTAAATGTGTAGGAGGCATACCTTATCAGAACCCCGGTGTTTGCGTGAAAGGTCTTTAAGTATGTTCAGAGATCGAGATGCTTTCTTTTCCAGCGCATTGATGTGCGGAAGGAAGGTGAGTTTCTTGTCAAAAATTATGCCTAGAAATTTGTGCTCGTTTTGGACAGGTAATTCGGCTTCATTCAGGTGTAGGGTGGGGTCTGTCTGTACACCTCGTTTGAGTGAAAAGAGAATGACCAATGTTTTCTGTGGAGAAAAGCGGAAACTGTTTCGGCCTGCCCATGTTGCTAGTTTATTTATTGTTAGCTGTACCTGGTCTTTCGCTTATGTTGGATGACGTGCCGGCTATCTGAATATCGTCGACATATACTGAATAAATAATGGATTTTGGGATTATTTGGCTAATGGAATTCATTTTTATAATAAAAAGTGTTGTGCTTAAAATACATCCCTGAGGCATTCCATTTTCCTGAACGAAATTTTTCGACAGGGTTGAGCCTAGGCGCACATGGAACGAACGGTTAGACAAAAAGTCTTTTATGCAGTTTACCATCCTGCCGTGGATGCAAAGGTCGGCCAGATCTTTAAGAATCCCGAACCTCCAGGTTGTGTCAAATGCCTTCTCTAAATCGAAAAAGAAAGACAGCAAGGCAGTGTTTTTTGTGTATAAATGCTTCTCCTACCGTATCTTTAAGACACACTAGATGGTCATTAGTGGATGATGCTTTTTTAAAAACACATAGATGGATATCGAGCAGCTCACGGGTTTCTAGCGCGACGGTTAATCTAGTATTCAGGACATTTTCAAAGGACTTCGCAAGACAGCTGTTAAGGGCTATAGGCTTATAGCTACTGGGGGAGGTTGGTCGTTTTCCGGGTTTCAAAAATGAAACAATAATAGCTTTCTTCCATGCTTCGGGTATCTTCCCTGATATCCAAATATTGTTTAAAAAATTTAAAATGGCTTTTACGGCATGTTCAGAGAGATGGCCTAGCATTTGGCAATGTGTTCTATCGGGGCCAGGTGCCGTTTGTTTACCAGTGGACAGTACTCTATGGATTTCTTGAACTTTAATTAAAGGATTGTATGGTTCCTTTCTGCTGCCATTTATCGGTAGTCTTTGTCTTTCAGCTGTGTTTTTGAATTTTAGAAATGATTGTGTATAGTGTGATGAACTGGAAGCTGCCGAGACATATTCAACCAATATGTCTGCCTTTTCTTCTATGCTTGTCTGTATACCGGCAGCTGTGAGAAGTGGAACTATGAATGGGGAATAGCTGCTATTTAGCTTTCGTACCTTCTCCCACATTTATTTTGATGTGGTTGAGCTGTTTATAGAGTACACGTAGCTTTGCCATGAATACTTTTGAGCACTGCGGTGGATATATCGAGCTTGCGCTCTCGCTTTCTTAAAACTTATACATTTTTCTGCCGTTGGGTATCTGCGAAATATTCCCCAAGCTTTGCTATTTTTTCGTTTCTCTACATTTTTGTGTATACCAAATTTTGTGATATTCTTTTACAACTCCAGAGGACTGAGGTATAGCTAGGTGTGCATCATCAGTTTGTGAAAGCTTCATTTAGTTCGTCTTTGCTGAGATTATCTGACACTATATTTTCTAGGCTGGCTTTCTCTTGAAACAGGGCCCAGTCGGCTAAATGGAGCTTCCACCGTTGTGGTTTTGTTGGGATTACTTCCGGTGAGGATTTTGAGCTGATCAGTACAGGTAGGGGATCGCTTCCGTATGGATTGTCTAGTACGTCCCATTTTAATTCAGTTAAAATAGAGGGTGAACATAAGGAGAGATCGATGCAGCTTATTTTTACTGAGCTAGGCGAACAATAGGTTGGTTTTCTAGTGTTTAGTAAACATAGGTCGGTACTCAATATGAGATCCTAAATAATTTGGCATCTTTTATCGGCTTTGCCACTACCCCAAAAGCTGGAGTGCACGTTAAAATCCCCGACTATCAAATACGGCTCTGGTAGCTGTTCTATAAAGTGTTCCAGTTCATGTATGGTTACTCCAAGATGTGGCTCCAGGTAAACACAGCATAATTGTTTTAAATGTCTGAAGAATGGCTGCCACAGCTTCCAATTTAGTATTAAGATGATGTTCTTTAGCTGCTACCCTCTCTTTAACTATAATATCAACACCACCTGATAGCCTGCTTGTGTGCTCTCGGTCGCAGCGGAAGACTTTATACTTTTTGAGTATATTTTTATGTTTAGCGCGTAAGTCTGTTTCTTGGAGACACAGGGCCACAGGTGAGAGTGTGGCCAGTATGTATTTTATGTCATTTATGTTATGTAAAAGTCCTCTGCAATTCCAGTGTACGAAAGCCATTTAGTATTATATGTGTGGAGTGATGGAGGATCTAGGTTGTGTTTTCAGACCCCTTGATTCGAAGTCTCTTTTTTTTTGTAGCCATCCAAGGAGCCCCGCCGTTCACCCGACGTCGATGGTACAGGGCTGCCTTGACTTGTGTCCATCGTATCCTCAGATACGCTGGACGTCCGTGCTGGACGCACGGGTACGTTAAAGCTGGGCCTCGCCGTGTGGGGAGGGGCCCTGGCGCCTTCTGACCTGAGGGTCCGCACGGCTTGCTTTCGAGGCAGTGGCGCAACGCTGACTGCGTCCACTGTGGGCGCTGGAGGCTCTGCCCGAGCCTCACTATGGGTGACCTGGGCAGGTTCTGAATGCCGCTGTGTTGCCGCGCACTGTTGCAGCACAACGAAATCGGTTTTTATTTGCACCAATGAATGTCGCTTGCGCGCTTCCCTGAAAGTGATATTTTCTTTTACTTTTAGTGTGATAATCTCTTTTTCTTGTTTCCATGTAGGGCACGCACGTGAGTAAGCCGGATGACTGCCCTCGCAGTTTATACGGTGGTGCAATTCAACTTCGCAGTTGTATGAAGGGCGGTCATGGGAAGCACACTTAGCGCATGTGGTTTGGCCCCTGCAGCTCTGTGAGCCGTGGCCGTACCTTTGCCATTTGAAACGGCGTCGCGGGTTGGGTTTGTACGGTTCTTTTCAGTTTCAGTTTCGTGTAGCCTACCTCCACAGAGTCAGGCAGTATGCTCAATGCAAACGTTAGGACGAAGTGCTTTGTTTCGATTTCTTTGTTTTTCCGTCTGATCTTTATTGTGTACACATCTGTGACATTTTGTTCTTTTAGTCCGTTTAGGAGTTCTTCGGTCACATACTTTAGGTCATCGTCAGAAATGACGCCACGAACGGTATTCAGTGATCGGTGAGGGCTGATAGCTATGGGAATGTCACCAAAGGCTGTTACTCCTGAAAGTTTCTCTTACTGTTGTTGATACAATTCCAAATTGAAGTCTCCATTTGCTAGTTTCTTTATTTTATATTCTTGTCCAATGGCGTCGGTTAGGGTCTTTGTAACATTGAAAGCAGAGACATGTCGTGCAGTAATTTCTGAGTGCTTACTATGCACCACGTGGAATTTCGGAAAGATCTTTTTGTTCTTCACGAAAAATTGAGCAGTGACATTGGTGCGCCCCCTCTTGTTAGAAGGGCGATCGCTTGAAGCAAAAGAGCTAGCGATAAAAATTTTCTTTTTCGGCCGCGGTACCAGCCACCCACCGCGGAGCCCAACGAGGGGACGGGACAGCAGCTTGCAAGCAAGCCCTACCCAGGCCAGCTGTATACTGCGGCTATAATCCATCATCATCATCATCATCATCATCATCATCATCATCATCATCATCATCATCATCATCATCATCATCATCATCACCATCATCATCATTATCATCATCATCATCATCATCCTGGTTACGCCCACTGCAGGGCAAAGGCCTATCCCGTACTTCTCCAACAACCCCGGTCATGTGCTAATTGTGGCCATGTCGTCCCTGCAAACTTCTTAATCGCATCCGCCCACCTAACTTTTTGCCGCCCCTTGCTACGCTTCCCTTCCCTTGGAATCCAGTCCGTAACCCTTAATGACCATCGGTTATCTTCCCTCCTTATTACATGTTCTGCCGATGCCAATTTCTTTTTCTTGATTTCAACTAAGATGTCATTAACTCGCGTTTGCTCCCTCACCCAATCTGCTCTTTTCTTATCCCTTAACGTTACACCCATCATTCTTCTTTCCATAGCTCGTTGCGCCGTCCTCAATTTAAGTAGAACCCTTTTCGTAAGCCTCCAGGTTTCTGCCCCGTAGGTTAGTACTGGTAAGACACAGCTATTATACACTTTTCTCTTGAGGGATAATGGCAACCTGCTGTTCATGATCTCAGAATGCCTGCCAAACGCACCCCAGCCCATCCTTATTCTTCTGATTATTTCCGCCTCATGATCTGGATCCGCGGTCACTACCTGCCCTAAGTAGATGTATTGTCTTACCACTTCCAGTGCCTCACTACCTATTGTAAATTGTTGTTCTCTTCCGAGACTGTTAAACTTTACTTTAGTTTTCTGTTTTCTATATCCCAATGTAGCATAACTCAGTATAAATAGCCACACAAAGATTAACCGTAGCCGCCAGAAAAGGAAGAAACAAGAAGTGAGTAGAAGACAGGAAAGATGGGGAAAGTGAGAGAGAAAGAAAAAGATCGAAGAGGGGGACAGGAAAAGGCAACTGCCGATTTCTTCCGGGTGGGTCAGTCCGGAGGTGCCGTCTACGTGAAGCAGAGGCCAAAGAGGTGTGTTGCCTCCATCGGGGGGCCTTAACGGTCCGAACGCGCGGCATCGGCTCAATCCCCAGGATCCCCCTTTTCCCGGACACGGCTAAGCCGCGCACGGCTATACGCGGGAGGGTCCGACCCTCGTGTGCTCGGGTTCGTGGTGTCGCAACACACCAGACGCCTGCTGACGCAGACGCCCCTGCGGGGAACATGTGGCTGTGTTTTATGTAAGTTTTTATTGGCTTTTGTTTTCGCATAGAATGTGTTCTCCTTGCTGTTGAATGAGCCAGGCATGTTCTCGACTTTCACTTGCCTTTGGTGTGCAATTCTCTTGCCTTTTTTTACGTCTGTTTGTTTGCACCATGGATTGCTTAAGGCATTGTGTTTTGGTCTTCTCACGAAGTGTTTCTGTGAGGTTATATCATTGTACAGTCTATGTATATATACATATTGAATGCATAGGAACGTGTCTTGTATATTTCTTGTATTGAATGTCTGCCCGTCCTGCAAGGAACCCGATGTGGTCTGCAGTATGTACTAAATAAATAAATAAATAAATAAATAAATAAATAAATAAATAAATGAACAATTCATGGAGTAATATGACAAACCTGTTGCTTCTAATTATTCTATTATGTTAGTATTTTCGTGCTAAAATTGGATGGTTATGCAGAACAACATCGAAACTATTTCAGCTCACATATCCAGCTAGATGAATCGTATTTTTCTGATTATTGCATCTGAGAACTGCAGACCACCTAATTCTATGAATGCTCACTGCAGAAGTCAAATGCTATTGCTCTGCTGGCATTACGTTAAACTTGACATGCTCAGCACTTACCTTGAAGTCTGACCGAGAGCATTTGTACAATTTGGATGTGCATTCTGACTACACAACTTTTTTTTTGCCAAATTGGAGTTCTACTTTCTTGTTTGGCAAAGTTGTAGCTGCATCCCACTCACCATCAGTGCTTGTCTGCAGATTTGGAAGACACAAGAAACATTTGAAAGACACGATAGCAGCCCGCTTCTGTCACAACTTAAATATAATTTTGTTTGACATATTTAATCATCATTTAATTGTTAAAGCCACAACACTAACTGGCAAGGGTCTAAAGAAAATTGCATATAATTCGGTTTTAAACACCGGAGCAACTTTTTGACAGCTCTAGAAAGAATGGCCTAACGAAATCTTTACTAGAAGAGTATAGGGCTTGGGCTGGTTAGTAAAAATAGTTACACTGGAAGCATAGCGCGCAAAAGACGATCACAAAGACTAGACCGAACAAGCTCTTGTCCTGTTTAGTCTTTGTGGACCGTCCTTTGCGCGCTATGCTTCAAGTGTTAACTAGACTCAGTAGCATGAGGAGACTTTGCACCAGAAGCACCACCGCATAATGTTAGCCTCACCGCAGTACAAATGATTATGCGATGAAGCTTATTAAAGCTGGAAAGATTCAACTACGAAAACAAATATATGGCAGACTCAGCTGTAGACTCAACCAAAATAGCTAAATCTTTTAGTCCAACTAGTACAATAGCAACCAGAACAGCTCGCATGTTCGCGATGAGCTCGCACTCAAGGTGCTCGGCGCTCCAACCAACCACGTGCGACGTCAAATCAGGAGCAAGAGTGCCTGGACTTTGATGCAAAGCGGCTTCTCAACAGGCCAATTGATCTCATGGTTGATAATTCAGGCATATGCAGGCGAGTTAGTGATGGAATATAGCGAGTCCTGTGGTCTCCATGTGACAAACAAAAAGGATATCGATTGATCGCACTATATTAGTGCTGTCATGTCGATATACGTGCGAAAGCGTCGTTTCGCTTTCGAAAAATTAGCTTCGCTAACCTGGCTCATTCGCGATCGAAAGTGCGCCGTGTGACACCCGTATTAGACTCTTGCCCTTAATTGTGTTCATTCATTTTTTTTCAGCCTCGTTGTGTGTCGACAAATTGGACACGTTGAGTATCGCAAGTTCTCGCTCAAACCAATTGAGAGTGTCTTTATTGTCCAGGTATCCATTGCCCTTTTTATTTCCTTGCTTTAATATTTCCGCGTAATGTCATCTTCCTCACAATTCTCGTCCGCTGAGACAAACGATGCTCCGTGCGCACGACTAGTCATATGTCTTGAATAGCAATGAATAGCGCCCAGAGGACGAGACTGACACACACGAACAGCACGAGCGCTGTGCGTACGAGCGATGTTGTGGACGTTGTTTCAACTGACCGTCCTAATTAATCCGTAGAAGTTGCGTACCCATGTGTTGGGCTGCTGAGCACGAGGTCGCGGGATCGAATCCCGCCCATGGCGGCCGCATTTCGATGGGGGCGAAATGCGAAAACACCCGTGTGCTTAGATTTAGGTGCACGTTAAAGAACCCCAGGTGGTCAAAATTTCTGGAGTCCTCCACTACGGCGTGCCTCATAATCAGAAGGTGGTTTTGGCACGTAAAACCCCAAATATTATTATTAGGTTCCGTACCCAACGTGTGGAGTAGCGCGCATAAAAGGATGAAAATGAACGTGCGAATACTGAACCGCCAAAGGGCACTTGACCTTTGCCTATAGCGCGTATCTGTGTAGAACGTGCTAAACTTGGGCGGAAACTCTTCCGGCCTGCCTCTTACGATCTTTCCCGAAAGCTTCCTTCAGAGCGTCCTACGGGATCGCTTTTTGCCGGCAGGTAAACCATGTCTTCTCGCAACTGAGATTTCGATCAGTCTCGTATTCGTGCAGCCCTTGACTTGACGCTTGCCATGCCGATTACTCTGACTTCTCATATGACCAGTCATTGCTCCTTCGGTCAAAAGCTACTGTTTGTTCAGTTCTTAATCCTTGCCACTGGTATATTATATAAAGTTAAATTTAAGTGCAGATGCCTCTCAAGCCTTCTTGAGAGGCCTCTACATGCTGTTGAGTGGGCTAGGCAGCAGCGGCACCGGCACCATGTTTAATCGCTGCTTGTTCTTCATGCAGTTCTTCG
This sequence comes from Dermacentor variabilis, assembly GCF_050947875.1. NCBI lineage: Eukaryota > Metazoa > Arthropoda > Arachnida > Ixodida > Ixodidae > Dermacentor > Dermacentor variabilis. Next base: position 218,274,311 of record NC_134571.1, read on the forward strand.
GCTTTCTTGCTGTACGCCCCCCCCCCCTTTGCGGCATTACATGGCTTGGAACTGCTTCGTCTTACTTGGCTCCCTTTGCGGTCAAGCACGTGGATGCCACCGAGTGCTTGCCCAGGAACTGCTCTATCGCTTCCATATGCGATTGCCTCGGCGCGTCCCTCTTCAAGCTACAGCATGCCAGTCACCCCGAGGTCCTGTCCTTTGATCAGTCTATCATCGACAACTCTCGGTTTGTGACGTCAACAGCCGACGGTATAAATGTCCAGCGCATGGATCGACTCTTTAGTGGGCTAGGCTGCAGCGGCACCGGCACCATGTTTAATCGCTGCTTGTTCTTCATGCAGGTACGTTACCATTCTGATGCCGAGTGTATCCGAACTGATGATCGCTTTCTGCTGCTGCTCCCTTGCCCACAAAATCTTCTATCCTGTTGCTCGCATGCTTTGTATAGCGCAAGTTGTGTCCTCTTGAGCGAAGATGTGGAAATAAACCCTGGCGCGGGCCCTCGGTCTAAGTCTAGGCGTGGATCCGGTTCCGCTCTCGATGAGAATGATGATGCTCGCCCTTCCTTTGATAGTCATGACAACAACGACCCTTCGGTATCCAAGATGTTCTATAAATTATTGGAGGGGCAGACTCAGTTGGCATGAGATTTTGCGGAAATTATCTCATTTCAACAGTCAGTTGCACGTCGCTTTGATGTTTTAGAGTCACGTGTTCAAGCACTAGAATCCACTCCTATGTCCAAAGACTCTAGTTTACTGTGTAATTTACGTGCTGAAATAAATGCCTTGACTACTAAGCTAACAGACTTGGTCTTAAAAAATGACATCCTTGAAAATCATTCTCGTAGAAACAATCTGATAATACACGGTATTTCTGAAGTCCTCGATGAAAACGCTAGCACCCTGATGACTGCAGTTTCATCTGTATTTACTGAGCACTTCAAGACTAGCTGCCCTCATTTGAGCGCAGCCACAGGCTCGGTAGAGCACGCACTGGTTACATTCGTCCCGTCATCCTAAAACTTTCTAACTTCAACGACAGAACCGAGGATCTTAGGAACATCTCAAAACTCAAGGGCTCAAGTTTCGTCATTAAAGAAGATTTCTCTTCTAGGGTTCGGTTAATTTGAAAAAAAATTTGGGACTTATCAGCCTCTTTTCGGGACAGCGGTTCTGTTGTGAAGTTGAGATATGATCATGTTTTCATTGACAAGGTTCGTTATAACTGGGATGACAGTTCCAACTCATTAGTAATGGCACCCGCTCAACGTGTTTCCTCTGAGCCTGACCATTTGACTTCCGTTCCATCCACTTCCTGAATTCATCCTGGCCGTTTTGAGAAGCTTGTTGCCTTGAATATAAACGCTCGTAGTATTGTTAAAAAGTTTCTCGATTTATTGTCCCTTATATCTGTTCATTGCCCCCATGTTATCGGAATCACAGAGACTTGGCTGCACAATGGTATTTACGACTGTGAGTTCACTCCACCCGGTTTTGTTGCCGTGCGCTTAGACGGGATTTGTACTACTGGTGGTGGCGTGGCACTGCTAATCCGGTCGGATCTACGATTCTCAGTCTTGCCTTCTCCTCCAGAAACAGAATCCATGTGGTGTAAAATTTACCTACATAATCGGTGTATTGTGATTAGTGTATCGTCCCCCCGGCTCTACTCTTGATGTCCTTCATGCTGTTGCAAATTCCATGAGCGAGAATAACATTGCTTCGTCGAGTTTTATCTGTATGGGTGACTTCAACGCCCCTGGCATCCACTGGCCATCATTGTCTGCAGTCGATCGCGACACAGCTATTTGTAAAGAACTAATAAACATTTCCTTGTCCTTTGGTCTCACCCATAATGTTCCTAGTGCAACAAGGTTAAATTCCGTCCTTGACTTAGTTTTTCAAAGCGCTAACCTAGCCGCACGTGACTTTTCTTGCGAGGTAATTGATGGTATTTCAGACCATAAGGGCGTTTTAGTATCACTCTCTTGTCCAATTTCTAAATCCCCCTAAACGCTTACTAGTTTCCCTGATTTCACTCGCGCGAACGACAACTCCATTACTGATGCCTTATCTCATCATTTTGATACGTTTAGTGCACTTTCAGATAACCAGGACGTCAACTGCTTGGCTAATTACTTTGAGCGTCTTGTCAAATCATGTATCGAACGTTTCGGGCCCATTAAAACTAAGAAAAATATTCTAACATTCCCTGGTTGACTCGTGATATCTTGCATTTGTCCCGTCGCGTTCGAAGGTTAAGGCGTTCCAGAAGAGGCAGTGATCCCATGGCGTTGGATAGATTTGGTAAGGTAAAGAAAGAACTCAATCTTAAGTTGCAAAAGGCCAAGGATTTCTTTTTGCGTGTTCGCCTGCACAATTTGTTAAGAACTAACCCACGAAAATTTTGGTCTTCTATTTTACCTCGCGATGCTTCATCCACTTCTTTCAGAATAGATAATGACGTCATCAACGACCCGGTGGTGATATCCGATGCTTTCAACAAGTATTTCCAGTCCGTGTTTGCTTCCGATAACAACTTTATCCCGACACTTACCAATATAGTTTCTTCTGAAGCAATCAGTGACGTTGAGATAAACTGCGAAGGCATCCTCAACCTTATATTAAACCTGGATGTTAATAAATGCACCCGTCCGGACGAGATACACAACGCGTTCTTTGTTCGTTATTCGTTGTGGTCATCGAAATATCTGTCAGTCATATTCAGAAAGTCCTTTTCATCTGCTACTGTACCTTCTTCATGGAAGTCAGCCGAAGTGCCCCCTCTTTATAAATCTGGAGATAAGCAGTGTTTGTCGAACTACAGGAGGCCAATTTCACTGACGTCACAGTCATGCAAAATGCTGGAACACGTCATTCATAAGCACATCACGCTCTTTACGGAATCAAATAATTTACTGTCTAACATGCAACATGGGTTTAGGTGGCGCGGTTTTAGCACGTTGACGCAGCTAGCTGAGTTAACGCATGACATTTAATATAACGTTGATGTAGGCAACCAGGTTGATGCCATTTTTATAGATTTCTCGAAGGCATTTGACACCGTTTTACATTCTAAACTTATTGCCAAACTTAATGCTGCACGGAATAATCCTCATTTAGTTAACTGGATTTTAAGCTTTCTCTCATTTCGTTCCCAGTTCGTCTCTTACAGTTCGACTGACTCCGCTACTGTTGATGTGACATCAGGTGTGCCCCAAGGATCCGTCCTTGGGCCGCTTCTTTTTTTATTATATATAACCGATTTGCCACTTCACTGCTCTTCTAACATCCGTCTCTATGCTGATGACTGCGTTCTATATGAAGTGATTAACTCTTCTAATGACCATTATCGCCTTCCAGAGTCGTTTTCTAGGTTTTGCGATTGGTGTAACACTTGGCAAATGAACATTAATTTCAATAAAACCGTTCTGATGTCTTTCTGCAACAAATCTTCCCCCCTCCCTTTTTAGTTACTCGTTCAATGGCCGTGCTGTAGATAAGGTTTCTGAGTATAGGTATCTTGGTGTCATTTTGACGCATAACATGTCATGGTCCAAACACATTGATTACATATGCAGTAAAGCACTAAAAAAATTAGGCTACTTGAGGCGAACGCTAACCCGATATCCTAAAGACACAAATTACTAATGTATAAATCTCTAATCTGCCCTGTTTTTGATTATGCATATGTAGTTTGGAGCCCGCATAAGCAGTTAGATTAATAAGCTTGAAGCAATACAGAAAAAAAAGCTGTGCGATTTATATGTCATCGTTACGATCGCGACTTTTCGCCCTCTTCAACACTCTCTTCCTTGAGCCTACACACGCTCTCTTCTCGTCGCCGTGTCGAATCATTAAAATTATTGCATTGCATTGTTAATTCTTTAGTTTGGCTCTCAAATGATAATTACATTAACTTTGTGCTGGGATCATCAACGAGAAGACATCATGACCTAAACTTGATACCCTACTATGCACGTACTAACATGTTCAAATGAAGCTTTTTTCCCCGCTCAATCGAAGACTGGAATTCATTACCTGGGTCCATTCGCTCATGCTCATCCCAAATTTTTGCAACCGCCATCCTAGATGCATAATCGTGCTCACCCATGCCCGGCAGCATTCATATAACTTCTTGTGTATTTTCCTTTCATCAGTGCTCTTTTGTAAAAGTGTTCACTTGTGTTTGGCGCTGCATAGTCCAATGCATTTTCTGTACCTTTTTCAACCCACTCCTGCTATAGCGCAAATTGCGATGCAGTATGTATAAACAAAATAAAATTGGGAGCTCGCAATGCATCACCCTTCACTGTTTGCGTGCCCCTAGCACAAAGTCTAATAGAAGTTTATATTAGTCTAATAAAGTTTTCTATTAGTTGTATAAGTTGTATATTAGACGATATGGAATTTCTATTAGTTGTACTTATTTACTTGTAACACCAATAGAACCTGTGTATTAGACTTATTAGTCTTATACAAACTGTCTCCTGTGTCTAGTAGTTTCTCTATTAGACTAATAGGTCCAATTGGTCCTATACAGCTTGCTGCTGGTTAGTTATACAGCATGCATTGCTGGATTCCGCTACTCATGCTTAACACTAGGGTGAAAGTTTATGAAAAATTCGACTACATATATGGGACCGCTTGCTTGCATGGAGGGGTGTTTCTATTTAATCGCGGAATCATTAAGTATTCTGCTGTACTAATGTGCAGCACACTGCGTCATCACGTTTGTATTAGTTGCACTGTACTAAGCTAGTGAAACTGGTGCCGGCCTATAAGTGACGTACACGAAAGTCGCGACGCGCGCCTACATGGTGTTGCCAGCGTCACATAATCCTCCTCTTTCATGGCGCCACGGCGCATGCGCCCTGCTCTAGCGGATTAGTCGCGAAACGTTTTGGAAGGGTCGCGCGCGTTGCCGCGCGCTGAAAAGTTCCCCGAAAAGAAAAAAAAAGCCCTCGGATGCGCGCTGCTGCAAACACTCGTGTTGTGTACCGCGTTGAAACGTTACCGGTAGCTCGACGTCGGTGCTGTGCCGAAAACGTGCGTAGCGTAAGACTGCAACTCCACTTTAAAAAATAAAGCGGCCAGGGCATCGTCCGAATTGCCCGTACTGCGCCGTGAGCCAGGTAGTTGCCGCCTTTCATTCATGGCTAGAAAATTTTGCGAAAAAGCCATGCGTTTCACTTGGACGACGCTTAAGTACATCCCGTTGCTGATGAAGTCTTCTTGCAATGTCAATCCTCACTTGCTGGTGGTGGCAGCGCGTGCCTGACTGCACGTACTCGTGTGCGGCAACACTGGGTCGATACGACACCTACGAGACGCTCACTCCAACGACTGACCGTCTATTGTGCGTCACCGAAACCTTTTTATCATACCAGGTGGACGACACAATCGACGAGCGCTAGTTGTACTGCGACGGGCTTTCTTGTCGACGGCATCGGCAAAATCAGCGTGCCGACTATTGTTCGACCCAAACCCGCGCGAACGGCCGTTGAACGGACAACACGATAGTGACAGTGTCTTCGCTTGTACATATAATTGATTGCGCTCAAAATGAGTCAAACACTCCTACAAAGTTGAAATGCACAAGCTTTAACCCTCTCAAGCCATGCCCATGAAGTTTAAGCCAATGTCGATCCTGTTCAGCTAAGGTTAACCTGGTGCCATCGAGTACGTTCACCCGCTACCGGCGGACCTGAAATGTAAGCAGTCAGGTCGAACGAAACTGCTTGTATAATTCATTTATGGCCTTAGCGATTTGAAACCAACTACACTTCACTTCGCACGGTGCGTACACAATAAGCGGTAAGTGGCGACATAACGCTGTGCTAACGTCTGCACGTCACCTTGTTTGACGTTGTCGGCCGCATGCGCTACGTACATAGGTAGGCTTGTACGCTTTGCTTTGCCTACACATTTCTCAATTTTGTTGATGCACTGTTTGCCTTTGTGTCAAGCTGCAAACAAGACGGTGCATTCGGTATAAAGCAGCATAAGCAACCGCGTCGCACAGTTATACCAACGCCGTGTGAGCGATGGCATCCGCGCGTTTTCGTGAGAGAACAACACGGCCTACAAATAAACACTTATGCGAGCACAGTCTTCTCTAATGATGCTCTAGGACACGCTAAAACTGTAAGTATGATGGAGTTTAAGAAAAACGAAAATGAGTTAACAGCCCGTAACATATGTATCTGGATCACAGTTGCCTTTGTTTAAGTGGTTCGGCCGTTCATATTGACTTGTCTCAGGTTGCAACAACACAGCACATATGCGCAGATACGCATGTTTTGCTAAGTTTTGACACTATTTCATATCAGCGATGCACATTTCCCACAATATTTGATGAAAACAACGATCTGCGACTGTAGTTGTCGATGTAAACAAGCGCACCGCTTTGATAAATCTGACGCAGAAGGCTGCGCTCGAAGACTTCTTGAATATGCGAAGTGTCTAAATAATGTGTAAAATGAATACAAAAAGTGATGTGCAAGTGAAAAAGTCAGTGACAAATTCCAAGGCAGCCGTGTCGCCCAACGGAACTCAGCGTGTCTTTATCGGCCGCACTGTTTGCCGAACAGCGTACTCAGGCCTGCTCACCCAGTAGTCGGTGAGTGCCACATTGCTTCCAGGAACGACATGCTGTCCCGAAGAAGCCATTATTAATAATCCGCGATCCACGAAACGCACAACCGACGCGCACTCAACGTGGGCGCAGGTACAGAAAATCAACCGAGGATAGCCCCGGGACCCTTCCACAACGTTTTCAGCGGCGTGCGGCAGAGGGCAGCACAGGAAAATGAAAAAGGCGGATTAAGCCTCTGTTCAGCCTTGTCGTTATGAGTCGCTGAGGAAACAGCTAGCTTCCTTATGAAAAAAAAAGAATAAAATAAAACAGCCGTGATCTGCAAGGCAAGTCGCGGAGCCCGATGAGTTTACGAACGATGCTGCAATCGCAGTAGCCACATTTGTTTGCCACTGAAGTTTCGTTAGTCCCGTATCTTCTGTTCAGGTGCGCATGAAGTAATGTCAAACTTGTAACCTAAACTGCTAGCTTGATACCGCATGTAGAAGGCCGCAATACTTATTGAGATCAAAGAGCAGTACGGCAGCAAAGGGAGCACGGCGGCCGGGAAGAACATGTAACTACGACCGTAGTCAGCCCTAGTTGCTCACAACACATGTGCATTGGCAGCTGCCATGTCAAGGCGAGGCGTGTTTGTTTGTGAGTGAATGAGCGATATTTTTTAAGGGACCCGTGGTGTTAGCGCCTGCGCAACTTTATTCATGCAGTAGTATGTTTGGATAGTTCCGTCTGTGGATGCTTTGTGACTTCAAAACAACGGAAGGCAACTGTTTTTCTCCTGTGCTTCGTGGCTTTGTGGATCTATAAGTGTGTATAGATGTGCAGTGTTTTACCCTGTGCCGATTCTACCATTTGGATGTTTTTATTCTACTTATTTATGCTACAGTATAGCATAAAGATTTCTTTCTTTTTATCCCAGCGGTGTACATACTTCAATACAGTGTCATCAGGCTGATTGTTGTGCGCGTTGCAGGAATGACATGCCTGTATCCGTTAATACTGTGCAAGGTTTATGCCTAGAGTTGCTCCTTATTGCCTGCAGTTTCGATGTAAGACACAGAACATCTTCTGCTGCTTTTGCGTGCTTTGTAATTATTCTGTCGTGTCTAGGTGGCGTCATTTTTCATTATGGAAAACTTTTCGAGCTAGCATATGACACTTTCTCCTAAAATTGGTCCGGTAATTGCCGAGACAGCTTATTCCTATTTAGAAGCAAATATTCCCAGCTTAAACTTCTAGTGGTAGAACCATCACCCTTGCTTTTAAATGATTCTTTATATGGGTATTTTTCTGCCCAGGTTTTTTTAACGACTTCTTCAAAAGGACGTTCTCTGATTGAAGTGGACTAAAAGCTCTGGCAATCAAGATTGTTGCTTGACGAAGATCTCGAAAGAGCAATCTGTAAAAACACATGCTGGGCTAATAAATGCTTTTGGAAAATTTACCAGTTATGCCTGTTTTTCGTTCTTTATCTGGTGTATTGCAACGTTTTCTTTCATGCCAATAGACTTCTTAGACTAACACACTAATAGACCTATTAGACAAATACACCAATACGCCTATTAGACTAATAGGCCAATACACCAATAGATCTAGTAGACTAATACACTAATATGCCTAATAGGATCTACCGGTTGCCAATAAACTCGTAGGCTATTAGGTTTTGTATTATAATTTTTGCTAGAGGCGCGGTAATCTCGCGACGTACAACGAACTTTTGCTAACGGTATAAGCACGACATCAGAACTGTTCACAATTCAGTCGATGAATTAAAGGCTCAAAATCGTCATATATACCGTTGTAAATTAATTTTCCTATATTAAAATAGAATAAAAATCCTTATTTTATCAGTCGAAACTAGAGATGGACGCAATGCGATGAACGCCCTCTTGACTGACCTTTCCTGCTCTTTATTTTGCTATCCAGCGGACTAAGTTATTGAGGTACAGTCATGGCGCCATGTAAGCACAACACTGATATAACCCACTGAATCTACAGTAGGGCCTGTCCTCGCCACCTGCATTGCCTCTCCCCGCTAAGGGCAATCTGTTAACGCGTTCGGTGTCAGTAATTAAGAAACGCGAAGACGTAATTTATTTTACAGCGAAGCTGTTGTGAGCTAGTTCCCCCCGGATCGTGTTCGTGTGTAGACACAAAACTACGTGGGCCGATCCAGAAGATAGTGCAATGCCGGGCCGACCCGCGGCGGAGGTGAAGCAGGCGTTAAGCGCTCCCCATACATGTGCCGATACTGAAGATAGTGCCATGCCGCGCCGGCCCGCCGCGCAAGTGCACTTTGTCCTTACGGGGCCCACATAGCTTCCCTAGTCACCCTGCTTCGCAGAGTGAAGGGCACTGAGTTTCACTATCCGCGTCGAGCCGAGTTTGGCCGTCGCCAGCAATTGGACCTTCATTTAACCGCAGCTGCGTCGTAGTCTCGGCAACGTATCACGTGGCTCTCCGCACCGAACTCCGCCGCCGCCGGCTGCTTCGCGCATGTGCTCATAAATAAAGAACCAACTTAGAGAAGGGAAACTGTACCTTCCGCTGTGGTTCGAAAATAAGCAGCGGCAGCGCATGGAACTTACTTAGGTGGACGCGAGATGACGTTGCTCAATCCGGAAGCGGAAGTGTACTTCTTTATAAGAGCAAAATTCAATATGGCCGCTTTTTGCCGGTCGCGTACGCTGGTACGCGCCGTGCTTGCCTTGCCGGCTATGCGGCATGCCTCAATGCCTTCGCTGCCGCGTAGCTGGTGCGTTGTAATTGCCAAGAGCCTCTGCTGACGCCCATACAAACAAGCGACAAGTGAGTGAACAGAACGTGCGACTTTATTGGCAGAAGACAAGCAGTGTACATTGTCGTGCAATAGTAGAAATAAAATTTGCATGTCGAGATACGCTGGAATCATTGGCGCGAGCTCGTAAACGGCTCCCCGTCGTCGTCGTCGCACGTGGTGGTCAGGTTAACGAGCGACAACGAGCAGCGGAAACAGATTGGACAGAGTGTGCCACCTGTTTGCAGCGACAGACGCCGTTAAAGATGCCCAAATTGCATTGTGAAGCAATGGGGTGACGCAGGCATCTGCTGCCGCCGCCTACACAGCGACATGGACTACCCCGAATTTTAGCCGTTCACTCCTTTCCAACCTGCACGTTTCTTTTCTTTCGGTGGCCGCTAATGTGTGGCTCACACTTGGTGTCTCACATTGTCTCAATATGGACAAGTCGCTTTCGTGGGCATCGCCTTCATCAGCTACATTTGCGGGCATTTCCAAACATGTAGCTATCAATTTCATCCGCATTGGACTATGTAAGCACGTATGCTGGTCTCCGTTTACGCTTAGTTGCGGCCGAGAAAGGCCAGAGGCACAATTTGCCCATGGCTGCAGCAGGAAAGGGTGAACGGGGAGCACGAATCAATATGTTTGTAAATTGGGAGTCCATATCGCTGTGCAGACTGCAGGAGCAAATGCTAACTTCGAGAGACTGCTTCCCAGTGCAACCGACCAGGCCGCAATATTCGAAAAACATAACACTGCGACCGTAACCAAGTGACATAACAGCAAAATTAAACAACAATCAGTCACCGCATGAAGTTCAGACAATACATTATACATTGGCTACGAACCATCTTACAGGCACAATGCTTGCCTGTGTCGCATGTGGCGGTCTGGTGACGAGCGACAACGAGCGGTACAAACAGATTGGACAGAGCATCGCACCTGTTTGAACCAACAGTTGCCGTTGAAGATGAGCAACTTCCACTGCGAAGCAATCAGGTGACGCAGGCATCTGCTGCCGCAACCAACACAGCGACATGGACTACCCGGAATTTTAGCGTTAACTCACACCTGCACATTTATTTTCTTTCGAGGGCCGCTAATGTGTGGCTCAGACTTTGTGTCTCACTTTGTCTCAATGTGGACAAGTCTCTTTTGTGGGCATCACCTTCGGCAGCCATTTTTGCGGGCCTTTCCACCCATACGGCTATCAACTTCATACACTTCGAACCATGTAAGCACATATACTGGGCTCCGTTTTGAGCAAATCATGGCCGATGTAGGCCACAAGCACAATTTTCTCATGGCTGCAGCAGGCAAGAACGAACGGGGAGCACCTGTTACGGTGTGTGTATACTGGGAGTCTATGTCGCTTTGCGGACTGCAGGAGCAAATGCTTACCTCGAGAGACTGCTTACCAATGCAACTGACCAGGCCCCACATCCGAGAAACGTAACACAGTTACCACAGCCAAGTGGGGTAGCAAAACCAGATTCTGCAATCAATCACTTCAGTGTAGCTTGCGCAAAGACCCAGTCTATCGTGGAAGAAGAGCAATCATCGAGACTAGGAATATGGAAAATGAGAAAGCTTGCATTCAAGAGAGGAGCCACTCTGCTCTGCATGCATTGAAGGCTAAAAACATCAAGAAAAGTAAAATGGTGTATAGCACACGGTGCGTAGGTTAATACAAGACACATGCTGAAGCCGGATCAGCTACTTCAGGAGAGGAATTGTGCACGACAACTTGCACTAGAAGATACTGATACAGATATGGTACGCTGCCAGACAGTGACTGGTATTAAGTATCAGTGAAGAATCGGTTGACATTTATGTTTGGATGAGGATGAATGATCTCTAACGAGAATGGGCAATGAAGAAGCTTGTATTTATAGAAAAAAGTTACACGGCACAAATGGAATTGACATGGCCAGGAAGCTGACTAAAGGTAAACTGATGGAACTCTTTTGACCAGCATCGTCGGTGCTTGGTGAGAAGTTGCAGGTGCATCTCAACACGGAGAATTTATAGAAAGTCCTTTCCGAGTTACCTGGATGACTCGGCCAAATGTCCATGCTAATGGAATGGTGGCTGAAGCTCTTTTCAGTCTTGACACAGTCCTCTGCAGACTTGATATCTCATCCATATTCTTCTGCATGCGCTTCTTTGTTCGTGGTGTGAAAGCCTTGCAAATTCGGTTCCAGCCCCTTCCTGTTGGTGCAGATAGGAGCTCCTGTGATGACCAAGATGTGCTTGGCATAGACTCTGTTGGGGCAGAATGGTGACACATGAGATACAGCACAGATTAGCCAAACTCATGTGTGTTTTCTTTTATGTTCGAACCAATTATACTGAACCATAAATATGAAAAAAATTCATATCTGCTGCAAACAGCAAGCCAATATAGCATATATCAAACATATTTATTTCTGAACCACGTGTTGTTTACCTTGTAGTAGTAGCCAAAGTCCACACAATGGCCTTGTTGTAGCAGGCATCAGCTTCTGTTTAGTGCTTGGAGTGTGTTGCTTTATACTGGTGCCGTCCTCATTACTGCATGTCTGGAATAGAAATTTTGACTGAATCAGATATTGAAAATGCAAAATATTGCAATTTGAATTTCAAAAAGGTGTGACATATATATTGTAATGGTTTGCGACTACAGAACACATGCGAATGTACACTCTCTATTTAGGGTGCTTAAGCATCATGCTAAGTAAATGTTGCTGTTGTCCATAAAATTGATGTCTGTCTAACTACAATGCATGTCAACAGATCATAAATGAGAACATTTGTGCGGTTATTTATACACTAGAAGAGATCACACTGCTGGTTCCACAAGCAAATGCATGAAAGTAATGAAGCTATTGGAACTGATGTATTATTTTTCTGCACGAACGGGATGCACTGCTTCACTACTGCAAAAATAAATGCCCTACGGTATACCAAACTGAACAGCAACAAAATTTGGAACCAACAAGTACAAAATATGGGTGAATTATCATGCTTCGAACTGGAGACTGCATTCGTGGCGATTTTCTGGAGCGAAACCTTGGAGCGCTTTGACAAAACTAGCGTAACACTTCAGAAACCAGGCCTAGACATTTAAACTGCTGTAGACCTGCTAAGCTCTCTAGAAGGCTTTGTTAATTATTTGCAACCTCTCTTTGATGCCTTCGAAGAGAGAGCACGCACGCTAAGGTACCAATCAATGTTATCAGGATGAAGGCAAACGCATCGTTTTGAGTAAGCACCCGGACGGAAAAAGCAATAGTGCCTTACAAGGTAGAAAAAATTTTATCGTAGAGACCTACAATGTTGTGCTTGACAGTCTAGGCTCTGTTCTGCGAATGCGAAAGGCTGCCTACACTGAACTCTGTGAAAGGTTCGGATCCTTAAAATTGCTGACAGAAGTTGGGAGCGAGGCCTTTCTGGCACAGCAGGCTGAGAAGTTGGTGAAAACCTACAAAAATATTTTGGAGAGAGCATTTCCCGCTGAAATCATTCAGTTTGCCAACTTTCTGCACAACTCTGTGTGACAGGACACGAGTGCCCTGGGAATAATGAAGTTGCTGCACGAAAGAAAGCTTATTGATGTGTTTCCGAACCTTTCTATTGCTTTGCGAATGTACTTAAGCATACCCTTGGCAAAGTGTGGGACCAAACGATCGTTTTCCAAGTTATCGCTGATAAAAATCGCCTTCGTTCGAGCCTCCTTGACGACAAGGTGAACTCGCTTGCTATCACGTCCATTGAAAGTGACCTCCTCCGCGATCTATCCTTCGAACAGACTATATCTGATTTCGCCAAAGCGAAGGCGCGAAAGATGCCATTTCAAAAGAGCACTTCATTACAAGTTCTTTCTGGGCGAGTTGGTGCATACTTGACATAAAAATTGTAACAGCGCAAACACATGCATCCACAAAGTTACAAGGACGAGACACAAGCGCTGACTTTCAACTAAATTTTATTGACGGAAGACGTATACCTTATATAAGGGGAGAAGCAGAAGCGAAAGGGGAAGGGAGTGATACAATCGGGGAAGATGACATTGCGCATCGATGAACGAACGTGCCGGCAGTCAACGAAATCAGGCGCAGAAAAACAATTAGACAAAACTAGAAAAAATAGGAAAAAGAGAGCACTGTTTGCGCTATACATGAATAGTTCCAATAAGTTCGCTGTGTCGCCTCCCAGCCTCCACGTTGCCAATGAAACGCTGAGCAGTGTAATTCAAGATATGCAAATATTCGTTGTTCGTCTCTTGTTTGTTCTTCTTGTGATATTTAGCCTACCTGTAAAGAACTGTATTTTTGTTGTTTTTGATAGTAACACGTTTATTTGGTGTCGTCGTTGCTTGTCTTACCTTAAACTAAAATATTTTCAAATAATGTTTTGTAACTACAGTTGGTAATTTTCATCAGTATTCTAGTGCACTCTTATGGTGTTTGTATTGCCTTAAGTATCATAAGGAGTGTGCAATAGAAGTCGGTGGTAACTCCGTTAGACAGGATACCAGTAAGGTATTGCAGGAGACGAAAGATCTGATCAAGAAACGAACAATGTATGAAAGCCTCTAACCCTACAGTTAGAATAGAACTGGCAGAACTTTCGAAGTTAATCAACAAGCGTAAAACAGCTGACATAAGGAAGTATAATAGGGATAGAATTGAACATGCTCTCCGGAACGGAGGAAGCCTAAAAGCAGTGAAGAAGAAACCAGGAATAGGCAAGAATCAGATGTATGCGTTAAGAGACAAAGCCGGCAATATCATTGCTAATATGGATGAGATAGTTCAAATGGCTGAGGAGTTGAATAGAGATTTATACAGTCACCCACGACTATAATGGAAGAAAGAACAGTCTAGAGGAATTGGACATCCCACAGGTAACGCCGGAAGAAGTAAAGAAAGCCTTGGGAGCTATGCAATGGGGGAAGGCAGCTGGGGAGGATCAGGTAACAGCAGATTTGTTCAAGGATGGTGGGCAGATTGTTCTCGAGAAACTGGCCACCCTGTATACGCAATGCCTCATGACCTCGAGCGTACCGGAAGCTTGGAAGAACGCTAACATAATCCTAATCCGTAAGAAAGGGGATGCCAAAGACTTGAAAAATTATAGACCGATCAGCTTACTGTCAGTTGCCTACAAACTATTTACTAAGGTAATCGCAAATAGAATCAGGAACACGTTATACTTCTGTCAAGCATAGGACCAGGCACGATTCCGTAAAGGCTACTCAACAATAGACCATATTCACACTATCAATCAGGTGATATAGAAATGTGCGGAATATAACCAACCTTTATATATAGCTTTCATTGATTACGAGAAAGCGTTTGATTCTGTCGAAACCTCAACAGTCATGAAGGTATTACGGAATCAAGGTGTATGTAAAAATACTGAAAGATATCGATAGCGTCTCCACAGTCACCGTAGTCCTCCATAAAGAAAGCAACAAAATCCCAATAAAGAAAGGCGTCAGGCAGGGAGATACGATCTCTCCAATGCTATTCACAGCGTGGTTACAGTCCTATTCAGAGACATGGATTGAGAAGAATTGGGGATAAAAGTTAACGGAGAATACCTTAGTAACTTGCGATTCGCTGATGATATTGCCTTATTCAGGGGACCAATAGCAATGCATGCTCACTGACCTGGAGAGGCAAAGCAGAAGAGTGGATCTAAAAATTAATCTGCAGAAAACTGATGTTTAACAGTCTCGGAAGAGAACAGCAATTTACAATAGGTAGCGAGGCACTGGAAGTGTCTCGCTACCCATTGTAAGTCTGCATCGTCAACGCATCATCAGCGCAAAGGATGTGGTGCTATCTGCTGGGTTAAATTCAAACCTCTTTTATACCTCGGCATCGTCTGTGTAGGCCTCACAGCGTCAAAACGAAGAGCTGATCTCAATAAAACGACAAATGATGCCTAATGTCCTGCCCTCAGCATGAAGTGAGATTAAGCTATGGCTTATTTCATCTTTCATTTCTTGCCGTTCGAGTGGAGAGCAAGTAACAAGCGTAAATTTGGATCGAATTTGGCGCATGCTAGGGTGCATGCGAGGCGCCATGCCTAGGGGTATAAAACATAAAACATGCCAAGAAAGCGCGCATTACGTTTCTTATACTGTACCTTATTCTGTGAACTAAGCAACTGCTTATTTTATATGTAGTTTACCTCTACCAAAACATACATTTTTGTATTTGACGTGATAACTCTCGTCAAACCTTTCATTTTTTACGCACGCCCTCATTAATTTTGACCATTTTTGTGGGCGCTCCAGTGCAGTTGGGGCAGGAGGAAACCGGCAGAAAAAGAGGACTGGCTCTACCTTAAAAAATTCTCTCTAGGGACCTTAAAATGGGGTGCGCCACAAGGCTCTTGTTATTGCCTAATGTCCTACATATATTTAAATATAAAGAAAAGAAAAACAAACAAAAAAAGAACAAATACAGAATTCCAAGCATCACGCTTTCTTAACCACTATTGGGAACTTTCTTTTCGTACGCCTCCATTGCTTGTGATCTCCCTACTTTACTGCTTTCAAACTTCAAGTCGCCTCTTATTAATTTCTACTTTCTCTCTGCTATCGCTGAACCCAAGGTCTTCAAGGAGGCGAGAGGAGCCTAAATCGACCGCTAGATACGTATCTTTACAGTGGAATAAAGCATGTTTCCATCGCTCCAGCAGCTTTACCGCAGCATGCGCATGCTTCTTTTTCCTTGTTTTGCCTCGCTTTATAAGTACGCATTCTAGGCCATCCTGCTCTGGCTTCGAAAAGTAAAGAGCTGCGCTTTGAGTTGTGATAACATGTTTATTTCCTGATTTGTTTTTTTTCTCTTAGTTAGTTACTCAAAGCAGGTTTCTTTTCCATTGCCGCCATCCATGAGATTGTCCCACCTTCTCCGACTTTCGACTGAACGTTGTTTGTTGCCATGCTGCTTAGTATACCGGTCGCATATTTGCTGGTAAGTTTCCTAGTTCTTTTCCTACACTGTGAATCAATGTTTTTCGTGTAGAAATATCTGAGCATTCTAGCAACCTATTTATTATCTTCCATGTTCATAAGTCATTGTTCAAAATAAATTCAAAATACTCTGAGCTTCTCCCACTGCAAAAGTTGTCCAGCCCATCACCCCGCACACCTTCGTTTGGAGTGTTCGCGTGAGTGCCTAATGCAAGGCGTCCCACTGACCTATGGCTACCACCGAGTCCTGATTGTACCACTGGCTTCAAGCAAACAACCGCATTTCCAAATTCAAGTCCTGGAACCATTATACCTTTCCACATACGACACCTCGGAGCCCTTCCTACCTATTGCATCCTCATAACGCTCTGCTTTTCGTTATGGCTGGATTTCCCTTCCCTTTCGTTATTATTGCTTTCTCTTGTCTCCAGATATCTACCGCCTTCCTTTATAAGTACAACAAGGTATTTGTATTCTTTTACCCGAGGTTATCCGGCCTTGCATTAAAAGTGTCTGTTCACTGTTTTCATTATATACCATAAAACCAAAATTTTAACGCTCTATTTTAATGCTAAATTCACACCTTTTTGTCCATTGATATTGCCCAAACGTTGTATATCACTTTCCGTGTTAGCGAGCAACACAATGTCGTCCGCGCAAAACAAACCTGCAAGCTTGGCGCCTATGGTGCATGCCTGTTTGTATGAGAGATTAAACCCAATATCACTTTCCTGTAGCACTTTTCCGTCTTTACCATGTATATTGTAAGAGTGACAGCTTGGCAACAGCTATGGAATACCGCCTAAATTCTGTTTCTTGCTTATGAAGTTTGTCAGTCATTTCTTCGGAACCGTCGTCACTGCTGCTGCCTTCACGCGGCTGGCTGCATCATTACCGGTGCAATTGCACGTGGCTGAGATCGAGGAAGCTGCGCAGGTATGCACTATCGCCCACGTGTGTCATGGGTGCGGGCCATCAATCCGCTCATCTCTGCCGCTAGACACCACCCTCAACGTTGCCATTCCTGACAAACCAATCAGCAACCCTCCCAGCTCAGTGACATCATCAGGCAGGGGTTTAAAAGCCCTGTGTGTGGTTCCCCTCATCAGTGGGCAGCTTGGCAACAGCTACGGAATGCCGCCTAAATGCTGTTTCTTGCTTATGCAGGTATGTTACCGCAAAATGGTCATTGTTTAAAGTCCGACGATCGTTTTTTGCTGTTGCTGTGCAGCCCACAGCCACTTTTTTTCATGATGTGTGCTCTGTTATGTTGAAGGCCGACAACCGCCTTCTCTTGAGTGGTGCTATCGAGCTTAACCCTGGGCCCACTACGGGAACCCGGTCGACTAAATCTACTAAAGAGGCTCGCGCTTTTTTGGGCCATTCAAGCCGCTCTGTTAATTCGCCGAGGGCTTCTAATCCTACTGGAGAGCTGGTGCTTGAGGAAGCATTGTCGAACTCCGATGATCCTGTGCTTGTACAACTTTTGACTGAAAGATTGACTAACAATAAGGACATGGCTCGCGACATTGCAAAGATAAAAAGTTCTGTTGGTATGCGCTTCGAGGGACTCGAATTGCTCATTTCTGTTGTTGAAAAGGCATTGGCCACTCCTGCTTCACGGCCTGAAAATGGTCAATTACATAACGAAATAGGTGCACTGAAGCGTACAGTCACTGAGTTGACTGGAAAGAATGAAGATCTCGAAAATCGGTCTAGGCGGAACAACATTATTTTATATGGCCTATTAGAAACTGTTGATGAAAATCACGATTCCCTTCTTTCCAAAATATCTGAGTTATTTCAACAGAGTCTTGGCATTCAATGTCCTCGCATCGAACGCCTCCATCGTTTGGGAGGAGCTCGTGAAAACCATCCACGCCCGGTTATTTTGAAAATGCTTGATTTTAATGACAAGGTTACTTTTCTGAAGAATGATTTGAAGCTTACGGATTCCGGACTCAGGCTTTCTGATGACTTCTCTCCCAGAGTTCGTGGTATTTGGAAGAAACTATGGGAGGCGTCCAGTCAGCATCGCAACAATGGGCCTTCTGTTAAGATTAGGTTTGACCATATTTTCAATGACAAAATTCGGCATAAGTGGTGCGATTCCACCAACTCCCTTGTAAAAATCGCTAATCGTCGCAACTTTTCTAAGACAGCAGGTCCCGCATCACAGTCAGTAACAGGTTGACCTTCTTTTACAACCCAAAGAGATCTTACCATTATGGACATCAACGCTAGATGTATAGCTAATAAATTTCCCCTTTTTCGTGCGCTTTTTTTGTCCTATTAACCTCAAATTATTGGTATCACCGAAACTTGGTTACATGCGGGTATTCATGACTCGGAGTTTACACCGCCAGGCTACGTCACCGTGCGAAATGATCGTCATAATCAAAGAGGAGGTGGTGCTGCATTGCTTTTTCGCTCGGATTTCAAATTCAAAGTCCTCTTCTCTCCACTAGACATAGAATCAGTCTGCTGCAGACTTTACTAGGGTAAAGAATTCTTAAACATATGCGTTTTCTATCGTCCCCCTAATAGTTCGTTGGAAACTCTTGACAACCTGGACCAACTTTTACTGCAAGAAAATTTAGCTTCCTCAAATTTCGTCTTACTGGGTGATCTTTCTGCTCCCGGAATCGACTGGACGTCTTTCTCATTTTTTGATCATGGTAATGCATTAAACAGGAAATTTCTTGAATTCTCTTTATCTCTTGGCTTGAAGCAGGTCGTTCACAGTCCCACCCGTGGTGACGCAGTGCTGGATTTGATTTTTCTCAGTACTGATTTTGCCAGGACGGGTTACAAGTACGAAATAATTATTGGTATCTCGGATCACAACGCTGTTTTTCTGTCTGTAAACCGGCCGATCCATAACCAAAGTTTTACGCTGTCCACGTTTCGAGACTTTTCCAAAGCTGATGACGTCCGTATCGTAGATGAACCATCCAATAATTTCGACGCATTTTTGGCACTTGGACTATCTAGTGACGTTGATGCGTTCGT
Organism: Dermacentor variabilis; assembly: GCF_050947875.1. NCBI lineage: Eukaryota > Metazoa > Arthropoda > Arachnida > Ixodida > Ixodidae > Dermacentor > Dermacentor variabilis. Next base: position 218,293,681 of record NC_134571.1, read on the forward strand.
GGCGTGTTTTGAAAGCATAGTAAAATCATGTATATATCGATTCGTTCCTTTGAAAACTAAGAAACCTTCCCTGGATGAACCGAGAACTGCTGCACTTATCGCGACGTGCTGGTAGACTTCGCACTAAACGCTCGAATAATCCTGAGGCATGCGTTTTGTACGCTCATGTAAAAAATGAAGTCCAGAAAAAAAAACACCTCGGCCAAAAATTTCTTCTATCATGTTCAGTAGCCGAAACAGCTCAAGTCTAACCGCCGCAAATTCTGGTCTTTCATATCTCCTGGCTCTTCTTCCACATCTTTTAAAATCAACAACTGTGTTGTTAACGATCCATTAGAAATTTCAGAAGCGTTTAATACATATTTTCAGTCAGTATTCGCCTCGGATGATTCCAGTGGTTCAACATTTGCAACTAACGATTCATATGCAATTGATGATATCAACATTAGCCTAGAAGGTGTTTTGAATCTCATACTGAACTTAGATACTAAAAAGCCAGCCGGCCCTGATGGAATTGCGAATTCCTTTTTAGTACGATGCTCGCTATGGACATCTAAATATCTGTTCATTATATGTCAGAAGTCCCTTAATAGTGGCGTTGTGCCTTCTTCCTGGAAAAGAGATAAAGTACTACCTTTATAGAAATCTGGTGACAGGCAGCTTTTATCTAACTATAGGCCTATTTCTTTAACTGCGACCTCATGTAAAATACTAGAACACATAATTATAGGCATATAATACTGCTCCTTGAATATAATAACCTATTGAACACCTTCAGCACGGCTTCAGGCGCGGTTTTAGTACTGTAACACAACTTTCGGAGTTCACTCATGACCTTTCCCATTACATCGACTTAAATAATCAGATTGACACTATTTTCATTGACTTTAGCGAAGTTTTTGACACAGTACTACACTCTAAATTGCTTTTGAAACTCCATAATAATTAAATAACTCTCAGTTAGTGTCTTGGATTTCGAGTTTCTTTTCTTTGCGTTCCCAATTCGTATGCTATGATTCTGCGGATTCGTCTGTAGTCGACGTCACCTCGGGAGTCCCACAGGGATCCGTACTTGGCCCTCTACTATTCTTATTGTTTATTAACGACCTTCCAGACCATGTTACTTCAAGAATACGCCTCTATGCAGATGATTGTGTTATGTACAGTCCAGTTGACTCACTCGCTGATCATCAGCGCCATAAAGATGCCTTTGTTTCATTTTGTGACTGGTGTGCTACTTGGAAAATGAGCATAAATTTTGATAAAACTGTTATAGTGTTTTATTAACAGACACATGCCCGTATGTTATGATTATATATGCAACGGTGTACCACTAACACGTGTTTTTCAATACAAGTATTTAGGCGTCATTTCTACACCCACCTTATCTTGGTCTAAACATATAGATTACGTTTGTAGTAAAGCGTTAAAAAAACTTGGTTACATCCGCCGGACGTTGTCTCCTGCTCCGAGGGACACTAAATCAGTAGCATACAAAACACTGATTCGCCCAATTTTAGAATATGCTTCCTCCGTATGGAACCCATAAAAACAATGTGAAATTAATTGTATTGAGTCGGTGCAGAGGAAGCCTATTCGTTGTGTTTACCGTCGCTTCAACCGAGACTTTTCACCGTCAGCTGCTCTTACGGAATTAAGCCTCCAGTTTCTTTCTAGACGACGGCACATAGAATCTCTGAAGATTTTCTATTCTTATGACAACTCTCTTTGTTACCTAACAGATCCCTCCCTTTTAATGCATGCTTGCCCGACTTGTTCTAGTTGATACTTCAACTAGAGCGTATCATACCTCTAATATCAGACCACTACATCCACGCACTAACATCTTCGAATACAGTTTTTTCCCCCGCATGATTGAACAGCGGAATTTGTTACCTGCCGAAGTTCGCTTGTTACCCATTTCTCAATTTTTAAATGCTATTGCTGGTGTATAGTTACTTCACATTTTAATATTTCTATATTCTTGTTTCTGCATATCATAATCAGTTTTCCTCGCATGTACACCCACTCCTGCGATGGCCCTAACGGGCTGCAGTATGTATAAATAAATAAAAAAAATAAAAAATAAAAAACATTGGGGATAAAGGGTGCGCTTGCTTCAGTCCCTTGTTGATATAAACTTTCCCCTCACTCCTCATCCCTTCCCATTCAACGCACACGGTATTTTCTAGGTAAATCTCTTAGGAAAGCTGTATAGAGTCGTCGTCTAAGGCGTCCCCTTCCAGAATATCCCACAAGATATTGCGGTCTACGGTGTCGTACGTGCCCGAAATGTCCAAGAAAGCCACACATAACTGTCTCCTTTGTACTGTGTATATTTCAATACACTGACTAAGAAGAAAGAAGTTATCATTGAGACGACTACCAATTCTGGAGCCATTCTGAAGTTCTCCTAATATGCAATTATTCTCCGTCTATGCTTGCAGTTTATCTGTATATTACTAACCTGTATAATATCGGTCTATACGAGTTAATTATATCTTTCTGCCCCTTACCTTTTATAAGTTAAATTATTTCTACTTTGTCGCCAACTGTCTCGTATTCGCGCATCTCTTAAAGTTTTTCTTCTGTTTTCAACAAAGCTTCCTAACTTTTTGGTCCTAGTTCGCAGTCAGCCTGACGGGAACCTCGTCTAATCCTGTAGCTGTGCGCTTAGGAATTTTCTCTCCGGCTTTCCTCCATTTAGAATTCCTCAGCCCAAACTCACTTCCCATCTGGTTCTCATTCACGCTTTTCTTTTTCCCTAAAACCACCTCATCATTGCTTATCACTGCATATGGACACTGCAGGCGCCTTTCTTCCGTTGGCATGGGCGTCGGCGTCGCCGTGAGATTGCATATAAAATTCAAAGGTTATAAAATTGTGGCCGTGCGCCGTATGCTGCATGTGGGCGTGAAAACGTGCGAGTGTGAGTCAGCGATTGCGGCTCAATCTCGCCCAGGCGACGGCGGAAAGCGGTAAGGAAGCGCGCCGCCTTCCGTCGCACGCAAATGTTCGGGGGGGCGCGTTCTACTCTGGGCGACCCGGGCCGCAGTAACTTGAAAGCCATCTATGAAGGGCACAAAGTCCACGCTGTGCTGTCTTTTCGCGGCGTACTTCGCACTGATGCGAACGGCTGCACGAAGGTCAATTCGCTCGCTGCTGCTGCCGCGTTTTCTCGCTACAGCTTTATGACAGCGAGTTTCCGCTGTAATCTAGTGAGATCTGTTCATGTTAGCTTGTACGCGCGTGACACCGTGCTTGTTAATTTTGGTAGTATGCCTATGTTTACGAATTTATACGGCCGATGAAGCTACCATCCTTACTTCGTATAGCTGTCCACTAATTTGCTATCGCAATTTATGCTTCGCCTTTCAGGCAGAACTGTGACTTTTTTCGCGTGTAACCTAACACTGCATTCCCTTTCAGTTTGTTCCCATCTTCGTCTAGAATATGTTGTAGTGTTCCAGACTTTCAACCTAATAAATTTACGTTGTTCTAAAACATTATTGGTGCGGCCTTGTATTTCCCACGTATTCCTGACAACCAACGTTCCCTTTCATCTCCTGCATTTGCTTGAACAACTACTTGAACCATAGATATTTTCTTCCGCTGCAGTTCCTATTTTGTGTCTATTTCATCCAGCGGCAACTGTGCTTTTTTTGCCCTGCTTATGCTCTCGTGATTCTTTCTGTCATTCGTCGATCACTTCACGTATCTCCCTGTTCCACTAGCTTTTCAGCTTCCTTTATCCTTTCCAACAAAAGTGTTCCTTCTCTTTCCTCACTTCTCTCGTCGGTACACTGAGAAGCTCAGTATATTCTCGCTCCTTGATTGACCTTTTGCCAAGTTCTTTCTCGACTCTTGTGACTATATTTGTTATTATAGTCTGTTTTGGTAAACGCGTTCAGTACGTCTAGCTGAAGGACTTTTTTGGATGTTTTTGTGTAAAAGCGCATGAAATGCGAAATGGTGTGTTAAAGGTACGGCGACCGTCGGAATTCGTAACAAGCAACTTAATAAGTTGGCTTCAATGTTGAATTATTTCACACCGGATCTTCAACAATCAAGGGCGTGTTATCTTTTTCAATCCAGGGCGCACACACGACGCGTGGAAATCATTCTTATATGCTCGCGCAGCAGGCGCTGACAGCACGAGCGAAGCGCCGGTGTCGCAGTGAAGGCAGTAATCGCCCCACGGTGGCAAGCACTGTGATAAAAGCGGTGTCACAACCCTTTATTCGCTGCTTGTCAAATAGACAGGCTCTAAGTTTTTTAGGCATCTGACTCAGTGCTGGAGACACTGGGAGGCAGGAAATTTAAAAAAAAAAACGGCAACTACCTCACGCAATGTCTCGATCGTGGGTTCGTATAGGTTATGCTAGCTGTGTGCCGTTCTAAGCCCTTCTGTACATTTACTGGATATTAACTGGTTTCATTTAGCTGTGCTAACGCTGTTCGTCGAGTGTTTTGCATCATTGCTTCGTGACATCGGCTGTATTACGTGTTTTCGACGACGCCTCATACGTACCACAATGGCAGGGTCTGCATTCACCGCTTTCGGATAATTCTTGTCGATGCATCTTTTCACGTCGTACGTTCGATAGCACCTTTTCCTGTAAGTGAAATGAGTTTTTCGTCTACAATGCGTGAATCTTTTTTTTAGGTTTTAACCATAACGATTATTGATGGCTGGGCTGTACTGCCCTGCCGGTTTTCTTCATTGTTATTTTTATACGAGGGTGTTGCTTGTTAGTCGTCATCGTTATCGTAGCACGAATTGACTGCTTCTGGGTTGAGGAGACGTGCAGTCATGCAAGACTCTTTGAACCTATCATTAACAAATTTAACTGATTACCGACACCTCCTATTTCCTTGGAGTAAAACTTCTGCCGTAATAAAAAAATTGAAGTCGTTTTTACAAAGTTTAGATGTTCAATACCTACATTAAACTATCATGTGCATCGATCTGGTCTGGCGCCCTCCTCCTTGTGCTCTTACTGTGGCGAGCACGAGACGATGTAACGCTTCTTTCTGTCATCTCGCCATCTTTCCCCATTAGGAAAACATACTTTAAAAAGGCAATTTGATGGTGCGGGATTGAATACGTTTCCTGATATGCTATCTTTCGGAGCCTCTTCTCTGGCACACAACCATAGGAATCTTGGTTCAGCTGATGTGAGATTCATAATAGAATCAGGACAATTCCCTTGCTGAATTCTTAAACAACAGACAAACAAACAACCGAAGGGTCTGCATTTGAAGAGGCAGCGCTGGCCGTAATCATGAACCCTGACTGAAATTTGTTAATTTTCGGTTTCTATTCTTGCAGCACTGCGTGCGTGCGCACGTGTGTCGGAGTCTGTACAGCTTGTAGCGTTCACCCTTTACAGCAAAACAAAAAATATAACTGCAATGCGTGCTTACTTAGTTTATACAATGCCAAATGCAATCAGCTGCTGTTGTCAGTATTACACTGGTGCTTTGTTCTAAATAAGCTGCAAAACTTGTAGGCTAGTAGGTGCTTCATCTGGGAGTGCAATCATGACTGCTTGTCTTTTATTAATGAATGACTGTGGTTTGCCTCATTTGTAAATGCAAATCTGTCTCTTAACTGACTTGATGTTCTTTTCTTTTGTTTGTTCACTGTATACACGGCTGCACGTCCTTCTTGTCCCTTAATTGGCGCTAGCTGGATGGCGGGGCCTTATAATCATGATCAGTGTAATCCAATGTACTGTGAGCAATGTACTGGAAGCCAATGAACCCTCTCTAGTCCTCCCAGTGCTTTCTATAGGGTTTAAGACTAGGGAGCACTTCGCGGTAAAGAAGCTAGTAGGCATCTTACAAACGGCCATTTTTTGCACTGATACATCATCATCATCATCATCATCATCATGATCAGCCTGGTTACGCCCACAGCAGGACAAAGGCCTCTTCCATACTTCTCCATCTACCCCTGTCATGTACTAATTGTGGCCTTGTTGTCACTACAAACTTCTTAATCTAATCCGCCCACGTAACTTTCTGCCAGCCCCTGCTACGCTTCCTTTCCCTTGGAATCCAGTCCGTAACCCTTAATGACCATCGGTTATCTTCCCTCCTCATTACATGTCCTGCCCATGCCCATTTCTTTTTTTTTTATTTCAACTAAGATGTCATTAACTCGCGTTTGTTCCCTGACCCAATCTGCTCTTTTCTTATCCCTTAACGTTATACCTACCATTCTTCTTTCCATAGCTCGTTGCGTCGTCCTCAATTTGAGTAGAACTCTTTTCGTAAGCCTCCAGGTTTCTGCCCCGTAGGTGAGTACTGGTAAGACACAGCTATTATACACTTTTCTCTTGAGGGATAATGGCAACCTGCTGTTCATGATCTGAGAATGTCTGCCAATCGCACCCCAGCCCATTCTTATTCTTCTGATTATTTCAGTTTCATGATCCGGATCCGCGGTCACTAGCTGCCTTACCACTTCCAGTGCCTCGCTACCTATCGTAAACTGCTGTTCTCTTCCGAGACTGTTAAACATTACTTTAGTTTTCTGCAGATTAATTTTTAGACCCACCCTTCTGCTTTGCCTCTCCAGGTCAGTGAGCGTGCATTGCAATTGGTCCCCTGAATTACTAAGCAAGGCAATATCATCAGCGAATCGCAAGTTACTAAGGTATTCTCCATTAACTCTTATCTCCAATTCTTCCCAATCCACGTATCTGAATACCTCCTTCAAACACGCCGTGAATAGCATTGGTTATTTTGTTGGTTTCTTTATGGAGGACTACGGTGGCTGTGGCGCCGTTATAGATATCTCTCGGTATCTTTACATACGACTCCCCTACACCCTGATGCCATAATGCCTCCATGACTGTTGAGGTTTCTAATGAATCAAACGCTTTCTCGTAATCAAAGAAAGCTATATATATAAGGATTGGTTATAGTCCGCACATTTCTCTATTATGTGATTAGTAGTGTGTATATAGTCTATTGTTGAGTAGCCTTTACGGAATCCTGCCTGACCCTTTGGCTGACAGAAGTCTAAGGTGTTCCTGATTCTACTTGCGATTACCTTAGTAAATACTTTGTACGCAACGGACAGTAAGCTGATCAGTCTATAATTTTTTAAGTCTTTGGCGTCCCCTTTCTTATGAATTAGGATTACGTTAGCGTTCTTCCAAGATTCCGGTACGCTCGAAGCCATGAGGCATTGCGTATACAGGGTGGCCAGTTTTTCTAGAACAATCTGCCCACCATCCTTCAATAAATCTGCTATTACCTGATCCTCCCCAGCTGCCTCCCCCCTTTGCATAGCTCCCTAGGCTTTCTTTACTTCTTCCATCGTTACTTGTGGGATTTCAAATTCCTCTAGATTATTCTCTCTCACATTATCGTCGTGGGTGCTACTGGTACTGTATAAAACTCTATAGAACTCCTCAGCTACTTGAACTAGCTCATCCACATTAGTAAAAACATTGCCGGCTTTGTCTCTTAACGCATACATCTGATTCTTGCCTATTCCTAGTTTCTTTTTCACTGCTTTTAGGCTTCCTCCGTTCCTGACAGCATGTTCGACTCTATTCATATTATACTTCCTTATGTCAGCTGTCTTACGCTTGTTGATTAACTTGGAAAGTTCTGCCAGTTTTATTCTAGCTGTAGGGTTAGAGGCTTTCATACATTGGTGTTTCTTGATCAGATCTTTCGACTCCGGTGATAGCTTACTGATATCCAGTCTAGCGGTGTTACCACCGACTTGTATTGCACACTCCTTAAAGATGGCCATAAGATTGTCGTTCATTGCTTCAACACTAAGTTCATCTGTCTGAGCTAATGACGAATACCTGTTCTGTAGCTTGATGCAGAATTCCTCTATTTTCCCTCTTACCGCTAACTCATTGATCGGCTTCTTATGTACCAGTTTCTTCCGTTCCCTCCTCAAGTCTAGGCTTATTCGAGTTCGTACTATCCTATGGTTACTGAAGCGTACCTTGCCAAGCACGTCCACATCTTGTATGATGCCAGGGATAGCGCAGATTATAAGGTCCATTTCATTTCTAGTCTCGCCATTCGGGCTCCGCCACGTCCAGTTTCGGCTATCCCGCTTGCGGAAGGAGGTATCTCCGGAAGAACGTAATTATCCGCATATTATTCTGTTATGCAAACTCTACTAACAACTTTCAGCTGCTATTCCTGGAGCCAATGCCATATTCCCCCACTGACTTGTCTCCCGCCTTTTTCTTGCCTACTCTGGCATTGAAGTCGCCCATCAGCATAGTGTTTTTTTGTTTTGACTTTACCCATCGCCGATTCCACGTCTTCTTAGAAGCTTTCGACTTCCTCGTCCTCATGACTGGATTTAGGGGCGTAGACTTGTACGACCGTCAATTTGTACCTCTTATTAAGTTTTACAAGACCTGCCTCGCTCTCGCCAATGCTATAGAATTCCTGCATGCTACCAGCTACATCCTTATTAATCAGGAATCTGACTCCTAGTTCTCGTCTCTCCGCTAAGCCCCGGTAGCTCAGGACATGCCCGCTTTTTAGCACTGTATATGCTTTTGTCCTCCTAACTTCACTGAGCCTTATTATATCCCATTTATTGCCCTTTAATTCCTCCAATAGCACTGCTAGACTCGCCTCACTAGATAACGTTCTTGCGTTAAACGTTGCCAGGTTCAGATTCCAATGGCGGCCTGTCCGGAACCAGGGATTCCTAGCACCCTCTGCTGCGTCGCAGGTCTGACCGCCGCGGTGGTCAGTTGCTTCGCAGCTGCTGGGAATTGAGGGCCGGGGATCAATTGTTGTATTCATATAGGAGGTTTTGGCCGACTACTGCACCAGGGTGGCCAATCCTGCTCTGCTGAGGGAGTGCGTTAGCGGTTCTGGTCACCGGGATCAGGCCGCACTCCAGGCCTGTTTATGGAATTTTATGAACACGCGCCTTTTTTTTTAATCCGGTGGAAAATTGCGTGGCACCGGGATGCGAACCACGGTCCTCTTGCGCGCGAGGCAGCTGCTCTACCTCTACGCCACCCTGCACCCTTAGATCTATTATAAGCTGCCAATATTGTTCCCAGTTTCTCAGTGCCATTGTATACAGTTTACTTAGTTCCACTAAGCCTTACAAAACTTAATATCGGTAGGTAGTCAGTTCCATGTAAAAACTCGCAAATTAACTCTGTTGTGTCATTATTTACCGGTATTCCTTACATGAATAAAAATTGGTTACAGTAGTGTACCTTACGCCTCGCTTCCCTAATGCGCAAATGTATACAAGCTAATATGTGATGAGTTCTGGGGCCCTATAACGTAAAACTATTCCAATATGTTTCTATTCCAATCTCCTTACGTCAAATTTGCGTAACCACCGACGCAAGCACCGGGCAGTCGCCCGCTGGGTTGTCTGAACAGACCAATCAAACGCTCTCCTCGTTCATAGGAGGTCACTTCTGTTTGCTTGAAAAACGAATAACATTGCCTACACTGAGCGGCTTGTCGTATCTAATTGACTGACAAGAGGCGAGGAGAACGCTCAAGTCCAAAGGGATTCACTGGGGCAGAGCCAGTGCACTGAAAATCGATAACCGTATGAACAGGGTGGTGCCGGCGTCTGCGATTGGTCGGCTTTCTCTTACTTAGATTGTGGTGGATGGTCGAAAATCACGGCGGCATGCAACGGAAGCTTAAGAATGGCGCTAAAACTGACCCTCAGCAAAGAAGAGTTGGCAGAATGAGGTGGTAAACGTGCTGAAAGTGCTAGATAACGTTACACGGCCACGCAAGAAGTTTTATTATACGCAAATACACCCATGCTCTCCGGCAAGTGCGAGTAGCCAGCGTCTCAGCGATCGGCGGCAGCCATCTTCTATTCCTTTCGGAACGGGGCAGCCTGCGGCTATTGCGAAGAAAATTCAGTTTTGTTCGGCATATTAATGCATCTTTATCGCGTACACGTCACTTTGACGCGGTGAGTTTGTGCGGTTTTGTGACGTCGCGTGACAGGCAGGTGAAGTGGGTGCAGCCCGAAAACCTTTTACCAAATGCCAAGGGCTAATGGCGAAAAAGGGTCGAATCAGAAATAACTGTTTTTCTTTTTTCTGTCAAATCATGCATAATCAGTGCGTACACATCATATCAGATGGGGAGGTATCGCGGTTTTCGTGACGTCGCGTGACAGACAGGTGAAGCGTGCGTGGTCGAAAAAGTTTTTGACCAATCGTGGAGGGCTGATAGCAGAATTGGAATAGAAAAGTTTTGAATAGTTTTACGTTATAGCGCCCCTGCATGTATTTTAAAACGTTTTCTGCGTGGTTTCATTTCTTTACATAAATTTGCTGCACAGCATCAGCAGGAAGTCTAATTTCAGATCTTTGTATGTGCTGCAGGAGGTATGATTTGCTGCTTCGATTGATAAAACATAGTGCCCAGGCTTCCATACAATAACAAACTTCAGTTTGGCCCTATCACCATCAGCACATGGCTGGCGCCTGCTGAATGAATCGCATCAGGTAGCCTTTGCAGGTTGTTTTTTAACCTTTTCGCGCAATAATGCGTGAAGACGCCTGCGCCTGAAATAGAGATTGTGTTGTCACATCTGCGCGTGGAACGGGCATGATGCTGAGTGTTCCAGTAGTTCGCAGAGTTGCTTTACAAAATTTTGTCATAACTGTGACTCACCTGTGTTGTTTTTGTCATCTACTTCTACAACATTGTTAGAGGGTCAAAAGTAGTCAGAAGTATATTTACATGATATTTACAATATGTAGTAGCTGACAAGGTGGTAGACACCGCGCGAAGTCTAGAGCGTCGTCTTCCGACCAAGCTTAAAACGGCTTCTCCGTCAGCGTGTCACAAGACACCTGGTGGCTGAAGCACCGGCTCGGTGCTGGTAAGGAGGCGGGCGAATGATACGACTTAAGACGCACGACGTGGACATCGTCGGAGCGATGCTGAGCTACGGTTGCATCGAAAGGTGCAATTTCGTACGTGACGTCAGTTACTTGACGAAAGACACGGTAAGGGCAAGAGTAGCGTGAAAGTAACTTCTCCGAGAGGCCAACGCGTCGCGACGATAACCAAAGGAGAACCTTAAATTATGGGGTTTTACGTGGCAAAACCACTTTCTGATTATGAGGCACGCCGTAGTGGAGGACTTCGGAAATTTCAACCACCATGGGTTCTTTAACGTTCACGTAAATATAAGTAATGGGTGTTTTCGCACTTTGCCCCCATCGAAATGCGGCCGCCGCGGCCGGGATTCGATCCCGCGACCTCCAAAGGAGAACAAGAGAGCCCGGTGTGTAATGGATGTCACGATGGCGGGCGTGGTATAAGCGCCGCTGATTGTCCTGCGTTGCACAAGTCGACGTCGGGAAATATGGCGCGCTTCTTGTGCTTTGAGTGTGGCTTCACGGGCGAGCTCAGATGTGAAATTCAGACTAGCAGGCAGAACGGTGTTGAAAGGTAACGTAGCTTTGCGGCCAAACACACGAGGAAGAATGGAGAGAAGCCCGCGGTTTCATGGCGAGACAAAGTATAGGCAAAAGTAACGAACGGCAACGCACAGTTCTGTCGCGATGGTCAGTGGAGACATACATGGACAGCATGTAAGTAAGGGTTCGGTTAAGACGCTCGTTTAGACCGTTCGTTTGTGGATAATAAGCAGTAGCAAGTTTGTATTTAGTGGCGCACGAGTGTAGAATGTCATTGACAACTTTAGAAAGAAAGTAGCGGCCTCGGTCGGTGAGGAGCTGTCAGGGGCACCGTGGTGAATGATGACGCTCTCAAGGAGGAAGTCAGCGACATCGGTTGCACAGCTTGTTCGAAGAGGCAGTCTGATTGCATATCGAGTGGCGTAGTCTGTTGCTACAGCAATATACTTGTTTCCCAATACAGACGTAGGAAAAGGGCTGTTAGGAATAGCGTGCCGGGGTGGCAACGTGCAAGTTATTTCAGCCCGCTGCACGTGTTTCGATCCACCCGCGGTGGGGGCGCCCTTCAGAGAACCAGCGAGGACAGCGCTAACCAACCGCGAACGTCCTTTGGAGAACTGCGGACTACGGCAGCTCTGGAACTTCGAGGCGCCGGCTGGGTTCGGGCGTGACCACCTGGCTACGGGGGCGCAGGACAATGGACACCACGACGACTGCGCTGCAAAGGTCGTCTGCCCGCGGAGGGGGCACTGAAACCTGTGTGTGCGTGTGTGTGTTTGTATAACGTCCCACAGAGAGGTAAAACGTCCCGCAGAGAGGCGGTTTGTTTACGCTGACGTCGAACGTTTTGCCTCACCTAGGGATCTAGGGAACACGAAGTGGATAAAACCAGCTGTGGTCGGCGGCTAGAAGGTGCTCGTCAATGTAGTTGTGAGCTGTGTGCTCGTTTGTTGTATGCTTCGTCTTGCATGCTCCATGTGGGAGTCACGCTAGACTGTGTAAATGTATCCCATGTTCTACTCTAAATACTGCAAATAAACCCTGTACGCCTAGTTCCTCCCAAGTTCCTCTCTACGACCTTCAACCCCCTTCAAATGGTGGCAGCGGCGAGATCGTCTGACAACTCCTACAACTGGTAACAGCGGTGGGATCGTCCGATGAATCCAATAGGGCCTAAAAGAGAAACACCTACACGGAAGAATGGTTCGGATGGTACGTCAAGTGGATGAAGGCGGCCAGCAGCGAGTGCGGTCTGCTTTTTTTCGTCGTTGACAAATGTCACACGCAGCAATATAACTGCAGACGCCACGGTATACACAAGGCCAAAAGAAGCGCCGACGAACGCGGTCATAAGTCTGTGACACGCCAAGGTGACCAGCAGTCGGTACATCGTGAAGCCGGGCGAGAACAGTGACGCAAATGCTCATGCAGGCACAACGAAGAGTCGGTCAGGGCCGTCTGGGCGCATGTTAGAGTGGTACACTATACCATCGTCAAGTTCAAACATACGAAGGGAAGGATCAGGCGTCGTTGAAGTAAGCCGTTGAATAAGGTCTTGTAAGGTGGCGTCACGGCGTTGTTCCGCTCCGATATCGCGAAAAGCAGCCAGAGAAATAACGGTTTTGCGACTTGGAGGTGGTCCCGTAGCGCTCGTCACCCGTTTCGTGACAGAGCGTTGGTAGCGAAGACTCCGAGTCAGGTGTTGGTGAGAATACCAAAAGGGACTTTATACACTATATACAGGTCATTATACAGGACAAGATCGGATCGGTACAGGGACCGAGAGCTATCAGCAAACGCGACTGTTCCCGCACGGCGACGTCCGGCGAGACTCCAACGCGTAACACATCTCACTCCATTCGAGAGCGGCACTCGTCTCACCGTGGTTCGGTGCATCCGGTTTTCCAGGCGGCGTCGTCGGGGCTTATAAAGCCCTGAGAAACGATTGTCACTCAAACGAGCCAATACAAAGCCAGCAATCGACGGTCGTCCGAGAGGTCCAACCAGCGACCGCGCTGGCCACGTGCTTCAAATTTGCCGCGCGCGGTGACCTCCAGTGGAAAGGAAATACGGCTCCGGGCTGTCTAGCACTTTGTTGCAAGTTTGGACACGTCGCTCGCCGATGCTCTTCCACAGGACTCCGCTGTCTGGCGGCGCAGCATCTTGACTTGTCAAGGGAGCGTTAGGGCGCTGTGCCTTTCGGCGCAGCCTCGGGTTTGTCCAAAGGGCGTTCGCAGGATAACTCCTGCATCTTGCAGATTCAGAATCCGGGCTGGTTGTACGGGCACAACAACGGTGACAGGGATGCCGGTCGCAGAAACGTCAGATGGGTCGACAGGATGGCGCGACAAGCAGTCCGCATCTTGATGTAACCGGCCGGTCTTGCATACAACTGAATAGCTGTATTCTTGAAGGCGCAGAGCCCAGCGGCCAAGGCGCCCTGAAGGATCTTTCAGGGACGAAAGCCAACAGAGAGAGTGGTTATCAGTGATGACTGAATTGCCGGCCGTACAAATAGGGGTGGAATTTGCCCACTGCCCAAACGAGAGCCAGACACTCGCATTCGGTGGTAGAATCCATGCGCTCAGGAGGGGAAAGAAGGCGGCTGGCGTAGGCAATAAGACGTTCTCGCGCTTCTTATTTCTGTGCCAAGATAGCTCCAATGCCGTGGCCACTGGGACCGGTACGGACTTCTGTTGAAGCTGACGCATCAAGGGGAGCGATAATTGGCGGGCAGTTAAGCAGCCTAATCAGCTCGGTGAAAACACCAGCTTGCTCAGGGCTCCAAACGAAGGCGTATTTCTTGAGGAGTTGATTAAGACCAACGTCCGAAAATTTGCGGACAAACCGACGGAAGTAGGAGCAAAGGCCCAAGAAGCTGCATACGTCCTTCGCACATGTTACGGGAAAGTCCTTCACTGCCCGTATTTTATCGGGAGCAGGGCGTACACCAGAAGAATCGACGAGATGCCCGAGCACAGAAATTTCACGACGACCGAAGTGGCACTTGGACGAAGTTAGTTGTAGCCCCGCCTGACGGAAAACAGAGAGGATCGCCGATGGGCGTTCGAGGTGCGTCGCAAAAGTCCTAGAAAAAACGATCACGTCGTTTAGATAACAGAGGCAGATGGACCACTTGAAACCGTGTAGAGGGCATCCATCATTCGTTCAAATGTTGCCGGGGCATTACATAAACCGAAAGGCATCACTTTGAACTGATACAGGCCATCGGGAGTAATAAAAGCTTTCTTCTCATGGTCTATGTCACCGACGGCAATTTGCCAGTAGCCGGAGCGAAGGTCGATGGACGAAAAATATTGTGCTCCACGCAGGCCATCCAGGGCATCGTCAATGAGTGGTAGAGGATAGACGTTCCTTTTTGTTACCTTGTTGAGGCGTCGATAATCCATGCCAAATCGCCAACTGTTGTCCTTTTTAACTAGTACACAAGGGGATGCCCATGGGCTGCAAGAAGGTTCAATTATATTACGGAAAAGCATCTTGTTAACTTCATGTTGTACGATGTGCCGCTCAGTTGGCGAGACGCGCTAGGGTCGCCGAATAATCGGGCTTGCATCATCCGTGTTTATTCGATGTTTGACGACAAATGTTTGTCCCAGAGGGCGCTCTCCAACGTTGAATATGTCCCAGTACGAGGCAAGGAGGCAACGTAGTTCTTGAGCACGCTGGGGTGGAAGGTCGGGAGGAATCATTTTCATTAGGGCATTCAAGTCTGAAGGGGCAGGAGGCGAAGCAAAAGTTGCACACGGGAAGCTGTCACAAGTTAAAGCCGAAATGTGGTAGTCTCGGGCCGGCGTGATTTGCGCCAGGGATATTCTCCGCGGGAGTACTTGTGTACAAAGTCCAAAGTTCACACGTGGTAGGCAGGGCTTGTTATCCGAAACGGTAATGACGGTGTGAGGAAAAGCGATGTTGTGCGAGAGCAGGACATCCGGATTAGGGGATACGATGTAGTCCCCATCTGGTACAGGTGGAACGGGTGAAACACCTATGTAGGTAACGGCATGGTGAGGGAGACGAATATGCTCTGTGGAGCATAGCCGTATCGGAGCACTATAGGGGGAGGGGTGTCAATAGCAGCAGGCAGAGTGAGTTGTACAACACCAGGAAAACAGTCGATCAAAGTGGAATGTGTAGACAGGAAGTCAAGTCCCAGGATTAGGTCGTGAGGCCCCCCTTCCCCCCCCCCCCCCCCAATTGCTGTAGAACATAAAATGAAACAGAAGTATGATGTCGTGAGCCGGACACATGCCCATAACGGCTGGTGTTCCAGCGTCGGCGACTCGTACCACAGGTGACGGGGCAGGAGTGAGGACCTTCTTGAGATGATTCCAAAGCTTAGCATTCATCACAGATACGAGCGCGCCAGTGTCAATCAGAACTGTAACAGGTAAACCATCCAGGTTCACATTGATGAGGTTCAGATGTGTGGGCAAGGTCAGAAGAGGATTCTTGCGTCGGGTCGGTTTGGCAGCATCACCTCCAGGTGTTGCACCCATTAGTTTTCCTTAAGGATGCGCCGGAAGGAGCTAGGGAACGGTGATCGACGAGGTGGCGGCGATCGGGAGAAGCAGCCAGGTGGCGAAGGAGATCGGCTACAGCGGTTAAGCAGAGAAGTGTCGCCAGAATTTACTGGCTGCGTTTGCAGAGGGAAGCGAGGAGTAGCATAAGGCCGAGGGATGGGAGGTAGGGCCAGGGGGTCAAATTCCATGAATAGTGGCAGTGACGTGAAATATGGCCGATACGGCCACAAGTATCGCCTGCCATCTGGAGTGCGCTATTCGACCGGGTTGCGATACCGCGTAGGGGCATTGAGTAATTAATTTACGTAATTGAGTTTGAGTAATTTACATTGAGTAAGTAAGCACAAGTAATTTCCCCTATGTAGTCCTTGGTGTCAGTGCTTGTTGGCTTCTTATGATATGACTAATAAAATCGGGCCCCTTGGTAAACCCCCTTTCTTCTCGTTTATTACATAACGAGGGTCTCGAAACATGCAACATTGATGCCTTCAGGTAGCATATGTGGGTTTATTGACCAGTAGCCTTCACCCAAAAAAGATCACGTTCTCGTGACGCCTGCGGCAAAAAGGACGTTCCACGTCCGCCGACAAGGTCTGTCAGTGGTGGCGCTGGCTAACACTCCCAGGATTCTACTAGGACACATAAATACCCAAGAAAGTGGATGGGAAAACGGCGCCGCGGTAGCTCAATTGGTAGAGCATCGCACGCTAAATGCGACGGTTGTGGGTTCGGTTCCCACCTGCGGCAAGTTGTTTTTTCATCCACTTTAATTTCCATTAACTTATCGTTCCTTTATTTCATTCATTAAGCACAAGTAATTTCCCCTATGTTGTCCTTGGTGTCAGTGTTTGTTGGCTTCTTATGATATGACTAATAAAATCGGGCCCCTCGGTTAACCCCCTTTCTTCTCGTTTAGGAAATATACTAGTAATTTTAAACGTAATCACATACATTCGTTAATATCCCTGTAATTTACAAGAGTGATTAAATTTATTTTTAATGTGAGCCCGACTTCTTGCTAGGTACATATTGCTATTGAAGGGCCAATTTGCACAATCTCATTTCCTTCGTCGCATTATATTTTTTTCCTGATCTGTGCAGATTATGCTTGCCTGTGTCTACAAGAATCTTCACGCGTGGCCTGTGACAGGAAGATTGTGTGGGCAGCCAGTGTTTTCCTACGAAAGCTGGACTGCTCTGGCTGCGGCGGCAATCCCGTTCAAAATCCATGCATGGGCACCTTTGCTACTATTTGTGACTTAATTACACATCATGCATCTTCTTTAATTTATTAGATAATAAAGTTTGACTATGTCACATGGTCTGAAGTAGAAGTCTTGCTACATTTTAGCTTTGCAATCATGTTTTATGCACTACACTGCATGAAAAGCTAATTGTACAGAATATGAAAATATATAACAGCACATTTATTTATTAATTAATTAATTTATTTATAACACTGCAAGCAAATTATTTGGCTCGAGCAGGAGGAGCTTCATGCAAAATACAAGAGTATAAAATCAAACAATGCAAGCGATGAGCGCAGGAAACAATAGCTGTCATAAATAAAATATTAAATAACCTTATCATGAAATTTGTTTAAGAAACGTGGTCATCAAAACAGAATAATCACAATAGACTTGTGGTAGCAAGGCTTAAGAAAATCACCGGAAGCGCAATATAACTAGTGATGCTAGAAATTCGAAACACGGCACTGCGTTTCATTACCAAAATCATCAGAGGTAAATATGCTAGGTGAGTGAGTGAGTGAGACGAGTTTATTCGGTCCACAATAGACGCGAGTAAACTCAATGTCACCTGGCTAGGTGGCAAGGAATTCCACACCACGACCGTTCGCGGGAAGAAACTATATCGAAATACGTTTGTGCGAGCGAAAAATTGGTGTTCATGACTTTGTCGATTTGCCCTCGTACTAAGAAGCTTAACAGATTTTGGAAGAGCTAAGTTAATCTTTCCGCAAAGGCAGTTGTTAAGAAACGATAGGCGACTAACTTTTCTAAGGACTTCGAACGCCAGAATATTATCGACTTTCATGAAATCTGTAGGAGAATCTAGGCGTTTGTGCTTTCCAAGAATAAATCTAACTTCTTTACTATAAATATTTTTCACGTTGCATTCCTTTTTTATAATGCGGATCCTATACGATGGAAGCATACTCCAGTTTTGACCTTGTGCAAGCATTGTAAGCTAGAAGTTTTGTACTATAATTGGTCCAATTTTAGGTTTTGAGAAACCATAGTTTTTTGAGGCCAGCTATACACGGATATCCGATATATGTTCTGACCACGTCATTTCTTTGTTAGCGTAACGCCAAGGTATTTAAACTTGTCAACTTCTGAAATGGGACTGTTATGAAGTGAATATGCAAATGCACTAACTTTTTCCTAGTAATACGGAGTAGTACTGTTTCTTCTGAGCTTAAAATCATTCTCCAGCGATCGCACCAATCTCCAATTGCGCTGATACTTGTAGGAAGATGTGATCATTAGCAGGCGATGTATCTTTGAATACGACACAATCATCGGAAAACAACCGAATGGATACCATACCGGAAACCACCTTAACTAAATCACTTACGTAAATAAGAAACAATAATTGGCCTAAAACACTGACCTATGGTACTCCAGAGGTAACAGGAAGTACAGAAGATGTGCGTTTTTTTATTTCTACAAATTGGCTTCTATTGGAAAGATATGCACTGATTTATCGGACAATGAAGGAAGGCAGGTCGAGGAAATCTCGTTTATACGATAGCTCACCATGTGGCACTTTGTCGAAGGCCTTCGAAAAATCTAGGAAAAGAATATCAACCTGTCCAGAGATATCAAGTACACTCAAGATCTCATGCACAGTTGAAACCAGCTGAGTGACTATGGACATAGTTTTCTGAAGCCATGCCGATGTGATGACAACCCTTTTCAATCGGCGTAAACTCTTGAATGCAACATGCAACATCATGTTCCAACAGCTCGCAACAAGTTCTTATGACTGAGACAGGGCGGTAATTATTTAAAGCCCGTCACCTTTCTTGTGGATAACACGTGCAATGCGCAAATCACTTGGGATGACACTTGTAGCTACTGACAGGTTAAAAATGTTGGTCAAAAATCTAGAAATCTACTCAGCGTAGCGTCTAAGAAATTAGTTTGCAATGCCGTCAGATCCTGCTGACTGTTTATTATGCAGTTTAAGAAGCATAGCAGTGGCACTTTCATGAGTATTTACCAGTGTTTTCTCCGTTGTAGCAAGGGATCCTTGATAGACGCATTCGTCTAGCTCAGAAAATACAGCCTGAAAATACCGATCAAAATTTCAGCGTTCACGTATAATTCGGTCATTTATTTTTAATTTACGTATCTCCTCATTAACTTCACTTATGCGGCGCCAAAATGTTTGGGGGTCAGCCGTAATAAAGTCTGCCAAAGTCTTGCTGAAGAAATTATTTCTTGCATGTCAAACCTTTTTCATTAGGAGGCGCTGGCCAAGCGCGACAACACGCTCGCTGGCCCTCGATGTCTTCGAACGGCCGCTCGGCGGCGCTCGGTTGGGGGTCACCAATGCTTTTAGGAAGTGCCTCGGATTTGTTAGAATTTTCTTTATTTCTTCTTTTATTTTTACATGCATGTACATTGACGTTGCCTTCTTTCGCGTTGACTTTGGTTGGCGTGCCTTTTTTTATCAAGATGCAATGTCGCCTGATAGCGGATAGAGTGCAGTCTGTGGAGCATTGTGGTTAATTGCGCTAACTACACCCCTACCATTAATTTTGGCTACTCTAAGACTAATTATCGCTCCTTGACTCGTTAATACCTACATTTCAATGCCCTTGGCGACTCGTTACGACTCTCTGGAGGCGCGAGAAGGTCATTTTTTACCAAGAGACCGGATCTAATATACCTGAAACCCGTGTAAAGTCACCAGAGAAGGGTTTGTGCTCAAAACATAGGTGCATGATAAGAAGTAGGTGGCATGTACGTTAACATACCAGCTATCTGAGCACAATCTGTTATCGTAGAAGGCCGTGCAGAAATATTATTTGGCTGCGCCTACAAAGTCGACGCATCTTTGCCATAAAGAGATGAGACACCAAGCCGTAATACAGTCAAAGATGCGTGTCAGAATTCGTGTAGGAAAAAATGAATACATTATGAGACGTCACTCTTGAAAGTAATTTTTACACAATGAGCTAAAGCTTTTGGGCTTGCGTTCCGGGTCGATGTTTCAGTATATCTTAATATGGCCTTTTGCTCGGTTATATAATGCAGGCTAACTCGCTTTGCTTACGTGTGCGAAAAGAAGACGCTCTGCAAATAAAGCTATGGGTTATGCTTCGTTGCGTCATATACTTGTCACCTTGACGCAGAGAGATAAGGTTCGTTACCATAGTGCGTTGCTTGCCGGTTATAGGGGAAATAACCGGTGTACTTTCGCTACGTAATTTCCTATGGTATTCCGAATTAAACGCGTATAGAAAATGATCGTGCTCTTTTACTGAACGATAGGCAACAAAAGTTACCGAGTAACCGTCGCTACAGAAGGTAACTTGGCACGCTAGGACCATTAGGCACCACTGGGAGCTGCAATCGGTAAAAGTGGCAGTGTTGCATGTATTTTACAAGTGCCAAAAAAAACTATCATGTGCACCTTTAGTACAGGTTGTGAGACTAATTATGATGCATTGAGGTGCCGTAACGGCCCAGTACCTGATCGGGATAGCTTATTTTACCACCACTAAGTACCCGGCGGCAGTTCAAGTCGGTGGTTACGGGATGCCCCACAGCCGCGCCGGATGCTTTGCAACCGCGCCGTCAGTGGTTGGGAAAGGGACGCGAAGAGATCTCGCCAAGGAAATCTATAGGGTCACGCGCTTCGGGATGATAATCTCAGCAAGTAACAGAGCGCCAGGCCTGAGGACACCTGCCTTTACAAAATCTGGTGGGTTTCCTGGATTTGTAGCCCGTGGCCTCCTGCATACGAGCCACATGCACAACAACTAGGCCACCGCTGTGGTCAACGGGTGATCCGTATTCGGGCAGTCTCTTAAAGTGTATGATTGAATTACACGGCACTGCAACGTTATGGGCGCTACTCGAAAGGGTAACAATTTCGCTGGAATTTGAATTGTGATTCATCAAGGACGCCAAAATGACCCTGTTTTTCTTTTGTTCACCAGGTACAATAACTATTAAAATACAAATGCCGCACGTTTCGTGACCTATCCGCGTAATGGGTACAACTCAAGGATGAGAATCATCATCACCATCGAAGCAGTGAGTGGAATTATAAAGGCGCAGAAGAAGACTATAAATCTTACAGTTCCATACAATATATTTATTTAGAAACTGTATGTTATAAATATGCAGAGCGTGAAAACCAATACGGTTGTACTTATAGAAGCCCAAAAACAGAAGAAAAACGCTCCCATTGATGTAGCTTCTGTATACTTTGATAACAATATCTCCAAATAATGTTATGCAGATCCTACCCACAAGTTGGAATCTGAGAAGTGATGTTCTCGCGAGACGGATAAATAAATGCATGCAGCTGGTTATATTCCGCACAGCATTTTGTACCATAGCGATTACCTGCCTGTTAGTGAAGACGGCAAAACGCGGAGACCTCCGCCACGTGGTTAAGTGACCACGCATTATACTGTCGCCGGGATTGTCTCCCTCTGCTATGACAGCGTACACCCTTGGCTCGGTGTGCCTGCTATAGCAGCACCGTTGCTGGGGGCGGTGCAACCTGCACTGTAGCAAGCAGACGCGCCGAAGCAGGCATATAATGGTTTGCTTTATTAAAGTAATCGCGCTCACGATGACGTTTACTTGTTGCAATGATGATATTTAGGAATCCTTAGCTTCATCACTGAGCGATGCCCTAGGAAACAAGGCCAGCAGTCTGGATACAAGTAAAGGTAGCAAAGATGGTAGTGCTACCTTGTGTACGAGCTATTGAGCAACAGAGCAGCACCCAGCAGGCTACGTTAGGAAAGTCCGCGAGGGTTCGAAAAGAAAGATTCTCTTAAAGAAATCCCCGTAGAGCCCACCTTACGATTAGTGTGCGCACTAATGCGATTAGCATTGAAGCAATGTGGCGAGACACCTTGACGCGACCGCCGAATGTATGAGGTGCGTATTCAGCCTCTTCGAGCTCCTGCCGCTTCTTGCGGACGCAAGCAGCACTCACCCAAGTTGGCGTCGTTGAAGCGTGGCACATACCCAGCGAGCGAAGTTGGTTCGGCTGTTGATGTCGAACCTGCAGCAGAATTCAGCCATATGCGCCGTTCGTACGCAATTTCATGGCAAAAAGTTGTTACGCTAAGATCACGCAGGGCGCAACTGAAGTGGCAGAGCACTTAACCTACTGCGTCGTATGATAGCGAGGAGGAAGACAAGCTCGGATTAAACGACAAGAAATGAAAGAAGCATGGTTAACTGATTGCATGATCGCACATCATGAATCTGTAGTTCAGGCTATATTCTTACGGTAAGTCACTGCAAAGCCCCCTTTTTCTGGGCGTCTACTACAGCGCCGACAAGCGCACGTCACCATGATCATCAACGCCAACTTTTCCATAAATTTACCAGCCTCATAAGAACACGTTGTAGTGCATGTCAGCACCGTACGCGAAACACACAAAGGTTCAGCATTTTAGCTGGCTTCGGAACAAATCGGCTTCGATCTTGCTACACTGGCGCACTTTATTCGGAGCCGTCACTGCGCATCTAATACGAGTACAAGTTGAGGGTGATGGCATCCAAGCGGCGACGGTCACCGTTCTGTAAACATGCGAACGCGCCCTCGCAGTACCAAACAAACGGCGGCTCGAGAACAACAGTTCGTTAATGTTGCCGACGAATTTTGGGTGTTGTTCAAAAGTCATCGATATTTTTATGCCCACTTCAGGACGAAGGCCTCTCCCAGTGATTTCTGATTATCCCTTATTTGAGCTAGCTGATTCCAAGTTTTTCCTTCAAATTTCGTAATTTCATCAGCCCAAATAATTTTCTGCCGTCCTCAACAAGGTTTCCTTTCCCCTAGCACCCACTCTACTTCTAATACACCACCGATTATCTGCCCAACGAATTACGTGCCTTGCCTGTCCCTCAACGTTATGCTTTATATTTTATTGCGATGGTAATTATAAGGACACTCCAGGCGCATTTCTGCCGTCGTCATCGCCCCCCGTAACATGCCGTATAAAATCTAAGGGCGATAAAATCTTCACCGCGTGTCGTATGCTGTACTTGCGAGTGAAAGCGTGCGAGGGCGAGGGCGAGCCGGCAGTCGCGGCTAAATCTCGCGCACACAAAAGAAGACAGAGAGGGTACGCACGCCGTCTTCCGTCGCGCTCAAGGCCCGGCGGGGGGGGGGGAGGTAGGGAGTGGGGAGTGCGTACTATCCCGGGAGGCCTGGGTGAGGCCGGGCCGCTGTATCTTGAAATGCATTTGCGAAGGCGGGCAGAGTCTACCACGCGCTGTGCTATAGCGGCTCAGACCGCTTTGGCGCGAGACGCAGCACGAAGGTCAATTCGCTCGTTGCTGCTGCCGCGCTTCCTCACGCCAGCATTTTGACAGTGAATTTCCGTGGTGATCGAGTGAGAAGCGTTCAGGTTTGCTTGTGCGTGCGTGACACCATGCTTGTTAATTTAGTTGGTGTACCTGTTTTTACAAGTTTATAGGCCGATAAAACTACTATCTTTACTTAGTACAGCTGCCCACTAGTTGGCTATCGCAATCTGTGCTTCGACTTTCGGGCAAAACTGCGGCTTTTTTTGCTCCACCGCTTGTTTGCGCGGTCTTAAAAGGACCCTGAAGCAATTTTGATGGTTTTGTACAAACTTGTTGATTCGTTAGGATAGTTCCTTGTGGTCATTATTTGACACATTTAAACGCTCGTTGTAAAGTGTGTATTTATTATAAGGTTTTAAACATGTGCATCGCTACCGTTCGCAGCAGCGCCGCTCCCCTAAGTTTTCAGCCGCCCCATCCCAATTGACGCGTTTGACCCAAGTGATGTCAGTTGGGCGATCTATTCGATTGGCTACCCACGTCGCGTTATCAATAATCTATAAAACTTAATCGTGAACAAACATTGTTGGTAATAGTGCGAATGTTGATTAATTTGTGTCTAAAAGAATGCAACAGAAAGAGAATACACAACTACAATTTATCACTACACTGGCACTTCCGGCCCAAAGCAGGTATTGTCTGCTTGTGTTACAACGTGCTCCGTGTTTACGCGAGCTGTGTGCTGAGAGTTGGCCTTGAACTTTATTTTCGCGAGCACTTTGGTTATACCTTTCTGCGTTTTGGGCTGCAAACATAGCAATCGGCGATATGTCAAACTGCGACATCGTGTCTCTCTGCAAGGCAGCAGACGAGCGGAGTGACTTCAACCCACCAGACTTTCGGTATCCGATCGCCGCCAGGATCTGCGTATTTGTGGCCGCCACTTCACACATGAGGATTACGGTCACAATAGAGAGTTCTAGCGCCCGGTATTCGGGTAAACTCGGCTTTAAGTCAGGAAGAGTACCTTAGTGTTGAAGCAATGAACGACAATCTTATGGGCATCGTTAAGGAGTGTGCAATAGAAGTCTGTGGTAACTTTGTTAGACAGGATACCGGTAAGCTATCACAGGAGACAAATGATCTGGTTAAGTAACGCCAATGCATGAGAGCATCTAACCCTACAGCTAGAATAGAACTGGCATAACTTTCCAAGTTAATCAACAAGCGTAAGATAGCTGACATAAGGAAGTACAGTAAGGATAGCATTGAGCATGCTTTCAGGGACGGAGGAAGCCTAAAAGTAGTGAAAAAGAAACTAGGAATATGCAAGAATCAGATGCATGCGCTAAGAGACAAAGCCGGCAATATCATTACTAATATGGATAAGATAGATCAAGTGGCTGCGGAGTTCTATCGAGATTTTTACAGTACCAGTGACACCCACGACGATAAAGGAAGAGGGAATAGTCTAGAGGAGTTTGACATCGCACAAGTACAAGTGGAAGTCTCGGAAGTACAAGTACAGTCTCGGAAGAGAACAGCAATTTACCATAGGTAGCGAGGCACTGGAAGTGGTGAGGGAATACATCTACTTAGGCCAGGTAGTGACGGCGGATCCGGATCATGAGACGGAAATAATCAGAAGAATAAGAATGGGCTGGGGTGCGTTTGACAGGCATTCTCAGATCATGAACAGCAGGTTGCCATTATCTCTCAAGAGAAAAGTGTATATAGCTGTATCTTACCAGTACTCACCTACGGGGCAGGAACCTGGAGGCTTACGAAAAGGGTTCTACTTAAATTGAGGACGGCGCAACGAGCCATGGAAATAAGAATGATGGATGTAACGTTAGGGGATAAGAAAAGAGCAGATTGGGTGAGGGAAAAAACGCGAGTTAATGACATCTTAGTCGAAATGAAGAAAAAAAATGGGGGGGGGGGCATGGGCAGGATATGTATATGATATATATATGGGCAGGATATGATATATGAGGGAAGACAACCGTTGGTCATTAAGGGTTACGGAGTGGATTCCAAGGGAAGGGAAGCGTAGCAGGGGGCGGCAGAAAGTTAGGTGGGCGGATGAGATTAAGAAGTTTGCAGAGACGACATGGCCACAATTAGCACATGACCGGGGTTGTTGGAGAAGTATGGGAGCGTCTTTAGCCCTGCAGTAGGTGTAACCAGGCTGATGATGATGATGAAGTACAAGTAACGTCGGAAGAAATCTTGGAAGGAAGCCTTGGGAGCTATGCAAAGGGGAAGGCAGCTGGGGTGGATCAGGTAACATCAGATTTGTTGAAGGATGGTGGGCACATTGTTCTAGAAAAACTGGCCACCCTGTATACGCAATGCCTCATGACCTCGAGCGTACCGGTATCTTGGAAGAACGCTAACATAATCCTAATCCATGAAAAAGGGAAAGCCAAAAAATTGAAAAATTCTAGGCCCATCAGCTTACTGTCCATTGCGTACAAAGTATTTACTAAGGTAATCGCAAGTAGAATCAGGAACACCTTAGACTTCCGTCAATCAAAGGACCAGGCAGGATTCCGTAAAGGCTACTCAACTATAGACCATATTCCCACTATCAATCAGGTGATAGAGAAATGTGCGGAATAACCAACCGATATATATAGCTTTCATTGATTACAAGAAAGCGTTTGATTCAGTCGAAACCTCAGCAGTCATGCAGGCGTTACGGAATCAGGGTATAGACGAGCCGTATGTAAAAATACTGAAAGATTTATATAGCGGCTCCACAGGCACCGTAGTCCTCCATAAAGAAAGCAACAAAATCCCAATAAAGAAGGGCGTCAGGCAGGGAAATACGATCTCTCCAATGCTATTCGCCGAGTGTTTACAGGAGTTATTCAGAGACCCGGATTGGGAAGAATTGGGGATAAGAGTTAATGGAGAATACCTTAGTAACTTGCGAATCGCTGATGATATTGCCTTGCTTAGTAACTCAGGGGACCAGAGAGAGAGAGAGAGAGAGACAAAAGGGAAGGAAAGACAGGGAGGTTAGCCAGTGTAAATACCGGCTGGCTACCCTGTGTTGGGGAAAGGGGTGGGAGGAATAAAAAGAGAAGGAAGTAAAAAAATACAAGAAAAATTGCACACAGTAACGCAATGTTACGCGCAACAATAGTCAAAGGCGGTCGCACATTTCACATGCCGTTAAGAACTTGAGCAAAACCCTTAAGGCCTTGAGTGCCGAAACGCGTCTGGACCAGCGTCCTAGAACTTTCTCTTCTGTGAATTTTTCGAGCGCGGTCACGAGCACTTTTCTTGGCGCATTGTAACGTGGACAGTCACAGAGGAGGTGCGCGATGGTCTCTTCGCAGCCGCAGGTGTCGCAAGCAGGGCTGTCGGCCATTCCAATGCGGAAGGAATAGGAGTTCGTGAATGCCACGCCTAGCCATAGGCGGCACAGAAGTGTTGCTTCCGCTCGTGGCAAACCTGGTGGAAGACGGAGTTGCAAACTTGGATCCAACCTTTGAAGACGTGCGTTCGTGAATTCACTGGTGTTCCACAGAGTTAGCGTAAACTCGCGTGCTAGGGAGCGAGGATTTGTGGCTGCATCTTTTCTTGACAGCGGTATGGGTATAATCCGGGCACCATCATGGGCCGACCGGGCAGTGTCATCCGCACTGTCATTTCCCGAAATTCCGCAGTGACCCGGTATCCACTGGTAGATGATGTTGTGTCCCTTGCCCATTGCGTAATGGTGGAGTAGTAGGATGTCTGCGACTAATTGCACATTTGGCCCGTGGTTGAAAGGGGACAGCAGACACTGGAGAGCTGCCTTTGAATCACAAAAGATGTACAATGAATCTGGTGAGTTGGGGTCAATAAACTCCAGAGCAGCACGGATAACTGCGAGTTCTGCAGCCGTCGATGATGTAACTGAATTTGATAGTGACAGATTGAGCGGGAAGTACCAGTGCTTCAGCTGAACTTTTAGAGGAGACAGAACCGTCCGTGTAAACGTGGGTGCGTTCGTTGTGTTTTTTCATGTAGGAATGAAAGAACGGTTTGTTTGAGGGCGAAAGATGACATCTCCGTTTTCTTTTTGATGCCGGGAATAACAAGAAGGGCATGGAGTGAATGCAGGCACCACAGCGGTAGAGATAGTCTTGCTGCAGGTGTGAAGTTTGACGGTAAGCTTCCGTGGTTGGCGGCAATAATTCTGCTAAACGCTGAACGAGGTCGAGCGGCAGGAAGGGAGGCGAGATGATGCCATGGTAGTCGGGCGAAATGCCTGATGTGCACCCTTAACGAGTCGACATGAATATACGTATGGATAGGGTGGTCATGTGGGATGGCTATTGTTGCTGCCGTTGATACACACCTGGGAAGGCCAACAAAAATTTGCAGAGCTTGAGCTTGTACAGACTGGAGGGCTCGAATGTTGGTCTTACCGGTCCCACCTAGTACAGGTAAGCTGTAGCATAGGAGACCCAGGAACAGTGCGTTATAGAGTTGGATCATTGCACTCACAGACGGACCCCATGACTTTCCTGCAAAAATCTGAGCACGTCTGTTATTATCACTAGTTTCCTTTTCAGGTAAGAGACGTGAGGACTCCAGGAGAGGTCTCGATCTATTATCACTCCTAGAAAACGGTGCGTCTTCTCGTAGGCTGTCCATTTATTCTAACAACGTATTGTCTCATTGCTTTGCGCGTGAAAGCGACCATAGAGCACTTCTGGGAGGACACCTCCAAACCTCGTGCTCGAAGATAGCTGGATGTTAGTGTGGCCGCTTCTTGCAGTCTGGCGCGCACCTGTGGACGCGTCGTTCCTGATGACCAAATGCATATATCGTCTGCATATATCGACACATGGACGGATTGTGGAAGGGTGTGAACCAGGTCGATGAGCACGAGGCCAAACAGAGTGGGGCTCAAGGCTCCGCCTTGTGGTACTCTACGGTAGGTGCTCTGTCGTGATGATGCACCATATACATGCTCACTGACCTGGACAGGCAAAGCAGAAGGGTGGGTCTAAAAATAATCTGCAGAAAACTAAAGTAATGTTTAACAGTCTTGTAAGAGAGCAGCAGTTTACGATAAGTAGCAAGGCACTGGAAGTGGTAAGGCAATACATCTACTTAGGGCTGCTAGTGACCGCGGATTCGGATCATGAAACTGAAATAATCAGAAGAATAAGAAAGGTCTGGGGTGCGTTTGGCAGTCACTCTCAGATCATGAACAGGAGGTTGCCATTATCCCCCTAGGGAAAAGTGCATAACAGCTGTGTCTTACCAGTATTTACGGGCTAGAAACCTGGAGGCTTACGAAAAGGGTTCTACTTAAATTGAGAACGACGCAACGAGTTATGCAAAAAAAAGAATGATGGGTATAACGTTAAGGGATAAGAAGAGAGCAGATTGGGTGAGGGAACAATCGCTCGTTAATGACATCTTAGTTGAAATCAAGAAAAAGAAATGCGAGCACGGCCAGGGCATGTAATGAGGAGGGAAGATAACCGGTGCTCATTAAGGGTTACGGACTGGATTCCAAGAGAAGGGAAGCGTAGCAGGGGGTAGCAGAAATTTAGGTGGGCGGATGAGATTAAGAAGTTTGCACGAAAAACATGGCCACAATTAGTACATGACCGGGGTAGTTGGAGAAGTATGGGAGAAGCCTTTGCCCTGCTGTGGGCGTAGCCAGGCTGACGATGATGATGGTGATAATTCGGGTAAACGCAATCACAAGCGGACTGCGTGTTTCAGCATATGAGTCCAGACGGAAACGTGAATGGTCTGCACGGTGCAGCCACCTGGTGGCACAGAGTTCAGCCAGACAAACACACAGAACAAATATAGCAGTAACACACTGTATTCTACTTCGCCGCTGCCGTAAATTTTCGGCAGGAACGTAATCGTGAACGCTTTGTTTTTTTAAATGTTTAAACTGTTTTACACTTCGTTACAGCAAGACTAGCACTGTTTTTTGGCTGCTTAAGCTGCACCGTGCAGGTCGCTTAGGCCAATCACATTTACACCAAAGCCCCTTTTCACAGCGGCAGTAGTATCGAGGAGCTTTAGTTTAGGCCTCCGCCTATCGGTCAAAACGCCCAGCTTGCCGGCGGCTGCCGGAATGCCGGACATGCTCTCGCAGGGCATCGACGGCAAGACTGCTAGCGGAGAGGTTGGAGTCTTCAAGCGCTGGCTCCTAAACAACTGGTAGCAGACGACACGACGTCACATCATGATGCAGAGGCAGTGAATGCGGAGCTTAGCACCGACGACTCAGTGAACGGGTTGAGGAGAAAACGCATGGCTAGGGAGGAGGAAAATTTGCAATCGTCCGTAGCTCTCTTCTATAAGACGCTTCACTTAAACTGTGGTGCTAGTATTTTACTGTATCTGTACCATACGTGTCTACGAAATTTGTCCAAACCGTTTGATGAGCCCTTTAACTTATTCTGAAGGTTCTTTTTAATCTTCAAGTTTCTGCCCCCTATTTTAGTACTTGAAGAATGCAGTGATTGTACCGTTATTTTTTCAAATACAGTGGTGAGCTCCCGGTCATGATCTTATATTCCTGCGTATGCACTGTTGCCCATTTTCATTCTGCTGTGAGTTTGCTTCTCATAATCAGGGTCCCCTGCGAGTAATTGATCCAGATAAACATAGTCCTGTGCAGATTCTAGAGGCTGCCGATCGTGAGTTCTTGTTCGCTTGACAGGCTATTCAACATTACCTTTGGCTTCTGCATTATAAGCTTCGACCTGCTTTTACACATTTTCTGTTAATGTCCTCAATCAATAGTTGCAATGTGCCCCCAGCGTTCCTGACTAGGACAATGTCATCAGAACGTCGATGTATGTATGTGTGCTTCATTTCGACAAAAACTAAATAAGGCCTTGCGGGGGTAAAGTGCGGAAGAAAGCTACTCGTAGCAGCTTGACCAGCCTGAAATACCCTTAATACAAAAAAAAGGAAAAGAAGGGAGCAGCAGAGCGGAAATACAGCTTTCCCAAGTACTCACAAATTCAAGCACTACAACATATCCTGCATACGCACCGCAAATCAGGTGAGGAAGAAAAATGAAAAGAATAGAAACAAAAGCAAGATGTGAGCAAGCAAGCAAAAAAAAGCACAAAATCGCACTGCACTTGATAAGCAGATAGGCATTATACAACTCACACATGAGAGAAAAAATCAAGAATATTAGTAGGAGAACAAGCCGCAATATCAATTTCATTAACAATAAGATCATTTAATAACCGAGGTAGCCTGGAGCACTGCATTTGTGATCCATAGTTTGTGCGCGATTTTGGTACGTGCCAGTACTCTGGCTTTCTTGTGCTGTATGGAGTTTCGTGCAGCTTTAAGTTGGCCATAAAAGTAATGTAGTTCATGTTTTATTTCTGTTCGTTTTTATACGCAAGCACTGAACGATATTTTAAAAGGGCCTGTACTTTAGGTGTCTTAAGCTTACGAAATAAATAAGCTGAAGGGAAATCGTATGGTTTATTAGAAATAGCGCGAAGAGCCTTCTTTTGCAGTATGTACCACCTGTTGATATTTGTTTCAGAAGTGGTAGCCCAGACAAGGCAACAATAATTTAAATGGCTGAGAAAAAGGGGATTATATATCAAGCATTTAATAGAGCGAGGAAGATAGTTCAAGGAATAAAAAAATCCAGCAATTTTTGAAAGCTTACTAGCAAGAAAATCTATATAGTATGGTCATAGTATGACCAAAAAATAAACCTAGCAATTTTACCGAATGTACAAATTCAATTTTATAATTGTTCATTAGCAAATCTTCCTCTAGAGTAATTTGCGTGTTCTTAGCGCGAAAGAACACCGCCTTAGTTTTTTCCGAATTAATAGTTAAACCGCTGTCAAATGACCATGTGTATAGATTATTCAAAACTGCATTAGCACTTCCAATCAATTCGGCAGAGCGGTTAGATGAAAAGAATAACGCAGTGTCACCAGCATAGATTACGTAGCGCGTATCAATACGAATGTTTACTAAATCTTTATTAGATATATTAATGAGGAGGGGCGCTAAAATACTGCCCTGGGGTGCACCTACGTTGGCCGACCGAACTTCAGATTTAAAGCTATTTACTTGTACAAACTGCTGTCTATGACCAAGAAGCGACCTAATCAAGTCAAGAGCAATGCCGCGTATACCATAGTGGTTTAACTTACTAAGCAAGAGATCATTTTCATTTCATTTTATTTCGGCATTACGGTACATTACAGCATGTACAAAAATGCTGGGGCCCAGACTAAAAGCCAGAAGCTTGACGGGGTCTGTACCCGATAGCTGCACTTTGACTGGGCCAGCAGGAAATGTACGCATGCGACAAGCTTACAATGCCAAATCTATATGTTTGAAAAATAAAACTAAAAGCGTTGAAATCAACAAGAAGACGGAAATAATTTTCTTTTATGCATGACGTCAAAATTTATCAAAACTTGGAGAAATATTCCAGCACAAAATCAAAACTTAACAGCAGCAGCATTATAGAAAACAATGCTGACTGCTTAAAAGAGTGGGCTATGTATGTGATCTTTACTGGCCATAGTTAGTACGGGTCCGTGGCGTAAACCAAAAAAAAAGGGATTTCGCGTGTGTCATAAACATGCATTCTTTCAGTCAAATTAGGAAGTTCTTTCAAGCACAAATTGTTTGTTTTAATGCCTTGTTTGTAGCGTGTCATTAGTAAAGAATCGTACAAGTCGACAGCAGGCAACAGACAACAGCCTGTTTCAGAAGTGGTAGCCCAGACAAGGCAACAATAATTTAAGTGTCCGAGAAAAGGTGAATTATATATCAAGCATTTAATAAAGCGAGGTTTTTGCAGATGGGCCCGGTGTGTGCGTCATGCGGAGCATTGACAATCAAACAGACAGCCTTTTTCTGTAAACTAGAAAGTCTCAGAATGTTGCAAATTGTGGTGGTTCCTCAGACAAGGTAGAAATAGCACAGTTTTGAAAAGAAAAGTGAATTATACAACAACAGTTCGACTTTCTCAGGCAAAACAAAACGTGTGCGTGATAATATACCAACCGAGCGAGAAAGGTTGGAACAGACAGAATCAGACTGCGAATCTCAGGGCATGTTTTTATTAAAGAGTTTGCCAGGACATTTTACAGCAGGAACCACTTCAATTTTTGATGTACGAAGAAAACGCGCTGAATCAAAGTTGTCTTTCTTGTTTTTAGCTCTAAATAAAATCGCTTTTGTTTTTGACGTATTTATAGTTAGCGAGTAGTTCAAACTCCAGGTATGCAGTTTCGCGAGTACGTTGTTTGCTCTGGTTTGAATTTCCAATAAATCTGATCCTAGAAAGAATAAGATAGTACCGTCAGCATAAACTATAAATTGGGTATTTTCATCTATTCTTACTACGTCATTGATATATACATTAAACAGTACATGCACTAGAATGCTTCCCTGCGGTGCTGCGCTGTTGAAAGCCTAATTTATTGTTATTCAGTTGTACCTGCTGCTGGCGATCACTCAAGTAGCTTTGCGTAAGTGTGTAAAATGCCCCTCGGAACCCGTAATGCTCTAGCTTTGTTAAAAGTGTGGCATGATTAATCCGATTGAAGGCTTTCGAATAGTTGATAAATATTCCAACTTTGTAAAGTTGATGCTCGAAACAATCTAATATTATTTCTTTTTGAAGAAGTAACGCGGATTCTGTGGAACGTCTTTTACTAAAACCAAATTGAAACGGCGTTATGATGTTATGACGACTCAAAAATCTATTCATTCTAATGTGAATCAACTTTTCAATAGCTTTGGAAAAAATGGGCAGTATGGAAATAGGCCTGTAGCTTGATACATTATTTTTGTCACCGCCTTCGAAAATAAAGGTGACTTTAGCAACTTGTAGCTGTCTCGGGAAATCGCCAGAAGAAAAGATTAGATTGATCACATGTGTTAGGGCTGGGGCAACGATGTCAAGCACGTACTTGACCCTTCGAATTTGTAGATCATCAGGGTCGGCGCAGTAGCTATTTTTGAGGGATGAGAACACTGTTACAACTTCTGGCTGGTAGACGGGAAACAAATACGCAGATTGACTTGTTCTCAAAGGCATAATTTCCATGCAGGAAGTATTATGCACACTGCTTGCGACAGAGGCAAAAATTGTTAAAAAGGTAAGCTAGCTTACGGCCGGTGAAAGTATCGTTATTTAATTTGATCACAGTGGGACAAGTGTTTTCTGTAGAATAACCTTCTAAGAAAGAATTTAGCCTTTTCCAGACAAGTTTCGGTTTTCTAGATACTTCGTGGTTAACCAAGTTATAAAGGTATCGTTCTTTTTGTCTGCGCAAAAGGCTATTTGTTTTATTCCGATGTTTCTTAAACGCTTGAAAATCAGGGGCGCTTTTTGTCCGAAGGAACCTTTGAAACAGTGAATTTTTTCTATGATAGCTTTCAAGCGTTCCGAAGTAAGCCACGGCTTGCTTGCCTTACGGGGACGGGTCTTTCTTATGTAAGGAAAATTCACGGTGAAGGCTGTTTTAATTTTATCTATTAGTAGTTCATACGCGCGAGTGGCGTTACCACTGCCATAAAGGGTTACGTCACGGTATGAGACGTAACTTTCATGTTTGTTTTTTGAGTTTGTTTTTTTAATGGTTTGTGTTATGTATATGGGCAAATGGTCACTCATATGTGATCCGAGAAATCCTGAGTCAATTGTCTAATTTTGACAGTTTGTTATGAAAGCATCAATACATGTTGACGTACTTAACTATATACATGTTGGTTGTTTTATCCCATTTACCAACGCATTTACTTCGAGCATTTCCGTAAATTGTGCTTGTGGCACTGAGTTGCTCAAGAAATCATTGTTAAGATAACCTCCCAAAATTAGTTAGCAATTATTGTCGTTAATCCAAGCAAGAAATTCGTCTAAAAATATAGAACTGAAGGTAGTGTCCCTCCAGGTTGGCGACACATAACTGATAAAATACCATATTTGCACTTTACCGTGAGAATTTCATAATCATCTGCAATTCAAGAATAATTCGAGAGCAGTTCGCTCCATAGGTTATAGAGTCTAAGGCTTTTGTAAAGTCGACAAATGCTCTCAATGTTAGCTATTAGCAATGTTAGCAATATGCACGATGCGAAGGATTGCTTGTCAAATGTAGTTTTCGCAGCACGTAATTCCTTAGTTAAGCCATGGCGAAATGATTTAAACACTCTTAAATCATCAGGATCCCCAGACGTGATGAATTTATTGAATAACCCTGCCTTTTCTTTTATCTTTTTTAAATAATTGAACAGTTACCCAGGGTGTACGTATCCTTGATGGAGCGGATACTTTAGGACAGGAACGAAAATGTTTATCATAATAAGAGATTAACGTTTCCAGAAAAGTACCGTAAGTGTGATCAGCAATTGTAGCAGCATAACACTGTCACAGACTACGTGATGTAAGTCATCGCGAGAACGCACTAGCCGTTTTTTTAACTTTATTACCCACAGCGCCTTAACAGGCAATACAGTGGGGGAGGATATACACAAAAAAGATGAAGAAATACATACAGTGTCAGTCACACAACAAATAAAAATAATCACAATCAGTCACAAAATACAGATGTCATTGGCACAAACTTAAACCCGGTTATGCTAACAAAGAAAGGAAAACATCATTAGACATAACAGAGGCAATGTTTAACGGCAATTGGTTCCATTCGCGGATTGTTCTAGGAAAGAAAGACAATCGAAAGAAATAAGTCTTGCTTGCGATTTGGCGTACCTTGAACATGTGATCAACTCTGTCTGAGACATAGTGAGGTGCAAGCAAATATTTTATATTTTCAATCCCGACACGACCATGGTAAACAGCATGAAAGAATTTCAATTGCAACTTACGTCGACGATTATCTAAATGATCCCAATTCAGTGTTTCTTTTATACTTTCCGCCCCAATAGCCCTGCGGTAATTGCCTGACACAAACCGGACAGCCAAGTTTTGAATCCTTTTCAATTTATCATTGTCTCCCAGACTGTGCAGGCATATTCAAGAAGGGGTCTAACATTGGTTTTGTACAATAATTCTTTAGTAGGTACAGGAAAAGTTCTGGCATTCCGACACAAAAAACCCAACACTTTCCCAGCTTTGGCTGCAACGAAATCAACGTGTCTCTGCCACCTTAGCGAAGATATAAAATAAACACCTAGGTATTTGTAATCTGATACGTGTTTTAGAGGTATGCCGTTCAGATTATAACTGCTCATGTGTGGATACCTTTTTCTGGTAAATGTCAGGTACACAGTTTTCTTTTCATTTAACTTCATATGCCACTTTACCACCACTCGTTGAGTTTGTCTAGATCTTGTTGGAGAACAGCCACATCATCAACGCATTTTACTTCCCTGTATAGCACACAATCATCGGCAAATAAACGCATCTGAGACTGGATACCATCGGTTATATCATTTATGTATAATAAAAATAACAGTGGTACCAAGACAGATTGAGGTACCCAAGAAGTGACACTCGAGATCTGAGATTGAGCCCCGTTAACAACGACAAACTGCTTTCGTGATGCGAGATATGATCTTATCCAAGAAATAACCTGCGGATGTATATTATAAGCTCCAAGTTTTTCAAATAAAGAAGCATGGAGTACACTGTCAAATGCCTTCTGGAAGTCCAAGAAAGCACAGTCTACTGAGAGTCGATAATCGGGGGATTCTGCTAGGTCTTGTGTAAATTCTGTTAATTGTGTAACGCAGGAAAGGCCTTCTCGAAACCCATGCTGAGCTGGATTAAATAGACAATGTTCATTAATATGCGCTACAATTGTAGTATACAAAATATGCTCAGAAAGCTTGCAAGAAACACATGTCAAGAACACTGGCCGGTAATTCGCTACTTCACTGCGTGCGCCTGACATATAGATCGGCACAACACTCCCAACTATCCACTCGTCCGGAAGACAGGACTGTTCTAGAGATTTGTCATAAATTATCTTTAAATATGACGCGACTGATGTTGCACAGAGTTGGAGAAGTCTGTTTGGCAGGCCATCAGGGCCACAGGACTTGGACGCATTTAATTCTAGCAACAACACCTCAATGGCACGTGCGAAAAAGTTAATGGTATCCCCCTCACCTATTTCGCTTCGAGGTTCCTGTGTCTTCCCATCAGTTCTGACCACTGGGGTGAAGACAGAGCTGAAGTATTGATTAAAATTTTCGGCCTTGGCAATGTCGTCATGTACCGTGTTACCGCCAACGACCAACGACGGAACAGCTACCTTGTCCTTCATCATCATCATCATCAGCCTGGTTACGCCCACTGCAGGGCAAAAGCCTCTCCCATATTTCTCCAACAACCCCGGTCATGTACCAATTGTGGCCATGCCGTCCCTGCAAACTTCTTAATCTCATCCGCCCACCTAACTTTCTGCCGCCCCCTGCTACGCTTCCCTTCCCTTGGGATCCAGTCCGTAACCCTTAATGACCATCGGTTATCTTCCCTCCTCATTACATGTCCTGCCCATGCCCATTTCTTTTTTTTTATTTCAACTAAGATGTCATTAACTCGCGTTTGTTCCCTGACCCAATCTGCTCTTTTCTTATCCCTTAACGTTATACCTATCATTCTTCTTTCTATAGCTCGTTGCGTCGTCCTCAATTTGAGTAGAACTCTTTTCGTAAGCCTCCAGGTTTCTGCCCCGTAGGTGAGTACTGGTAAGACACAGCTATTATATACTTTTCTCTTGAGGGATAATGGCAACCTGCTGTTCATGATCTGAGAATGCCTGCCAAACGCACTCCAGCCCATTCTTATTCTTCTGATTATTTCCGTCTCATGATCCGGATCCGCCGTCACTACCTGCCCCAAGTAGGTGTATTCCCTTACCACTTCCCGTGCCTCGCTGCCTATTGTAAATTGCTGTTCTCTTCCGAGACTGTTAAACATTACTTTAGTTCTCTGCAGATTAATTTTTAGACCCACTCTTCTGCTTTGCCTCTCCAGGTCAGTGAGCATGCATTGCAATTGGTCCCCTGAGTTACTAAGCAAGGCAATATCCTTACTATTTCTTTTAACATGCTTCCACGCCTTTGCCGTTCTTCAGTTGTAATTTGCGAGAAGCAAACTCGTTGTGGCAATATTTTATGTTTCCGTTTGACAGTGAAGAATACCGGCTTGTGATCACTCAAGCAGTATAAAATAGTGCCACAATTTACTCTGTTTCATCCGTAGTTAGTAATAAACAAGGCAAGGAATGTGGACGTATCGCAGGTAATTATGGTAGGACTATTGATAACATTGGAACACCCATACATATTTAAAAGGAATTCAAAATCACGTTAGATATTGAAGTCAACCAGCATGTTCACATCGAGATTGCCACCACAAAACAATTTATACTGTAATTCAACGATGTAGTTTAAGAATTTCTCGAAAAAGAGAAGAAAGCCTTGGAGGTCGCTTCGCGGGGACCTGTAGACAACAGAATAAACAGTGGGCGCATGGAACACAGACAATACCTCGTAATCATCGTTAACAGAAGGAAATTCTTGAACACGTTTGACATTAAATGAATCGCGCACAATTAGGCTAACCCCGCTACCGCACGAATTCATTCTTGATCGTGTAAAGCACTCGTACTTTGGCAGACACCAGGGGACCGTACAATCACTGTACTACGTTTCATAAAGCATTATGAAATGAAAACGAAACTTTAGGCTGCTCAAAAAATGTCAAGTTCATCCTTTTTATTCTTTACCGACTGGCCGTTGATATGTATGCAACTTATCGATCCACCGTTTTGTGAGCTTACATTATCATGAAGATCCGACGAAAATATTTCTTTCGAATGTTCCAACATCATCGTTTTAACTACAACTTACTTTCGCTCCTAAGGTCAAAAAGCAATCTTATCCAGATCTGCAGGCGACTTTATCAAGTGTGTGCGATCGCCCTCACCCTTTCTTATAAACACTTTTCCAGTGCGGTGCCATGCAAAGCGGAAATTATTTACACGCGCCCATTCTTTCGCATCTCTTAGAATCATCCGATTCTGCGCAGTCAGGTTTTCCGTAATAAACATTCCATGCTGAGCAACTGACAAAACCCTCTTTTTATTCAGTCATTGTTGCCTTGTTGACTGGTTCGAAAAGCATACGATAATGCCGGGAGGTTTGTCGCCTCTGGTCTAAAACCAGTGAATCAAGGTAACACTTTGTTAAATCAAAGGGACAAGTTGCAGTTTTGATGCAATGACATTCATTTTATCTATAAGACACTCGCTGTTTATAAGACACTCGCTGTTTATAAGACACTCGCCTTGTTTAACACCGTGAACCTCAATACTTAGTTTTCTGCTGTGGTATTCAAGTTCATTTACCGAGGAGCGCGCTGAAAGCAATTCTGCGCTCATGTTTTGCTCCTCTAGTTTGCAAACTTTGTTCTAGAGCGCCTTTAGTTCATTGTCATGCTTCGCAATGATCACAAGAATTTTGTCATACTTGGTTGATAACAGACTCACCGATTCCTCAATATCGTTTACCGTTTTCTTGAAGGGCCGTAATTCATCAAATTTCCCGCTTATTTCGACAAGCATCGTGGCTATTTTGCCGTCAGTTTTTTTTGACACAGACAAGCTCTGTTCTGCTTTGCCCCTACGACATGACGAGCATCGCCAAGACTTTCTATAGTCTTCCGCTTTAGATCGGTACGTGCTCTCAGAAACTCCGGAGCATGCAGTTCCAATATGATAATAGGCTGAACACTCAGAGCTTCCATAAATTGGTCATCTTCCTTAAAGGCACAGCAACGCTTGCCACATTCTGATTAACTTGAAGGACCCATGACGACGGATAGCAATCAGTGATTATAGAAGTGCAAGAAAGTAAGGCACAAGTTTCAATCACAGAGATTGTTCAATGGTAGCAGCAGCAGCAACAACAAGAAAAGTACGACCGAATGTTTACACAATTAACAAAAAAAGACTATATGTAAGAAGCACAAACCTGTAAAAGGTTGCAGAGCCACGCTAGATGGCCATCTGTATTCCGCTGCCGCTGCTGCCGAATGACCTGGAAACCACAGTGCAACCCAGATAAATATCAGTAGAAAGAAACCCTTGTGGCGTGTCTGCAGGATGAACGTGATTCACGGTGAAGGATAAGCCAGGCGCCAGGTAGATGAAACCGTCTTTAGGCACGAGGAGTAGCAGATTATCGTGCCCATGCTCCTTCCATCCATGTGCTCCGCCACTCCTGTCTTCAGACCGAAAAGATGGCCTCAAGCCGGTAGGCACTCAGCAGAGAATAATCTATAAAAGGTTGCAGAGCCACGTAAGATGGTTGTCTGTATTCCGCTGCCGCTGCTGCCAAAAATGTCGTTGAGATATTGGCTCGTGATCCTCACTCCTTATGCTTCCCAATCTAACAGTTTGAGTGCTAATAAGCATGGAGTGAATAGCACTGGAGAACTTGTGTCTTCTTGTCTGGCGCCCTTCTTGATAAGCATTTTTCCACTTTTCTTGCGGATGATTGAAACATGTGAAGCCGGAACTATAGAGTCGAAGCGAATCCGAAGAGTTGCGGATACGTAGGCTGTGGCTACGTATCTATATGACATATGACAGTTTCACATACCTTAGACAATTTTTCAGTTGTCCGCTGAAAGCTGAACGCACGACTGCCTTGATGTGACGTTCATTCAGTCCTTCTGTACCATGGATAAGATATGCGCTTACACTGGTAAGTACACAAAAATCTGGTATCTTTATCCAAACGCATTAAATGAAGTGGTCGAATTGTGCGCTGCCGGGAGAGCACACAGGACAACCTAATTCGAGTGACGCAAATGTTGATCTTGGTAATACGGCGTGTTTTTGTGGCCACGGTCAGCGTCGTCCACGCTTCACATTGTTCACTTCGTGATACCTGGCACTGTGGCCAGGTTTTTCATGCCGTCATGTTGACTGCTGCGCAGCAGGAGTGGAGCCCCGTAAGACCATAGGCGGCTGGGAGGAAATTCTTACGCTCAGTTCAAAAACGCCTTGAATGCTTTCTTAAGTAAAGACAGGAAGAACATCGCACGAAGCGGCCGAAAGACGTCAGTGACGCCATTTCGCCCAGGACCAATGTTAGTTAGGGGTTGAGAATAAGCATCTCCAGCCAATCATAAGACGACGATGGCTGTGGTGTGCTGTCGCTTTTCTTTGTCGTCTGATCTTCGCATGACCTGCTCCCTATTACTGGATTTGAGTATGCGAAAAAAATGAAACCTAATGGCCTCTTTATGAGCGTTGAGCTCCGCACTGTTTTTACTAAAAACCGAAGCGACTCCAGTGATGCGCGTCAGTGTGGTTATATATATATATATATATATATATATATATATATATATATATACATATATATATGCACTTGTAGGCCTGCCCTGACGATACCAGACCCGGCCACAACCCACGCATCTCGGCAGACTCACTTTATATATATATATATATATATATATATATATATATTCACATGCACCCCTCGTGGTTGCTCAGTGGCTATGGTGTTGGGCTGCTGAACACGAGGTCGCGGGATCGAATCCCGGCCACGGCGGCCGCATTTCGATGGGGGCGAAATGCGAAAACACCCGTGTGCTTAGATTTAGGTGCACGTTAAAGAACCCCAGGTAATCAAAATTCCCGGAGTCCTCCACTACGGCGTGCCTCATAATCAGAAAATGGTTTTGGCACGTAAAACCCAAATATTATTATTATTATATATATATTCACATGCGTACTTGTTTATCTTTATCGGGTGACCGCGTTTCACCGCCTAACAAATGTTATCGCACAGCGCAGGACGTGTCTGCATGTATTGGAAGTTTCTCGAAAGTTATCGATGGTTCTGTCCGCTGTCATGGAACCTTGTGTAATCTGATTTCATCGCGCGACACAAATAGCATAGAACTTTCTTGAAGACACGCGGGTCCCCGCGATTAGTCTGGAACCTTCGATGACTGATGGATAAAAGCCGACGCCCTCGACCCACTGATCAGAATTCCACGATCGCCGACTGTGTTCACCGCTGTCGCAGGTCTTTGAGTGTATCCTGTTTCTGAGGGCTCATGTTCGCCCAATAAAGCGTAAGTTTCGTCGTTCCCAGTTTTGCTGCTTTCTTCACCGGCACTACTACGTCACATCTGGTGGAGGTGTTTTACGTTCATGTACCGAACGCCCCCGGAAAGCCGCGATCCAAACCCGAAGAAGACATCGATCCAATACCCGAAGAAAACACCAACATCGCCAAGGACCAGCGAGCAAGCCGTAGGCAGTAAGGACGGCGACCGGAATACGGACCTCTTCCCGAGAAGACCAGAGGAATCACGCCAAAGTCAGAAACCCCAATGGCGGCCCCAGCGTTCCCCGTTCTGCTGCAACAACCTCGTGACCCACCAACCTTCCATGGATCATCGTCTGAAGATCCAGAAACTTGGCTCGAGACATATTAACGAATCGCTACTTTCAAGAACTGAGACTCCGACGACAAGCTGCGGCATGTATACTTATCCTTAGAAGACGCTGCCAGAACGTGGTTCGAGAACCGGAAATCGACCCTGGCGACCTATTCCGAAGCGGCTTGCTGCGGACATTTACGAGCGTCGTACGCAAAGAAAGGGCCCAAGCTATGCTAGAAACAAGAGTAGAATTCCCCAATGAGGACACTGCGATCTTCACCGAGGAGACGACGCACTTGTTTTGCGCCGCGACCCGGATATGCCTGAGGAGAAGAAAATTCGCTTACTTATTCGTGGGGTAAAACAAGAGCTCTTCGCCGGATTGATGCGCAACCCGCCCAGTACTGTTGCTGAATTTATTTCCGAAGCAACAGCCATCGAGAAAACCCTCGAAATGCTGAACCGAGAATTCAACCACCGCAAATACTCGATAAGCTACATCGGAGTTCAATCACTGGCCAACGACGACCTGATTAGACCATCAGAGCGGTCGTGCGAGAAGAACTTCAGAGGATGTTCCCAAGATCCCATCCTCAGGTTGCCTCGATTGCTGATGTCGTGAGAGGAGATACCTAACGGTCACTGGAACTTCACGAAGCGCAGCCGGAATCGCCACAGGCTCAGTCTGAAGCGATGACCTACGCCGCCATCGCCCGCCATGAAATGAACCATCCGCTCCCACGCCAGGGCGCTGTAACAAAGCAGTTCTGCCGTCCGCCGCCGCCGCCGCCGCCGCCGACAGCTCGCCCACCCGTCGTCTAGCAAAACTACCCAATGAAGACGGATGTCTGGCGCTCTCCTGACCACCACCCGCTCAGCTACCACTGCGGAGAAGCGGGTCACGTCTACCGACGGTTCCGCTACAGAGAGATGGGACTGCGAAGATTCGCCGTTAACGTGTCGCGACCACAGTTTGGCGAACGAACTCGCGATTTTTTTG
Source organism: Dermacentor variabilis (assembly GCF_050947875.1). Classification (NCBI taxonomy): domain Eukaryota; kingdom Metazoa; phylum Arthropoda; class Arachnida; order Ixodida; family Ixodidae; genus Dermacentor; species Dermacentor variabilis. Next base: position 218,336,607 of record NC_134571.1, read on the forward strand.
TTTGCCTTTATTTCCATAAACATACAATTTATGGGGGATTTAAGGATAAAGTTGCTCGCAGCAACTTGGCGGGCCTTAAACACGGTCTAAGGGCAGCAGCACCGGGCACAGGCACTGATTCAGGAACGACAAGAACAATACATAGAAATGACAAGTTGGCTTAGACATTATGCCAGCAAACAGAAATGCAATGTAAAAAAACATTAAAAATCATAAAAAGCTACGTAACCCATAGTGTACACTAGAGCAACAAAAGCAATGATAGAACCATTAGCCGAGTAAACATTGTAAGAAAACAATAAGACATGATTCAGCCGTTGACAAAGGCTAATACCAAACGCAGATGTATACGACAGTCTACCTCAGAAACAGTCACAAACAACAAATTAAGACGTGTTAAAAAATCCCTGAAATACTCATATAAATGCGTTATAGGACAAGAAGTGACATCTATGTTATTGCGTTTAAGCGCTTTTAACAGGCGTGGTAAGCGATGGTGTAACATATGAAGAGCATAGTTAATGCGAGGATGCGGCACATACCAGTGTTCAGGTGACCGTGTATTGTATTCTGTTCTGTTTCTAATTAATTGCGCTAACGACGTGATGTATGACTGGCTTTGCTTTACTTCTTACATTAGGCTAGTAACAGCCTGAACTCTAACAGAGAATGCAGTGTGAGTAATTTTAACTGTTTGAATAGAGGTGCAGTGTGAGCGTCTATTGAATTATTACAGATGCTACGTATTACCTTTTTTTGAAGCAAGAGTAACCGGTTCATGTTTGTAGCAGACGTCTTACTCCACATGAGACAGTAGTAGTGTACGCGACTCAGGAAGAGAGCGTTGTAGAAAATAAGTTTGACCTTACGTGGCAGCGGCCTTAAACTGAACAGCAGCCTAGCGACTTGCGCAAGTTTTCCTCCAAGGAAGTCGATGTATCAGTCCATAACATATGGCTGTCAAAAAACACACATCTTCGCAGACCGAACAAGCTCCATTCTTGAAGAACCTATTATAATGTCGGTCTCTAAGTTCACACCTTTATTTTTTTTTGAAATAAGATAACTTTTGTTTTGTCAGTGCTAATTTTTAGGCCATTATCCTGTGACCATGTCTGTATTTGTGCAAGAACAGAGTTTGCGGTTGAAACAAGGCTTGCAATGTTGTTCGATGAAAAAAAAGCACAGTAATATCATCTGCCTAGATTATGTATTTAGGTTCAATATCGACAAGAATAAGGCGATTTACGTGTATATTGAAAAGTGTATATATTTAAAAGTCGGCGATATCACCGACTACCAAGCCGCTACTCAGTGGAGCTCGACGACCATCCCATTTGTCGTCACCAGGCCGTTACTTCTCGCCGCCACGCCGACGATACACTGGGCCAGCCAGGAGCCGGTTTGCGAACCCATATCCGGAAAACTAAAAGCAGCAACCGATGGAGGTACTGTTGCTGTTCGTCGAACTGACGAAGATCCTCCGCCGGTGACGAAGACGCTGAAAAGACGATCTCGACGATATATAATCGAGACGCCGCCATACCGACGAAGCCTAGAAGAAAAGAAAACGCCTGAAAAACAATACCTGACGAAGCGACGTGCCAGCCACAGGTCAACACGACGCAGCCGTGATCCGACGCCGAGACCTAATTGCAACGCAAGACAAAGAACCACCGATCTCGACGTGCTTCTCTATGGCTATGAAGTCACCGCCTTAGTTGACACAGGAGCCGGCTACTCCGTGATGAGTGCTCCCCTTGGCACCCAGTTGAAGAAAGTTAAGACTGCATGGGACGGCCCTGAAATGCGGACAGCTGGAGGACACCTAATAACGCCGATCGGGATCTGCACCACAAGAATTACAGTTCAAGACTGGACTTACCCTGTCACCTACGTTATCACCCAGCAGTGTTCACGAGACGTCATTCTCGGCATGGATCTCCAGAACCAACATGGCGCAATCATTGACATGCAGTCGAAGTTGATAACGCTGTCGGAAGATCAAACAATACCGCCGGAGAGCTCTCGTAGTCGCCACGCCTTGAGTGTGCTCGAAGATTAAGTCAGCATCCCGCCCCGCTCCAGCATTGCCATTTCCGGCGGCACCAAAACACCTGCAGACGCAGAAGGCGTCATCCAGGGTGACCAACGTCTAGTGCTCGACCATGAAATTTTCGTCGCAAGAGGAATCGCTCGACTGCATGGAAGAAAAGCGAAAGTGATGCTTACCAACTTCAGCCAGGTCAACAAGGGCACGATGATCGCATACATCGAGGAAATTCTGGAAACCAACAATGCGTTTGTCCTCTCGGATTCTGCTACACCTACCCCGACGACCGTAGTTTCCATACCAGACTTCGACATAAATCCAAGTCTCCCCATGATTAATGAGCAACAGCTCAGAAGTCTGCTCTGACGATACATAGACTGCTTTTCGACGTCATCGAGGATTCGACAAACGCCAGTCGCAAAGCATTGCATAATAGCCGATGAGGGCGTTCGACCAGTCGGGCAGAGCCCTTACCGAGTTTCGACGCCAGAACGTGAAGCCATAAGCCATCAAGTCGACGAAATGCTGCGCGACATCATCCAACCGTCGAGAAGCCCGTGGGAATCCCCTGTTGTCTTGGTGAAGAAAAGGACAGAACCTTACGTTTCTGCGTCGATTATCGTCGACTGAACAAGATCACAACGAAGGGTGCATACCCCCTCCTGCAGACAGACGATGCATTGGATCGGCTGTGCAACCCTAAATACTTGTCAACGATGGATAACAAGTCAGGCTACTGGCAAACAGTAGTAGACGAGAGACATCGCGAAAAGACCGCCTTCATCACGCCTGATGGCCTCTGCTTGTTCAAGGTCATCCCATTCGGTCTCTGCTCAGCGCCTGCAACGTGGCAACACGTGATGGACACAGGTTTAGCAGGGTTGAAGTGGCAGACCTATCTTGTCTACCTAATGATGTCGTCGTCTTCATTGGAAATTTCCACGATCACTTTAGACGGCTTACGAATGTACTAGAGGCCATCAAGTCATCAAGGCGTACTCTCAAGCAGGAAAAGTGCTCCTTCACTTACGATGATCTGCTGTTCCTTGGCCACGTCATCAGCAAATTTGGAGTCCGCCCCTAGCCGCAGAAGACAGCTGCCATCACAATGTTCCTGCAATCACCGACAAAAAGGCAGTTTGTATAGTTTCCTCTGCATGTGTGCCTACTACAGGCGCTTTGTCAAGGGCTTTTGACGCATCGCTGAGCCGCTGAGACATCTAACTAAATGTGATGTCAAGTTCAAATGGAGAACACCGCAGGCCGGAGCACTTCAAGAACTTAAACGACGCGTGCAGTCGCCGCTGGTTCCTGCGCACTTCGACGAGGACGCCTGTACCGAAATCCACACCGACTCCAGCAGCCTATAGGCCTCGGTGCCGTCCTAGTCCAGGGGAAAGACGGATTTGAACGGGTGATAGCTTACGCCAGCCGGTTGCTGTCAAAAGCGGAAGGCAATTATTCTACCACCGAAAAAGAATGCCTCAGGAAAAGAAAGCCTCGGATACGGCAAAATTCCGCCCTTACCTATATGGCACGCCATTCAATGTCGTCAGCGACCATCACGCGTTATGTTGGCTAGCAAATTTAAACATCTCTTCAGGAAGGCTGGCGCGGTGGAGGCTCAAACTGCAACAACATTACATCACTGTAATCTTCAAGTCCGGACGAAAATACTCTGATGCGGATTGCCTATCACGCTCCCCTATGGACCCGCCGCCGCGAAATTACGAAGATGACGACGCCTTCCTTGGAATGACAAGCGCGGAAGACTTCGCTGAACAGCAACAAGCAGACCCGGAGCTAAAGTGCCTCATCAAGTATTTCGAAGGGAACACCGACGTTGTCCCTAGGGCATTTAAGCAAGGATTGTCTTCGTTTTCGCTTTAAAACATTCTAGCAAAGAACTTCTTAACAGTCTGCGCCAACTGCCATCTTGTTGTACCCTTAGCGCTGCGTCCCGAAGTACTGCACGCCCTACACGACAATCCGACTGCCGGGCACCTCGGATTTTCCCGGACACAATCTAGGATACAGGAAATGTATTACTGGCCGCGCTTGACCACCGACGTTGCCCGTTACGTCAAAACATCCCGAGACTGTCAGCGACGCAAGACACCACCGACAAGGCCAGCGATATTACTACAGCCGATCGAGCCTCGTTGCCGACCATTTCAGCAAATCGAGATGGACGTGTTGGGATCCTTTCCGACGTCAACATCAGGAAATAAGTGGATCGTCGTGGCCACGGACTACACCCGCTTGGCTGAAACGAAAGCTCTGCCGAAAGATAGCGCAGCCGAAGTGGCGCAATTCTTCGTCGAGAACATCCTGTTGTGACATGGCGCTCCAGAATTCTATCACCGACAGAGGAACGGCCTTTACAGCGGAGCTCACCCAAGCCAATCTGCAATACAGCCAGACAAGCCACAGGAGGACAACTGCCTACCACCCGCAGACGAAGGGTCTTACGGAGCACCTGAATAAGACCCTCGGTGACATGCTAGTAATGCACGTTGACGTCGAACACAAGACCTGGGATGCTGTCCTGCCGTACGTAACCTTCGCTTACAACACGGCGGTACAAGAAACAGCATATATCCCGCCGTTCAAGCTGGTTTACTGCAGGAACCCGACGACGACTCACGTAGCTATGCTGCCGCACGTCACCGACGAAGAGAATCCTGACGTCGCTACCTATCTCCAGAACGTCGAGAAAAGCCGGACAGCTCGCCCGCCTGCGCATCAAGAATCAGCACAGGACCGACACCCGACACTACAACCTTCGACGACGCTATGTCGAGTACCAGCCTGGCGACTGTGTTTGGGTTTGGACCCCAATACACCGGCGAGGACTTTGCGAGAAGCTTTTACACCCCTATTTCGGACTCTACAAAATCATCGGACGCATTGGCGCACTCGACTATGTGGTCGTACCAGACGGCATTTCCCTATCACAGCGGTGCCGCTGACGACCTGAAATAGTCCCGCATTGTGCGACTTAAGCCTTCTACCAGTACTAATGAACTTTTAGACTTAGCGTAGCTGACCTTCGGACTTTCTTTTTTTGGACTGTGTTACTAAGGACGTTGTTTCTTGTCGTTGTTCTGTTACTTTTGTTTATTAATTGTTCTTTTGTGTTTCGCTCTCTTATATGTTTGTAGCATCGGGATGATGCTATATAAGAGGGGGCTATTGACACGTGCACTTAATTTTCTTTATTGGGTGGCGGCATTTCACCGCCTAACAAATATTATCGCACAGCGCAGGACGCGCCTCCATGTATCGGAAGTTTCTCGAAAGTTATCGATGGTTTTATCGCTGTCAGTGAACCTTGTGTAATCTGATATCATCGTGCGACGCGAATGGTGTAGAAATTTCTTGAAGGCATGCGTGTCCCAGCGTTTGTGACGAATATATTGTGACGAAGAAGATCGGCAGGCTGAAAAGTCCCGTTGCCATCGCATGGCTCGTACCCAGTTCGTTCGCTGGCTGCGCCCTACCTGCTGTTGCCGCGTTGGTCGCTGCTTCTCTCCGACCCGAATAAAACCCCTTTACAATTGGTGGAGCTGCTGGGTGCAACCAGAATTCTGAAACTTCGCAACCGGACACTGCAGCCTGTCTTCATTATACCGTGTTCTGCCCCGGCCCGTTGCGTCAACGCGACCCACCCATCTTCAGCGGTACCGAAGACCATGACGTGGAAGACTGGCTCGCTGACTACGACTGGGTGAGCATCCACAACCACTGGGACGGCACCAAAAAACTGAATTACGTATTCTTTTATTTGAGCGGTGTCGCCAGCGTGTGGCACCGCAACCATGAACGTGATCTCACGACGTGGACAGCCTTCAAAACTAACGTGACGCAGGTATTCGGGCGCCCCGCCATTCGCAAGCTTCGCGCCGAGCAACGTTTGCGCAGTCGTGCGCAACAGTGCGGGGAGACATGTACAAGTTATATAGAAGATGTTGTCGACCTTTGCAACCGCGTTGACGTCACAATGGCTGATGCCGAGAAGATCCGCCATATCTTAAAAGGCATTGAAGACGACGCCTTCCAGATGCTGTTGGCGAAAAATCCAGCTAGAGTCTCTGAACTAGTCAGTCTCTGCCAAAGCTTCGACGAACTCCGCAAACAACGCGTAGCCACCCGCCAATCTCCTCCTCAGGCGACTTCAATGTCGAGCTTGGCTGTTTCCCCGGATAACACGTCGCTACTGCTACAGATCAAGGAGTTCGTCCGTGAAGAGGTGGCTCGTCAGCTTTCTCTGATTCCCCTTACACACGGCCAGTCGAATTCTCCCTTGGCGCCCGCTCTCCAATCTGTCATCAAGGAGCAGGTAGCCGACCACATTCCATCTTCTCTCCAGCAGGCTCCGGTTGCCGCTCCCCTGACGTACGCCGAAGTCGCTTCGAGGCCTGCACCACAGATCTACAGTCCCCTTCGCCCGCCTTTGCGCCCGCCCGTATCCGCTCCAGTCCGGCCACTGGTGCAGTGTGCACGACCTCAAGATCATTGGCGCACGGAAGACAATCGCCCGATTTTGTTTTTATTGTGGCCGTGCTGGACACGTAGCACGTCACTGTCGCCTCCTTACACCGAACGTCCCCAACAATGTGCGTCCATATGCGCCACGTTTCCAACAACACCGCAACTATTCGGACACCTTTGAATCTCCTCCTGTCGTCGACACCGCATTCTCCGCCGCTCGCTTTCCCCCATGCACCGGCGTCGGAGCCCTTTGCGACAGGAAAACTAAATATCGCAGTTCAGGAAGTGAGAACTGCGGTGCCAGCGAAATGTGTAAGGCCTCACACATCCCCGAAGAACGTTATTGAAGTCGCAATAGAAGGAACATTGACGCTAGCACTTGTCAACACCGGCGCTGCACTTTCAGCGATAGATGCCCGTATTTGCCGCAAGATAGGAAAAGTGACGACGCCGCTTTCTGGACTGTCTCTTCGAACTGCCAACGCGCAGCACGTCGAGCCATCCGGCGCCTGCACTGCTCGTATCGTAATTCAGGAGGTCCTCTATATCATAAAATTCATCGTGTTGCCATCATGTTCACACGAGGTCAAATTAGGTTGGGACTTTCTCTCCACACATCATGCGATCATTGACTGTGCCCGCGCTGAAATGGAGCTGTTTCAGTTTTCGACCGATATTATCACTGACCCTAAGGACCATTGTCGCAAAATCGCTGTTTTAGAAGACACCGTTATACCTGCCTGGTCTTCCACTCTTGTCAGTATCTCTTGCGAATCTGTAGATGACGGCACAGTACTCTTCGCTCCGTCCGAACTCTTAGTTCGCCGCCGTTCACTACCACTGCCTTTCGCCGTCCTCGAGTTCAAAGCTGGCTCTTCTCTCATGTGCGTCTCAAACCCATCGGCTGAACCAATAACTTTACGCCGCCATGAAAGCCTTGGCAGAGTAGAGCCACTGACCTCATCTTTAATATTTGACACGATGGACGACTCCACTCATCTTGCTGCTCTCGAGGCTTATAGGGGTATTACTCAAGTTCGCGCGTGCGCACCTGACCCTTCTCTGGATCGCACAGCGCCGGCGGAGCGGCAGTCGCTCGCTAGCACTTTCGCAGCAGCCCTAACAGTCAGAGCTGTGATCCCTAATCCGCGGTTCGCAGTGAGTTCCGACCACGGCGGGTTCAGGCCAGGGGGGGACAGGGTGAGGCTCGACCTAAGGTGTTATTCACCTTAGAGTACAAGTATACCAACTGGAAAACAACAGCAAACCACACATACAAATACAACACAAAATAAAACCACAGCGGCGGAGCGTTCCGCACGTCTGGGGCGAAATAAACCGCACAATGTGGGAACCACAAAAGAGGCTGATAAGAGTTCAGCTCACCCAGAGTGGTTCCGCGCTCGGGCCCTGGAGCGGTCAGTCGCTCACAAAGTCCGAGCGCAGCAGGGGGACGGCGTGCGGCGGTCGCCTGAATTGAGATGCGGCCAGTCGCAAGCTCCTCAGCCGAAAGACAAAGATGCATCTCGGGAATAGCGCTTCTCCCCGAGTGGCGGAGAGGGAGTCTCCCCGGTTCCAAGAAAGGGAAAGGAGGGAACGGGGTGCCTTGGCTGCAGCGTCGCGGCCAGGCGCGAAGAGCAGCGGGAGCGGCGAAGGTGCCCTCTCCCCTCTACCTTCCACGAGCGAGCACGTGATTATCGCGTGATAACCGCGTGGCCGCTCCGGAGATATCGGGATGCGCGTGCGATCCCCACATCCCCCCCTCCTTAAGATAACCCTTTAGCCGTTAAGAGGCCGCCGTCACCTGAGCCGTCCTTGAGGGGGACATGCTACTACGACAGCAACACAGTTTGAGTCCATGTTGGTGAGGGAGCAGCTCTAGATGCAGACTGTCGTTGTCGCCGTGTAGGTAGTCGCGAGCCAGGCCGGAACATTGACTAATGCCACTGAGCAGCTTGACAGTAACGGGATGTAGCAGGAGGCAAGAAGTCTGCTGGGTTCTGATCACCTTGCTTCTCGGTGGCGTCACCTGCACAGTCGGACTTGCCGGGTCCGTGGTGGCGAAAGGGCCCCTGGATTTTTCTTGGCTGCCTCGATTAGGCTGACGCGATCCCCGAACCAGCCTCGAGATGGCGCAGCTAGGGCAGCTGTCTTTTGGTGTTCCCGGGGTCCGTTGTCCTCTGGTATTGGCGAACGCGTTTCTTTCTGTTCGTTCCGACACAGCTCTCTCTGTCGTTGCGCAGCCTCGCGGGTTTTGGCATGCAAGATCGGCAAAGGCGCGCCGACCCACCCCTGACGATGGCTTGCACCTCGCGGCGCAGCAGGGATCCACTCTGTCCCTGCGGGCGAAGTCTTTCGCTCGGCCTTGAAGCTGGGTACTTGGTTGCAGGGCTCGCAATTCGGTCACGGAGTTCTGCGGCGCGGTTCGGCGAATTCTGCGCCGCTGCGACCATTTCGGACCGGAAGTCGCTCGCTGCGCTTCCCACCTCGTTGTTGGCTGCCGGAGGATCCTCTTTTTCTCGCCGCCTGTTGCCTGAACTGCGTTGCTGACTGCTTACGGCCTGCTCGTCCGCACCGGCAGCGGAGACGGTCTTTCGTTTTGCTTGATTGTTGTTGCACGGCTCCCGACGGGCGGTCTGCTGCTGCGACAATTCTGTTAGCCCCTCTCGCTTCTTTCAAAGGGAAAGCGCGTGCTCGCACTGGAAGCCTGCATGCCAGACATCGGATGAGCGTTCCGTCCGATATCGCGCACAATAAAATAGCCTCCGCGAACCAGACAGAGTTCGTTCTGCCGAGATCGCAAGTTATAACGCCGCACCAAGCTCGAACGTCGAGCTGTGCCAACCGATGCCGCTGCCTGCGGGCACGGGAGAGCGTTCTACTCGGGCCACTCGTTCCCTCTGTCGTAGTGGAATTTGAGATCACAGAGATGCACCGGTCGGCTGATCGGTCTTAACTTCAAGTCCGCCAGCCTGTACACGAGCGAAGAGACAGAATCTCACACCCGGTACGGTCCTGTCAATTTCGGCGCCAGAGAAGCTGAGAATTTCTTACTGGCGTCGCTCAGGACGTGATTCCGTCTCAAAGCCAGGTCGCCCAATTTGTAGTGAACTTCCCGATGAGAGCGGTCGTACTGCGCTTTCTGCTCGGCACGTGCAGTGCTCTGGTTCCGTCGCGCTTTTCGTAAAGCCTCCGTTACCTGCGCGCGCAGCCCAGTCGCATAATCGGCGCCTGCCGACGAAACAACCAGTTCCGTGCTGCTTCCTTCCTGTAGAGTAAGTTCTACCGGATTCAACAGCTCCCTCCCAAGGTTGAGGGTGGTGGGTGTATACCCAGTCGATCGATTCACTGTCGACCTGATAGCAAATCCAATTTCAGGAAGACAAGCGTCCCACTCATTGTGCGTCCCCGCAAATGCAACTAGCATGTGCTTGATGTTGCGGTTCACACGCTAAGTGGGATTCGCCTGGGCATGGTACGTGGTTGTTCTCCTGTGCTTAATGCCGAGAGCTGCACAAGAGTCCACGAAGAGTTTGGCAGTGAAGTAGGACGCATTGTCCGTTATCAGCTGCTCAGGATAGCCGAATCGTGTAAACACCTCGATCAGCTTTCCCATGATTACGCGTGCCGTCAGCTTTCGTAGGGGGAACAGTTCCACCCACTTGCTGAAATGGTCTGTGACTACGAGAAGGAATCTGTTCCCGCTCGGTGTCCTGGGGTAAGGTCCCATCACGTCACATGCCGCAATTTGCCACGGTGTTCGGCTATTGATCGGCGGCATCAGCCCGGGTGGTCGTCAACCACGCGGCTTCACGCGTTGGCACCCGTTGCAAGAGCGGGCGTAGCGCATCTCATCCCGCTTCATTCCCGGCCAGGTAGCAAAGCGGCACAACTTCAGATAAGTCTTAGGGCCACTCGCATGCCCGGCATGGCACGTATCGTGAAAGTAGCGTAAAAGAGCTCGTATCAGCGTGCGTGGAATCACCGCTTTGAAAGACTCATGTGTATCCTTCTCCGCGGGAATGTATCTCAGCAGGACGCCGTCAGAGTCTAGCAGGTAGGAATGCAACGCGCTCACAGCATTACCAGCTGTTTCGGAGCGCCGCGCACCCACAGCAATACCAGCTGCGTCCATGTGCGCCGCGGCCGCGCCGCCGGGCTCCCGGGGCCCCCCAAACACTTTCTTACAAAACGGATCCTTCCGCTGTGCCTCTAACAGCTCCTTTCTGCCGAACAAGCTCCCCACTGAAGTGACGCAGTCCAAGTGGTTCATGTTTTCGTCCTGAGAAGGGGGTTCGTCCACCCTTCCTTCGGGACCGCAGCGCCGTCGAGCATTGTAACAGTTACTCTGCTCTTAGGCTGAGTCACTGAGGAGTCACGATGGCTATTAATGTTACCCCTCCTGACGACCTCAATCGTCGCAGCGGTTAGTCCGCTCTCAAGCTCAGTTTCAGGCGAGGTGAGTTGAGTAGTAATGTTACTCTTCTCACAGTCAACGGGCGCGCGCGAAAGTGCGTCCGCCACAACGTTGTTCTTTCCTCTCCTGTAGCGAACGGTAAAGTCGTATCGCTGCAGGAGAAGTGCCCACCGCGCGAGCCGGCCGCTCGGCTCTCCTAAGCGCCTAAGCCAAGTTAGTGCCATATGATCGGTCTCAATTATGAATGGGACTCCAACAACATAGTAGTCAAACTTTTTGAGAACGAAAATGATCGCCAGACATTCCTTTTCTGTCACGGAGTAATTTTCTTTGCGGGAGTCAAAGAGCGGCTGGCAAAAGCTACGGGCTTAAGCTACCATCGTGCTGCTGGAGCAAAACCGCTCCTAGGCCAAGGTCGCTGGCGTCCGTATGTATGACAAATTCTTCGTTCAAGTCTGGTAGCCTTAACTCGGTGGTTTCCACGAGCGCGTTTACGAGGTTGCGCAGTGCTTCCTCTTGCTCGGGACCCCACCTCCATTGCTCACCTTTCCTCAACAGCATAGTCAAGGGGGCTTGCCGTAGAGCGCAGTTTGGGATGAACTGTCGATAGAAGTTAGCCAGCCCCAAAAAGCGTCTCAATCCGCCTATGTCTGCCGGTGACGGGTAGTTCGATAATGCCTGAACCTTGTCATCATACGGCAGAAGGCGTCCGTTATCAAGTTTAAACCCCAGTAGCGCTACTCGGGTTGCTGCGATCTGGGTCTTGGTCGGGTTTAGCGTTATCCCCGCAGACTTCAGACGCTCCAACACGTCCCTTAGATGGCGTAAGTGCCCATCAAAGGTACGCGAGTACACCACAACAACGTCCAGGTAAGCAAGAGCATGGTGCCACCTTGCGTCACCCAAGACACGGTCCATCAGGCGCTGGTAAGTCGCAGGCGCACCGACAAGTCCGAAGGGCATACGGGTAAACTGGAAAAGTCCCCTGTGACAAGTGAAGGCAGTCTTCTCTCGGTCACAGGGATCTACCTCCACCTGAAAGTATCCTCTGCTTGCATCGAGCGTAGTGAAGTACTTCGCTCCGCCAACGTTGGATACGACGAGGGAATGCTAGGAAGCGGCTATGCGTCCTTGCGTGTCACCTCGTTCAGGCGGCGATAGTCAACACAAAGGCGGGGCGTCACATCCTTTTTAGGAACCAACACCACAGGAAAACCCCATGGGCTGTCCGACCTTTCAACAACGCCTGTATCGAGCAGTTCGTCCAGAGCGCTGTCTAGTGCTTTCCTCTTAGCCAAACTCACCGGCCGAGGATTACACTTCCACGGGGAGGCGTCGCCAGTCTCAATTTTGTGCCTGTATAGCGTAGTGCAACCAGGCCGCTCTGTGAATACGGCGTCATATTCAGTCAGAAGCGATGAGAGGCGAGCCTTTTCTTCCCCCGACAAACTGCTTGAGTCGTTCAGCAGCGGGTGGTATCGTTCGCCCCTCACTGCGGTACACTGTGCCACCGCAGCGGGGGTTATGGGCTGTGCGGGAGGGGAGCAGTTCCCCTCCGCGCCTCTTTTCTCAGCACGGTTGGCCGGACGGCATGTCGACTCGGCCGCAACCGTTCTGAGGGACCTTTTCGGGCAATAGTTGGGTCGGTCTGCGCGCGAAGCATCATCGAACGACGTCGTCTCTGACGCTTTTGGAAATGGAATGAAAGGTTTCAGGGTGCCACATGCTCGCTCCCTATACCCTCCGTTACAGACGTCAATAACAAGGCCCGTCTTGGCGAGGAAGTCTCTACCAAGAATTACAGGAACCGACAGGCCGGGAAGGTGAGCGAGGCGTTGTCGCCTCACCCGTTTCTCCCCCCGCACCACAAGCCTAGCAGCACAGCTCACGTGCGCCGTGCCGCTGGCGAGTCGGAAGGTCACATTACTTTCTCTCAGTCGGATAGCGTTCCGACGGAGATGTTCGCACAGCTCGTCGCCAAATATTGAAGCGCTTGCTCCTGTGTCTAACAGCGCAAAAAACCTGCGCCGGGCGACTGTAACCTCTATGAGCGGCACTGGCGTGTCGTTGGGTGGTCCGAAACGACAAGCCAGCGGGGCAAGGAGTTCATGTGTCTCACTTCGCGTCACTGTAACCGCCGCCGGCCATGCAGCGTTGCTCACCGGCGGCCCCGCTCGTTTCGCGAAAGCGCGTGCTCTCGGTTCGCAGGCTGTCTGCAATCCCGGGCGATCTGCCCCGGTTGGTTGCACCGATAACAGAGGAGAGCCGGCCTTTGTCGGGCTTGGCGTCCAGTGCCTCGCGCCGTTTGACCGTTGTTCCTCTCTATCGACTGCTCCCTTGCAGGCACGCTCTGCTCTGGCATCCTCGGGCCGGCATGTCGACCACGATTCTGCATACCTTGGCCATCGGCAGTGCGTGCTGCACGCATGGCATAAGTGTACGGGCCGAGAGCCCGGTCAGATAAGTCCCAACCGTTTCTCAGTCGTTCCTCACTGAAAGCAACCGCACCGTCTCCACCGGGATGAGTGCGAAAAGTGTCCCCGTTCCACGCGCATCGCGGCTGAAGTGCCCTCGACGCTGGGGGGTGGAGGTCGGTATGAGCGCGAGGCGAGTATGACCGCCTGTATGCGCTTTGCCTCCGAGGCCAGCTCATCCAAATCCCTGAACTTGCTGCCTCTTAGGTACGCCGCGAAGGTGGGATGAGCTTGTCGCGTGACTCTCTCCACCTTATCGCAGTTCGGAGCAGCAGGGTCAGCGGTACGATAAAGTTCGTCCATCGCCCTTACGTACTCCAGCAAGGATTCGTCCGGATGCTGAGTACGTAGCTCCAACTCCCGCCGCAGACGACGCTCGTAATTTGCGGGCAGAAATTCCTCGCGTAAGGTCGCTCGGAACTCGGCCAGCATGCTAGACCTGTAGCCAGTAAGCCGGAACCAGCGGGCAGCGTGATCAGTCAACGACACTGGTATGACGCGTTCCAGTATCTCTCCACAGGACAGCCCCGTCACGCGCAGGCCAGTCAGCAGGCGATCGAGGTATTCGTTGACGCTAACTGAATCATGATACTCGCTGTAGGTGGGTAAGTCCACCCTCACTCTCGGTCTAGCAGCTGCGGCAGATGTCAGCAGAGTGTTCTGCACGGCACCTGTCAACCTCCTCAATCAAGCGCATCGCATCGTGCAACAGTGCCTGCTGAGGCTCGCTGTGGCCAGTAATGTCTGGCACAGGAGCGGGACGCGTCGAGCAAGTGGCTCCGTGTCCTCCGCAAACCCTGGCGAAGGGTTCGGCGTAATGTGCCTCACGCCTTCAAGGGTACGTCCTGCCGGAGAGAGCGCCTCATGTGTAGCGCTACCCTCTTCGAAGCTTATCAAATTCCCAGGGCTAATGTTCGCCGCAGGGCTTGACTGAGCGGTAGCAGTTACCGCCGCTTCGAATTGTTGCCTGTTGGTAGCAACCTGCGACAGCGTATACAACGGCTGTAAGTCAGCCCCGTATGCTGCCATGGTTCGTTCGTGTGGTGGCAGTCACTCACACAAACAGACTCAACCTGTCGCACATCTGGCCCCACGGTGGGCGCCAAATATAGGAGTGTTACTCAAGTTCGCGCGTGCGCACCTGACCCTTCTCTGGATCGCACAGCGCCGGCGGAGCGGCAGTCGCTCGCTAGCGCTTTCGCAGCAGCCCTAACAGTCAGAGCTGCGACCCCTAACGCGCGGTTCGCAGTGAGTTGCGACCACGGCGGGTCCAGGCCAGGGGGGACAGGGTGAGTCTCGACCTAAGGTGTTTATTCACCTTAGAGTACAAGTATACCAACTGGACAACAACAGCAAACCACACATACAAATACAACACAACATAAAACCACAGCGGCGGAGCGTTCCGCACGTCTGGGACGAAATAAACCGCACAATGTGGGAACCAGAAAAGAGGCTGATAAGAGTTCAGCTCAGCCAGAGTGGATCCGCGCTCAGGCCCTGGGGCGGTCAGTCGCTCACAAAGTCCGAGCGCAGCAGGGGGACGGCGTGCGGCGGTCTAAGCGGCTGAATTGAGATGCGGCCAGTCGCAAGCTCCTCAGCCGAAAGACAAAGATGCATCTCGGAATAGAGGGAGTCTCCGCGGTTCCAAGAAAGGGAAAGGAGGGAACGGGGTGCCTTGGCTGCAGCGTCGCGGCCAGGCGCGAAGAGCAGCGGGAGCGGCGAAGGTGCCCTCTCCCCGCTGCCCTCCGCGAGCAAAGCACGTGATTATCGCGTGATAACCGCGTGGCCGCTCCGGAGATATCGGGATGCGCGTGCGATCCCCACAGGCATCGCCTCCTCAGTCACTGCCTGCCGCGTTCTTTTACGCCAGCTATTGCCAGTGACCTTACGACGACGCAGCGCGACGAACTTCTTCGCTTGCTCCAAGGCCTCTCTTCGTCTTTTGACTGCCAAGCAACATCACTCGGCCGCACAACGACTGTTTCGCACACTATCGACACTGGAAGCCATGCACCAATTCGACAGCGTCCCTACCGAGTATCGGCGACTGAAAGACGCGTTATTAATGACCAGGTGAACGATATGCTCAATCGCGGTGTCATCCAGCCTTCTAGTAGTCCTTGGGCATCACCAGTCGTCCTAGTTAAAAAGAAAGAAGGCACCATACGATTTTGCGTCGATTATCGAAGGCTTAACAAGATTACCCGAAAGGATGCATACCCGTTGCCACGTATTGACGACGCACTTGACCGTTTGCAAGGAGCGGAGTTTATTTACTCCTTAGATCTCCGCTCTGGCTATGTCCGCTCTGGTGCCCATGGCTGACGCTGACTGTTCGAAAACCGCGTTTGTAACACCAGACGGCTTGTATGAATTCACTGTAATGCCGTTCGGTCTGTGCAATGGGCCCGCCACCTTCGAATGCATGATGGACGGCATCCTACACGGCCTGAAGTGGCACACTTGCCTCTGCTACCTCGACGACGTTGTCGTCTTTTCTCCTGATTTTCCGACCCATCTTCGGCGTTTACATCAAGTTTTAACCTGTCTCCGGAATGCTGGCCTCCAGCTTAAATTAAAGAAGTGCCGATTTGCAGCTCGAAAACTGACTATATTAGGCCACATTGTCTCCAAAGAAGGCATTCTTCCTGATCCTGCTAAACTTCGCGCCGTATCCGAATTTCCAAAGCCCACTAACTTGAAAGCACTACGCAGCTTCATTGGCCTATGCTCTTATTTGCGACGTTTCGTTCGCAATTTCGCTACTGTTATCGCACCACTAAACTAACTTCTCCAAGGCGACAATGAACTTTCTGCTTGGTCGGAAGTCTCTGATGATGCCTTTAAGACTCTTCGTCACCTACTCACGTCTCCGCCAATCTTGCGCCATTTTGATCCAAGCGCACCCACAGAACTTCACACTGACGCCAGTGGTGTCGGCCTTGGTGCCGTGCTCGCACAACGCAAGAACACTAATGCCGAATACGTAGTCGCCTATGCCAGTCGTGCCCTCACGAAACCTGAGGCCAATTACTCAGTAACAGAAAAAGAGTGCCAGGCTATCGTATGGGCTCTTCAAAAAATTTCGTCCATATCTCTACGGTAGACGCTTTGACGTGGTGACGGATCATCACGCTCTTTGCTGGTTGTCTAACCTAAAGGACCCGCCGGGCCGGCTCGCTCGGTGGGCCCTCCGAATCCAGGAATACGATATCCGCGTCGTCTATCGCTCTGGACGCAAACACGCTGACGCCGATGCCCTCTCGCGCTCCCCAGTTACTTCAGACAGCAGCCCTTCTACCGACAGACATGACATCTCACCACTTGACATCCTGGACATGGCATCGGAGCAAGGAAAAGACCCATGGATCGTCATGATGTTCGACTTTTTGTCAAATCCTCCGGCAACTTTTGCACCTCGAGCGTTACGCCGACAGGCGCAGCATTTCCCAATCCGGGACGGACTTTTATACCACCGCAACTACCACAATGACGGCCGCAAATGGCTCTTAGTAGTGCCTCGCCACCTACGACAAGAGTTCTGCTCCGCTTTTCATTCTGACCCGCAGTGTGGTCATGGCGGAGTGTCAAAAACCTACATACGGCTTCGCCTACAGTATTATTGGCGAGGGATGTACACCTTCGTCCACAAATACGTACGCTCCTGCATTGCCTGCCAGCGACGCAAATGTGTCCCGCATCTCTCCACCGCACCTCTCCAACCACTTCCCTGCCCAGCTCAGCCATTTGACCGTGTCGGCATTAATATATACGGGCCTCTTCCATCTACTGGCACTGGCAACCGATGGATTGTTGTCGCCGTAGATCATTTGACACGGTATGCTGAAACCGCCGCCTTGCCTGCCGCATCAGCAAAAGACATCGCCTCGTTCATTCTAAACAACTTCGTTCTCTGCCATGGCGCACCTCGTGAACTGTTGAGCGATCGAGGCCGCGTATTCCTCTCGGATGTCCTGCAGTCACTGCTATCTGAATGCCAAATTATTCACCGCACTACTACTGCTTATCATCCACAGAAAATTGGCTTAACAGAACGATTCAACAGAACTCTTGGTGACATTCTATCAATGTATGTTGCATCTGACCACTCCAACTGGGACCTTGTACTTCCGTTCGTCACTTACGCATATAACACTGCCTCTCAAGCCACTACCGGATTCTCACCATTCTTTCTGCTTTACGGCCGCCATCCCTCCAGCACCATTGATACGGTTCTCCCGTACCGGCCGGACCCTGCTGAATGCTCACCTGTTTCTACGGTTGCTCAGCACGCCGAGAAATGCCGACAACTGGCCCGTTCTTTAACGTCTGCTCAACAGTGCCGCCAAAAAGAACGCCATGACCTCAATCCTCCCCCTCACCCCTTCCCCGTCGACTCACTCGTGTTGCTTTGGGTCCCGCCTGTTGTTGGTCCTGGCCTTTCGTCCAAGCTCCTCCTGAAGTACCACGGGCCCTACCGCGTTGTTGCACAAACATCACCAGTGAACTACGTGGTCGAACCCGTATCGCCATCTTCCGATTTGCGTCGTCGGGGGCGAGAGACTGTGCACATTGACCGGCTGAAGCAGTATTACGATCCGCCCACCTCTTCCTAGGTCGCCAGGATGGCTACTCTTCAATTCCGGAGGTGATTGTGACAAATAAGATCGGCAGGTTGAAAAGCCCCGTTGCCATCGCGTGGCTCGTACCCAGTTCGTTCGCTGGCTGCGCCCTACCTGCTGTTGCCGCGTTGGTCGCTGCTTCTCTATGACCCGAATAAACCCCGCGGCCTTTACAATATATATATATATATATAGCTAAATAACGACTTAGAATAGGAAAGCTAAATAACGACTTAGAAAAAGGAAATAGTACATGTATCTGACTAGGGGGCCAGACGCGCATAAGTGCTGCGATAGGAGGGGACACCGTTTATGTAGTTCTTTTTACACCGAATACAGGTTAACACTTTGAAGCAATGAAAGTTTGGGGTCATGTAATATTCTATATATTTTATGGCAGGCGGCTTTCGATGACACCTGCTGACTTATTACACGACGCTTCATGGCGGCATACATTTTTCTAGTGCATTAGAATCGAGAGGTATAGATTAATCTGAAAGGTGTTCCCACAAAAGTTGCTACCCACAGAGAAGAGCATTCGTACGCTTCCTTCAACACTAGTGGCTATAAGAGGACTCATGCAATGATTATTCATTGCGTTCATGAGGTGCACTTGATTTCACAGCATTACGCTTGTTCGAGCAGTCCACATAATTTTCCTATCAATGGAAGTACGTAATTTTGAGTCCCCATTTCCATTTGATTGCGACAGCAAATATATGGACACTCCAGGCGCATTTCTGCCGTCGTCATCGCTGGCGGCGTCGCCGTCTCCTTGATCTTCCGTATAAAGTTCAAGCACAATAACATTGTCGCCGTGCGTCGTATGCTGTATGTGCGAGTGAAAGCTTGCGAAGGACCGCCTACGATTATGACTTAATCTCGTGCGCGCAATGGAGGAAATCAGGGAGGAAGCGCGCCATATTCCGTCGCGCGCGAGGCACCTGGGGAGGGTTTTTTTTCTATTCCGGCGGCTGCTGCGCACGGCGTGGTCACCCAGGCGCCATATCTTTAAAGCGATCTGCGATGTGGACAAATGCACCGTCACGTGGTGCTCATCTTCAAAGGGATTAGCTATTTGTACGAAGTGCGCTGAGTGCTGGTAGCTCCGTATGCACTGTGCTTTCGTCGCTTAGTTCGCGTTGAACCGAGACGCAGCACGAAGGCAAATTCGCTCGCTGCAGCTGCCGCGCTTCCTCAGTCCTGGGTTTTGACAGCAAGTTTCCGCGCTCATTGCGTGAGATGTGTTCATGTCTACCTGTGACACCGTGCTTGTTAATTTAGTTAGTAAGCGAATGTTTACAAGTTGTACAGCACATAAACCTACTATCTTTACATCGAATAGCTGTCTATTTGTTATTGCAGCATCCATCGCCTCCATAGCTGGCGAAGAAGATGGGCTCATGTGCAGGTAGTGCGAGAATAGAACACACTAGCGCGGTCGACCTGAGCGGCCGCGGTGTCGGCCGCTCTCGAGGTACCACGGCATCATGGCTTGCCGGCTTAAATAAAACGCGGCTACCGCGGCCACCTCTTTGAGCCGCTATCCACACTATCACAATCAATGCTTCACCTTTCGGGGGAAACTCCAATTTTTTTTTATACACCGTCGTATTGACGTCCCAATTCATATTATAGGATTGCCGTCCATCGTACGCATACGTTCGCTCACACCGAAGAAGACATTGGTCTCGGGTTGAGGATGTCTAACTACATCAAATTCTTTCTCGAAGCACGCACGGCGAGGATAAAGGTCGGAGACACAAACTCGGAAGTGGTTCAGCTCGGAGATTGAGGAACCCCCCAAGGATAGGTGATCTGTCCCGTCCTTTTCAACCTGTGCATGATTGGTCTGTCCAGAAAGCTGGGCAACATTAAGGGCATTGACCATACCATACATGCTATGACCTGACTATTTCGTGTGCTGGTGGCAGTGAAGGGCACATACAGGACGCGCTGACTGAAGCGATCAGGGCGGTAGAGAAATACCTGAGACTCATTAGACTCAGGTGCTCCCCACATAAATCAGAGTTGCTGCTTCATATACGTAAAAAAGTGGGCAGGCCTAAGGGATTGGAAACCTCTATCGGAAAGCGATAAACACCTACTTACAGAAAATGGTGTCAATATACCCAGAGTCAAAGTGATCAGGGTACTGGACTTTTTCATTGATGCAAACAGTGAAAACCAAACGGAGCTCAAGAAAATCACCCTTACAACGCATAACACGTACATGATAAGCAGACGCATGGCAGGAAAACACAAGGTCATGAAAGAAAACCTCATCAGGTTAATCAACTCTTTTGTACTCTGTCATATTTCATAGGCCGCCTGCCATGTACAACTGGACGCAGGTTCAACTCAAGAAACTTGACGGAGCGATCAAGAAGGTTGTTAAACGTGAACTATAGCTCCCAATTCAAACCAGCGCTGAAAAATTGCTCAAGTAACGAATATACAACACGACCATGGAGATCGCGGAGGCTCAAGAAATATCGCAAATAGCGAGGCTTTCTATAACCAGCACGGGAAGATTAATCCTATAGACAAGACCACGGTCAACCTCATTACGGATCCAGAACAGTACACTAAAGTTCGTCAAGAATTCGCAGACAATGTAATTGTCGCACCGCTGCCCAGGAATATGCACCCAACACATAACATCAAGAGGAGAGTTGCACGCGCCAGGGCGTTAATCGAGAAAATGGATATAGGGGGTAGAGAAGCCTGCTTTGTTGATTCGGCTGCCTACAAGGATGGAACTCTGTTCGCGGCGGCGGTGGTGCATCAAGAGGGCAAATGCATCAACTGCGCCATGGTTTACACTAGCAAACCTGAAGTCGCTGAACCAGTTGCCATTGCATTGACACTAACAGATGACAGATACACAGAAATATATAGTGACTCGAAAACAGCTATTAGAGCTTTCGATAGGGGCAAGATTGCCCCACATGCTTATGAGGATAATTACCACAAGACAAACAAGTGTTGCGCATTACATATATTGGTTCCCGGCGCACCTTGGTTCACTTGATGACATTCCCGTCACTGCAAATAAATCGGCCAAGAGCGTCGCCCGCGAACCCGCAGACCAGGCCGCTTTTACACTTGGCTTTAATTCGGCTAGATTGGAGAACCTACAGGGAGATACGCTCATGACGTACAATGAAATTACATGACATTACTTAATGGGAAGGATGGAGTTTGCACCCCCTAACTATAGGCTAAACAGGGCACAAGCAATTAGGCAATTGCCAACACAGTCCTAGTATTCACCTGCACAAATCAAGGAATGGTATGACATTGCAAACATGAATATTATATGCAAAGCATGCAAAAAGGAGATATACACGCTTGAACATATGCTCTGGGAGTGTGGACCGCTGAGCACTGGAATTTCCCGGAATCGGTTTTCAGTAATGATTAAATCACACGATCATATCCCTCAACTCCTGGCTGTCCACAATCAGGTCCTGTACAAGTCAACAACTTGTACAGGACCTGATTAAAGTTTTTTCCTCCTTTTCCACCGAAGACCGCAGTATGAGCAAAACCATGGGTAGAGAAACCGTGAGTTTGAAACTATGAATTTTATAGAAGGCTTAAGCTAACAACGCGGAAGATGACAACAAATTGTCCAATAGCAATAAGTTTTTATCATTAGAAACGTTTACGCTTTTTTTCGTTGTTTGATCTCGCATGGAGAATTATATACGCGACAGCGTCTGAAAAAATAAGCTTCCGCAGCCCTATGAGCGAGGGATAGCTCAAACTAGAGAAAAAAAAAACGATAGAAGGGCTAAAGACACGTCAACGAGAAACTTGACGCTTGTCAGGGACAAACATCATACTTGTGGACCGGTGTCACACTTCTTCACCTCTATTGTCATGACCAGATTAATAAATCAGGCTGTTTCGCGCATAGAGCAACACAGCCTGTCAGACATTGGGCAGAAGTTCGCAGCACAGGATTAACCTTACTGTCTTCCACAGCAGCGCACGTCCAGTACAATTATGTACTAAACTGCTCAATGCACTTTGAGACGATAAATCAGGGCGCGCCACAAATATATAAATAAGCACGCGCCATCCGCGGCTATACCAGCTATGGCATCTTGCCAATCGGCCACTTGAGCGCTTTCCAACGCTTACCCGTGTGAGCGCGAGCGGCGTAGATAGCCATAATTATGTTCGTAAGCCTGCTAACATCTATCACAGGAATTCCTTCTTACGTAGTCAGCTGCGACCACTGTTTAGCATTTGGGAATTGACTTGCGCTGACTATTCGAGCAAGCACTGAAGTTCGCATATGTATTGGCATTACACAGATTCATCTCTTTCGGCTACGATGCTCGTCTTTGCAGCGGTGGGCATCGGAAGCTTGCTGATCTTAGCACAATTTTATCTTTGTGAATTAACTTTCTCGTGAATATTTCTTACGCCAAAATTTGTTCGTAAGGTAGCTTAGCGAATTCCGCCCCTGGTTTCCTCAGCACAGTGACCCAAGTTGGCGGGAAGATAGGCGCGGACACCCGGATAGACCGACAGATCTACTATAAACTGAGTGAAGTTCTCAAAAAATGCTAAATGCATGAAAACACGCAAATTCCACGCAACGCTAGAATCAAATGGCGCGACGTAGTGGACGACACGAGCCTTGTCACGTGTAACTGTCTGCACCGCGAAGGCGACGTGCGCGTGATGCTTGTCATGGAGTTATGTTGATGAGACGTGTACCCACAGAGAAATATGACACATATACAAACGGAGTTAAGGCTTCATAGAACTTGTGTCATAGTATCACAAAAATTCTGGGAGGCTGGCAAAGAATGGGCCCATACCAAGAAGCACCATTCTTGTAGCACGTACCTCGTGTCGAACGTGTCTGTTTGGACACAGTCACCCAAGTTGTTTACTGGGCAAGACAGCTTGCAGCACCAAATGGTCCACACAAGGTTCTAAGCTGAGTTCTTGGCACGACAGCAAGCGGCTCATACGCAGTTGCTCAAGTTAGCTATATAGTGTATCGACAAATATATCCGGCGAGGAAACGACGATAAACGCCAAACACCCGGGAGGAAGTAAAAGAAGCTTCACTTTAAAGGGACACTAAAGTGAAAAATGATTTCTTCTGCATCAGTAAATCACTGTTCTACAACACCAAAAACACCGCTCTTACAACGATAAGACGTTTGGTAAGCCAGAAAAAGCGCAAGAACGAAATAGGGGTGGCGACGCCTACTTAAGTTCCCGCACCTGGGGGCTGTGACGCCTTGGATTTTGATGGCATCTTCACGGGCCTACTAATCATATATAGCGGTACAGATTGACTACATTGTGTTCTAAGGGAACCAAATATTAAACTTGGCAAGTTTCGGGAACCTTTATTCAGCCAACGCGGCCCAAAAATGCCAGAACATACTTTGGTATCCCTGACTTCACGCTGACGTACCGGCGCTGGGGCTTCGGCGTGAAAGTCAAATACGGATACTTACCTTCATTTTCTTATCTAATAATCAAACTATTTTTTAAAATGACTGCCTGCAGGGTTCTCAAACAATACTTCAATAGTCTAAACTGATTTATTGTTCCGCTTTAGTGTCGCCTTAAATAGGTGCTGACTTGATATATTCAATTATATATTGTTTGTGGGTAAGGAAAGTCATAAACCTCTTCACTCTAGAAGACATAGTGTCAAGCCTGAGAGCAGCGCAAATAACTTAATAGCTTTTCTGCAGCCAGTTTAGGTTTTGTTTACCAGTAAAGTACTGCGTTTTTTACGCCATGTCACAGTATACGGTTACGCGGGAGCAGGGAGTTACAACGTTTTCAAGCACGCTCCAGATGGCTCGATGACCTCACGTGTGGCTACTCACGTGACGGGCGATGCAGCAGCATAGCGGACGACCGAGCGAGCCGGAGCGAGTGTCAGAACGTTGCAATGTCTTGCTCTAATTGCCGACACACTGTGTCGTGACATCGTACCACAGTGGAAACGAAACCGAAATTGGCTGTACGAATGACTTTTGTAATAAATTATTCACTGCGCTATGAAGCTTTAACGTATTTATTCCGGGTTTAAGAGCTACCGGATCTTCGTTTAAGGGGAGAAAGAAGACTCGGAAATATTGCTTTAGTACCATTTTTAAAATAAGGATGCCAGCCGAAAGACTTCTTCTTCAACGCAGGCGCACCTTTCTTGTGGTGTCGCGAGCAGAATTCATTGTGGTCGGCGTTCGGGCAAGCCAGGTGGGCGTTTCGGGAACACACAATTTGACCCAACGCGCCACGCTACAACGACGACGACGCAAGAGGAGAGCTTCTGCCGGGTGAGCGAGAACATTTATTCGTGCGGCAATCGGCCACTCTTTGGCGCACTCGCTTTGCCACGTAACAAAGGCGCGATGACAGAAGCGACCTTAGCGAGTCAGCTGTAGAAGCAGTATAACAAGTTTCTGCTTTGTGATGGGCTAGTTCGTGCAGGCTGGTTGTTTCGCGCTGGAAATAACATTAAAATATCGAAAAAATCCACCAGATACGAAACAACGAAGGAAAGCGCTGTTAAACACGCGCGGATGTGCCTCATACAGGAGAGTTATTGACGGCCATAAGTCTTCATCTCGTATTATTTGATGACATAGCCTGGGAGCCCTTCTGCATGCGGCCACATGCACCTAAAAAGCGAATTAATATTTTAAGCAAAAACGAGTTCGTATAAAAAACGTATGCATGTTATGCATGCGGTCCTTTTCAGCACCGTATTTTTCGTTCCAGCGATAGTCGCGAGCTACTGCACAAAGAAATAGATAGGCAATTGCGGGACAATTATTTTCATTGCCTCGATTCTTAGCCTTGATCCTAATAACTTGATTCTTAGCCTCGATCCGAGGCCTCGACAACGCTTACTCCCAGCTGATATCTGCAACCGATGCTTGCACATGTGCATCCTACCGCAAAACAGCAAACGCCTCGACACGAGAAAACATTTCTGAAACAACGCCTCACAACTGCACGTGCTACAATGCAGAGCCAGACAGCCATCACGCCCTTTCTTTGCATTCTTACTATGTTCTCTTAATCTGTCATTTAGACAGTGCGCCGTCTGGTATAGGTACAACGGTCCGCATGAAAGAGGAATTTGAACCTCTGTACAATCGCTGCAATTCACAAAGCACATTATGAGTCGCTTGCTGCTAGCAACCTCTCCGTCAGAGGAAGAGTTACTCCACAACATCAGCATAAGTTATCTAACTGGCAAAAGGAGGAAAAATCAATTTTTTCATTTGTGCGTTCTGCTAGCTTTTGAAAGGTGTGAGAAATCTGACGTATAGGCAAAGAACGACAGCAAATCTTCTTACGGTCTCTTTGGTTGATCGGGGGGTGTCTGCGCACTAACAGGAAACAACTCATCAAGGAGGAACTTGAACGCGAGGGGGACACCCGCTCTGGAGAATCGAGCTGACTGATGCATGAGGCTTCCTGTCATACTTTGGTCACACGATTACGTAAGCGCATTGCCAAAGCATAGGCTAACAATGCTTCTTTTCGCCAGCTTGGAACGGGACAAGTTAAAAGGAGAAAGCTGTTTGTTCTCTTGAAACGAATACTTACAGCGCATTCGCTCATTAGCAAACAAGCGTAATGCGAAGGTGACTTAACTGTTCCCCCCGCGAAAGCCAGTTTATGGGTAAGGACGAGGGCTTGAAGCATTAAAAGTTATCTAGTAAGAGTTAAACTTCTTATATTCACCGTTGTACATAGTACAACGGGTTGTAGTCAACTTACCTAAATATTATACGAAGGATGCTGTCATCTGGGCACCCAGAACACGCGCTGTCATAATTAGTTAAAAGAAATTATTTGAAATGGTTGCAATGCAGAAATCAATACAGACACCTTGAGGTTGGATGTCGGGTTTACCATACCATCGCATGAAATCAATTTAGGACAAAATGATAAAAGCTTAAAAACTTCGTTGTTGGCACACCTGCCGTATCCTTAAAATATATGCGGGCGAACTTTTCATTGTATTCGCTAAGTCATTGGAGTAACGTGTCATGTGGCAAGCAGCAATATGAGTTCTTAATTTCTACTGTGGAAGCCTTACCGATTTGATCACTGAGATGACTCGCAATGTGTAAGGCATTCGACATTTTTCGCGAGGAAGGGGCTGCGAAGTTTGAACACTTTAGCTTTCCTTGCACAAATACTACCATTAAGCGCAATGCGCCAATTCCATTCCGGGGCAATTAGAACTTCCCGAACTTTCATTCATTTCAATTCCTCGGAATGAGAAAGCATAGCCCGTTCCCACTCCGGAAATGGCCGGGGCAGTGCAATTCCATTCCTCTGATTCCTCAGCGTTCTAAAGGCATCTTGGTAAGCATATTTAGCGCCAGCAAACAAGGACGGAAGGGAGGCGACACCACAATGCGCTAACTTCAACATCTTGATTTTCAGGAAATACGCCTATTTAACCCATGCACAGTGGCGCCACCTCATCCAAATCTTAACCATGCAAAAACGCCGTCCAGAAAAGCCGTCTCCTTATCTAAGGGGATAAGGAGACGGCTTTTTTGGATGGTTAAGATTTGGATGAGGTGGCACCACTGTGCATGGGTGAAATAGGCGTATTTCCTGAAAATCAAGTTGTTGAAGTTAGCGCTTTGTGGTGTCGTCTCCCTTCCGTCCTTGTTTGCTGGCGCTAAATATGCTTTCCATATGTCAGTTTATCAACACGCGCAACAAATGGCAATGCATCTTGGTAGTTTTTTCGAGCCACCGATTAACGCACCGTAAAGCTGATGTCATCGAATGCGTTAAGAACTGCAAAAATACGCAAAATGCACTACCAAGGTCGAGGTATAGTAGCTTGGAGACATATCTCGTGCAGTACAACCACCCTACCAAGTCCCATACGGGCAGTTCTCCCGCTACCTATAGTATTTACATGGTCAGCATGTTTTAACGGCTTGCGCTATTTTAATATTGTTTAAGCTTAAATGTGTTAACGCTAAAATGATGACATAGCGTATTTTTGCTTAGGCGTCTTCACGATTTCTAAATGCTGCAATAAAGGTAGCAAGCAGTGCAAGGTGCCAAAGAAAGCTTTATTTTGGTTTTATTCATCGAAATTTTGCAACAAAATGTAATGAGCTAAATGGGTGCTTCACCGTTTCGTTTTGAAAACCCCAAGTGTAAATGACGACTGCTTCAGGGGTTAGTTTTAAAAGAAAGTGAGATAAAGTAATTGCCTCCTGCCTAACTGTGTGTTGCACTTCACAAACATGAGCTGCTCGAAAAAGGTGTCTGACAGCCTGCTTCGCTTCGCTGTCATTATCAGGGATGTAGAAAACACGCGTTCCACGTCCGCTGACGCCGCATTCACCGTGAAAACTGCCCTTTCGAGGCGGGAAAGCAAGAGAAAGCAGCGAGCGTTCACTTTACCAAACCGTGACCGCGCAAGTTCTCTCGTTAACGGAAAAAGAAATTTCCCCTGCGATGGATCCAAGTGTATTGTCTTGGTGGGCATTTTCATTTTGTCTGCTGTTTTTAGACATCAGTCTACTTGGCCCTGCTTCAGAGTCTGCATTCGCGACGGTGCTGGCGTGGTCTTGCCCTACCAAGAGAGGCCCCCTCCTTACAAACGCAGTACGCATCTGCTCGGCTGTTGCAGCTGAACACCAAGAAGATTTAAACCGTGGGTCTAGGAGGGCACCAATAAAAAAAACAGAGTCAGCTCACGTGCTTGCGAACCGCTTTTCCAGGCTGCGCTGTAGGCCTTTCGCCGCCTCTTTGCAAAGAAGTCTGCCTTTGCTTAAAATTTCCGCAAGGGAAACTTCGATATTTCGCAACGCGGGAAGCAAAAGCCCGGCTGTCTCGTGCCTTTTCTGCAGCAACTCCGTGGCTTCCTCTACAGGGGAGAAAAGCTCAATCAAATCTGTCGCCAGCGTGAGTTCATATTTAGACAGTTAAGCCATCTTGCACGCATTCAGAGTTTCTCTCAGGCCTGGATGGCTCCAAAAAGTGGTAACGAGCTTTCCCATCACTCGCAGCTGCGAGTTCCACCTCGTCGCATTGTGAGATTCCAAGTTCAGACCAGCGACATTCAACACTTCTTCCGTGTTTGTGATGCGTATAGATGCAACGATGGCGCCACATTTTTGTACTAGTTGCTCGGCATTTGGGTCCTAAAATAAAGCGAAGGCGACAACTACTGAATATTGCCACAGGAAGTGCAGGTAGCGCAAACGGCAATCATGCAATGCAATATATTTTCAGAAAGAGAATGATGACGTATGTAATTGTACGGTATTGCACTCGGCGAAACACTGACACTCCTCAAGTGTGCATTAGACAAAACAAAGTGGGCAGAGACACAGCCGTTCTCACCGGCCATAGGATAAATTGAGTACGCTTATTGCATAGTTGCACCTCCCTGCTCTTTAGAAATAAATTTAGTACGCTTATTGCATAGTTGCACCTCCCTGCTCTTTAGAAATAAATGTCGTGCACGTAGTGCCATGGCTATGGTACTAAGGCTGGTATTATATTAATGAAATGGGCTTCGTATTTCAAATAAACATACCAGCAGCAGACTGCTACCTCACTGACTGGTCTTATATGCGAGGCAACTGTGTTTACAGGCAAAGCTATTAGTACTATACGTTGTGACGTACGCAGGAGTTTAATTTCTCGGGCGGAGGGGGGGGGGGTGCAATCTGAAAAAAAGAGAGGGACATCACGAAAGGAGAGATTGTAATGAGTAATGAGCACGAAATACAATAGGACAAAAATAGCTTGAACAAGTAATAAATCAAACACAAGCCTTTTAATATGTAACTTCGGGACACCATCGGTGTTCTTTACATGATGTGCTAGTTTCATTATTGTTCGTCTTTAGAGGTATTTCAGAGCCGTTGATTGACGTGGTGAGAGCAGGCCTGGAAGTCGCGTGAGCGTGGTGCCTGGCCTGCGGCGGAAAAACGATCTGCAGCCACTATTGATGGGAAGCAGAGTTCGTGACCTCGGCCATGGCGTCAAATGCACCACGAATCCCCAAGATGAAAAAGAAAAGCACATTCGAAAATTCGGCTAAACGTGAGCTGTGGGTAGTTGCATAATAAAGCTTAAAGAACAAAAACTGTAATAAGCGCAGTTATCTGCCTTTACTTTTCAAACTGCAGTTATTATATTCATACATCCTTTGTCCACGCTTTAATGGCAAATTTTTTACCAAAGCTTGGCCCAAAATTGCTCATGAAAGTAGTTACAAATGAAAGACGTATCAATGCACATGAGATGAAACCAATATGTTATTTATTAGCGTATACCTGTGGAATGGCGTCTTTTACGGCTGCTGTGGGCTGTGGGCGACGCAGCCAAATCTAAATGCTCCAACTGATGAAACTCGCTTAAAAGATCCTTCGTTAAGCGTTACGGGCAGTCGTCGAAATTGTCAACATCATCGTCCTCTTTAGTCTCCCACCCGGTAAAAGCAAATGTTTTATCATTGATGGAGCGTTATCTGTCACCAGGCGAAGCATTCGGAAAATGAAATAAAAACAGTTAACGAAGACGAAATTGAGCGAAAATACATATTTCACCTTGCCAGCGATGTTACATTTCAGCAATGCTGCGTCATATCCGAGCAGCTGTGCGGCTCCCCGCCAGGCGAGTGACACTGAGGAACCACGTGGGAGCCGTGAGGTCGCTGTCCACGAATTTTGCTTCGACAGCCAGGAAGCCCTTCGTAAACGGTGACGTCCACATGCATAGCGCGGTACAGACGTACTCCGCGCCCGCCAAAGACGATATTTTGGTCTCCAGCGCTGACACCCTCCCGGCCAGGAACTTCTTTCTGAGGTCATCCCGCGATGACAACTTGTAGCCCGCTATGGTGACCTGCTGAATCTGAAAGAATACAAAGCCACATCTTCAATAAAAGGCGGCTTATAATGTTGTCAAACTTTCTGTTACCAATAGTTTGAATCCCTCCTTCTCGACAAAACGAAAGGGCTCCATGTCGGGGCGAATCATGTCGATTATGGGCGTTGTCAAGATCAGCCTTTCGATGAACAGGCACAGAGCTGCACCCAGCGGCGAAGGCCGACGTTATCTACGGCTGGGTTGCCACCGCTTTATCTCATTGCGAGTACTCACATTCGTGCTTCCTTTTTAGGCGCCGAATCAAATTAGATGAAACTCCGACTACAGCATGTATAGTTTTGGAGCAAAGCTTGCAGCGTGCACCTTGTTTGTTTTCTTCGTGGGTAATTTTAAAAAAACATGTTTCCAATGTTCCACGTTGGCGGACTTACTGCGTGCGTGAGCCGCTGGGCGCAGGAGCCAGTGTGGCAGTGCGCTATGGAAGCGCTTTTTATTTGCAACAGAAGGCTGGAAAGGAGGGTGAAGGGTGGTAGCACAGAAAGCCGAGGGGAATGCTTCGAAGCACCGTCTAGCATTCACAGTATGAGCGAGCTACTAAATGAACCATTGGGCCTCCCTAGACGACAACAGGCGCCACACAGGCCTCCCCTTCCACCCATCCCCCGACCCTTCTTCGGCGCGAATCGTCGCGTCGGGGCTCGGGCAGGCGCTGCCGCAGTTACGTGGGCTCTCCTGCTTGGGCTGGCTTCCCGAACCAATGCTTTCAAAATTTATTCTCTCTCTGTCTCTCCCTATAAAATTGATCGGTTGCGAGATTCTGAGAGCGGACTTGAAAGGTTTTGTTACTTGTTTCGGGAAGCCCTGTCTCGGAACACTATAATAGCAACGGCGGTACCATTCACCTCGATGTCCATGAGTAACCAAGGGCCTTCTTGGAAGTACGCATAAAAAAGATAACTTATACAAGAAAAGACATCCATTCAATCTAACTTTGGCATTAAGATGCTCTTCTGCTGCGGTACTTGAAAACTTAAGGGAATATATGCACTGCCATGTAAAATCAGATGACAGAATACTACTGGCAGGGGACTTTAATTTACCAAACATTGATTGGCACACCTTTTCATTGCATTCTGCTCACAGTATTGATAACACAATCTTTGATATTGTATTCACGTTTGATTTACTGCAAATGGTAAATAATTTCACGAGAGTACAGGGAGCCGTATGCTCAATTCTGGACTTACTTTTTGTAAGTGGCGCCATCCGAAATGCGATAACCTGTGAAGTCACAAACGGGATTTCTGATCACAAAGCTGTCTTGTTGAGCTTGTCAAATGTCTACCCTGATCACAAAAACGGTGTTCATTTGTTTCCCAATTTTTCTCGTGCTGATGATGAATCTATTCTGGATATGCTTGCATTCTACTTTGATGACTTCAGAAACAGCACTTGCAATGTAAATGACTTGTGGCTTTCTTTTAGGGGAATTGTCTCTGAATGTATCCAACGATTCGTTCCCACAATTGCAATATCTTCTGTGCACCGTAACCCATGGATTTCTCGCGAGACGTTACGCTTACAGCGAAGGCTTAAAAGGTTAAAAGTGAAAGCAAGAACAAATGTAACCTTAAAATCTATTGTAGAAGGCACTTCAGAACAACTAAAACAGAAAATAATTTGCGACAAAGAAAAATATTACGGAACGATCCTGCCTTCATTTATTAAAACGTCTCCCGAGAGATTCTGGCGCCAAATCACACCTAAATCTTCTTCTACCAGTGGGTTCATGATAGACGGCAAATGTGTAAGTGATGAGACTGTCGTTTGTTCTGCTTTGAACAAATTCTTCCAGTCGGTATTTACCAAAGATAATGGTTGCCTTCCCAACTTTTCTATATCGCTTCCTGTTATATCTGACGTTGTCATTTCTGAGGCCGGCGTTTTTAATTTGCTATTGAACGTTGATACTAAAAAGTCACCAGGACCAGATAAAATACCAAACGCGTTTTCAAAGCGTTATGCGGAATGGTGTGCCAAGTACCTGTATGTCGTATTCACCAGATCTTTACGCGATGGTTCCCTACCGGATGACTGGAGGACGGCCGAAATCAAACCTTTACATAAATCCGGGAACAAAACACACATAGACAATTACCGACCAGTTTCTCTTACATCTACATCATGCAAAATTTTAGAGCATATAATTCATAAACATATATTAAGTTTCTTAGAAGAGCACAAGGTACTTACAGATGTCCAACATGGTTTCAGGCATAGGTTTTCTACATGTACTCAATTAGTTGAGACTGTTCACGATCTCGCACAGGCAATTAATGAAGGGAAGCAAACAGATATTGTGTTCATGGATTTTCGTAAAGCATTTGACAAGGTATCACATAACAAATTAATCCATAAATTAGAGTATTATATAAAAAATGTACAGATACTTACATGGATCAGAGCCTATCTTACTAACAGCCACCAATTTGTCACCTTAAACAATACTTCTTCTAACAATACAGAGGTTGCGTCTGGAGTCCCCCAGGGATCAGTTTTGGGACCACTTTTATTTCTATTATTTATAAATGACATAGTCGCAGAACTTTCAGTTTCCGTGAAACTTTACGCAGATGACTGTATTTTGTATGAAAAGATATCTTCTGTTGATGATCAGGTGCGTCTAAATAATGACCTGGCAAAGGTCACTGCTTGGTGCGAACAATGGCAAATGTCTATTAATTTTGAAAAAAACTGTTTTTATGAGAATCACACATAAGAAAGAACCTCTTCAATTTGCATATAATGTTGACAACGTATCTCTATCAGAGGTAAGATAGTACAAATATTTGGGCCTATGGATAACCAATGAGCTTTCCTGGACGAAGCACATAGATACTGTTGTTGCGAATTCTTTGCGTAATCTGTTTTTCTTGAGGCGCTCACTGAAATCATCTACGTCTGGTGTTCGTTTACTGGCGTACAATTCCTACATTCGTCCGTTGTTGGAATATGCCGTAATTATTTGGGACCCATTCACTTTAACCAATATTAAAAAACTGGAACGTGTACAGCATAAGGTAGTTAGGTTTTTTTTTAGTTCATACGGCCGCGCGTCTGTTGGTGAGCTCGTAAGGCGCAGTGGATTACCCCCGGTGACTGTGCGCAACCGTATTTGTCGATTAAAGTTCCTCTTTCAACTTGTAAACGGCCATTATAAGGTTAACACTTCCAAGTTCTTTACTTACTCATCAGGTTATAACACGAGACGAAGGCATGCTTTATCGATAACCCCCATCAACGCACGGAATAACTGTTTCAAATATTCCTTTTTTCCTAGGACAATAACAGACTGGAATAATCTTAATTCTCATACTGTTACCCAGAGTTCCTTATCAATGTTTGAAAAATGCTTGAAAATGTTATGAATTCGTGTGTGTTAACTGATAGTGTGTTTTTTTCTTGTATGTTATGTATTTTTCACCAATGTCTGAAAATGCCTGCATATGTGATGGATTTGTATGTGTTTACATGCTTGTATATTTCTGTGTATACCCACCCTGCTATGATCTGATTTCAGATCGCAGTATTTATAAATAAAAAAAAGATACAAAAAATACTGCAACATTTCTAAATTGTTTACTGAAAAAAGCTAAGAGAAGTTATGATGATAAGGATTTTGTAAGCGGCCAGATTACTCAAAAGAAATGGGAGTTGCTCAACGCATTCTCAAACCGAACAAAGTGTCAGACTACAATGTCTAAAATTAATTATAATGATGCTACACACGAAGACGGACTTCAAATTGCTAATGCTTTTAGTGAACTCTTTTTCGAAATTCACAATCAGCATCTCGCGGGTGCTGAATGTAGCATAGATGGCGTTAATTTCTCGTTTTTTCTTTTCCCTGTAATACCAGAAGAAGCTTTCACCGCGATTATGAACCTTAAGGATGCCTCGCCCGGATTAGATGGCATGCATTCACGCCACTTAAAATTGGTACGCCATTTCATCTCTCAAACGTTGGCCCACATAATTAACAGCATCTTTAAAAGTGGAATTTTTCCGTGCGCCCTTAAGAACACAAAAGTCATACCCATTTTTAAGAAAGGTGATAGGCCTATTATTTCTAATTACCGACCTATTTCTATCTTATCCTCCGTTAGCAAAATAATTGAGGAGCTATTTGTTAGTCGCTTGAATAATCATTTGAAAAGTTTAATCTCTTCAATAACACCCAAGTTGTTTTTCTTTCAGCTAGCTCAACTCACTTGGCGGCAATCTCATTAACAGGCTGCATTAAGAATTCTTTTGACAAAGGACTTATCGTCGGTTCTGTACTTTTAGATTTCTCGAAAGCTTATCACACTATTAATAACATCTTACCAAAAGTTTAGAAGCCTATGGAATAACAGGACCTGCGTTAATCTTTTTGAGAAACTACTTGTGTAACAGAAAACTAACAGTTTATTTATCGGGCAACTTTTCAGACACCTAAACAATTAATCAGTGGGCGCCACAGGCCTCCATTTTGGGACCATTATTACTCATTCTCTACATAAATGACCTTCCGCAACACACTTCACTTTCACAATGTGTGCTATATGCTAATGACACAACTATATCACACTCATATGCATCTTTAAAATAGTTAAGTCATAAATTAAACAGTGCGTTAGCTGAAATAGTTACTTGGTGTTGCAGTAATCACTTGATTTTAAATCCAAACAAAACTTAATTCATGGTTATTCCCTCCCCTCATAGAAGACTACCATTTTCACCTCAGGTTTTCCTTGACTCGCACTTTATTTATACAAGCGACTGTGTATCGTTTCTTGGTATCAACCTCGATCAACAACTAAAATTTGACAATCATATTGCGCAAGTTAGGAAAAGAACTTCTTTCGATATACGAGTACTCATAAACTCTAGATCTTGTCTGTCTACTCCTGCTTTCCTTTCACTTTAGTATGCATCCATTCGTAGTCATAATAATTACATGTTTGCTGCTTATGGTAACATGTATCAGTGCCACTTAACATCTGTTCAGCACCTACAAAACGAAGCTCTGCGCATTATTTCTAACTTTAATCAAGAAAATATTAATATCATACGCATGGAGAATAAATTGCTACAACTACTGATTTATTCGTACTCAACTTATTTACTATGCTTTTCAGATTGATTAATAAAGGACTCAAGAAAAATTTTATTTCCTTGGATTCCTTGAATAATATTAACCCTACTGGTCTTGCTCAGAAAAAGATAATTTCTGACTGCCTAAAGATCTTACTAATTATGGTAAAATGACGGTATACTTCGGCGCTATTAGAATGTGCAATTCACTTCCCTACTCCATCAAAACATCATCATCTCTTATTGCATTTAAAGAAAAAACGCTTAAAACTCATATTTTAAATAAATAATTGTGTTATGATTTATTTATTCTTTTTACTCTGTTATTTTGTTGTCTTGTTTCTTTCCTTTCTTCTTTCTAATTTGTCTTTGTAATTATTTTACGTGATAACGATGCACTATTACTGTTCGTGTTAACTTTATGTGCATGTTTTCAGTGTTCGTATGAATTTGTATTTGTCTAGCAAATATTTCGTCGTCGTCGTCATCATCATCATCAGCCTGGATACTGCAGGGCAAAGGCCTCTCCCATACTTCTCCAACTACCCCGGTCATGTACTAATTGTGGCCATGCTGTCCCTGCAAACTTCTTAATCTCATCCGCCCACCTAACTTTCTGCCGCCCCCTGCTACACCTCCCTTCTCTTGGAATCCAGTCCGTAACCCTTAATGACCATAGGTTATCTTCCCTCCTCATTACATGCCCTGCCCATGCCAATTTCTTTTTCTTAATTTCAACTAAAATGTCATTAAATCGCGTTTGCTCCCTCACCCAATCTGCTCTTTTCTTATCCCTTATCGTTACACCCATCATTATTCTTTCGATAGTTCGTTGCGTCGTCCTCAGTTTAAGTAGAACCCTTTTCGTAAGCCTCCAGGTTTTCGTCCCGTAGGGGAGTACTGGTAAGACACAGCTGTTATACACTTTTCTCATGAGGGATAGTGGTAACCTGCTGTTCATGATCTCAGAATGCCTGCCAAACGCACCTCAGCGCATTCTTACTTTTTTAATACTTATGCCATCACTAAACAGATTTATGTATATATAAACCTTGTTTTTTTGTACCAGTTTCTTCTGTTGGCTTGGTTAATTCTATATTTGTCTGGTAATTTCGTAATTTCTTTCTAATAGTCTTGCACAGAGGGTCTCGGTACACTAATGTGACCTTGAGACCCTCTTCTGCATATCATTCTTGTTGTAATCATACTTAAAAATTTAAGTTTGATTTGATTTGATTTGAGAGGGCGCACAGTTAATCGTGTATGACTGTGCTGTGCTGACCTGCCGACCTTCGTCGACAGAGTTTCTAGCAAAGGCGGTTGGTGTGGCTAGACAGATAAGACAGGGGGGACAGTATTGCAAAATGGTTGTAGGGGGGAGGAGTACGAGGTGAGACGGCGTGCAAGCTGGTATGCTAAAGCTTGCAATGAACACAAGCATCGCGCCAGCGTCAATACGCATCACAACTTAGAGAAGCGCTCTTTAGAATATTCGTCCGAGTCACCGACGGCGACAGAACTATAAAAGTGAAGGGTGACGACAGCAGTCGGTCGGGGCGAAAGCGCCACCGAGTTAAAATAACATCACAAGGCTTAAGGGGGAGTAAGCCGCCGCCGTAGTTCCGCACACCGGATACCAACGGCATAGAGCCGCGATGACGCGAAGAATCGAGACAAACCTCGGAGCAACTCGGTCTATATGGACATAATTGTAGTAGGCAAGTTGCTTATAAATGTAGCATGCTTGTAATCAGCAAAGCTATCTTAAAAACACTCTTTATTGCTAAATTCGACGCTCTGACTTACTAATGTTAGAACGTGGGCTGATTGGTTCTTCGGCATATTTGGACAAAAAAGAGCCCGTAGACGAAAATGCGCTATGTTTTCGGAGAAAGACGTGATTCCATTCCCCCTCCATTCCAGACAAAATGCGCCTAATCCTATACGCCTCGTGCACCGCCTATAGAGGTGCCACTGAAAGCCACCTAGCGGACGCTTCCAACAGTACACGCGGGAGCAGTAGCAGACGACAACCCTTTGCAGCAAGGATGGCTGAAGTTCGCGGCTGCGATTTCTCCTTTGTTCGGGTGCCAGGCTGCTTCTTCTGCGGTGACAGCTGTAGAGAAGATGCTGACCTCTGTACGAGCGGGTATGAACACGATGTTACCGGTGTTTGGGACAACGTGGTCCACATACGTGCAAGGTGTGTCCCGCTGACAAACGCCACGAACCCCATTTACATGACGTGGAGCTCATGTTGACTAGCCGATAAATTTTGTTGAGTGATGCGATATCTCGATGGTTTTTTTTATTCTACCCTTGCCGCAACGCTGCTTCTGTAACTGAATAATAAGCACCCGTCGTTGGTGCAGACTTATATTAAACAAATCCACACGGTGCAATTTCTGCATATGCCGTTGTGATTTTTCTGCCGATGAATACATGTGGCATCGCCGAATAACTGCAGTCGAAGTCACCTCAAGAAGAGGAATTGCCAATTTATTGATGGAAACGCCTACACTAGCCAACGAAGTCACCAAACACACGGGTTAATAAAAGCGCGTGTTAGTGCTGTACCACCGACGCAATTCTGCTGCATACGCCGACGAACTACAGTTTCTGCAATTTTAAATTCCCCAAGGGAGCTGCTTGGAAACGTAAAAGGCTAAATACTAACTTTTCAGTACTTTTTATATTACTAGACAGAGGTGCCACATGATATATTTAAAGGCATAGCAGCGCCAGTCAAAGTAGATGAGCGCTGGCGGCAAGGCCCAGTTTAGTCGTCTGCAGCATAAGTACAAGAAAGAATTCAGTTGAGTACAAAACTCACATGCAAGAAGGGACTACGTTGTGAAACAAACAAATCACTCGGCGTGTTAAGTTTGCTCAGGCAGCATCCAGGTGTGATGACTTCCCAAACGGGACTGG
This sequence comes from Dermacentor variabilis, assembly GCF_050947875.1. Classification (NCBI taxonomy): domain Eukaryota; kingdom Metazoa; phylum Arthropoda; class Arachnida; order Ixodida; family Ixodidae; genus Dermacentor; species Dermacentor variabilis. The sequence continues at coordinate 218,374,626 of NC_134571.1, forward strand.
AACAAAAATACCATATGCAGCAGCTATTGGCAATTCTCGCCCTGAACTACCTATTTTCTAAAGCATTTCCAAAAACGCAAACAATATCTAAGATGCCCTCGGGTGAAAAGAATAAACCTGTTAAAGAAGCACTTCCTTGGTATCATTCCGATAAGACACAGCGTGATTTATACCCTTTACAAACAAGGCAGCGTGAAAACTTCACAGCTCAAAAGAGTCGACAAGAGTTATGCCTGCAGCAACTAGCAACAGTTAAACATAGGCGAAGCCACGCATAAAATAGATGTAAAATCATCAAGTGCGCGACAGCTGGTGCGAGAATTTACCGCGCCACATGAAACCAACACTTTCAGTTTTTGCAAACTTCAGTAGCTTTAACATACAACACAATGCGCTCGTGCAGTGCAGTGCTGCCTAGCTAGCGCAACGCGGTATAGAAGCGGAAAACAATATAAGCGGCAAACGGCATTCCGAGCTTTAGCGAAATGCCTTTAAACCTCATGCTGCACTGCAGACGAACTTCGTTGCTCACGCGTCTACCTATGATCGAGTGTAAAAAAGAACACCGACGAGACAAAGGAAAGGATGAGAACAAGAAATTTCCCTTCAAAGCGACGATTAATTTTTGCTACCGTCGCTCCCGCTGATGAGGTTTTGCCGGGAATGAATAGAACCGTATCGCCGGCACGTTTTCACCGGTATTTGAGCCCCCCACCCTGCAACAATTCTTCGACATTCCCTGAAGCTTTGGCCGCCTCACACGTGCGAATAGTGTTGCCTGTCTTGCTCAGAAAACGTGAATAAGACAGAGAAGCACGATCAACCACACAACAAACTACGGCGCGCGCCAGGCTCCTCTCCCTCGTGTTCTGCGCACGGCCGCCACCAGTGGCACGTCCGTCGGCGTGCATGGCGCCTATACCCATTCCATTCCTTCAAGCGTTGTCGCCATTCCATCCGGGAGTCAAGAAAATGTGGAATGATTCCGGAGTCATTCCACTTCCGGAGTGTTAACACCGCAACCCTGGCCGTGTGTTTGTTTCCTAAAAAATCACCTGTAAGGGTGATTTTATCATAATAACAAGACACCATTATGTATAGCTTCATTGGCTTTCCAGAGGATGATCAACTGTTGTGGTACTTAGGAGCGAAACTGCTGTAGACATATTGGCAAAACAACCGCAACCGCAAGGCCTGATATCGTCGTGGATTATACAGACGCATGCAGTTTGGCCCGGCCACTGCATGCGTCTACTTCCCTGTATTCCCTGCATGAGGCTACTTCCCAGTATTCCCAGCCCCTGTACCAGCAAAATGTCTGGCTTTTTATAACATCTGCGGATGCTTGCTTTAACGAACGCCTCATGTTAGGTTGTTGAGTTTCAGCGTAGCTGATTTATAAGGCTACGAAAATGGAAGCGAGAAAGATCACAGGCAATGAACAATTTGGCGAATGCAGTATGGAATCAATAGTAACTAACGAGCACACGGTCGCGACCTCTTGCATTATCAGTGTACTGTTTTGTCCGATATTAACCCTGTAATGCCGTCTGTGTGACATATGCTAGACCGAGTTTGATGTCTTAAAATGCTGATAAAACCCAGGAAAATTTAATGCAGAGTCTATATTTGCATTACCGATATGCTGGAGTAACCTTTCTGCAGTGGATAGTTAGCAAACTAATTACAAATTCATTACCTATTACAGGAAATAAGTTATACCTGACATTTTTTTTGTACCGATGTGCGCAACATGGCCAGAAATAAAGCTCAACAATTTGTTCAGCTTTTTCCTTAAGGAAAAAGCTGAACAAATTGTTGAGCTTGGGAATAGCCAAAGGTAGTTGGGAATAGCCTTTGGCTATTGGTTACCTTTGGCTACCTTTGGCTATTCCCGTTGGGAATAGCCAAAGGTAGTTTCCCGTCAATTGACGGGAAACTACCTTTGGCTATTACACTGTTTAGATCACGTGAGAGTGTGCGCACACCCTACTGCCCCGCTCGGGGACGCTGTGAACGTGAAGTTTCTTTCTCCAATTTTCTCCGTCCAAATTTTACTTCTTGTTTCAAACATTGTTAAAGTTCATTACAGACTCGACTAAAAAGCGAGAGAAGAATGACCAAACTCCGTATCCACCGCGCCGAAATCCCCGCGAGTGAATTCATCGACGGACGACCGACGAGCTTCATATTTGCTCAGCAGTGTAGTGATATGCAGAAACATGTCGGCATTCTGCTTCTTATCTATTCTCTTTTTCGTCAGAATAATTAAAATAGTTTGTAATTGTTCTCTTTAGAGCAGCAACACCTGCTGGTATACAGGGTAGTATGCAATGCTATGCAGCTGGACAAAACCAAGGCATTGTTGTTTGCCGTCGCTGGGAGACTCAGATAATTCTTTGCAATCCACCTAATTAGATAATTAGTTATTATTCAACTTGTAAATTATTATATTTAAAAGAAGAGTGTCAACGAGGAAATTACAGAGCAACATGAGAAACTATACGCTACATAAAGTGTTTTTCCTATAGTTTAAAAGCAGCCCGTGAATACACGCAATATTGCCGTACAACTGGACGCTCGAGGCGCTTTGCGTGTATTCGCGCGCTTTTTTCAGCTCAGGAAAACACTTTTATGTAGCACGTATGGAGCAACAGAAAGCTGTATCGGTAGTTTCTCATGTACTGCAATGTTATAATTCAGATTTTTATCGAAATATAATAATTGAGAAGTTGAACTAACTATTAAGACCAGTTATATAATTAAGCGGATTGCAAAAAATGATTTAAGTATCTGCAAGAGACTGTAAATAACATTAAATTGGTTTGATGCAGCTACATAGCATTTGCATATTTTAATTATTTTGCTCGACTTACACGAAACACGCTGTAGAGCCGATGTCTGTACGTCTGTCACCTGAGGCAATCACTTACGTCACTTTGACCGCACAGCCACAGATTCCTGACGGTGAATATGTCCTTCGCCCCATCATGGACGTGCTTTTGAACCAGAACGTTGCTCTTCCGCATACGCTGGTGATGATTACTAATAACGGCGTCCTTCTTCCGCTTCTGAATTTCAGCCTGTACCCTCAAGAGCTTCCGGCCGGCATGTTCTTGGCCAGCGTTTCTAATACTTCTGAATTTGACATAGAATGTTTAAATGACGAGAGCGGTTTCTTAGCACGAATTAGAGCTCACAGTTCTGGTTCCCTAACGCATGACTTTGTGAGAATGATTGCAGCTGAGCGCACCTCTGCACAGGCCACCGAAATACATGTCCTCCTCGAATCGTACCGTCACATCTTTGATTTCGGCGACAGGCCTTTAAAACTAACATCTGTTGTTCACCATCGTATCAACACTAGAGACAAGAATCTTATTCTTCGGTGTCCCTATCGTGTATCGCATGCTGAACGTACAGTCATCCAATCTGCAGTGGACAAAAAGCTCCACGAAGGGGTCATCGAATTATCAGCCAGCCCTTGGGCTTCGCCTGTCGTACTTGTGAAAACAAAAAAGATGGTACTTGGCGTTTTTGCGTCTATTATTCCCATTTAAACAAGATCACCCGAAAAGACGTCTATCCATTACCACGCATCGATGACGCCTTGGACTGCTTGCACGGAGCTAAATACTTCTGGCCCATCGATCTTCAATCCGGCTACTTGCAGATTTCAGCTGATGAAATGGACCGCGAAAAGACGGTCTTCATCATGCCAGATGGCTTATATCAGTTCAAAAGTCATGCGCTTTGGCCTATGCAATGCTCCTGCGAAATTTTAACGTATCATGGACTCTCTTCTGCGAGGCTGCAAATGGACCACCTGTCTCTGTTACCTTGACGAGGTTATTGTTTTTTCTCCCACGTTCGGTAGCCACCTGACCCGACTCGCTGCCATTCTTGTGGTCTTCCGAAAAGCCGGCCTCCAACTGAACCCCTCGAAGGGTCGATCCGGGCGCCTTCAGATTATCGTGTAGGGACGCCTCGTTGACGCATCCGGTGTCCAACCAGATCCGGAAACAGTTTCCACCGTACGCAGTTTCCCTGTGCCACGTTTTGCTTCTGACGTGAGCTGCTTCGTCGGCCTGTGTTCTTAGTTTCGCCGTTTCGTCAAAAACTTCGCCGACGTTGCTCGACCTTTGACAGATCTTCTAAAGAAGAACGCACCATTCTTATGGGGCCCTGAGCAAGCTCACGGTTTCGCTGCTGTTATCAGGTTTCTGACCACCCCTTCCATGCTTGCCCAATTTGATCCATCTGCACCGACCGAAGTCGACGCTGACGCAAGCGGCCACGGCATCGGTACTGTTCTCGCCCAACAGCTGAATCGAATGATACCTAGTGCGTGATAGCTTACGCTAGCCGCCTGCTGTCACCTACTGAGGTAAACTACTGCATCACTGAGCGGGAGTGCTTGGCTTTAGTTTTGGCTGTCGCGAAGTTCCGGCCATATTTATACGGCCGCACGTTTTCGGTCGTTACAGACCACCACGCCCTCTGCTGGTTGTCTTCCCTCCGGGACACCACAGGACGGCTTCTTCGTTGGGCTTTGTGGCTCAAGGAATTTTCAGTTATAGTTAATTACAAGTCTGGACGCCTCCACAAGGACCCTGACTGCCTCTCTCGTCACCCCGTGGATCCCTCTGATCCTGCTGCGCATGATCCGGTGACCTGAGTGATGGCTGTTGCTGACATGACCGACATGCACGCTGAAAAACAACGGGACCAATACTTACAATCCATCATCGCCGGAGTACAATCTAGCAGCACTGACACAACGTGCTACATGCTCGTTCTGCACTACGACATCCTCTACCGCCGCAATATCAACCCTGACGGCCCTGATTTGCTCCTTGTCCTTCCTCGTCATCTGCGATCCGTCGTTCTCGAACAGTTTCACGATGTACCGATGGTGGTACACCTTGGAGTTTGGGTACATACGACCGCGTACGACGCCGGTCTTCTGGCCGGGTCTCTACCACTCAGTGCGTCTTTATGTCGCAACTTGGGAATTGTGTCAGCACGCGAAGAAACCTCCCCGGCCATCTGTCGGACCGCTCCATCCAATTGAAGTTCCCTCTGAACCATTTTTTCGCGTAGGCCTTGACCTGCTTGGCCCTTTTCCGACGACGACTAGAGGGAATAAGTGGAACGCCGTGGCTACTGATTACGTGGCACGCTACGCGATAACAAAGGCGTTGCCCTCCAGTTACACAACCGACATCGCCGATTTTCCCTTTTCATGACGTTATTCTCCACCATGATGCGCCTCGACAATTACAGACCGCGGCCGCTGGTACTTGTCTCGAGTTGTGGATGACCTCCTCCGTTCTTGTGCCACTGAGTACAAGCTGTCCACCGCCTACCACCCGCTAACGAACGTTCTTGCTGAATGTCTCAACCCAACACTCACAGAGATCCTTTCGATGTGCTTTTCCAACGATCACCGCGACTGGGACGCCCCGCTGGCCTACGTGATATTCGCGCATGACTCGTCCCGACATAACACCGTAGGATATTCACCCTTTTATCTTTTGTATGGTCGCGACCCCACTTTGCTCTTTGACACCATCCTACCTTCTGTGCCACGCGTGGCCACTGAGTACGCTCGTGAAGTTATCGATCGCGCTCACATGGCGCGTCAAGTCGCCCGATACTCGTTTATTAGCCTCACAGCATCTGCAAAAAGAGCGCTACGAGCGGTGCCATTGCGATGTTCAGTTTACCCCAAGTGCTTGGGTGCTGCTTTGGCCACCATGTCGTCAGGTCGGCCTCTCCCAGAAGCTTCTCTCTCGCTACACAGGGCCTTAACAAGTCCTACGTCAAGTTAACGACGTCAATTACAAGATCGCCCCGTTACAGTTTCATCCATCTTCAAGTCCGCCGCCTGTTGACATCGTGCACGTTTCTCGGCTTAAGCCATACTTCGCTCGCAATTGTTTGCCTACCATGCACCGAGACGGTGCTTCAGCATACGGGGGTCCTGTTACGGAAGCATAAAAGAAGAGAGGAAGAAGAAGATCGCGAGATGCTGGCTGCTGCGTGTTCTTGCTAGTCAGCGATCTTAACCACATTGACTCTGCTTGTATATACATTGTAAATACAGTCTTACACACCCAACATCCCCGTAACAATATCGTTCACGATTCTACTTCAATAGTTGAACATGCGATTTGCATTTTATCAGCTCATTTTCAGGAATTCTGGACATTCCCATTCGCAACTTCACGGCAATGCACAAGTTAACTGAATAGGCAAAAATGTTTAAAAAATTTATTTCGTTATATCCGTCGAGGATCAAAAAGTTTCAACTAACTACAACGAGAAGGTAGTAACTTCTAATAACATATGCATTTATGGCACCTAAAATATTGGTGGTGCTTTAAAGCAGTGTTTTGGTCAGGGAAGGGCGGTGAAGTCACACGACATGAGAAAATTGTCTTGCACCCTCCCTGCAGGGCGCACATTGACTTGCAGTGCCAAATATAAACCGTAATGTCACTTATTACAGCTCGCGTTGATACGGTAATGACAGCGGGAGTATGATGCAGTTTGTTTGCCGGCGCAAGTTTTTTGATAGGCAGCCGGAACGGAGAGAGAGTGATTGTGCATGTGCAGGTCTCGAGCGAGCATGTGTGCATGTATGCGCGAGTGCGCGCTGTGTACGTGTGCGAGTGCCTTCGTATTTGCATTTGTATGCGCGCGAGTGCGTGTATGTGTGCGTGTGCATGCGTGCATTTGCGTGTGCGCTCGTGTGTACGCGCGTGTTAGTGCAACTGTGCGTGCGTGCGTCAGCTGTGAATGTGTGTGGGTGTGTACATGTGCGAAGGGTGTGTTCGTGTGTCAGGATGCATGCGTGCGAAAAAAATGTGTGCGTATTTGTGTGCGCACGGATATCTGTGCGTACGTACTGCGTTTGTGTATCTGTGTGCGCGTGTGAAGGAGATAGAGTGTGTGTTTGCGTGCATGTGAGGGAGAGAGAGACAGCGTGTGTTTGCGTATACGCAGGGAGAGAGAGCGTGTTTGTGTACTCGTGTGTATGCGTGCGAGGGAGAGAGAAAGTATGTGTGTCTGCTTGAGAAGGATAGAGTGAGCGTTTGCGTGCATGCGAGGGAGAGAGAGAGCATTTGTGGGTGCGTGTGAGGGAGAGAGGGTATGTGTGTGTCTTCGTGCGAGGGAGAGCGAGAGAGAGTATGCGTGTTTGGGCGAGGTAGAGTGTATGTGTGTGTGTTTGCGAGGGTGCGTGAGTGAGTATTTTTCCTGCTTACACCTAGGGTGCTATACCGTAAACATATTCCATCTTTTCTATTCCAATTCTGCAATCAGCCCTCCGCCATTAGTCAAAAACACTTTTGAGCCACCACCACTTTGCCTGTCTGTCACGCAGTCACGAAAACCGCGATGGATCCCCATCTGATATGACGTGAGCACACTGATTATGCATGACTGGAAAGAACAAAACAAAAAATGGCTGTTTATCATTCGGCGCCTTCTCGCCATTAGCGCTCGGCTATTGATCAAACGTTTTCAGGCGACACCCACTTCACCTGCCTGTCACGCGACGTCACAAAACCGCGAGAACTCGCCACGTCAAAGTGACGTGTACGCGTTAAAGATGCATTAATATGCCGAATAAAACTGAGTTTTCTTCTGAATAGGCAGAGGCTGCCCCGTTCCGAAAGGAATAAAATGTGGCTGCCGCCGATGGCTACTCGCACCAACAGGAGAGCATGGGTTTATTTGCTTGCAATAAAGTTTTTTGTGTGGGCGTGTAACGTTTTCGAGCACTTCCGGCATGTTTACAACCTCGTTCTGCGAACTATATTTCGCTGGGGGTCAGTTTTAGCGGCACTCCTAACTTTCCGCTGCATGCCGTCGCGATTTTTGACCAGCCACTGCAAGATGAGGAAGGGAAAGCGGACCAATCACAGACGCCGGCACCACCCTCCTCATCCGGTTATCGATTTTTAGTGCGCTGGCTCGGCCCCATTGAATCCCTCTCCACTTGTGTGTGCTCCACGCCTCTTGTTAGATAATATAATTAGATAAGACAAGCCGCTCAATGCAGGCAGTGTTATTCGTTTTTAAAGCAAACAAAAGTAACCTATAAACGAGGAGAGCGTTTTATTAGTTTACTCAGACAACCCTGCGGGTTACCGCCTGATGCTAGCGTGCGGGGTTACGCAAATTTGACGTCAGGAGATTGGAAGAAAACGGGTTGGAATAGTTTTACGTTATAGGGACCCTACTCTTGGAAACAAATGGAATGTAGAAATTAAACCGATACATCAATCCACGAGACAAGAACGAATGACACTGCATTAGCATTATCTCTTTCTGAAAGCGAAACCGACGCAAAAAAGGAAGTGCTTGTTTCGCCAATATTGCCACCCTTGATTGGCACGGCTCCGTGAGAATCTGCTAAGCGGCTTACATTCGTTATCTTGCTTCACTCCGTGGCTGCGCAATATTATGAGAGCAATGACGCGCTAAATCTGCACTTCGGCAGCGCACATTCGCTTCTACACTGACATTTGAACATTAAAGCGACACTAAAGGCAAATACTAAGTCGACGTGGACTGTATAAATACCATTTCAGAAACCTCACAATGCTTGTTTTGTGGCAAAAAAAAAAAGACTTATATACGTGAAAATTGCATCCGAAGGGTCCGATTATCTTTCCTTGAAATTCACATCTTCCGCCACAAAACCGGGGGAGTGGTGACGTCGAATACGCCTTACCACCCCTGCTGCTGTCCATGAGTAAAACGGCGTCCGACAGACGGCGTTACCTACACTCTAGAACAGTTTACACCCTTTGGCTTGCCCCTTCTGCCACACAAGAATAATCGTCATCTGCCTTGATGCGTTTCCTTTCTTTATCGCTGCAAGCCCGGAACTTTCCAGTGACGAACGGCACGCGCGTTATCAGAAGGGGCACTCCAAAGGGTGTAAACTGTTGTATGCTGATAACGCGCGTGCCATTCGTTACTGGAAAGTTCTGGGCTCGCAGCGATAAAGAAAGGAAACGCATCTAGGCAGATGACGATTATTTTTGTGTGGCAGAAAGGGCAAGCCAAAGGGTGTAAACTGTTATTAGAGTGTAGTCATGACAGAGCGGTGGATTCGCCGCTGCAGCTGCTTTTTGGTAAACTGGCGGCGTAGACCGTTCGGGCATCCCGCGACATTACATGAAAGTTCTTGAATTCTGTGCTACTTGCGGCTTGTGCGAGTTTCGTGAGCCAGCAAAGCCAGAGCAGCACTACGCGATCAGGAAACTACTGAAACGGGAAAGCGTGGGTGGCGGAGAGTCGAGGGAAAATGAAACCTTTCGGCCGCTAGCGTCGTTGTAAACGGTAATTGCATTGAGTTCTTTTCCTACAAATGAAATAGAACTAGAAAAGTAGAATTTTTTTCATCTTATAATACAATACAAGGATGTTTTTTTTTGCAACGAGTAGTTGAGTCCTAGTGACAGAATTTAACTGAGGCGTGTATCGTCATCGGGCAAGTGCTTGAATGTCCCGGGGAAGTCTCTAATCATGTCTTCCATTAAACATCCATCTCTCGATTGTTAAGCCTTTGTTCGCGATTATATTGTCACGTGGTAGGGACGGTGAAGAAAGTAGCCAAAACTGGGAATGAAGAAACTAGCGTTTCATTGGGCGAACTTGTGTATTACCTCCTGAACAGATTTCAGGCCTGCGCCTAAAATTTTGACGTCATATCCGGCAGGCTGACACTTCCAGAAGCCGCAGCGTCAGCAACATGAATTTAGCCTCGTTCTTTCACGCTCCTGGCAGATCGCGGACCGGTTGGTCGGAGCGACGTGGTTGTGTTTATCGTTTCCATTTGTTAATTTGCAGCAATTTTGCTTCCGCGCGCAATGTGCCGTGGGTGCTAAAATGCCAAATAAGTGTTGTGCACCGGGGTGCACCGGCAACTACAATACGGGGAAGAGGATACAAGTGTTTTCTTTCCCTGAAGATTGCGACACTTTAAAGAAGTGGCTACGCGCCATTCCTAGGAAGGACTTCGCGCCCACTTCATACACTAAGGTAAGAATTCTTGATGGTCATGTTGTGTGCTCCTAGTTGCTCGTACTTGTTAAGCACTTTTACTGTGATACTACCAAAGCCCAGATATATTTATTGGGCCCACATGGACTGTAACCACGCTTACACAAAGGGGAGAGCATTAGGTTATTTTCATAAGTGGCTTCTCAAGCGTTTACGAGACGTTTGTACGTGACCTGCAGGTTTGTGCTGATCATTTCCGCGCTTCATGCGTCGAGAGCACGACTTCATACACGGATCCAAGAACAGGAAACGTTCTTACAATTGCACTTCCAGTACCTCGGTTGCGCCGTGGATCTGCGCCTACACTTCTTGCCGGTTGTCCGTACCTTTCAGCTCTAGACAACAGCACGAGAGAAGCACCTGATGCTAAGAGGAGCCGACAATGAGCTTCCCAACTGACCCGTGATGTCGAAGTGTCACTGGCTTCACATGAAGTGGAGCAGGAGAGATACCATTTTTGGTCCTTTGAAAAGTTCAAGGCATGCTTACAAGTAGCATCAGTGTCGGTGAAGTGGACCGCGATCCGTAAAGGAAAGTGCACGATGTTTTTGAACATCTCCGACGATCGTGAACATTGGTTGAAGGCGTCATTGACGGTGTTCGAAAACCTTCAAGTGTCTGCCTCCTATCAAGGCTCCGCTATCAAGGTAACGCTGTTGTACCGGACTCAATTCTTGTTGGACTCCTTATTGGAAATTTTGGACAACCTGTGAATGCTGAGGAGCGCTCTAGTTCTCACTACCGATCGCTTACAGTACATTCTCTTCTAGACATATTGGGAGGAAGTACTGATGAAGACAAGAAAGTTGCTGTAAAGTTTGTAAAAGAACAGCTACTACTGTTTTCTGCAGAACGTATTGAGTGCAGCACACAGGTAATGGTGTTTGCATGCATTCTCCCCACAATATCGCCCCATGCTTATCAGTTTTTGAGACGAACAACTACAGTAACCTTGCCCAATCCGAGCACTATCAGGAAAGTCTGCTCATCTGTTCAAATGTGCCCAGAAATCGATTCTTGCGATGCAACTTTTCTTCAGTATGCTTCCCAGAAATTTAAACCTCTGCAGCCACATGAACACACCGTAACGTTGATGCTTGACGAAATTCATATCAAGCCTTCTCTTGATTACAAAGGTGGGAACATACGTTGTGCTGCTGTAAACTCCAATGAGGCAGCCACATCAGTACACGTATTTATGGTTCAAAGTCTGCTGGGCTCATTCAAGGAGGTAGCACAGATTCTTCTGGTAAAAACCATACAGGGCGACTAACTTCATGCCATACTGAAGAAGGTAATCTTACGCTTAGAACCGATTGGGTACAAGGTCATAGCTGTTGTCTGTGACAATAACTCACTAAACACGAAGGCAATGAAGATGTTTCTGCCAAAGCCTATGCTTCGTCATGTTTACCCATGTCCGGCAGACCCATATCGACCGATATTTTACGTGGTAGATGCTGTGCATCTCTTTAAGTGCATGAGAAATAATTGGCTGAACCAGAAAAAATGCAGGCACTTGATTTTTCCGCCCTACCTTTGAACTTTTAAACAATGGTGTTCGTCCTGAATTCAACATGACTGCCTCATTTAGGCATTTGAGAGATTTACATAAAGAGGAGTCATCTCTGCTGCTAAAGTCTGGGTATGTATTGACGTCAAAGGCACTTATTCCAAGCATCTTGGAAGAATGTTCAACTGGTACTGCAGGTGTTTAATCCTCACGTAGCCGCAGCCCTGGCAGCTCGCAGTGGTGAAGCCACTTTTCAGCATGCGCCAGCAACAGCAGATTTCATCAAAATCATGCTTCGCTGGTGGAGTATTGTCAACGTAAGGACACTAAATAAAGGCTTCCATCATCGTAATGTTTACGAAGAACCCATGTCATGCCATACAGTTGACCAAAAAGTAGCTTTTCTAAATGCTTTCATTACATGGCTCGACGTCTAGGAATTTTATGGACACGACACTGGAGTCCTTACTAAGGAGACATTGAGTACCGTATGGCGCTCTGCTCCATCCTTGTTGCAATTCGTAAATTACTGCATAAGTGAGCTTCACTTCAAGTACGTCCTACTAGGGAAAGTCCAAACGGATCCTCTCGAGAGTCATTTTGGTCAGTACCGGCAGATGGCTGGCGGGCGGTACCATATATCTGTTCGACAACTCTGTGAACCTTCAAAATGCCCTTCCAAGGATAAGCACTGATGACCTCAGAGGCATCGAAGAAACGGTGTCAGAGATATAGGCACATCCTTTAGTGTTCACGTTAGCAACGTTGACCTTGACGCACTCAGAGCACGAATGCCAGTTATCGGTTATTTTGGTGGGTATTGTGCGCATGCTACAATGAAAGTTCTAAAGTGTCAAAGTCGCCGAGGGCGCTGGGTTGTTACTGGAAATGAGACCGAAATGGATGAGGACACCCGTTCCTTATTCGCACAATTGGACCGAGGTGGCCTCAAATTTCCCCCTGCCCTTGTGATCAAAGTAGCCATGTACACGGAGGTTGTAGTTACAAAGCTTGTGACACAAAGGGCCTGCACAGTTTCTCCATGGGCCCAACCAAACGATTGTCGTTCGGCAAATGACTCTAGACTCTCTGCCGAGGCTTAAGAAGATAGATGCATGTGAAAATGGGCACGCCTACGAGCTCCTTATCGCACTGGTTGCGAACTGTGCAGCAAACATAATGCTGAACAAACTAGTGCAAACAAAGAAATGATCATCTAAATGTTAGAAAAGAACAGAGGGAAAAAAACCGAAAAGCTCAAATCTTTCTTGAAAAGTAATTTTCCATACCTTGTACTCTGCACATTTAATTGGGTCAACTTGCGCTGCAGGTATTTTATTGCAGTTTTCTGATGTGGTTTCTTCGGCTAACTTCTGCCTGTGGCAGTACAATGAGCCTTCTTTTGTTTATGTCGTGCATATTTTCTATCCTAGATTTTAACGGCAGTTCGCTGTTTTGTAAATTGAAATTGTAGTGTTTTCGGCATCTCAATGCAATGTGTTTCCTTTTTTCGCATATAACTAAACCTCAGATGGTTTTTCTGTGGTTGGTGAATGACTTATTTGTGATAACATGTGCCTGTGTGTGCTTTTCTTGTGCAAAATGCATAGGGATATATTGTGCAATTTGGTTTGTGCGTTAGGATTTTTTGTAGATGCCTCTACCTGTAGCAGTGCAATTAGTAGTTCTTTGCGTCACTTATTTGGCCTACTATAGTCCACATTTTGGCCACCAATGTGTTTAATGGATAGCGGTTTTATCGCATGTCTTTGACTCTGATATGCAAAGTGTTGTGTTTGATTCCATTGAAGTGCAGCATTTTTCAATCTTATAAATGAGTGAAATAATATTTTTGTCTAACCTACAATTATAATAGCAGTATGGTTTTCGTGTTCTAACTTTTCGCATCGCTTTGGCATTGCAGTGTGCTATGCTCTGCTTTCTGTCATTATACTGAGGCTCCTAGTGCGCACATCAATAAACAAAAGGCTATTTTCGGATATTCTTACTGTGCGTGCCTCTAATCAGTGCAATGACTTCTTTTGGCTGTCAGTTATGATTTCATAATACAGAGTATGAAAGGCAACATGTGTCTATATTGCAGCGCGATATCGTTTGCTGTCATCCATTGCAGCCGCAAACATTGTGTAGTTGTAAATATGTTTGCAGACAGCGTCTACTGTGATAAATAAATATGTATAATTCCTTTTGTAGTAATAATTATTACAATTACCCTGATAAATCGTGTGACCATGGAGGTCGAGAAACCTGTATGTGACATCAGTTCTCGCGAGACGAGCGTGCAGCAAGCGCTCGCGGCCCTCACAGCCGGTGTGTAGTGACGTCATCGACGTCACACGTGGCGACGTCAAGATTCTCTTCGTCGCAGACGTGTGGCAGCATGACGTCGAAACTAGTCGTCTGGTTCCTGACGTGAACCAGCTTCAATGCTGTGATCTGTGTTCTTTCTTGCACTGCTGTGTTGTAAGTGAACGTTACATACGGCAGGACGGCATCCCAGTCGTGCTCGACGTCGACATACATTGCTAGCATGTCGGCGAGGGTCTTGTTCAGGCGCTCTGTTAGACCATACGTCTGCGGGTGGTAGGCAGTTGTCCTCCTGTGGCTTATTTGGCTGTATTACAGAAATGATTAGGTTAGCTCTGCGGTAAAGGCCGTTCCTCTGTCGGTGATGCTGACTTCTGAGGCACCATGTCGCAGCAGGAAGTTCTCGACGAAAAATTTCGCCACATTGGCTCGGCTACCTTTCGGCAGAGCTTTAAGTTTCAGCGAGGTGGGTGAGGTAATCCATCGCCACGACGATACAGTTATTTCCGGATGTTGACGTCGGAAATGGTTCCAACAAATCCATCCCGATCTGCTGTAAAGGTCGGCAAGGAGGATCGGCAGTAGTAACCCCGCTTGACTTGTCGGTGGTGTCTTGCGTCGCTGACAGTGTCGGCATGTCTTGACGTAACCGGTGACGTCGGCGGTCAGGCGCGGCCACTAATACCTGTCCTGTATCCTCGATAGCGTTTGGGAGAATCCGAGGTGCCCAGTGGTCGGATCGTTATGCAAGGAGAGCAGTACTTCTGGACGTAGCGCCGAGGAAACAAAAAGAAGGTAGTTGGCACGGACTGCTGAGAAGTTCTCCTTCACGAGCAGGTTGTTCTGAAGCGAGAACGAAGACTATCCTAGCTTAAATGCCCTAGGGACAACGAAGGTGTTGCCTTCGAAATAGCCCACGAGGCTTTTTAGCTCCAGGTCTGCTCTTTGTTGTTCAGCGAAGTCTTCCGCGCTTATTATTCCAATGAACGCGTAAACTTCCTCGTCGTCTTGCGGCGGCGGGTCAATGGGGGCACATGAAAAGGTATGTACATCAGAGTGTTTTCGGCGGGACTTGTAAATTACAGTGTGGTCATATTCTCGCAGTCTGAGGCTCCACCGCGCCAGTCGTTCTGAAGGGCCCTCTAAATTAGCTAGCCAACACAACGCGTAATGGCCTCTGACTGATTTAAACAGCCTGCCATATAGGTAAAGGCGGAATTTTGCCGTAGCCCAAATGATGGGGAGGCTTTCTTTTTCCATCGTAGAACAATTGCCTTCCACTTTTGACAGCGACCCGCTAGCGTAACACCCGTTCAAGTCCGCATTTTCTCTGGACTATATGCCGGCGCCGAGGCGTAGGCTACTGGCGTCAGTGCGGATTTCGGAATCGCCGTCCTCGTCGAAGTGCGCAAGTACCGGCGGCGACTGCATGCGTCTTTTGAGTTCTTCAAATGCGTCGGCCTGCGGCGTTTGCCACTTGATCTTGACATCACATTTGGTTACATGTGTCAGTGACTCAGCGATGCGTGAAATGTCCTTGACAAAGCGCCTGTAGTAGGCACGCATGACAAGGAATCTACGCACTGCTTCCTTGTCGATGGGCTGCTGGAACTTTGCGATGGCAGCTGCATTCTGCGGGACGCGGCAGACTCCAGCCTTGTTGATGACATGGCCTAGGAACAGAAGGTCATCGTAAGCGAAGCTCATCGTAAGGGAAGCGGCACTTTACCGGCTTCAGAGTGAGCCCTGATGACTTGATCGCCTCTAGTACTGTCACAAGCAGCCTAAGGTGATGGTATAAATTTCCGGCGAAGACGACGGCGTCGTCCAAGTAAACACGACAGGTCTGCCACTTCAATCCTGCTAAAACCGTGCCCATGACGCGCCGGGACGTTGCAGGTGCCGAGCACAGTCCGTACTGCATGACCTTGAACTCAGAGGCCGCATGGCGTGATAAAAGCGGTCTTTTAGCGATCTTTTTCTTCGACTTCTGTTTGCCAGTAGCCAGTGTTGACGTCCATCGACGATAAGTATTTAACGTTGCAGAGGCGATCCAATGCGTCGTCTATCCGTGGGAGGGGTACACGTACATCTTCGTGATCTTGTTCAGTTGACGATAACCGACGTCGAAACTAAGGGTTCCGTCCTTTTTCTTCACCAATACTAGAGGAGATCCCCACGGGCTTTTCGACGGCTGGGTGATGTCCTAGTGCCGAATTTCGTCGACTTGCTGCCTAATAGCTTCACGTTTTCGCGTTGAAACTTGGTAAGGGCTCTGGCTGTGTGGTCGAGCGTATTCCTCGGTTATATTGCGGTGTTTTGTAACTGGTGTTTGCCAAATCTTCGATGACGTCGAGAAGCAGTCTGTATCGTCGGAGCAGACTTCTGAGCTGCTGCTGCTTAATCATGGGGAGACTTGGATCTATGTCGAAGTCTGGTTCGGGAGCTATAGTCCCCGAGGTAGATGCGGCAGAATCCGAGAGGACAAACGCATTGGTGGTTTCCACAATTTCCTAGATGTACGCGATTGTCGTTCCTTTGTTGTTGTGCTTGAACTCCTGGCTGAAGTTTGTCAGCAACACTTCAGTTTTCCCTCCATGCAGTCGAGCGATCCCTCTTGCGACGAAAATTTCACGGTCTAGTAGTAGACGTTGGTTACCCTCGATGACGCCTTCTACGTCAGCGGGAGTTTCGGTGGCGACGAAAATAACGATGTTGGAGCGCGGCCGGATGCTCACTTGATCTTCTAGCACACTAAAGGCGTAGTGACTACGAGAGCTCTCCGGCGGTATCGCTTGATCTTCCGACAGCGTTTCCGACATCGACGGCAGGTCGATGATTGCTCCGTGTTGGTTCAGGAAGTAAATGTCGGTAATGATGTCTCGTGAACACTGCTCGTGGAAAACGAAGTTGGCAGGGCAAGTCCGGTTATGAACAGTAATTCTTGCCGTGCAGATTCCAGTCTGCGGAATGAGGTGTCCTCCCGCGGTCCGAATTTGTGGGCCTTCCCATGCAGTCTTAACTTTCTTCAACTGGGCGGCGATGGGTCCACTCATGAACGGAGTAATCGGCTCTTATGTCCACTAAGGCGGTGACTGCTTGCCCGTCGAGAAGCACGTTGAGGTCGGTGGTTCTTTGTCTTACGCTACAGTTAGGTCTTGGCGTCGGATCACGGCTGTGCCGCGTTGACCTGTGGCTGGTTCGTGGAATTGCCAGATGGCCTTTCGTCGGCGTATTCTCTGCTTCTAGATTTTGTCGGTATGGCGGCGTCTCGTTATAATGTCGCCCAGACAGGATTTTCGGCGTATTCGTCGGCGGCGGAGGATCTTCGTCAGTTCGACGAACAGCAACCACACCTCCATCAGTTACTGCTTTTAGTTTTCCGGATGTGCGCTCGCCGAGCGGCCCCTGTCTGGGCTCGCGTATAGACGGCGCTGCAGCGATAGGTTATGGCGAACGGGAGGGTTGTCGAGGACTCCACTGAGTAGCGGTGAGGTAGTCGGCGATATCGCGAGGGCGCTTACCTTGCTGCGGGCGCGGAACATTGATGGCGAAGCCTCGTAGTTCCATCTCCCTGTATGAGCATCTTTGGTGGACGTGACCCGCTTCTCCACAGTGGTAACAGAGCGGGCGGTGGTCAGGAGCGCGCCAAATGTGCCTCTTGCTCAGTGGGCTACGCTGGTCGACGGGCGGGTGAGCTGGCGGCGGCGGCGGCGGACGGTGGGACTGCGCCGTTTCAGCGCCCTAGCGCAGGCGCAGAAGGGGGGTGGGGACATGACGGCGGGGTGCGGCGGCGTACGGCGGCGTACGTCGTCGCTTCCGGCTGAGGCTGCGGTGATTGAGGTATTTCGAGTTATTGTTGGAGCTCCTCTCGTACAATGTCGGCAATCCAAGTCACTAGAGGCTGTGATGAAAAGAACAGCCTCTGTAGCTCCTCCCGCACGACCACTCTGATAGGCTCGCACCGGTAGTCGGTGGCCAGTGATTGAACTTCGGCGTAATTTGTTGAGTTCGTGCGGTGGCTGAATTGCTGGTGGCCTCGCGAAGAAATTGGTCGACAATCTTCAGAGAGCTTCGTACCATTCCGGCGAAAAGTTTCTTCACACCACGCATGAGTAGGCGAACATTCTTCTCCTCGGACATTTTCGGGTCGGCGTGGCGGAATAGGCGGCTCATTTCTTCTGGAAAGATGGCAGCATTCTTGTTTGGTAGCTGCACTCGGGCTTCCAATAGAACTTCGGGCCTTTCTTTCCGGACAACGCTTGTGAAGGTCCTCGGGAAGTTACTGTGGGACAAGTCCTACGTTGTAAGGGTGGATTCCCGGTTCTCGAACCATGTCCTCGCGGCATCTTCCAATGCTTATCCACAGCATATCCTCAAAGGTCCAGTTATTGAAGGCTGGAATCTATTCAGAAGTCTCGAGCCAGGTTTCTGGATCGTCCACCGTAGCTCCACCGAAGGTAGGTGGCTCCCTTGGTAACTGAAGCACGATAGGGCGCGCTGAAGCTGCCATCATTGTTGACTTGGGGATGTTCTTTGTGGTCGCCTCGGGTAGAAGACGGTGCTCCGGGGACAAGTTCTGTAATCTGCGGCTTGCTCGATGGTCCGGGGCGACGCTGGTGCTCTTCTCGGGCTTCGTGCTTGGATCGTGGCTTTGCAGGGGCGTTCGGTACATGAACACACTAGCACTTCCACTAGATGTCCCGTGTGAATGACGGTGAATAAAGTAGCCAAAACTGGGAATCAGGAAACTCGCCTTTTATTGGGCGAACTTGTGCCCTCAAAAACAGGCTGCACTCAAAGAACGGCGACAGCGGCGAACACAGAGGGCGATTGTCGAAAATCGGATCTGCGGGTCAAGCGCGTCGGCTTTTATACAGCAGTCGTCGAATGTTCCAGAGTAATCGCTGGGTCCCCCGTGTCTTCCACAAAGTTCTACAACCATTCGCGCCACGCGATAAAATCAGATTACACAAGGTTCGGCGACAACACAAGAAGAATAGAACCATTGATAACTTTCGAGACTCGAAAGTTCCAGTACATGCAGGCATGTCCTGCGCTGTGCGTTAACATTTGTTAGGCGGTGAAACGTGGTCACCTGATAAAGATAAGCAGGTACACGTGTCAACATTGACGACGCCGCAGAGATTCTAGAGCGCTGATCTATCACTTTAGCTTGACTTATGTTGAATTCCAATGGCAGATCCAGATCAAGTTTTTCTGCTCTGTATGGAGCAATCCTATTCCAATGACAGAATGGGAGCGTGAGCTGTGTGTTCCAATGGCAGATTGGGACCAGCCGCTGATCCCGGATTGCTCCGTGGAGCAAAAATATTTGCTCCGTCGAAATCGGCAGATTTGACCGGAAGTCCTCGTGACGTATTTCCTTCACCCGCCTCTGCTTCCTGTCACAGTCGCCTGTTTCCGGTCGCGGGCAGCTATGGACATGGGGAAACGTGGACGCCGCTTCGTGCCGTGCGATTTTGTTTGCGCTCCTAGAGAGCTCCGACTCGGACAGTACGATTTCCAAGTCGAGTGATGATTCTTCTGACACGGACAGTGAAATGAGGTGGTGGGTTGCGCTTCCAAGCGCTTGTTCCTCTCTCTATTCTAGCGCCGTCTCACTTGATTTTCCTGTACTGAGTGCCCCCGCGTGAGCGCACGCATTCCCTTCGCAGATATGGTGTGAGCAGATGAGAGCGATCTCAGTCGGAGTGACGCGCTCCGTTCGTGATCCGGCCGAGCGCTCGCGATCTACCATTGGAATTCAACATTAGTATTTGCCTTTAGTGTCGCTCTAAGGGGAAGGTTTCGCTCGGGTGCTCCTATCTAAATACATGTAAAAGGAGAATTCGTTTTTCTCGGCAACCACTGGGCTAAATTTCACGTAGTTTCCTTCATTTAAGAGACAACTTTAAAATCTAGTGAGTGTTGGTTTCGAATTCTTTTATTCAGGTCGTCAAGTTTTTATTAAGAAGTGGCAAAAATCGAAAATTTTCAGAAATGGAAACAATCAGGTTTACACCTTTGTAATTCAGCAATAAAAATGGATATCACAATTCCGTGAATTCCATCTAATCGTACATCTAAAGTGCAGCAAATCGATATGTTACACATGAATCTGAAAAAAACTTGTAATGTGAAAATACAGCTTTTGCTGAACCCTTGTACACAACGTAACAAATTCATGTAAAATATAAAATGACACATCGAATTTGTTCCCTTTCAGTGGTCTAATGGGGGCCGTTTACAGAACCGCGATACCTGTTCTTGATGCAGAACTATTAATTTATAGACTTCGTGCTTTTATATATTCAAGTTCTCCAATTTTTGAAAATTAAAAAGAAATACTCAGACCCTAAATTCAGATGCCGCTTCCCACAGCCACTAGAATTTAACTTTATCTCCTAAATGTAACACATTTATTTAAAATCGGTCCAGGGGCTATCTCAGAAAAGCTTTTTTTGCGTTTTGCATGTATTTGAATAGGACGCGTCGGAGTTAGGCCCGAGCTAAAGCTACATTTAGGCTGATTGCTTTTGGAAAAATAATGTGAATAAAAATCGAGACTAATCTGGCGGCAAGAAACAAGCTCACGGCGCCGCATCATTGATGACAATATCACAAAAAGTTGGGAGCGATGATGTTGACGTTACCGACATCTTTTTCCGCGTCAGTTACGCTTTCAGAGAGTGCACAATTGCAAAATATGCTTATTTATATTGACACGTGTACTTGTCTTCATCGGGCGACACGTTTCACCGCCTAACAAATGTTATCGCACAGCGAAGGACACGCTTGCATGTGTGGGAAGTTTCTGGAATGTTATCGATGGTTCCATCTACTGTCTGTCACCGAACCTTGTGTAATCTGATTGCATGTGGGCGCGACGCGAATAATGTAGAACTTTGTGGAAGGCGCGCGGGTCCCAAGGGTTAGTCTGGAAGATTCGACGATTGATGTATAAAAGCCGAATCGCATGACCCGTTGATCAGATTTTCGACGATCGCCGACTGTATTCGCCGCTGTCGCCGTTCTTTGAGTGTAGCCTGTTTTTTGAGGGCACAAGTTCACCAATCAAACGCTAGTTTCGGGTTTCTCAGTTTGGCTGCTTTCTTCGCAGTCACTACCACGTGACATCTGGTGGAGGTGCTTGCGCGTTCATGTACCGAACGCCCCTGCAAAGCCGCGATCCAAACCCGAAGCCCGAGGACAAAACCGACATCGCCCAAGACCAGCGTGCTAGCCGCAGACAGCAAGGACTGCCCCCAGAGCATGGACTTCTGCCTGAGACGACAAAGGAGATCGTGGCCAAGACAACCCGAATGGCTACCCCAGCGTCCCCCGTTATCCCGCAGCAACCTCGACACCCACCGACCTTACACGGAGCAGCTACATAAGACCCGGAATCCTGGCTGGAGACCTACGAACGAATCGCGACTTTCAACAACTGGTACTCCGACGACAAGCTGCGGCATGTATACTTCGCCTTAGAAGACGCCGCCAGAACGTGATTTGAGAACCGGAAATCGACCATGACAACATGGGACCGGTTCCGTAGCGGCTTCCTGCGCACCTTTACGAGCGTCGTACGCAAGGAAAGGGCCGTAGCCATGCTTGGACGCCCGAGTGCAGCTACCTATCGAGAACGTTGCCATATTTACGGAAGAAATGAACCGTCTGTTCCGCCACGCCGACCCGGATGCCCGAGGAGAAGAAAGTCCGCCTTTTCATGCGTGATGTAAAGGAAAAACTTTTCGGCGCAATGATACGAAGCCCAGCGAAGACCGTAGAAGAGTTTCTTCGCGAGGCCACCAGCATCGAGAAGACACTTGAAATGCGGAACCGGCAATTCAACCGCCGCACGAACTCTACCAACTACACAGGAATTCAATCGCTGTCCACCGACGATCTGCGCGAGACTATCAGAGCGGTCGTACGGGAAGAATTGCCGAAGTTGCACCTTAGGTCGCAGCCTCAAGTTGCCCAAATTGCCGATATCATCAGAGACGAGCTTGATCAATGCCTTGGAGTTCCTTAGGAGCAACTAGAATCACTGCAGCCCCAGCCGGAAGCGACGACCTACGCTGCCATCGCCCGCCGCCAAGGCCCCCCCTGCACGACCGCGCCAGGGACCTTTAACGCCACAATTCCGTCTTCCACCGCCGCCACCGCCAGCACACCCGCCCGTCACCCAGCGCCGGTAGGCGACCAAGACGGACATTTGGCGCGCTCCTGACCACCGCCCACTCCGCTACCACTGCGGAGAAGCGGGTCACGTCTACCGCCGATGCCCATACCGAGAAATGGGACTGCGAGGGTTCGCCGTTAACGCGCCCCAACCACAGCTGGGCGAACGACCTCGCGATATCGCCGACTACCTCGCCGCCACTCAGTGGAGCACTCAACAACCGTCCCGTTCGCCGTCACCAGGCCGTTACCTGTTGCCGCAGCGCCAACCATACACTGGCCCAGCCCGGGGCCCGTCTGCGAGCGCGTATCCTGAAAACTAAAAGCAGCAACCGATGGAGGTGCGGTTGCTGTTCGTCAAACTGACGAAGATCCTCCGCCACCGAAAGACGCCGAAGAGACCATCTCGACGACAGAATAACGACACGCCGCCGTCCAGACGAAGTCAGGAAGCCAAGACTACACCGAGGAAAGACGACGACGCAACGTTCCAGCTTCAGTTCAACACGACGCAGCCGTGATCCGACGCCGAGACCTAACTGTAACGCCGGACAAAGAACCACCGACCTCGACGTGCTTCTCGACGGCCAGGCAGTTACCGCCTTAGTGGACACAGGGGCCGATTACTCCGTAACGAGTGGACACATCACCGCCCAGTAGAAGAAAAACTGCATGGGAAGGCCCTCAAATTCGGACCGCTGGAGGACACCTCATCACGCCGACTGAAATCTGCACGGCCAGAATTACCGTTTATGACCGGACTTTCCCTGCCATCTTCGTTATCCTCCAACAGTTTTCACGAAACGTCATTCTCGGCATGGACTTCCTGAACCAACACGGCGCAATTATCGACCTGAAGTCGAAGTCGATAATGCTATGTCACTACGATAACGCTAAGTCACTATGCCTTAAGCGTGCTCGAAAGTCAAGTCAGCATTCCGCCTCACTCCAGCATTGTCATTTCCGTCGGCACCAAAACACCTGCCGACGTAGAAGGCGTCATCGATGGTGACCAACGTCTACTGCTAGACCGTGAAATTTGCGTCGCAAGAGGGATCGCTCGACTGCATGGAGGGAAAACCGAAGTGTTGCTGACAAACTTCAGCCAGGAGTTTAAGCACATCAACACGGGCACGACGATCGCGAACATCGAGGAAATTGTGGAAACCAGTAATGCGTTTGTCCACTCGGATTCCGCCGCATGTACCCCGACGACCATGGTTCCCAAACCAGACTACGACATTAATCCAAGTCTCCCCGTGATTAAGCAACAGCAGCTCAGAAGTTTGCTGAGACAATACAAAGGCTGCTTTTCGACGTCATCGAGGATTCGAAAAGCACCAGTCGCCAAGCATCGCATAATCACCGAGGAGTGCGCTCTTGACCACTCCGCCAGAGCCCTTACCGAGTTTCGCCGCGAGAACGTGAAGCTATATGAGACCATGTGGACGAAATGCTGCGCGACGACATCACCCAGCCGTCGAAAAGCCCGTGGGCATTCCCTGTTGTCTTGGTAAAGAAAAAGGACGGAACCTTACATTTCGGCGTTGATTCTGGTCAACTGAGCAAGATCACAAAGAAGGATGTATACCCCGTACCACGGATAGACGACGCATTAGATTGGCTCTGCAACGCAAAATACTTCTCGTCGATGGATCCCAAGTCTGGCTACTGGTAAATAGAAGTCGACGAGAGAGGTCACGAAAAGACCGCCTTCATCATGCCAGACGGCCTCTACAAGTTCAAGGTCATGCCACTCGGAATGTATTCAGCCCCTGCAACGTTCTAGTGCGTAATGGGCATGATGTTAACAGGATTGAAGTGGCAGACCTGTCTTGTTTACTTGTATGACGTCGTCGTCTTCGCCGGAAATTTCGACGATCACCTTAGGTGGCGTGCGACAGTACAAGAGGCCATCAAGTCATCGGGGCTCCCTCTGAAGCCGGAAAAGTGCCACTTCGCTTACGATGAGCTTCTGTTCCTAGGCCACGTCATCAGCAAGTCCAGAGTCCGCCCTGACCCGGAGAAGACAGCTGCCATCGCAAAGTTCCCACAGCCCATCTACAAGAAGACAGCGCGTAGCTTTCTGGGCACTTGTGGCTACTACAGGCGATTTGTCAAGGAATTTTCACGCATCGCTGAGCCGCTGACATAGCTAACTAAATGTGACGTCGAGTTCAAGTGGGAAACGCCGCAAGCCGACGCATTTCAAGAACTCAAACGACGCATGCAGAAGCCGCCCGTACTTGCGCACTTCGACGAGCACGCCGATACTGGCATCCACACTGACGCCAGTAGTCTAGGCCTCGGTGCCTATCCTAGTCCTGGGAAAAGATGGACATGAACACGTGATAGCTTACGCTAGCGGTCGTCGTCAAAAGCGGAAGGCAATTATTCTACAACCGAAAAGAAGGCTGGCCATCCTTTGGGCTACAGCGAAGTTTCGCCCTTCCCTATATGGCAGGCCATTCAATGTCCTCAGCGACCATCACGCCTTGGGTTGGCTAGCGAACTTAAAGGATCCTTCAGGACAGCCTGCGCGGTGGAGCCTAAGACTGCAAGAGTATGATATCACTGTAACCCTTAAGTCCGGACGAAAACATTCTGATGCCGATTGCCTATCACGCGCCCCCATTGACTCGCCGCCGCAAGATGACGAAGGTGACAACGCCTTACTTTGCTATTTAAGCGCGGAAGACTTCGCTGAACAGCAGCGAGCAGACCCGGAGTTGAAAAACCTCATCGAGTATTTGGAAGGGCACACCGACGTTGTACCTAGGGCATTTAAGCGAGGTTTGTCTTCGTTCTCGCTTCAAAACAACCTACTCGTAAAGAAGAACTTCTGACCAGTGCGCGCCAACTACCTTCTTGTTGTCCCGTCAGGACTGCGTCCAAAAGTATTGCAGTCTCTACATGACGATCCGACCACTGGACAACTCGGATTTTCCCTGACACTATCGAGGATACAGGAAAAGTATGATTGGCCGCGCCCGACCGCCGACGTCGCTCGTTATGTCAGAACATGCCGAGACTGTCAGCCACGCAAGACACCACCAACAAGGCCAGCCAGATTCCTACAGCCAATCAAGCCTCCTTGCCGACCATTCCAGCAGATCGGGATGGATTTGTTGGGACTCTTTCCGACGTCAACAACCGGAAATAGGTGGATCGTCGTGGAGACGGACTACCTCAACCGCTTCGCTGAAACTAAAGCACTGCCGAAAGGTAGCGCAGCCGAAGTGGCGAAATTCTTTGTCGTAAACATCCTCTTGCGACATGGCGCCCCAGAAGTCCTCATTACCGACAGAGGAACGGCCTTTACAGCGGAGCTCACCCAAATTATTCTGCAATACAGTCAGAAAGGGCAAAGGAGAACAACGGCCTACCACCCACAGACGAATGGCCTTACGGAGCGGCTGAATAAGGTCCTCGCCGACATGCTAGCAATGTACGTCGACGCCAAACAGAAGACCTGGGATGCCGTCCCCCCATACGTAACATTCGCTTACAACACGGCGGTGCAAGAAACAACACAAATCGCGCCGTTCAAGCTGGTTTACGGCAGGAACCCGACGACGACGCTCGACCCCATGCTGCCGAACGTCACTGACGAGGAGAATCTTGACGTCGCTACTTATCTCCAGCACGCCGAAGAAGCCCGACAGCTCGCCCGCCTGCGGGTAAAGAACCAGCAGAGGACCGACAGCCGACACCACAACCTCCGACGACACTTCTTCGAGTACCAGCCCGGCGACCGCGTTTGGGTATGGACCCCGATAAGCCGACGAGGACTCAGTGAGAAACTACTGCCACGCTATTTCGGACCCTACAAGATCATCCGACGTATTGACGCACTGTAGTATGAGGTCGTGCCAGACAGCATTTCCCATTCACAGCGGCGCCGCGCACGATCTGAAGTGGCCCACGTGGTGCGTCTTGAACCCTTTTACGGACGCTGACGAACTTCCTTTCTTGTTGTTTTCGTTGCTACAAGTGCTTTTCTTTATTATTTTCGTTTGTTTGCAGCATCGCGTCGATGCTTTTTTTGAGAGGGGGGTATTGACACGTGTACTTGTGTTCATCGGGCGACACGTTTCACCGCCTAACAAATGTTATCGCCCACCGCAGGAGACGCTTGCATGTGTGGGAAGTTTCTGGAGTATTATCGGTGGTTCCATCCACTCTCTGTGACCGAGCCTTTGTAACCTGATTGCATGTGTGCGCGACGCGAATAATGTAGAACATTGTGGAAGGCGCGCGGATCCCAACGATAAGTCTGGAACGTTCGACGATTGATGTATAAAAGCCGACGCATTTGACCCATTGATCAGATTTTCGTTGATCGCCGACTTTGTTCGCCGCTGTCACCGTTCTTTGAGTGTAGCCTCTTTTTGAGGACACAAGTTCGCCCCATAAAACGCTACATTCGTCTTTCTCAGTTTGGCTGCTTTCTTCACAGTCACTACCACGTGACAATATTCAGCTCTTACAGGAGTATGTCAAATAAAAATTTATTCGCTGAGCGACACAATATCGAGGACGGGCTCCAAGCTACTTATATGCGTTAGCCACCCAGCATCAATTATTAAATGTTAATTAACGTAGCTTTGTGAATTACGCACACAACTTGCTCCGTAGCCGGAGGTTACCATTTGAGCACTCTAATGATTACAATAATGTCAGAAGGTTTACATTGGTCTCTTTAGTAAAATTTGCCGCCGTTAAAAAATACTGCCGGTATATTCATGGTGCAGTACACTTCTGATTAAGCAGGTGCGAATGGTTCGATAGGTTTTCTTGACACCATTGAGGTTCATGAATTTGGCATAGAAGGCACGTGCCCAACCGTGCACTTCTCCCTTTACAATGAACTCCCTTAAATTATACAAGAAACACCTCAGCGCTACGGTACATAACAGAAGGTGTGTGAGAACATTGTGCGCTGTCATGATTAGATTTCTGAGCGTTGGTGCCATCAGGCTCGATTTCCTGGCGTCATTAGGAATGAAAAGAAAAACCGATACCTAAAGGCCCACGCAGGTCGACTATACTTGGGCCACTGGGCCGGCGTAAGAGGCTAGATAGATAGAGAAAAGTTAAATTATGGGGTTTTACGTGCCAAAACCACTATCTGATTATGAGGCACGCCGTAGTGGAGGACTTCACAAATTTCGACCACCTGGGGTTCGTTAACGTGCACCTAAATCTAAGCAGACGGGTGTTTTCGCATTTCGCCCCCATTGAAATGCGGCCACCGCGGCCGGGATTCAATCCTGCGACCTCGTGTTCAGGCGCTCCCCACCATAGCCACTGAGCAAGCACGGCGGGTAGACAAAGATAGATAGATAGATAGATAGATAGATAGATAGATAGATAGATAGATAGATAGATAGATAGATAGATAGATAGATAACCTAAAATGTCTGCTGTACAGGCAAATAATGCTATTCGCCTTAATAACAGCTGTCTGGGGCAAGCATTGGATATCTTTGTTCAGTAATTCGTATCACATCGGACAGTGCGGACCCGAGTAGATTTTGGTTGGGCGAAAAATACCTAAATTTCAGAATGAGTGCTTTGCGGCAAACACGGGTAGATTGATTGTCTATGATGAATTGTTCTAATACTTCAGTTTTACGCACAAATGCCGCAATATATCTTGTACATCACCAATACAACTGCGTTTAATGTTTGTGTAATGATCGGATACGATGATTTCCTTTTTTCTTTATGAGTACTGTTGTAATCGCACCGATGGCACGAGTTGTTGGGAACTCGGCGCTGACGCCCGTTGTTGCACCTGGGTCGCAAGCCCCAAGGGTAGCGTTGGCCTGGCGGCCTGGGGTACAACTGGAAGCATCCGAAGGTCCCGGCAAAGCATGAGTCGACTGGTAACAACAAAACAACTTGTTTATTCTAACATCGCAAAGAGTTGGCGGTCAGGTTGACCGAAGTAGAGAGACGGGAGTGCACTTTACTCAACAGAAGAAATCGGAGCCCTCTTTTGGCGTCCGGGGGCAGCTGCTTTTATACTCTCGCAGTTGAGGGCAAGAAGGAACCCCTCTATAGACGAGCACGTGACGGTGCCGCTCGGGCACAATGGGATAAGGTGGCGCAGCGTCGTGTCGGCGCCACTCGGACCCCCCTTGCTTCACAGTTGTTGGGAGCTCCTCTCCCCGACTGCCGCGCTTCGACAAGCGTGGGCACAATGGGAAGAGAAGGAGGAGCAGCCGTCGTGTCGGCGCCGCTCGGACCCCCTTGCTTCACAGTTGTTGGGAGCTCCTCTCCCCGGCTGCCGCGCTTCGACAAGCGTGGGCACAATGGGAAGAGAAGGAGGAGCAGCCGTCGTGTCGGCGCCGCTCGGACCCCCTTGCTTCACAGTTGTTGGGAGCTCCTCTCCCCGGCTGCCGCGCTTCGACAAGCGTGGGCACCAATATGCACATACACTCACACACGCACATGAAGACACGTGGCATTGGAACATGCCTGGACGCGCTTGGCAGGGAGGCGTAGCGGCGGCGCCGAACGGGCCAAGATGTCTGCCGCTTTGAACGAAGCCCTGGCGTCTGTTGTATCCTCGCCGGCTTTACCGCGCGTCGTAGGCGAAACGTAACAGACCGCCCCGCCGGGGGAAGGAGATCCCGATGGTCAGGGGACTGCATCCGCTGTCCGGAGGGATGTCGCTCGATGATGCTCATAACCGAAGTCGGGCGTCCCTCGACGTTTCTTGAGCGCAGCGCACAGAGAAGGCCTCGTTCTCTCGTTCAGGTTCGCACAGGACACTGCAAAGTGACTTCGGGAGAGTTCACATTTTTGTTCTCGTTCCCGGCAAGCGTTAGAACTACGCTGAAACTCAACCGCTCAGTCAGCAAGCACGGCACAACCCTCACTAAGCCCTGCCAGGCTCTTTCCCCTTTTTTACCACTGCCTAGTTCCTTACAGTAGTCTAGCAGCACTCAGAACGCGTCCACAAATTGGAAAATTGCACTAGAAAGCATATCATCACTTTGAAACACTAAACAAAAGCAATATGTTAAAAAATCCTGCCTCAGGAAGAAAAACATCAGTAACAAACAATTTTGAGGCTGATTCCTACGTTAGGGGCTTCGACTTAAGCCATCGGCGTTACCGTTGAGACTCCCCTTTTTGTAACGCACCTCAAAGGAATATTGTTGCAAAGCGAGGCTCCAGCGCAGGAGGCGGCCATTTTTGGGAGAGATGGTCTGCAGCCATTGGAGAGGGCAGTGATCCGTCTCAATGATAAACCTCGAGCCGGCTAGATAGCATGACAATTTCTGAACGGCCCACACGAGACACGCACACTCTTTCTCGGTGGCGCTATACGCCTGCTCACGACTGGTCAGCTTACGACTAGCATACAGGACGGGGTGTTCTACTTCTCCATTTTCCCGTTGGCACAGTACAACGCCCATGCCTCGCTCACTAGCATCGCACTGAACAACGAACCCTTTTGTATAGTCTGGCGATCGTAGCACCGGCTGGCTTGTTAGGGCACTCTTTAGGGCGCTAAAAGCTCTTTCCTTTGTCTCGTCCCAGACGACTGTTTGGGGCTCTGTTTTTCTTAGAGCATCCGTCAGGGGAGCCGCGATATCAGAGTACCTGGGGATGTACCTCTGATAGTAGCCGGCGACACCTAAGAACGACCGAATATCGGTCTTCGTGCGCGGTTGCGGGAAGTCTCGCACAGCGGCCACCTTTATTTCAGAGGGGCGGCGTCGACCCTGACCAATCACGTGACCGAGGTAGACAACCTCGGCCTGTGCTAACTGGCACTTGGGAGCCTTGACTGTCAAGCCCGCTTCGCGCAGGTGGGTTAGCACTGCCCGCAAGTGTGCCATATGCTCAGACCAGGATGCGGAGAATATCGCTACGTCGTCTAGATAAGGTAAAGCGAATTCTTGCTGTCCACGCAACACTTTATCCATGAGGCTTGAAAAACAGTATGGCGCGTTCTTCAAACCAAAACTCAACACTTTAGGACGGAATGTTCCCATAGGTGAAATGAACGCCGCATACCTACTAGCCTCTTCTGTAAGTGGAACCTGCCAATAACCCCTGACAAGATCTAGGGTGGAAATAAACTGAGCGCTACTAACTTTCTCAAGGCGCTCCTCGATGTTAGGGATCGGATAAATTTGATCCTTAGTGATGGAATTAAGCCTGCGGTAGTCGACGCAAGGACGAGGTTCCTTGCCCGGTACCTCAACTAAAATCAAAGGGGAGGTATAATCACTCTCACCTGCCTCAATAACACCGAGCTGTAGCATTTTCTTTACCTCAGCCTCCATAATATCGCTCTGGCGGGGTGACACCCGATACGCCTTGGATCGTACTGGCTCTGGGGAGGTAAGTTCTATATCATGAGTAAGGACAGAAGTCCTACCAGGCCTCTCAGAGAACAGACCTTGAAACTCTTGTAAGAGCTGGTGTAGTTCGGTTTTCTGCTCAGGCGACAGCGATGCTCCACTGACTGTCACTAATGACTTGATCGGCGTCTTCCCTGTTCGTCACTGAGCCTAGTCCCGGAAGCTCGACCGGAAGCTCTTCAGGAACGTTTACCATCATGCACGCTACTGCTTCCCTTTGTCTATAAGGTTTGAGCAGATTACAGTGGTAAACGTGCTGTGCTTTCCGCTTTCCTGGCAGACTCACCACGTAGTTAACGTCCGACAGTTTCTGAACAATTCGTGCTCGGCCCCCCCACTGCACGTCTAGTTTGTTGTTTAGCGATGTGCGTAATATCATGACCTCATCGCCCACCTCAAAACGACGGGCCCTGGCTGTCCGATCATAATAAACCTTGGCCCTCTGCTGGGCCTTTGCCATTGCTTCACCTGACAACTCCTGTGCCCTTCTTAAGCGTTCGAGGAGCTTAAGCACGTACTCCACCACGACTGGGTCGTCGCCCCTGCCTTCCCACGATTCTCGAAGCATGCGAAGCGGAGACCGAAGCGAGCGACCGTACACCAGCTCAGCTGGCGAAAACCCCGTAGCTGCATGCGGCGCGGTCCGTAATGCAAACATCACCCCAGGCAGACACAGCTCCCAGTCAGTTTGATGTTCAAAACACAATGCTCTCAACACGCGCTTCATGACGGAGTGGAGCTTCTCAACGGAATTCGACTGTGGGTGGTACACTGAGCTGTGTAACAGCTTTACCCCACACCTTTCGAGAAAAGTTGTCGTCAAAGCGCTAGTAAACACTGTGCCCTGATCTGATTGGATTTCCGCAGGAAAACCAACTCGCGCAAATATGGACAGTAGTGCATTGACTATCTCAACTGAGCTGAGTTCTTTAAGCGGCACTGCTTCAGGGAACTTTGTCGCTGGGCAGATCACAGTCAAAATGTGTCTGTACCCCGTGGCTGTTACCGGCAGAGGTCCCACTGTATCAATAACGAGCCGTATAAAAGGCTCCGTAATGATAGGTACCAATTTCAACGGCGCCCTCGATTTGTCCCCTGGTTTGCCCACCCGCTGACAGGTGTCACATGACCTCACGAAGTGGTCTGCGTCCCGAAAACACCCTGGCCAATAGTACTCTTGCAAGAGACGGTCCTTAGTTTTCTTAACTCCTAGGTGTCCGGACCACGAACCCCCGTGCGACAAGCGCAACAGATCCTGACGATAGCATTGAGGCACGATCAGCTGATCGAACTCCACTCCTCTGCGGTCTAGATACTTCCGGTACAGGACTCCACCTCTTTCCACAAAACGCGCATTTTTCCGGGCGATACCTTCCTTGACATTGCAGCGCACGTTTTCTAGGCTGCCATCCTTCTTTTGCTCGGCTATCAAAGCCGACCGGCTGACTTTTAGCAACCTATCAAGTCCGTCTGACGTAGGCGCGATGAGCAAATCTGCAGATAGCTCTTCTAACTTTCCCTTATCGGGCATTTCCTCTCCAGTATCTGGCACCTTCAACGCTACAGGCTCAATTTTATTCAGTTCGGGCGTGCTCTGAATATCAGCTTGCTGCACCTCTGACCCTTTTTCACTGTTCACCAACGTCGGCCCCGCAACTACCGCCTTTGCAGCGAGCTCCCGAACCTTCGATCTGGTTAAGGCCTGAACGCTAGCCTCACCAAACAAAAGCCCCTTCTCGCGCAGGAGGTGATCGGACCTGTTCGAAAATAGGTACGGGTATTGGGGGGGCAGCATAGATGACACTGCGGCCTCCGTCTCAAGCGCTCCGAAAGGTCCTTCGATAAGCACCTTTGCTACCGGCAGACACACGCTATGAGCTTCCACGGCTTGCTTGATCCATGCGCACTCGCCCGTGAACATATGGGGTTCTACGTAAGAGGGGTGAACTACATCCATTGTAGCTGCGGAATCGCGAAGCACTCGGCACTCTTTCCCGTTCACGAGCAGGTCTCGCATGTAAGGCTCGAGAAGCTTCATGTTCTCGTCAGTGCTGCATAATGAAAAAAACACAACTTTTGGTGTTGTTTCCGGACACTGCGCCGAAAAGTGACCCGGCTTCTGGCACGTATAACAAACGCGCGCTTGCCTCATCTCGAACCGCTTTCTGCGTTCGGCTTCGGCTGGCGCCGTCTCCTTAGGTTCGGTCGCACTGCTTTCACTCGCATCCGCACTACGTGTGTTCCCCTTTGCTCTCATGGGTGTGAACTTCGGCCTCTCAAACTTCGAGCCAAATTCACCCTTTTGACCGTCCTTAGCTCCGCGAGCCCGACGCGTCACAAACTCCTCGGCTAGCTCAGCGGCTTTAGCCACCGTACAAACGTCTGGCCTATCCAAGACCCAGTACCGCACGTTCTCAGGTAACCGACTATAAAACTGTTCTAGCCCGAAACACTGCAGAACTTTATCGTGGTCACCAAACGCTTTCTCTTCTTTGAGCCACTCCTGCATGTTTGACATAAGCTTGTACGCAAACTCTGTGTATGACTCACTTCTGCTTTTCTCATTTTCCCGAAACTTCCGACGGAACGCCTCCGCTGACAGCCTGTACTTCTTTAGCAGACTCGATTTCACTTTGTCGAAATCCTCTGCCTCCTCTCTATTCAAGCGAGCGACTACGTCGGCCGCCTCGCCGGGTAACAAAGTGAGCAAGCGCTGTGGCCACGTTTCCCGAGAGAACCCCTGCTTCTCGCACGTTCGCTCAAAGTTAACCAGGAACAAACCAATGTCCTCTCCAAGCTTAAACGGCCGCATCAGGTCAGTCATTTTGAACAATACGCGTTCTCCTGCACCGTGTGCCTGACTTCCATTACGAGCGCATTCCATCTCTATCTCGAGACGCTTCATTTCCAAAGCGTGTTGACGGTCACGCTCTTGTTGCTCTCGCTCTTTCTGTTCTTTACGTTCACGCTCTTCTTTTTCTTTCTGTTCTTTAATTTCGCGTTCCTGTCTTTTTGCCGTCTCCCTTTCCTCAATGGTCTCAAGGCATTCCGACAGCTCGTCATCCTCAGCTTCTAACTCAAGAATAGCCCTTAGCAGTTCTGGTTTTCTGAGTTTGTCCGAGACATCCAGACCCAACTCTCTTGCAAGCTCCAACAATTTCGGTTTGCGCAACGACTTCAAATCCATGGCTGCTCTGAATGCTGCTTTCTCTACTGCCTATTATTGTCTTGCCGCAATCTAACCCGGCAGCAACGACAACCACTATTACCAGCTCTGTTTCTGACACTAACAAAAGCCTGGCAAAGCTCAGAAGAAGAAAGTCCCGCACTCACCAAACCTCGCAGCCAAGAATTCAGCGCAGTCGTTCCGCTGCAGGCAAGCAGTCATCACACAGGGCTCGTTGCACTGCTCCCGGATAGTCGTTGAGCTGCTCAGCATACAGTCAACTGCATCTCTTCGCTGCTGGCCTCCGTTGTCGCGATCTCACCGCTGGCAGACAGTTGTTGTGGTCGCGCCGCTGGCACGACCTGTTGGGAACTCGGCGCTGACGCCCGTTGTTGCACCTGGGTCGGAAGCCCCAAGGGTAGCGTTGGCCTGGCGGCCTGGGGTACAACTGGAAGCATCCGAAGGTCCCGGCAAAGCATGAGTCGACTGGTAACAACAAAACAACTTGTTTATTCTAACATCGCAAAGAGTTGGCGGTCAGGTTGACCGAAGTAGAGAGACGGGAGTGCACTTTACTCAACAGAAGAAATCGGAGCCCTCTTTTGGCGTCCGGGGGCAGCTGCTTTTATACTCTCGCAGTTGAGGGCAAGAAGGAACCCCTCTATAGACGAGCACGTGACGGTGCCGCTCGGGCACAATGGGATAAGGTGGCGCAGCGTCGTGTCGGCGCCACTCGGACCCCCCTTGCTTCACAGTTGTTGGGAGCTCCTCTCCCCGGCTGCCGCGCTTCGACAAGCGTGGGCACAATGGGAAGAGAAGGAGGAGCAGCCGTCGTGTCGGCGCCGCTCGGACCCCCTTGCTTCACAGTTGTTGGGAGCTCCTCTCCCCGGCTGCCGCGCTTCGACAAGCGTGGGCACAATGGGAAGAGAAGGAGGAGCAGCCGTCGTGTCGGCGCCGCTCGGACCCCCTTGCTTCACAGTTGTTGGGAGCTCCTCTCCCCGGCTGCCGCGCTTCGACAAGCGTGGGCACCAATATGCACATACACTCACACACGCACATGAAGACACGTGGCATTGGAACATGCCTGGACGCGCTTGGCAGGGAGGCGTAGCGGCGGCGCCGAACGGGCCAAAATGTCTGCCGCTTTGAACGAAGCCCTGGCGTCTGTTGTATCCTCGCCGGCTTTACCGCGCGTCGTAGGCGAAACGTAACAGTACTGCATAATCCCCTTTTCAAGTGACGCTTTATAACTCCTGTAACTTTTTCCTCTCAGTAGGTCGTACTCCCTTACCCAGACGCTTTTATGCGTCCCCGTGTGCTAGGGGGTCAGGGCTGCTTCGGCTGTTCTTACAGCTTTTACCTGCCCTCCTCGTAACTCGTTGTTGTTGCGGAATAAAATTCAATTCAATTCAATATGATTATGAGGTGCGTCGTAGCGGGGGGCTCCCGATTATTTTTAACCACTGTGGTGTTCTTTCAAGTTTACTACATGCGCGGTACACGTGCGTTCTTGCATTTCGCCGCCGTCGAAATGCGGCCGCCATTCCACCCCGCGCCCTCGGGTTTAGCAGCGCAACGCCAAAGTCACTGCGTTAGGGCGGCTAGAACTGGGAGGTATGAAAACCGACCGCTCCGAGCTTGTTCAGTATGCACGATCCCTTAAATGTGGCACTGTCGTCGGGGGCACTTGCGACTGGAAAACAGTGAATTAGGATTTGATTTATCCTACATGCGTGATGGACACATGGCGCGACAGGTCCCCGGAGTGATGTATGCGAATGACATAGTGCTACTAGCGGATAATGCAAGCCATTTCGAGACACTTGCGAATATTTGTGGTAACGCAGCGACAAATCTAGGCCTTAAGTTTACCACAAAGAAATCGGGAATTATGGTCTTTAATGAAAAGATTTTTGTTTCTTTTTTCATTTTCCTTTCTTTTCTCTTCTTTCTCTTTCTTTTCTTCTTTTTCTTCTTTTTCTTTTTTTTCTTCGAAAATAGTCCTATTAGGGTTATTATAATGACACGAAGGTATTTCGCCCTCGTCAGCAGCAGTCCCTGAGATAGTTATTCTGGCGGCTAGCTTCCCACGCTATGCGTGCCGCCCTCGCACCTGTTTAAGCTTTTCCTAGACGCTA
This sequence comes from Dermacentor variabilis, assembly GCF_050947875.1. Lineage (NCBI taxonomy): Eukaryota > Metazoa > Arthropoda > Arachnida > Ixodida > Ixodidae > Dermacentor > Dermacentor variabilis. The sequence goes on from NC_134571.1 coordinate 218,410,431, forward strand.
GGGTTATACTAGGTCCGCGCAAACCTTGAGCGATCGGAAAGCGCGTTTTCCCCTCTTGGCCGGCGGAGAAGGGAGGCTTTGTTCCGGCCGCAGAGTCCTCCCCGTCTCAGTAAGGTGCCTGGTGGTGGTCTCGCGCGGACGATGCCCTCTCGGTGAGCGCTTATTCCCCCTCGTCTTTTAAGAGGTTCAATACTTACAAGCATTGGTCTCGCAAACCATATTTATTTCAAGGGAGTTTTCCACGTCTCAATAATTTCTCTCGTCGTATTCGAGCGCTGATTGCCGTGTTATAGTTTGTTAACGAAGTTTTCCCTCAAGTCTAAATATTTTAAGGCAGTTTGTCGTGTGCGTATCATGGCCACGCATGCTTATATCGCGTTCCGTTTCGCTGCCACGGCTGCGCTTTAAAACCACGGCGCTGCAATTTTGCTTCAGAGACTTTCCTTTCCTTCCTTCTTCTCAGCCCTTGAACTGGCTCTCTTAACTACTACACGCAGAGTCAAAGCAACAGCGCGCGCATTAGATCCCATAGATGAGATTAATATTTACTATTATTATTAGGGTTATAATTATATTCGAGTGCTGATTGCTGTGCTATCGTTTGTTAACGAAGCTTTCCCTCAAGTCTAAATATTTTAAGGCAGTTTGTCCTGTGCGTATCTTGGCCACGCACGCTTATATCGCCTTTCGTTTCTCTGCCACGGTTGCGCTTTAAAACCACGGCGCTGCAATTTTGCTTTCCTTTCCTTCCTTCTTCTCAGCCCTTAAACTGGCTCTCTTAACTACTACATTCAGAGACAAAGCAACAGCGCGCGCATTAGATCCCATAGAAGAGATGAATATTTACAGTTATTATTAGGGTTATAATTATATACGAGTGCTGATTGCTGTGCTATCGTTTGTTAACGAAGCTTTCCCTCATGTCTAAATATTTTAAGGCAGTTTATCGTGTGCGTATCATGGCCACGCACGCTTATATCGCCTTCCGTTTCTCTACCCCGGGTGCGCTTTAAAACCACGGCGCTGCAATTGTGCTTCAGAGACTTTCCTTTCCTTCCTTCTTCTCCGCCCTTAAACTGGCTCTCTTAACTACTACACGCAGAGACAAAGCAATATATATATATAAATATATATATATATATATATATATATATATAATTATCAGTCATAGCTCTCGTAGTACAGCCCTCTGGGCCGTTTCCTTTTTTTCTTCTTCGAAAATAGTCCTATTAGGGTTATTATAATTACACGAAGGTATTTCGCCCTCGTCAGCAGCAGTCCCTGAGATAGTTATTCTGGCGGCTAGCTTCCCACGCTATGCTTGCCGCCCTCGCACCTGTTTAAGCTTTCCCTAGACGCTAGATTTATACTAGGTCCGCGCAACCTTCAGCGATCGGAAAGCGCGTTCTCCCCTCTTGGCCGGCGGAGAAGGGAGGCTTTGTTCCGGCCGCAGAGTCCTCCCCGTCTCAGTAAGGTGCCTGGTGGTGGTCTTGTGCGGACGATGCCCTCTCGGTGAGCGCTTATTCCCCCTCATCTTTTAAGAGGTTCAATACTTACAAGCATTTGTCTCGCAAACCATATTTATTTCAAGGGAGTTTTCCACGTCTCAATAATTTCTCTCGTCGTATTCGAGCGCTGATTGCCGTGTTATAGTTTGTTAACGAAGCTTTCCCTCAAGTCTAAACATTTTAAGGCAGTTTTCCTAGTCTCTAAAGCTGCTCAAGTTCGCTTTTTTCCTCGGGCGGACATTTTTCCAAGAAAGTGTGCCTTCCAACCACTTCCAAGAAAATATCGCGGACAACATCAGTCCCTTTGCACGTAAGTATGAGGCTCGGAGCAGTAGCTATGGCGCTTGAAAGTAACCTGGGGCCTGACGAACCAACCGACTGAGCTATCTTTCCGGGCAACATCCAAGGGTCACGAGTTCAAATCACCTCTTATGTTCCTTTTTTCGCCCAAATTTTTTTCTTTTTTTTTCTTTTTAATGTCTTTTCCTTTATTTTATCACTGTACGGGAACCCTCCTGCAAGAAAAAGATATATATGGTCAATTATATATGGCCACACATGTGCAGGTCATAAATACCAGGTTCTCTAGCCGAGTGCCATCCGTGCGGTATAACCGAGCTCAGATTGGTCCACCTTGACTGATCAAACAGGGCACCACTGTAGGTGAAATGAGGCGCACAACTCCTGCGGGACCCGCCGTGGTTGCTCAGTAGCTATAGTGTTAGACTGCTGAGCACGAGGTCGCGGGATCGAATCCCGGCCACGGCGGCCGCATTTCGATGGGGGCGAAATGCGAAAACACCCGTGTACTTAGAATTAGGTGCACGTTAAAGAACCCCAGGTGGTCGAAATTTCCGGAGTCCTCCACTACGGCGTGCCTCATAATCAGAAAGTGGTTTTGTCACGTAAAACCCCATAATTTAATTTTTAATTTAACTCCTGCGGGGACGGTAGAGTATCCGCCTCCCGTGCAAGAGGACCGTGGTTCAAATCCCGGTGCCGCGCAATTCTCCACCGGAAAATACAAAAAAAACCGTGTGTTGAGAAAATTGCACAAACAGGCCTGGAGTGCGGCCTGATCCCGGTGACCAGAACCGGTAACGCACTCTCTCACCAGAGCAGGATTGGCCACCCTGGTGCAGTACTTGGCCACAACCTCCTATATGAATACAACAATCAAACCCCGGCCCTCAGTCCCCAGCAGCCGCGAAGCAACTGACCACGGCGGTGGTCAGATGTGTGACGCTGCAGAGGGTGCTAAGAATACCTGGCTCCGGACAGGCCGCCATTGGAATCTGAACCTGGCAACGTTTAACGTTAGAACGTTATCTAGTGAGGCGAGTCTAGCAGTGTTATTGGAGGAATTAGAGGGTAGTAAATGGGATATAATAGGGCTCAGTGAGGTTAGGAGGACAAAAGAAGCAAATACAGTGCTAAAAAGCGGGCATGTACTGTGCTACCGGGGCTTAGCGGAGAGACGAGAACTAGGAGTCGGATTCCTGATTAATAAGGAAATAGCTGGCAACATACAGGAATTCTATAGCATTAACGAGAGGGTGGCAGGTCTTGTTGTGAAGCTTAATAAGAGGGGAAATTGAAGGTGGTACAAGTCTATGCCCCTGCATGCAGTCATGATGACCAGGAAGTCGAAAGCTTTTATGAAGACGTGGAATCAGCGATGGGTAAAGTCAAAACAAAATACACTATACTGATGGGCGACTTCAATGCCAGGGTAGGCAAGAAGCAGGCTGGAGACAAGTCAGTAGGCTCTAGGAATAGAGGAGAGTTATTAGTAGAGTTTGCAGAACAGAATAATATGCGGATAATGAATACCCTTTTCCGCAAGCGGGTTAGCCGAAAGTGGACGTGGAGGAGCCCGAATGGTGAGACTAGAAATGAAATCGACTTCATACTCTGCGCGAACCCTGGCATCATACAAGATGTAGACGTGCTCGGCAAGGTACGCTGCAGTGACCATAGGATGGTAAGAACTCGAATTAGCCTAGACTTGGGGAGGGAACGGAAGAAACTGGTAGACAAGAAGCCAATCAATGAGTTAGCGGTAAGAGGGAAACTAGAGGAATTCCTGATCAAGCTACAGAACAGGTATTCGGCTGTAACTCAGGAAGAGGACCTTAGTGTTGAAGCAATGAACGACAATCTCATGGGCATCATTAAGGAGTGCGCAATAGAAGTCGGTGGTAACGCCGTTAGACAGGAAACCAGTAAGCTAGCGCAGGAGACAAAAGATCTGATCAAGAAACGCCAATGTATGAAAGCCTCTAACCCTACAGCTAGAATAGAACTGGCAGAACTTTCTAAGCTAATCAACAAGCGTAAGACTGCGAACATCAGGAACTATAATATGGATAGAATTTAACAGGCTCTCAGGAACGGAGGAAGCCTAAAAACAGTGAAGAAGAAACTAGGAATAGGCAAGAATCAGATGTGTGCGTTAAGAGACAAAGCCGGCAATATCGTCACTAATATGGATGAGATAGTTCAAGTGGCTGAGGAGTTCTACAGAGATTTATACAGTACCAGTGGCACCAACGACGATAGTGGAAGAGAGAATAGCCTAGAGGAATTCGAAATCCCACAGGTAACGCCAGAAGAAGTAAAGAAAGCCTTAGGAGCTATGCAAAGGGGGAAGGCAGCTGGGGAGGATCAGGTAACAGCAGATTTGTTGAAGGATGGTGGTCAGATTGTTCTAGAGAAACTGGCCACCCTGTATACGCAATGCCTCATAACCTCGAGCGTACCGGAATCTTGGAAGAACGCTAACATAATCCTAATCCATAAGAAAGGGGACGCCAAAGACTTGAAAAATTATAGACCGATCAGCTTACTGTCCGTTGCCTACAAAGTATTTACTAAGGTAATCGCCAATAGAATCAGGAACACGTTAGACTTCTGTCAACCAAAGGACCAGGCAGGATTCCGTAAAGGCTACTCAACAATAGACCATATTCACAGTATCAATCAAGTGATAGAGAAATGTGCAGAATATAACCAACCCTTATATATAGCTTTCATTGATTACGAGAAAGCGTTTGATTCAGTCGAAACCTCAGCAGGCATGGAGGCATTACGGAATCAGGGTGTAGATGAGCCATATCTAAAAATACTGGAAGATATCGATAGCGGCTCCACAGCCACCGTAGTCCTCCACAAAGAAAGCAACAAAATCCCAATAAAGAAAGGCGTCAGACAGGGAGATACGATCTCTCCCATGCTATTCACAGGATGTTTACAGGAGGTATTCAGAGACCTGGAGTGGGAAGAATTGGGGATAAAAGTTGATGGAGAATACCTTAACAACTTGCGATTCGCTGATGATATTGCCTTGCTTAGTAACTCAGGAGACCAATTGCAATGCATGCTCTCTGACCTGGAGAGGCAAAGGAGAAGGGTGGGTCTGAAAATTAATCTGCAGAAAACTAAAGTAATGTTTAACAGTCTCGGAAGAGAACAGCAGTTTACGATAGGTAGCGAGGCACTGGAAGTGGTAAGGGAATACATCTACTTAGGGCAGGTAGTGACCACGGATACGGATCATGAGACTGAAATGACCAGAAGAATAAGAATGGGCTGGGGTGCGTTTGGCAGGCATTCTCAAATCATGAACAGCAGGTTGCCACTATCCCTCAAAAGGAAAGTGTATAACAGCTGTGTGTTACCAGTACTCACATATGGGGCAGAAACCTGGAGGCGTACGAAAAGGGTTCTGCTGAAATTGAGGACGACGCAACGAGCTATGGAAAGAAGAATGCTGGGTGTAATGTTAAGGGATAAGAAAAGAGCAGATTGGGTGAGGCAACAAACGCGGGTAAATGACATCTTAGTTGAAATCAAGAAAAAGAAATGGGCATGGGCCGGACATGTAATGAGGAGGGAAGATAACCGGTGGTCATTAAGGGTTACGGACTGGCTTCCAAGGGAAGGGAAGCGTAGCAGGGGGCGGCAGAAAGTTAGGTGGGCGGATGACATTAAGACGTTTGCAGGGACAACATGGCCACAATTAGTACGTGACCGGGGTAGTTGGAAAAGTATGGGAGAGGCCTTTGCCCTGCAGTGGGCGTAACTAGGCTGCTGCTGCTGATGATGATGATGAAGCAATTACGTGGCGTCCATTCAAGGACAACTCATACCCATAGCCAAACAATATAAATACCGGTGCGTATACACCAACGAAGGAAATACTCAAGCACTCGCCAAAACAATCTGAAAATAAAGGGGAGACGTAATGCCGCAAAAATTAATTATAATTCCCCTTGGGGTCACAATAAGTATGATTTGGTGCGTGGTACCTGGGAAGGAGTAATGGTGCCAGCGATAACGCTCGCAAGTGTCACTTTGAGCTTAAAATCAGATATCTCATTTGAGTAGGAAGTTAAGTAACGACCGGTAGGCCGGTTGACATTGTGGACCCACGGTAAAATCGCAGATGAGGCAGCGCAGGCTGACATTGGTTGTGGCACTCTTGAAGCCAGAGAAGCGCAGAGCGAAGTTAGTTTTGAAGAGAGACACAGGAACATGGATCAAAATAAATGAGCGGCTAAAGTGCATACGTATATGTGCCCGAAAATCGAGAACACAGAATGGAGGAAGAGGTGAAGAAAGTTTGCAGCCAAGTACAGGGCAATTGAAAGTGTAAATAGAGAGCCAGGAGTCATCAGAATAGAAGTGGGAGAATTCGAGACCATAAATTGGATGCAAAGAATGGGAACAAAGGAGCCTACGGACAATTACAAGAATAGGAAGAAAGAAATAAGGAGGAAAAATTTGTACAATAGCACAAAGGGCAGTGCGTTGCTATTTGAGGCTCGTGCTGATTTTCTAAGCACAAAAACATACCGGAGCAAATATTCGCAACAAGGTGAGGCGTGTGTATGCTGCAGCCAAAATCCCCAGACCGCTAACACATCCTTATGAAATGCAAAGGGAATCACCCAGTGAGTTCCACAGGTAACGTAGACTTTCCAGAAGCACTTGGATGTAAAGTGGGCCGAAGGATCAACCGGCCAGCCGTTGAGATAAGCAAGAAACTAAGTGTATTGGTGGAAAAAATACAGGGAAAAGATTGATACAACCAGATCTGTTACAAGCCTAGATACCGGTACGAGATAGATAGAGAAGGTTTGAGGTAAAAAAAAAAACGATTAAGTAGATGTATAAAAAATACTAGAATGGAAAACATGCGTACCATGCTTGGTTAAATCAAGCAGGCTAAGTGACTATTTGTCACTGGCCCGTTTCAAAGGAGGTAGCAATAATTAATCATCATCATAGTCATATTCATCAAGAAGCGCCAAATTTAAACCGTATGGAGATTCATTGCAGCTGGCATTGAAACGGCAATGGCAGAGCGAATATCAATCAGATTGCACGCGCAGGTTTTTGAGTGGAAGCAGGGAGGAGAGAGAGTGTGTATGTCTTGAGCGTGCATGCGTGTGTACTTGCATTTGCCTGTGAGCGCATGTTTGTGTCTCCGTGTTTGAGTATGCGTGCGCGCGAGTGCGTCTATGCGTGTTTGTATGCATACTCGCGGTTCGGTGTGGGCGCCTTTCCGTGGACGTGCGTATATTTTTGTGCGAGTGTGTATGTGTGTGCGCGGGGGTAAATATGTATGTGAGGGAACGTGTGTCGTATCTCTGTGTGCGTTGCGTGTGTGTGCGCATGCGCGTGTGAGTTTGTCCGCATGTGTGTGCGCGCGTGTGAGCGATCGAGTGTTTCCCTGCTTACACCTGTTCTCAGCGGCGAATGCGATATAGAGTTTTCTTCGACTCACATTTAAATCTACGAGACGAGAAAGATTGACACTTCATTTATAGCATTATCTCTTTCTGAAAGCAAAACAAACACAAAAGCACGTGAGACGCCAAAATCGCCGCCCCAGATTTTCTCACGATGGCACCATCACTCCGTGAGGAGCTGCCTAGCTATTCATCTTCTTTGTATTCCTTGCCTCTGCGGCAGCCCGCTGTCTTGATGGTAATGATGTGCTAAATCTGCGCTGTCCTTGCGTGGTGCATTGTTTCTGCGGCCAAGCGTGCTTTAGAAAATTGCTTCTCTTCGTAAAAAAACGTGAATGAAAATCGCGAGTGGACTGGCACAAGGAGCATGATCTGGGAGCCACATCATTGATGACAATATTACAAAAGGCTAGGTGCGGTCAGGTATGCGTCAGTTACGCTTTAAGAGGCCGCCCAATTGAAAAATGTTTGTTCGCATAGTCCCTACAGAAGCATGATTAGTAAAGATTTCTTCGCTGGGCTAGATAATCTCGAGGACGGGCTCAAAGCTACTGCTTCGCCACCTAAGATCAGTTATTGCAAAGCTAATTAACGTAGCTTCGCTAATTACGCACGCAACTACTAACTTCGCATTTATAGGTTACCAATATGAAAAGTCGAATGATAAAATGATGTCAGCAAGATTTATATTGGTTTTATATTTTTATTTGGTGCACTTAAAAACATCTGGCAAATTGATGACGCAGTAGGCATCTTATAAAGCAAATGTGAAATGTAGGACAGTTTCTTTTGGGGGGGGGGGGGGCGAATCCAGTCCACGAGATAAAGCGAATGTGCCCAACCGTGAACTTCTGTTTTTGAAATGGATTTTCCGACACCATAAAAGAGGCACTTCAGTGCTGCAGTACATCGTACAAGGTGTGCAAGAACGTTGTGTGCGCTCCCGATTAGATTTCTGGGCATAGTGGCTTGGTTTACTGGCGCTATTAAGAATAAAAGAGCGGCTTGGGGAAAAATATTGGGTAATTTTTTCAGTACTTTGTAATAGATGGAGCAGCGGAGACGGGTGCGTTAGAACGAAATGTACCCAAGTTTTAGGATGAGTGCTTTGCGGCATATATTTTGGCTTTCTAATGTAAAGTCCTAAAGATGAAAATAGCGCGATTTTGTGACAATATAATGCTGACATACGTGTAGTCACATGAAATATGAGCTCCGACAAAGTGGCCGTGGCGGAACTGGCCCCTGGACTACACGGCCATATTGATACAGGAAATGTTGGTTTAATAAACGCCAGTAATCGGGAAGTGTTTAGCTCATGGAGGTTTGATGTGTCAGTACCTCTGTGCAGTCTAGGAGGCCCCTCCTATACGTGCTATTTGTTTCAGCTAATATTTGAAGCAACTGTACTTTCCCAGGGTGGGGGGGGGGGCGGGGTGAGTGAGCTTCCTTTAGCCTCTAACCACTGTGCCAAAGTATGGCTTGGCTCAAGACATGCCTGCATGTATTTCAAATATCCTTAACGTTATTACCAATTATAGAGCGAAAACTCTTCTCTAATCAGCTGTGTGCGTGAACCGAATAAATGGTGTACATTCTAGATCACATTTGAGCGCCCGCGATCGCGCTGCAATGTACAAGCATTCACGTCTGATGAACCGACACCTTTATCCGTAGATCAGGCTCTGATGAAGGATGATATTGCGCACAGCCATCGTTGTGCTTTGAGTGTTATTTTTGCAGCGCAAGATCGCCTAATAATGAGTTGGATTCGAGACTCACCATTTTCGGCCTGGAACTGGGAATACGCCCATGTGCGACTTTTGTAGAACTCTAGAAACGATTGAGCACATCTTATGTCTACGTCCCCAGTACGACGTCGAGTGTGAAGGTCTGCGGATAGCATTGAAGCTGCTGGAGCCTAGGTAATTTTCCGAAATGAACATTGTTGGACCACGGCCGCCCACATCGATGGCACAGAAAGCCACGAAAGTGTTGTTGCAGTACCTCAAGTAGACAGGTTGTGGTGACCGCTTATGCACTCGGTTCGGTGTGTTGAATGTGCGTGAAAGTGGGTTCTATGTATCTCCTCTCCCTTTTCATGCCTGTAGACCTTCCCTCAGTGCAGGGTAGAAAACCGGACGTGCGTCTGGTTAACTTCCCTGCCTTCCCTCTCTCTCTGTTAGATTGAAAACGTTTCACCAGAGTTCCCCTTATGGAAGCTGATACCGAGTTGATGGTGGTTCGCATTGCAGGCCTTTGACATATGTCCAACTGTCGACTAAAGGGTTATTCCGAATGTTTGATATTTCGGGAAGGCGTGTTACCCTCCTGCCTTTCCCTGTGGTTCATAACCATGCAAAAGACGAAAGTGCAGCGTGAAGAGCATAATTATTTCAAACCCACGAGCTACTGTAACTCGCCTCGCCTATATCGCTGTAACTTAGGATTACGTAGAAGATGTGGATTTTAAATGGACGTGTCACGAATGTGAAAATAGCGGCGCACGACCAGCCCAGCTAAGCTTCTTTTACTGCGTACTTCGCCCTACGACGAAAGAAGCAACCGCCAACCAAATAAAGCGCATCACAGAGACAAGGACAGAGCTTGGAAGAGAAAAAGGCAGGGAGGTTAACCATGGACGTACCTGGTCGGCTAACCTACACATGGGGACGGAAAAAAATTTTGCGGTAAAGGCGAGAAAATTGCTGTAGGCGTTTCGTCGCATCTCCGTTAAGTCTACATCCTTGCGTGTGATCTTGTTAAGTGCTCGATAGTCGACACAAAATTGAAACAGAGCCGTCTTTTTTCCGAACCAGAACAACGGGGGAAGACCAAGGGCTAGCAGAGGGGCGTATGATGTTCCGTTGGAGCATGTCGGTGACGTTCTCGCCAATGACTTTCCTCTCGGCTAGCGATACGCGATATGGTCTACGGCGCACGATGGATGTACCATCTGTCTCTATCCGATGCGTCGTAATCGAAGTCTTTCCCGACGAATCTGAATGTGCGTCAAACGGAGCTTCATGTTTTTGGAGCAAAGCAAGCAATTGTTGCGACTGCGAAGGTGTCAGGTCGAAACTGATGGCAGCTGCAAGAGCTGAAGGAGATGCGGCCTGTCCGGTACAAGTAACTTCAGAGGAAGCTGGTTTAAAGGCAGCAACAGAGATACACTCAGATTCAGTGGCGCAAGCCAATGTAGTGCCTTTAGGGATGAGAATCTTTTCGGATGTCGGGTTTGTAGCGTAGAGAAGTGCAGAGCCATGATATAACCTAACCAGCCCTGATGCAAAGGCTATCCCTCTTGCGAGACCGTGTGCAAATGGTAATACGAGCACGTCGCCGCAGTCAATGACATCAGACGTGATAGTCACAATGCTTTGATGGCGAGGAGGTAGCGCAGCATCTTCTGCAGCAAGCAAGTGAAGTATTGCGTCATCTGCATGAAGTGAATAGGTCGTGTCAGTCATGTGGAGAACGCGTTGCCCACAGCAGATGGAGGTGGAGGCCATAGAAAGGAAATCCCATCCCAATATGAGCTGCTGGCCACACGAACTTAGCACTGCAAATTGTACATAATGCAGAAGTCCATCGATGGAAGTACGAGCAGTGCACATGGCGATAGGTCGAATGGCGGCCCCTTGAGCAGCGAGTAGCGTAGTTCCATCATAGGGGGTCGTAACTTTCCGAAGTCGGGAACACAATTCACGGTGAATGACTGAATCACTAGCACCAGTGTCTATCAAAGCTTCTACTTGTACACTTTCTACTACAACCAATATCATATTGCACGGACGCGATGGAGGAATTTATGTCCTATCGTTCGATGCAGTTTTTCCTCCAAAAGCTGCATAATTAAGTTTTCCGGACGATGCTCGGCGAATTGAGAAGCATGTCTCAATGGGGACGTACAGCGGCGAAGGGGTGACGGCGAGTGGCGTCTCGCAGGACAGTACGTCTGAGCCCTCTCGGATGCTGCAGTAGGTGATGTAGAGCGTCCGCGCGGTGGACCATATGAAAGGCGTTGGTCATGGAAGCTCTCTAGACATTGAAAAATAGCTCCGGGCGAGAAGTCGTCCCTTTCGTATGCGTCATATCCGCGACGCTCGTCTTGCTGGCGCTTGCGGCCACGATAGCCGCAGTAGTAGCAGATGGGACGAGGAGGACCCTACTGCGGATAGCTGGTTTGGGTAGGTGCGCTGGTAGTCATGGAAGCTATGTGGGCTCGTGTTGGTTTTGGAGGCGTGGATGGAACGATGTCTGGAGTAGCTGCGGCTACTTGTGCGTATGTTGGTGGAGCCCTAGGGGTTAGAGGGTCCGTGTACGCTGCACCAGCCATGGACGCCAATTCCTCCTTGATAACGTCTCGCAGATTGGTATCCGAGGCATGAGAAGGCATAGGCCCTGCGGCTAAGCCAAGATACTGCAGGTCTTCTCGAATTACTGCGCGTATCATTGCTCGTAACGTAGGGTCGTCGGCGGTAGTGTTTGCAGTGGTGTCTGGCTGCAACCGTACTGATTCGAGTTCGTCAAGGCGCCGGCAAGTATCGACGATATTAGCGATGGTAGCAAGGTTCTGGATGGCTAAAGCATTGAAAGTAATAGCTCCGATGCCTTTGAGGACGTGGTGAACCCTGTCTGATTCAGTCATGGCCGTGTTCACGCGTCAACAAAGAGCAAGCACATCCTCGATGTACGACGTATAAGATTACCCGAGTTGTTGCTTGTGAGTGTCGAGCGTCTTTTTTTCGAGGGCGGAACGAACAGCCGGTGTGCAGAAGATTTGGCGGAGCTGCTGTTTGAAAGCGCCCCAGTTCAAGAAATCAACCCCATGGTTGAAAAACCAAGTTTTCGCTACTCCTGTCAGATAAAAGGCGACGTGACGTAGCTTGGACGCATCTTCCCAACGTTTAGCCGAACTCACTCGGTCGTAGTCGTCGAGCCAATCCTTGACGTCTTCACGGCGAAGTCCAGCAAACAGATGGGGATCACGCTGGTGCCCACTGACAACCCAATACGGAGAGGCTGGGGCAGCCGAGGCCGACATGGTGGAAGTAGAAGTGCCTGTTGGCTCGTCCTGCGACATGCTGGCGGACAGCTGGCACAATCGGCGACCCGATCGAAGCTCCAGGAGGTTGAGCGGGGAGTCAGAGGACGGAAGAGCACACTCCACCACTTGTGACGCAGCAGTTGTCACGACGTTTATATATATATATATATATATATATATATATATATATATATATATATATATATATATATATATATATATAATGACGCGTGTATTCTATGCAGACGTCGACGACGATGGGAGCACTAACGGAGGACTCCGCCTAGTCGGTCAGAGTGAGATTGGATGATGTCGAAGAAGCCGTGTCTCTGCTCTGTTTGTTTTTGAACAGATTGTCCTGTTCGTGAAGAACGTCTCCCTGTGTTCTGTACGCGTTGTACCGCGAGACTGGTGGAAGTGCTGGGTACTGACCGCGTCTGATGCGTCGGAGTCCTTCTGGGAGCCGTTCATCTAGCCCGGACGCACTGTCACCAGTTACGACACCCGTGCATCGCTTTAGTCGTCGACTGCTAGGCCTTGCCCCGGAGTTCTCCGCTCTTCAGCCACCTCTCTCCAGGAGCTGCGCACATCACGCAATGGCCGAAACCAGTCCACCACAAGCATCCCAAAGCAGTCGGTTTCCCAGTCCACAACAGGTAACCGTTATGCATCCGCTGGTTCCCGATCGCTATCGCGGTGCAGTCTTCAAAAGACATTGAAGACTGGCTGCTGGACAAGTATGAACGCGTCACGCAGATTAATCAGTGGACTGAGCGGCAAAAGCCCTCCCACGTCTACTTCGCCCTTGACGACAGTGGCCGTACTTGTTTCGAGAACCGCGAGGGTAGCCTCACGAGCTGGCATGACTTTCGGCATAGGATCACGGATACTTTTCGAGTGCCGACCGACGCGACCGCGCCCAGCAAATTCTGGACTTACGCGTGCAACAACCTAATGAGTCGGTTCGCCGAGGACATGGCCCGCCTCTTTCGTAGAGCCGACCCGAACATGACCGAAGATAGGAAGTTGCGCTACCTCACGCGAGGTGCAAAAGAGCAGTTGTTCGCGGGGCTTGTGCGCAATCCGCCAGTCACTGTCGCTGAGTTTATCAAAGAGGCTACGGCTATTGAGCGGGCCCTTCATCAAAGATGCACGCAATACGATCGACTGTCCACCAGCACTACAATCAATGCCGCCGTAGTGACGGCCGAGTATTAGAACTCCTTGTGTGAGTTGGTCAGAGAGCTCACCAGAGAGGAAATTTAAAAGATTCTGACACCGACACTAGATAGACCCGTCGCGTCAATCGCCGAAGTTGTGCGTGACGAAATCCAGCAAGCATTCCCGGTAACCGATCTTCAAGACCACCAGCGACTCCTCAGTTAAGCCGCCGCTGTCCGATGTGCACCACCGGTTGCAACCACATCGCCGTACCACCAGCCTCCGACAGCCGCTCATTGGTCGCCGCCGCAAGAGGAGGCTTCGAAGCGCGCAGCCGTTATGCCGCTTCAGTCATTGGCGGCGAGTAGTTACGGAGTCGCCATCTAGCGGAAGCGCCTCGCTGGCGTAGTATGAGGGATCACGCGGCGCGCTCCTCATAGGTTTTGCTTTCAGCGCTCACTGAAAACACCACGCGCGAGCTCTCCCGGACATTTCTCTAAGTACTTTCGAAACGAGAGAAGTTTTTTACTGTCTACATAATAATGTTGGGCAAACTGAAAGCACACAATCGTTTCGAGACGCTATCTTTTTACCGAATACATGTACAGTGAACGCCACTGTGCGCGGTCGCCGCGATGGAGTCTCCCGAACCGGCTTCTTGCGTGAAAGGTAGGTAAACGCTGAGAGCAAGCTATGTGAAATATGTTCTTATAGTGTTTGTATAACTAAATGGAGCGTAATAGAACCAAGCGTCAATGCAGCGACCGCGTAGATTCCCAGCGACCGACGCGTCTGGATGCTTGTCCGCGCACTGTTTCGCTTTCTCCGCGCGCGCGTTTTCGCACCGTGCCATGAACTTTAGGCCGCAGAATATGAGCATTTGACAGTATACAAGCAACCATTGTTGCGTGGGTTCTATCAGAGCTGTTCAAAAATAACTTCATTGTAGAGACTTCGACGCCTACGGGGACTGTGTGCCGTCGCGACGATTCAGTCATTTTTTTTCTTCTAAATTCTTGGACTTTTCTTTATTACCGGCTTGGCAAAAGAAAATACAATGTGAGTATTACATGGCCATAAAAGACAACTAGTCAATGACGGATCAGTGTGGTGAAATAAGAACGATGTAGGCTAGTCACTTTGTCCAAAGCACTTAGCCAATCAGGAGGATTACTCTGTGCACAGAAAAATTCGCGTATATATAACACACTTTCAATGAAGTATTCATGTGCTGGGGTCTGAACAATGCGCTCATGCCTAATATCCATACGCGTTCGCCACACACTGTGCATGCACAGAAGCATTAACAGATCGACAGGCACTCCCTCTGGTTCCGCGCATGGCAGGAAGCGTATCCCGAAAGCACTTAACGGCAATTCCTTTTTAAGGCTACGTTTTAGAATATCCCACAAAAACACTGCGTCATGTCAGTCCAAAAAGATATGCTCAATCGTCTCCGGTTTTTTGCATATAAAGCAATTCACAGACCAAGGTACAAAAATGCCTTTGCTTTGCAGCCACGGTTTCACTGGGAGAGTGCCTGTATGTAGTTGAAAAAAGAAAGATTTAACAGAAGCTCTTACCCGCATTCGTTTAACTCTCGTAAGAACATCCCGTTCTGAACCTAAAACAAATACTGTACGATACAACGGTACAGGCAAGAATATATCAACAAGATCTTTGTACAACTTCTTACTAGTAACAGCGGCCAGATATTCACTAGAAAATATTGCTTTTAGTATTCGGAAAGACGCGACCACTTCACGCAAAAAAGCACTTAAAGGCACTGGCCCCGTATACATGGACGACACTACATAATCAGGCAAAGAATCGCGCAGTCTAGCTTGAATCATTGTTCTCAGAAAAGCATCCTTTTGGTCACGCAAAAAAAAGAAACCTGCTTACAACCTGTTTGAGGGACAAATGTGACAACCCCAGCCCCCCATTCAACACTCTATGGAACAGATTACTACGACTTGTACGTTCCCATGTGGAGGCCCAAATAAACATCGCAAATACTCTATGCAGCTTTTGCACAGGCATCCTCGTCAGACATAACGCTTGCATCACATAAAAGATTTTAGCGACGTTTCAATATTATTTCTCGAGTTGCATCGCACTGTATGTTTATCGGTGTTCTCAGCGTGCGATTTCTCGCTGCTCCTTTTTTGTAATCCAGTGCATGCATTAATTCATAACACAAACATGACCATATGCCATGCTTTTTTTTAATGTGCTTCTTACCGCTGCCTTTCCACTCCACTCAACTTGCCAGTATCTATAGCATCGACAAGTTCATAGACCAAACCGTCATGACATTAGTTGGGCAGCGGACTTAGGCGAGCGTCTCAGTGCGCGTTTTCAGAACATTGCAGACCGGGCGCCGTAGCAGAAATCTTCCTCGCGTCTGTGCTTGCTGCTTACCCGAGTTGTAGCCGATGACTGTTTGCCGGTTTTATGCTTCGCGAGCCAAGCTTCACGCAGCTTCTTGTCCGGCGGCTACGTGTGAATAAGGCTGACACCGGCCTCCGTTACGTGCGTTCGGCCCTGCGGCACTGAGCATTAGCCTACCATGTTGCGCGCCTTCAACGGCAGCCACTAACTATTGAAGTGCTTTCAAGCGTTTTAAAGGAGACACTCGAAGCGGGAAAATTTCGCCACTAAATGAGGAACGCAGCGTACGAGGGAATTTAAACTCGTTTTCAGCTCGCTTCGGCGCTCCTGAAGCAGCCGACGCGGCCGCTATGTCCACGTGATCCCTCCTAGCACGTCACGCCGACGGTGGCGCCAGCTTTTCCAGTGGTGGAGCTCGAGGCCAATACCGCCAGCTGTCGTTCGCCGCGTCTTGGTCACCGCCGCAAAACGATGCTACAGGACGGCCGCAACTTCGGAGAACCGACGTATGGCGCACTGTAGATAGGCGCTCACTCTGTTTTCACTACGGAGGCGCCGGCCATATTGCGCGTCATTGCTGGCATCGTGACACATCATTTCGACCTCTTCGTTCGTGGTCCTATGCTCGACGTGCAAATGACGACGCCATGCCACGCCGCGACGACGCTACTTTTCGGGAGCCTCCAATAGCGCACCCGAGTGACGAATCTGTGCCCAATGATCGGTCCGATTTCGGCCGTCGGTCGCGCTCTCCAACCCCTCCACGTCAGATGGCTTCATCTACTGGACGTACGTTTGCGGAGCTCCGAGGACGAAGGTCGCCCAGCCCCCGTCGGGGAAACTGAAGGCAGTGACCTCTGGGGGCAAGGTTGCAGGCCCGCCGCAAGACTCTAAAAAGCCCCCAACATTCTCGATGCAGAACGACGTGCAGCCGATAAACACTGAAGAAATTGTGAGCGCCGACATTGATGTTTTCGTGGATCGGCAGCCGGTGACAGCGTTAGTCGACACTGGTGCCAACTTTTCTATATTGAGTCAGGAACTCGTCCTCCGCGTGATGAAAGTAAAGACGCCATGGACTCTCTTAAGGACGGCAGGCGGCCAATTACTGATGCCTACTGGAAGATGTACTGCTAGAGTCAACATCGGGAATTCTTCTTTCGTGGCAACTGTCATCGTCCGTCCTGAATGCTGCAAAGATTTGGTTATAGGAGTGGAATTCCTAAAAGAATATGGCGCCGTAATTAACATCCCGGACCGCATGGTGACGATTTATAAGAGCTCTGGTTTAGTTCATTGCTTATCCCCGCAACACAACACCTTTCGTCTAACAGAAGACGACGTCGTCATCACCCCCTCGATCGTGTGCCCTTGTTTCGGTAGCATGCGACATACCGTTTCGTTGCGAAGGAGTTGCCGACCAAATAACCACGTTGTTGTTTACTTCCGGTATCTCGGTCGCACGAGGAATCGTGAATGTCACCGACGGGCGCAAAAACTGTTGCTAACAACTTTTAGCACAGAGCGACGGCACCTTCCCAAGGGCACGGCTGTGGCATATTTTGACGCCGTTGCGGATGTTCGTGGCTGCTGTTCACTACTCGAAGCGCCTACGCAAGGCCCAGCTCCTGTATTTGACGTTAGCACTGCTTTGTCGCAGCACGAACGAGAGCTCCTCCTTACACTATTGGCCAAGTTCAACAACTGTTTTCCGTCGACGTCCAGCGCCGGTCGGACGCCTCTAACAAAGCAACGAATAATTACAGAGGATACGGCAAATTCACCAAAATCGATATCGTGTGGCTCCGAGAGAGCGTGAAGCCATACAACAAGTGACAAAACTGCTTGAAGAGGACGTGATCCGACCATCAACGAGTCCCTGGGCATCTCTTGTAGTTCTGGTCAAGAAAAAAGACGGCAGCTTGCGTTTCTGTGGGGACTACCGAAAGCTAAATAAGGTGACAGAAAAAGACGTATACCCACTTCCCCGTATAGATGATTCACTCGACAGGCTTCGACAGGCACGTTACTTCTCTTCAATGGACTTAAAACGCGGATATTGGCAAATCGAAGTAGGGTGGGCCCGGTGACTGTACATTGGTGCAGTTGGCTAACCGCTTTGCTTTCGCCATGCAGATGGTCATCTATCTCATCTCCAACCTGCTGCTTCCTGTTCTGGCATGCGCATCCTCGAGTGCGTCGTCAGTGCAGGCTTCCCCTTGTCACGAAGACGGAGCGGCCACGTGCAATCCTTTTGCCTGGTTTCCACATATCGCCATTTCCATCTGCCTCACTGTTTGAATGCCACCTACCGGTCCTGGAGCCAACTTGGAAAGATTCATCGCCATCGACAGCCCTACCACCTATAAAGCAACAACCACTGTCGACGCAGCTCTGTGGGCCCGGTGACTGTACCTTGGTGCAGTGCGCTAACCGCTTTGCTTTCGCCATGCAGGTTAGTCAAACATATGCACTTTTTGCTAAAAAATCAAGCAATTATCTTCTGGTACAGCTTCCGAGCCCACGGTGCTGCGTCGCGATTACCACTGAGTGCATTTATGTCATCCGTCTGCTACTAATTATATCCGGTGACGTCGAGACTAACCCTGGTCCTGCCAGCCTTGACACTGTACTGGCCGAATTGCAGAAACTAACCGCAGGCCAAACAACACTTGTGCAGGAGCTAAAGGGCCTGAAACTGCAGCTGACCACCACAGACAAAACAATCAGTGACCTGAATAAGCGCATGACCGACTTAGAGGCCCATTATCAGGCTCTCATGCCTCTACGCCAAGACACAGAAGTACTGCAGACAACATCAACTGAAACAACTCGCCTAGTCACAGCGTTAGAGGCCCGTTTACTAAAGAACATTTACTAAGTCTGAAGAATTAATAATTCAGATCTGCCGTAATCATTTACAAACCGACATCAACTCCACAGATATAGAACAGGCACATCGCTTAGGAAAACATACCAAAGATCGAAATCGTTCAATAATAGTAAAATTCGCACATTGGAAAACGAAAGACGCCCTTCGGTCAAAAGGCCGAATGCTGAAAGGAATTAATTATAGTGTAGGTGAAGATTTCTCTCGCCTGACTCAGAAAGCGCGGAAGGCCCTTTTGCATTTCGCCAAATCTAAATCACTTGCATACTCTCTACGCTATAAAACTTTGTGCATTGGTCCTAAACGATATGTTTTTGATGAATCATCTAACTCTGTAAAAGAAATTGTGTAGCAATCATCCCGTCCTCTACCAAAAAAGAATCAACCAGAACTTGCACCTAGAAAAGATCTTTCGTTTTCTGCAGTATTTACTAACGCACGTAGTTATCTTCCGAAGCGCGAGCTTATATCTAACATCAGATCATCAACAGGCAGCAACTTGCTCATTCTAACAGAAACCTGGCTACACAATGACGTCACTGATACCGAAGTTTTGGCTGAGCTACCCGACTTCCATGTTTATCGAACTGACCGCGTAGGCACAAGGGGCGGTGGCGTTCTTGTAGCAGTTCACCGGCAACTTTTGTGTTCATTTATTAACATCGCATCAAAACTGGAAATACTATGGCTACTATATCGCACATCACCACTTACAGTGCTGCTGGGGGTTTGCTACAGGCCTCCCCATGCCATTCCTGAATTATATGCGGAGCTCAATAACAATTTAATACAACTAACGACCACCTACCCTAATGCCTCCATCCTACTTTTCGGGGACTTTAATTTCCCAAACATAGACTGGAGCAACTTACCATATTCTTCAATAGTAGGTCCCCCAGAGACAAGGAATTTCATCGACATTTGTTTGAACTTTAATTTGACACAATTAGTTTCGGAGCCAACGCGTGTCACACCAGAATCCGCAACCATTCTGGACCTCATCCTGACTAATGATCCCAGTACCCTCTCATCAATTACACACCTTCGCGGAATTAGTGACCATGATGTCATTCGTGCTACTTTCTCTGTTCCTGTAACACCAAATAAGACACATAAGCAAACTATAAGGCTTTACGAAAAGGGTGACTATGACGCAATTAACCGCGAACTTGCGACCTTCTTCCCCACGTTTGAAGCCGCGTATCGCAATCAGTCAATATTCCATAACTGGTCGATGTTTAAGGATAAGTTAACAGATTTGGCTAACAAATATATTCCTAAAGTTCACATTCGCCCCAATAATCAAAAACCTTGGTTTACTAACGCCTTAAAAAAACCAGAAAATAAAAAGAAACGGCTTTACCGAGTGGCTACAAATAACGGGAACTTGCATCGATGGGAAATCTACTATAAAGCTGAAAACGAATATCTAATTGCAATCCGCAGCTCAAAGCGTTCCTTTTATGGCACTACACTCCCAAATTTGCTGTACCCAAGACAATTTTGGCAAGTAATAAATCCTCATCCTGTTCACACTATTACGCTCACCAATGACTCACACGAGACAATTACCGATACTGAATGCGCTGACACTTTTAATTCCGCATTTACAACAGCATTTACGAAAGAAATCGAAACAAACATTTCTTTACCTTTGTACAACATTGAAGGACACATGCCATGCATCACATATTGTGCTGGCGGAATTTCATCCATAATCCAGAAGACTAAGCTATCATCTTCGTTTGGCATTGTAGAAATTAACTCTAAACTTCTAAGAAACACAAGACACATGGCTGCATCATACTTGTCCTTACTGTTCTCACAGTCACTCTCTTCAGGAAGCATGCCGGGTGATTGGAAAGTAGGAAGGGTCATTCCAGTCTACAAAACAGGTAACAGGAATTCTCCATTAAATTATCGACCCATCTCACTAACAAGCGTGCCGTGCAAAATCATCTACTCTCAAATCATTGCCTTCTTGGACAGTATTAACTTTTTTCACCATTCGCAACATGGTTTTTGCAAAGGTTTCTCTTTCGAAACTCAATTAGCTATTTTCGTTCATGACTTGCATACTAACCTTGACATCAATGTACAAACTGACGCAATCTTTTTAGATTTTGCAAAGGCATTTGATAAAGTATCCCACCAACGTTTGCTACTAAAACTTCAACTGTTGAACTTGGACCCTAGCGTTCTAATCTGGATAAATGTATTTTTGTCTAATCGCGCACAAATGGTTTTATTCAACGATAACCTATCAAGTCCCCTCCCAGTAACCTCTGGCGTGCCCCAAGGATTTGTTCTTGGTCCCCTGTTATTTTTAATATATATTAATGATTTACCTCAGTGTGTCTCCTGTAATATAGGCATGTTTGCAGACGACTGCGTAATCTACCGCTCTATCAATAACTCATCTGACCATACTGCACTCCAAAATGATCTTAACAGTGTTTTAGAATGGTGCAGCAATTCGCTGATGACCCTTAACGCCAAGAAATGTAAATTCGTGTCCTTCTCCCGCCGTCGCAACCCTTCCATCTTCCCATATGCAATTAATACCACACCATTAGAATCAGTACAATCCTATAAATATCTAGGTGTAACCCTGTCTCACGATTTGTCTTGGCGCGCACATGTCACTAGCATTACCTCTGCAGCTAACAAAACCTTAGGTTTTCTAAAACGAAATCTACGGCAGGTCACATCAGATTTAAAATTACCAGCATATAAGTCACTTGTCAGGCCGAAACTGAAATACGCGTCAGCCATCTGGAACCCGCATCAAGCATTTCTCACCGACGCATTAGAATCAGTTCAAAATCCTGCTGTTAGATTCATTCATACCTCATATTCATACGACGTCAGCGTTTCATCACTGAAATCAGAAACCGGCTTGTCAACACTTTCATGTCGACGTCGCATTTCCAGTCTTTCCCTGTACCACAAGTTATTCTTTTCTTCCCTTAATCAAGAGCCTTACATCACAGCAGCAGCACGCATATCTCATCGCACCAGCCATCCACTTCAAGTGGCACGCCCACGTGCACGGACAACCACCTTCGCAGCCTCCTTTTTCTTCCGTACCGCCACAGACTGGAAGGGCCTTCCCGCCAACATCGCTAATACGGCTTGTCCATCTTCATTCACAGAACTTGTAACCGACCATTTTGTTAAATAATTATTTCTGACGATGTTTTGCTATCTTACAAAAACCCACCCCTTATGTAATGCCCCTACGGGGGACTTTTAAGGTAATAAACTGAACTGAACTGAACTGGACCCGAGAGACCGGGAAAAAACTGCTTCCGTGACGCCAGATGGCCTGTACAAATTTAAAGCCTTGCCTTTCGGCTTGTGTTCTGCCCCGACTACGTTCCAACGCCTCATGCATACTGTACTTTTGGGTCTGAAGTGGAAAACCTGCTTAGTGTATCTCGACGACGTCATCGTGTTCTCCGCAACGTTTGAAGAACACCTCGAACGGGTTGAAGCGGTTCTGCAGTCCATAATGTGCGCCGGCCTCACCCTGAAGCCGCAGAAGTGCCACTTTGACTTCGCGGAACTGCAGTTTCTCGGTCACGTCGTCAGCCACGCAGGTGTCCGGCCGGATCCTGAAAAATTGCAGCCGTCGCACAGTTTCCCGTACCATCCAAGAAAAAGGCTGTCAGGCGCTTCCTCGGCCTCTGTGCCTATTACCGGCGCTTTATTGCAGACTTTGCGGGCATTGCGTCGCCGTTAACTCACCTGACGAGAGACTACGTTGCTTTTGTATGGGGCGACGAAGGGCAAGGTGCATTCAATGACTTGCGGCAACATCTCCAGGCACCTCCAGTGCTTGCTCACTTTGATGAGACCGCTCCTACATTGATCCACACTGATGCCAGCAATGTTGGCTTAGGAGCTGTTTTGTGCAGCGGCAAGACGACACAGAAAGAGTGTTGCCTATGCATGTAGAACACTCTCACGCACAGAGGCTAATTACTCCACAACTGAGAAAGAATGCCTCGCCGTGGTATGGGCGCTTACGAAATTTCGCTCACAATTGTATGGCCGCGAATTCACAGTTATCAGCGACCACCATTAGCTATGTTGGTTGATAAACCTCAAAAATCCTACTGGACGACTGGCGCGTTGGAGCGTAAGGCTGCAACAGTTTGACATGACTGTCACGTACAAGTCGGAGAAACGACATACGGATGCTGACTGCTTGTCTCGATCGCCGATAGAGTCAACTGCTCCGCCCGAAGAAGAAGACTCAGCATTTCTTTGTGTTACGGACACATCTGCCATCGCTCAACAACAACGGGACGACCCTGTGTTGCTTGAACTGATCAATTACTTGGAAGGAAGGTCAGCGAAACCACCTAGAGTTTTCGCAAGAGGACTGTTGTCGTTTTGTTTACGGGCTATTTTGTTATCTGCTTGTCATTCCTGCAGCTCTTCGTACGGAAGTATTTCAAGCTTGCCACAACGAGGCGACTTCTGGTCACTTACGCTACACGCGAACCAGTAGTACCTTTGCTGCCAGAGTGCAGCAAAGGTACTACTGGCCGAGACTTACCACCGCCGTGAAACATCACGTTCGCACTTGTCTCGACTGCTGGAGGCGCAAGTCGCATCCGACGAAACCAGCCGTCCTCCTAGACTCCGCCCAGGTTCCTCGAAGACCATTTGATCGAATCGGAATGGATATTTTGGGCCCCCTTCCTACTTCTACTGCAGGCAATCGCTTTGTTATCGTCGCAACCGAATATCTTACACGTTACGCTGAAACAAAGGCAATACAGAGGAGCACAGCAGCCGAGGTAGTGCACTGTTTCATTGAGACCCGCCGTGGTTGCTCAGTGGCTATGGTGTTAGGCTGCTGAGCACAAGGTCGCGGGATCGAATCCTGGCCACGGCGGCCGCATTTCGATGGGGGCGAAATGCGAAAACACCCGTGCACTTAGATTTAGGTGCATGTTAAAGAACCCCAGGTGGTCGAAATTTCCGGAGTCCTCCACTACGGCGTGCATCATAATCAGAAAGTGGTTTTGGCACGTAAAACACCATAATTTTTTTTTCATTGAGCATGTGGTGTTGCGAAACGGCGCGCCAACCGTCGTAATAACAGACCGAGGAACCGCATTTACGACTGCACTTTTAGATCATGTCTTGCCACTAAGTGGAACGGCCCATCAAAAGTCAACCTCCTACCATCCACAAACCAATGGGTTAACAGAGCGCCTAAACAAAACCATTGAAAACATGCTATCAATGTACGTGGATGTCGAACACAAAAATTTGGACGACATCCTACCGTATATCCTACCTCCTACATCCTACCTTTGCATATAACATGGCGAAACAAGAGACGACGCGCATGACTCCGTTCACCCTTGTTCACGGACGAGATGTACGAACGATGCTGGATGCGATGCTTCCACACGACCTTGACGACACTGATACGGACGCCGATGTGTTTACGCAACACACAGAAGAAGCTCGGCAGCTCGCGCGCTTGCGGATCTGCCAGCAGCAAGTCTAAGACGCAGGCCGCTACGATCTTCACCGTAGAATAGTTACCTATGGAGTCGGCGACAGAGTGTGAGTTTGGACACCCATACGGAAACGAGGCCTCTCCGAGAAACATTTAAGGCGATACTTCGGACCATATCGGGTATTGCGGCGACTCAGTGATCTCACCTACGAGGTCGTTCCCGATAATCGCAACTGTACGCGGCGCCGCACACACCATCCTGAACTTGTGCACGTTGTCCGCATGAAGCCGTATGTGAGCGAATAACTATGCTAGCGGCCTTTACTTCCGCAAGTGACATTTCTTGTCTAGCATCGGGACGATGCTCCCGTAAGGAGGGACAAATGACGCGTGTATTCTATGCAGACGACGAAGACGATGGGCGCACTAACGGACTCCGCCTAGTGGGTCAGAGTGAGATTGGATGATGGCGGAGAAGACGTGTCTCTGCTCTGTTTGTTTTTGAACAGGTTGTCCTGTTGTTCGTGAAGAATGTCTCCCTGTGTTTTCTCCGCGTTGTACCGCGCCAATATATATATATATATATATATATTGTAAGCATTTATGCGGACTTCATCTTCATCTGTACAAAGTCATCATCAATCATCGGCTCGTGTTCGTTTTTGCGTCGGCGCCATTTTTCCTTCTTGGAATAAAGCGTCGTCTCAACCGTGGTATTTCAAGTGGTGGAGGCGCTTTAAGATCCCTTCGACCTCAATCCACTTCAAGATCTCTCCTGGAGCTACGTTCGGGACGCCGCTTACGCCACGAGGCCGCCATGTCGCAAGACCAGACCGCAGCATCCACCATCTCGGTTCAAGTGCCAGCCACCCCAAATCCCAGCCCTGCCAACAACCGGTATCGCGACCCTGAAATGTTCTCTGGCTTGCCTGGTGAGGACGTTGAAGACTGGCTCGACAACTACGATCGTGTCAGCGAATACAACAACTGGAACGAGACATCGCGGTTAACCAACGTGCCATTTTACGTCTCTCAAGTCGCCAAGACATGGTTCCTGAATCATGAGAGCGACTTCCGTGATTGGTCGTCTTTCAGGGAGCAGATACGGCGGATTTTCGGCACGCCCACGGTTCGTTCGGAAGTTGCGAAAAAGAGGCTGTCTGAGCGCGTCCAGCATTATGGCGAATCGTATACCTCGTACATTGAGGACATCCTCGCGCTCTGCCGCAGTGTCGACAGTGCCATGCCAGAACCTGATCGCGTGCAACACCTTCTTAAGGGTATCGGATCTACTGCCTTCAACGCACTCGCCGCTCAAACCCCTTCGACGGTGTCGGACGTCGTCTCCGTCTGTCAGCGCCTCGACGCCCTGCATGTCAATCCTCTTGCAACCGGACTTTTCCGACAACCCCCTGGCAACCAGTATTGAGCTCCGGTCTATCATTCGAGCCATGATTCGTGAGGAATTGCAAGCGCATGGCTCAACCCCTTGCAGCAGCGCTCACGTCCAACCTGCTTCTACTGACCTGCGCGGTATTATTAAGGAGCAATTGGCCTCCCTCCAGAACGCCCAGCATAGCAACGCTTCTCCTTGCCCACAACCGGCTTTTTACGCCCAGATTGCTGCAATGCCAGCCGAGCCGTCTCCAATTACACCATCTGCGCCTGTTCACGATCACCTGGCACCTTTAGTCACCCGAGCTCCGAACCCGCCTTACTACTCTGCCTGGCGTTCGTCGAGGCCTATCTGCTACTACTGCGGCTTTCGAGGACATATCTCCCGGTTTTGCCGACGCCGCCAGCAAGACGAACGTCGTGGTTACGCGGCCTTTGAACGCGATGAGCCACCTCCTCGCATTTACCGCACTTCTGACGATACTCCTCCCGTTCGCCGCTCTCCATCTCCGGCCGACTTCTCCAACACGGCACTCAACACACGTGCCTCGAGACGCCGCTCCCCATCGCCGCTCCGACGTTCTGTTTCGCCACTTCGCCCTGTCTCCCAACTCCATGTCCAGCGACCGCAAAACTAACCAGTGCAGTTTTTGGAGGGAAAACTGCATCACCGCGAAGTGCTCCAAGTCCTCCTGAACGTCCTTCGAACATGTTATTGGTGTCTGTGGAGGGTGTGCCTTTGTTAGCTCTGATTGACACGGGAGCTACTATATCTGTTATGCGTGCCGACCTGTGCTCTCGTCTGCGGAAAGTGAAGACGCCTTATACTGGATCATCCCTGATTGGGGCTAATGGAGCAATCATTCGACCATCAGCCCAATGTACAGCACGCGTCTTCATTGATGGTATCTGTCATCACATTAAGTTCGCGATTTTATTCCCGTGCGCTCATGAACTAATTTTAGGTTGGGACTTTCTCTCGTCAGCGTCCGCTTTTATCTCTTGCCGTCAACGGGTAGTCCATATGAGCGAGACAGTTCATTGCGGCGGGAGTACCGATGAGCCACGACTGCGTTTTCTCACTGCTGCCGATTCTGTACTGCCTCCCGGCCACGAGCAAGTCATAAGTCTCTCTTCAACGGACATCACCAATGGCGACATGTTCATCACTCCTTACGGTCGCTGTCTTGCCCGTGGGATTGTCTTCGCTTCCTGCATGGTGCGGTTCGAAGAAAGCTCTGCATTAATCATCGCTTTAAATGCGACCACTGAGACAATCCTCCTACCTCAAGGCTCCGCAGTGACCTGTTATGTGGATACCCAACCAGTCTCCCTGCTTCCTCTTGCCTCCTCGCCAGCTCTTCCTCAACAGGACAAATCTGCTTCATCTGCCCTTACTTCCGTGATAAGCCCTGACCTTACTGCTGCTCAACATGAAGCGTTGCTAAAATTGCTTACGAAGCACCAGGCCTCCTTCGATATGGATACTTCGTCCCTCGGACAGACTTCCGTTGCCTTCCATCGTATCGACACCGATGGCCAGACTATTGTACGCCGTCGTCCCTACCGAGTCTCTTTGGCCGGACGCAAAATCATCGAGGAGAACGTCGCCGATATGCTGAAAAGAAACGTCATACGTCCCTCCGCCAGTGCTTGGTCATCACCCGTCGTTTTGGTGCAGAAGAAGGATGGATCGGTACGATTTTGTGTTGACTACCGTGCGCTAAACAAGATCACCCGTAAGGATGTATATCCGATGCCCCGTATCGATGACGCCCTTGATTCGTTGCAAGGCGCGCAATATTTCTCCAGCCTTGACCTTCGCTCCGGATATTGGCAAATCCCAATGCACGAAGCGGACAAAGAAAAGACCGCCTTTTCTACTCCGGATGGTCTTTATGAGTTTAATGTAATGCCTTTCGGTCTATGCAATGCTCCCGCCACATTTGAAAGAATGATCGACGCGGTTCTTCGCGGCCTCAAGTGGAAAACTTGTCTATGTTACCTCGACGACATCGTCGTGTTTTCCTCGCCTTTCACTGATCATCTGCAACGCTTAGATGAAGTGCTCACATGCCTTTCTAATGCCGGACTTCAACTAAACACGAGGAAGTGCCGTTTCGCTAGCACAACGATTAAAATCCTGGGTCATCTCGTTAGCAAAGACGGCATCCAGCCCGATCCGGATAAAATTTCCGCGGTGCTCAACTTTCCACGTCCACTTCGTGCAAAAGAACTGCGTAGCTTCATTGGACTCGCCTCATACTTTCGACGTTTTATCCGGAACTTTGCCAGCATTGCCTCGCCCCTCCACAAGCTCCTTGCTAGTTCCAGTTCCTTCGATTGGAACGATCAGTGTGAAGCCGCGTTCCAAGAACTCAAGCGCGCACTAACATCCCCACCTGTTCTTTGTCATTTTGATGACAAGGCGCCCACATTAGTGCATACTGACGCCAGCGGTCACGGAATTGGTGCCGTACTGCTGCAGCGCGACCACGAATTTTGCGAAAAGGTTGTTGCATATGCAAGCCGCACTCTCACTTCCGCGGAAAAGAAGTACTCGATAACCGAACAAGAGTGTTTGGCTGTTGTCTGGTCCGTTCAGAAATTTCGTCCATACCTCCATGGTCGACATTTCACGGTTGTGACCGACCACCATGCCCTGTGCTGGTTGTCGACGATCACAAACTTGTCCGGGCGCCTTGGCCGCTGGATACTCCGATTGCAAGCATATGATTTCAATGTCATATATAAGTCCGGACGGAAGCACCAAGATGCCGATGCTCTTTCACGATGCCCATTACCACCATCATCGGAGCACATCACATCACCTTGTCAAATTGGCCGCACGGAGGACGCTTCGTCTCTTACACCGATTTCCTCCTTGACTTCACCAAACCGCCTTTCAGTGCTTTCCACTCACCAGCGCGCCGATTCCTATTGCCATAGTATCATCAATCGCCTTAGCGGTGTTTCATCTCCGCCCAATGCCAGGCTACGGAAACAACTCAAACTGTTCAAGTTTGAAGACGACGTGCTCTACCGGTACATTTTTCACCCAGAAGGCCATCGATGGGTTCCCGTTCTACCGCGCTCTCTTCGCGCTGCAGTTCTGCAGGCCTCACACGATGACCCGACGTCAGGCCACTTGGGTTACAACAAAACACACGAGCGCATCCACAGCCGATTCTATTGGCCAGGCCTTTCCACGAGCATAGCTAGATATGTTGCCTCGTGCACGCTTTGCCAACACCGTAAGCGACCTACTACTGCTCCGGTCGGGACCCTACAACCACTTCCTTGTCCAGCACAACGCTTCTCTGTCGTCGGCATTGACCTTTTCGGGCCCCTCCCACCTACTCCAGACGGCAACCGATGGATCGTCACTGCTGTTGACCATTTGACCCGGTACGCTGAAACAGCCTCAATACGCTCAGGAGCTGCCTCAGAAGTAGCGGCCTTCTTCTTGCAGGCTGTCTACTTACGTCATGGGGCGCCTCACGTTCTTTTGAGCGACCGAGGCAAGACATTTCTTTCAAGCACTCTTAATCAAGTTCTGCAAGCGTCCAACACCGTGCACAAGACAACGTCTAGCTACCACCCTCAAACCAACGGCCTAA